>NC_059473.1:95001282-95607244 GCF_018139145.2 Gymnogyps californianus | reverse complement strand
AAATATGGCAGCTTAAATATGAATTGAACAGTTACATTTGACAAACTATCAGAACACCTCAAACTGCATTAAGTCTAAAAATAGCCATCAAAAATAAAGGTGGATGAATGATTTATTTGAAGTATGGGGGAGACAGGAGAAAAATCCATCCCCCTTGGGAAACGATATGAACCACCAGCAATAAGACTAACACCTACATACTAAATTTGAAGACAAGTTTAAATACAAGGGAACCACCTTGCAAAAGAGACCACAGCCTGATAGACTAGGAATAAAGAACTAACGGTCCAGTTATCTCCACTAGTACAAAAATTGTTTAAAATTTAATATTATCTTTCCCAACAACACAAGTAGGAAGAAAACATGAGGAGCTGCTAAGATCTTCTAGAAGCAGAGTCAGAATTCAGTAGTTACAGAATACTGGTAATAAGATGACAATATGGGACAATTATTTATGTTTTCTATCAATTAACAAACACTGTCAAGCCTTTTTAGAAGTATATAAATGCATACATAATTCAACTCCTCTTTATACAGAGGAGCTGAAAGTTTGCCAGAGTGAGAACAATTGAGAGCTTCAGCCTGAAAAAATCTGGACCATTCTGAAGGCCATAAATCTTTTGCTGAGATCAATTTTTTTTAACAAGAGACCAAAGCAATCGATAAAATTGATGGTGACCTTGAACAGCAGTATCAGTATTGCAATGGCTAGTGCAATTCAAACTGTGCAAAAATTGTTTATATGCAGAAGGAAAGGAAGGGGAAAGGCAGCGTTGTAAAAAACAAATCCAGCATGATTTCAATTAGCTTGCTTTTTTAATGAAACCAGGCTAAAACTCATTCCCAGCTTTAGCCAGGTTTCATAGAGGAAGACCAAATAAAATGTTACTATTCGCTCAAAAAAATTCAACATTAAAGCCTGCATAGATGGAAAGTCAAGGAAAGCTCCACAATTATCCATTTGCTTGCTAGTCACTACTCACAGCTGCAGAATATCCACAATACATCTTCTGCCCAAATAACTGGTCAAAAAGGGATGGTTAATAACACAGATGAGCAAGAGTTATACTGGATATTATAGGGAATGATAAGTTAAGAGAATTACAGGAAAATAGCCTAAGATGTCTAGTTCCACTGGTATTGTTGCTCATGGAACAGCCCATATTTACATCTTAATAAAAACTGCAGAATTCTCTTACCTGTAAAGTTGCACTGAGAAGTTCAGATCTTAGTTTTCCTGAGTACATTGTGAAATTTAACTGAATACTTATCTGCATGTTTGTACAATAAACATATACACTGAAGTGACACTTCAGATGCTAAACTATGCACCAGCTAGTGTTTAAGGTCTGCATACATGTTAAAGCAAATGGGAGATTTTAAAGTTAACTGGAATACATTGTTACATGTGGTTTCTACTAAAAATAGTAATTTCTTCAAATAAATTAAATAAGCTATAATCAAGCTCTTTGCTGGACATAGCTATACATCAAAGCTTCATATTAGACTAAAGCAAATCAAAGCCATGAAGAGATTGAACTGCTTATTACAGCTGAGCATGCACATATCACATAGGAAATACAAGAAATTAATTTATCTTACCTTCAGGTGCATCTGCATCACAGTCTTTAGATACAAATGTCACACTCCTTGGCTGGCCATCAATTGTCTTATTACTCTGCATTATAAATACAGAAATTAGTACACTAGTCTACCAGCAATGTTCTTCCATACACAGTGATAGTCCCTGAAACAAACACATCTCCCAATAAATTATTAATTTTACAAAAAAGGCTTTGATAAACCTCTTATAATATTCAAAAGGATTAAGACTGTTTTTGAACAGTATATGTAGAGTAAGCTGTAAGTGGTACAACATGAACATTTCTAAATATGCTTTCGTTTTGAAAAAATGAATAGCTTGTGTTCTTTTTGAAGACTCATGAAAAATAAAAACTTGACCTCTGAAATTTAACCTTTTAACTGTGCATAAAATGAATTTGGAATTCATCTTTGGTGATGAAGACAGCATGGAAGTGTTAGGCTTGCATAATGATACCTAATACAGCTTACTTCTGGTCTAAAAGCCAGATGATAGTATCCAATATACTTAGATAGCCAGAGTAGAGGAAGACAAATTATGCTGAAGTGAACTACTGAAAACCCAAATATTCCTGTTTAAAATGTCTCAAATCTTTGGTAAACTGACCCTTTCAGAGACTACATGAACTCTTCATGTACCACACTTACTTTTGAATAATCAGTGAATAATTTTAGCAGAGTTCAAAACAAATCCTTTGTACTACACTGATTTCTTCATACACTAATTCATTTCAAAGGGTCTTATATCTACTGTATGTACTTTCACCCTCATGATTTCCTAAACAGGAAGCCCTCTAAAGAAATCACTAAAGGCCAACACCTTTTCTCCTTCAGGCTGAAGAAAACATGTCCCTTAAAACCTACCAGAAATCAGTACAGGATGGCACATAAAACTAAGTGTTTCTCTGACAACTTAATTGAGAAAGTTTATCAATATTAAGTAAATTCAGCTTTCACTCCGAACATTCAAGAGAAACAACCAAGTGCCTACCCTAAAAAACAGCAGTTTGTACGAGCAGTTAACTTTGTTTCATGCAAACACATGGAAGTATGGAGACTACTACTGCCTTAGAAGAAACTGATCCAAAAGGAGTATGATTATGCACAGGAATCAGGAACTAAAGTGGAACCAAAAGTAAGAGGACAGTGTGTAGATAGAAACAATAGGATAAGAACAGAAGACGTGAAATTTCAATTATTCAGTATACATTTAGAAGTGGTCCATCTCCAGGAGGTATTCCAGCTGGCTGTCACCATTACAGCTTACACTGCTCAGCCATAGAGAGTGCTTCTTTCAGAAGAACAGCATTATACATTGCACAATCATATAGGAACATAGAAAAAGCACAGAACAATCAGAATCTTGCCATTTCAAGATTTTGTCTTCCTTATATTTATTCATTTTAATTTTTAAATAGTAGAAGTTTAAAATACAACATGCAACAATAGCTAGACCTGTGGGTTTCCTTTGATAACATCCATGCTTTTTTCCAGGTCTCATATTCTTGTTCTCCGTGAACACTCATGTAATTTAAGACTTCTGACACATCTGGATTCAACTCTAAATGCTTTCCACAAGCTCAAGGCACTGGGGTGTACCTTAAAGTCATAAAACTAACCTCTCTTTCCCTAGCAATCCTTTCTTCTCTCCTACACAAGGCAAAACCTTGTAAAGGTCCGCTGAAAGTTTTCTACCTTTTCACAAAACAGACATGAAAAAAGTGAAACATGTATTCTAAAACAGAGATATAAAGTAAAGCATTTCATAGTATTAACCCTTCCTAATAAAAATTAAGAACCACATTTGCCATGGTAAGAGGAATGATAATCTCTAACTGTCAGCTGAATACCACTTTCATTTTTATGTAGCTAGAATTTCTAACATTCAAATTTAAGATTCTTTAATATATAATTAGTACTACACAAAGCAAACTACAGAAGTATTAAAGCAAAAGTAGTCTTACACAAAGCTAACTCACACAGAAAAGAAATAAATTGGAAGTTATTACTTACATTAAAGGATTAACTAAAAGCTAACAATATTTATGGTAAGACTCAGCAAGAGTTCAGTATCACTTCATCCAGTGAAAAGTTAAGAGTAAAGGGCAGGGGGGGAGGAAATCACACCTTTGCCAGCACAGAATTGGTTTCTACATGCTAGAACTCTTCCAAGCAGGTCCCTGAACAGGCCAAAATCTGCTCTCCTGAGTCCAGGGTTGTGATCCTACTATTTGCCCTGTTCTCTCCTCTTAGGATTCTGAACTTTCACCATCTCACACTCACTGCAGCCAAGACTGCCCTTGATCACTTCTTCCTTCTTTTCAGCACCAGGTCCAAGACAGCATCTCCCTATTTCAGCTCCTCAATTGCCTGTGTCAGGAAGTTGTCATCAGTGCACTCCAGAAGCCTCCTGGATTGCTTGTGCTCAACCATGTTGCTTTTCCAGCAGATACCTGGGTGGCTCAAGCCTCCTATGAGGACCAGGGACTGTGAACATAAAGTTACTTACAGCTGTCTTAAGGGATCATCTGCTACTTCCTCCTGATCAGGCAGCCTGCAGCGGACAATATCACCCGTCCTAATCTGCCCTCTAATCCTAACCTGTAAGCACTTAGCTGTCTTATCCATCCCAAGGCAAAACTCCACGCATTTCCACGGCTCTCTCACATAAAGGTCAACTCTCCCTATTGGCCATCCCAGCCTGTCGCTCTTAGAGCCCACACCTAGCCATGGCAGCACTCCAGCTGTGAGCTATTTCACCACATCTCTGATCCCAGTGAGACTGCAGACCTGCAACTGCATGCAAACTTCTAAATCCTCCTTTGTTTCCCCTGCATTAGTATTCAGGCACTTCAGAGGCACCCAAGTTGTGCTGATTTCCCAGAAAAGGTATGAGAGCTTTTCCCTCAATGCTGGCATCTCCGCACTTTTGTATTAGCATACATACACTTGAGGTAGAGCCCCTTTTGGCCCACAGGGCACAGAAAATGACTGGACATGGAAAAGATGCATAAGTGACAGCAGAGATGTGTCTACAGAATAAGCCCTCAAAATAATATACTTAGCATTATGCAGTAGAGCACTCAAGTCTCAGACATTTTTAGTATGAGTATCGTCAGAGTAAAACTAGTGTTCCAGTTATCACATCCAGTCCAAAACTGAAAGCAGGATGCCTCAAGGACAAGTGGAAGACAAAACCAAGTACGGTAACAGTGTGTACACTTCAAGAGCTGACATCTTGGACACTTAAGAAAATAACAAGCTATCATCTACAGGGTTAGGTTGCAGTCTGTTACACTTACATAATTTGTTCCTGCTTATGTTCAGGATCAAGAACTTCAAAAGATCTGTTTGCACACTTGGCCATCTAAGGGACACTTCTGGATTCCTACTGATGACAATGCAGACACTCAGTGTCCTGCAGCTTAGCTCCACTCCTCCAAATTATCTATGTGAAGGCTGAGAAAGGAAAGCGACTGCTGCTGCTCTGGCCCTCAACTGGGGAAAAGTGTCAGTGTCACCTACAGCAAATGCTGGCCTTTTAACTCCTGCCTGAGCCAGTCAAGTCTTACAGGTCCACTAGGCAAAACTGGTGCATACAGCTTCCATCATCAGGAAGCTTGCCATATGCACAGAATGTACTTCACTTGTCCAGTTCCTGTGTATGTTCCTGGCCACTCCTCAGTTCCATAATAACCAATTCATAACTCTTAAGAACCTCTTCATTGCTAACATCCACAGAAAAATCTGTCACTCTTCTTCATTCCCAGCCACCATCTCTCCTCTTTTCAAAATACAAAAATTTAACATCCAGTTATCAGGGTAGTCAGACACAGAAGATATGTGGTACATTCTGAAAGATTGAGAGGATGTTGTCTGAAAACCTTGTATTTACTTGGTATGCCAGAGAAGTCCAGATGTAATTTACCAGCACATTTATATTTCACATTATTTTAACAATAAAAACAGTTTCTACCCAAGTTACTTTATGCACTTTAAACACAGCTCTTTGAAATGGGACATAAGAAGCTAAAGATCTAGGACAGCTATCTTGACCATAACATTTTTTTAATCCTTTAAATGAAAGAGTTGTAGCTCTACTCAACCATTCCAGCTAATCCTTCTTGCAGTGCTGACCAGGATTGTATTTCAATAGCTGTTCAAATGACATAAGAGCCTCCCTACTGCTGCGCTCCATTCTCTTGGCCCTTTTCATTACAAACTACATATCTATGTTCAGATACTATTTGTCACAAACAGCTAACATGCAAGTGTTTGTTAAGTCCCAATCCTTCCGCCCCCCTCTATATACACACATTTTATTTTACTGAAACATTGACATTTTATTCATAAAGCAAAAAACCTGCTAGCTACAATTGATTATTTGCTTTTCTCTTCAGTCTTCCATGTTATCTGTAAGCTTTATCATGAAGGATTCTTTTCTCAGGTCACTGAAAGGCTTAGACTAGCTTGGTAGGATCCTTAATGAAATTGTCCTTCCCACCCTTCCACCCACAATGGTCCTGCACTGTAATTAGAGACATACAATCAGTCTACAATATAAAAAACTAAACAACAAACTGCCTTTTGCAGGGACTTGAGCTCATAACTAATTCAGATATAGCTATAGAATGTTCTAGGCTACATACACAGTAAGTAATCATGCCAGGAGTTCTATGTAGTCTCACCATAGAAGCAAACCACTTTTCTAAACTGATTTTCAGCTTAGCTTCTTGCTGCTACTACCCTAATTCTGACAAGTTGAGTCAATTTATAGATGCCTAAGCATGTTTATTTTGTATTAGTTATGTCAAGTATAAAATCTAACAAAAATGCATTAAACTTCCTAAATACCAAATATTCAAGTCCCCTACAGTGTTTCTATTATTGCGCTTGCATTGATATCAGGATGACTGACCCCCATTATCAGACACAATTTAGATGTAAAGACAGCAGAAAAGTAGCATTTATAGAATGCTTCACTTCCTGCAGTGACAATTCTACCACATCCACTCAGCACATTGAAGCTGATCATGTTCCTCTTCCCTAGCATGTTTAACACTACTTCAACTTCAATTTCTCCTTGTAATCCTTTTGCTCAAAGTATTCTGCATCTCCTCTGTTTAAACTGAAAGAATTGATAGTGATAAGTTACACATTTTACTAAATATTTTCAGCTGAAGAAGGTTTGTGGGTGATTTTTTTTTTTTTTTTTTAAGCAATGTGTTCTCCTCCCAGAGGCACAGACTTCTGGAAAACCGACAGAAGTATTCCAAATGCTCAAAGCAGCACTCATTTACTTCAGTTTCATTTAAATCCCTTCTCCCAACCACTCTGGCTCAATTGTTTTGTCTTTGTGAAATTTATACTTAAACCCCAAACAGCACACCAAGAGATCTGGACTTTGTTGTGCCTGAATATGAGCAACCAGTTCATGACCCAGTTAGTTGTCTACATTTGCAAGATCAGATCTAACAAAGCCTACCCCTGTAGGATACCAGATCTTGGTAAACAGCTGTCCATAAAACCTCTCAAGATGCTTATGATGTGTAACTTGGAACTTCCCCATAAATATGCAGGCCTCCACTCAAACTAAGATGAAATACAAGAATTAAAGCCTTCAGGTACAGAAGATGAAAGACTTTAAAAAACCAAAACCTTGAAGTACACAAAAGTGCAATAACAAAAGCAGAGACTAATGTTGACTACTTAATTCTGTAGAATATATTATAGAACAAGAACTACAATGAGTTTCATGAAGTTGGATGGTCCAGAGTGTCTGAAGTGTGATTAATCAGCACATACTCAGCTTCATTCTGATTATTATCTTCTACTGTACCAGGTTATCTTTGTCATTTCTCACAAATATGCACATAAAAACTATCAACTACAGAACAACAACATTGCTTTCAGTCTATAGACAGCCTTACACACTAAAACTAATCCTCATTGCAGTCGCTCAGCAACCTAAGCATACCAGTACAAAAATCTAGTGGAAGCTAGCAGCTGTCATATCAATAGTAGTAAAGCAATACTCAAAGTGTTACACTGTTTGAAGATGATCTAGGAATTAAGTTGTGTTATAAATAGTACAACCAGTTTCTGGCTTGTGTATTATATCAAGAGACCTACTAGTAATTAAAAAAACCCAGCTACAAAAGAGTTTTCAAAACTGAGAAGGGGCCTGGCTTTAAAAGTCGCTGTAAATAGTACATTTTTGATACAGAAGGTAAGATTTAAAAAAAAAAAAAGTATTACATCTCACCTGTACCAGATATTTTTGGCTTCCATACATTACATACTGAGGGGCAAGACTGTAGATCATGTAACTTGTATGAAGAACTATCAACAGAAGTATCATACAGAGAAACAGGAGTGCTTGAGGTCGAGTTTTTCCTCGTCTGATTTTATAAAGCTAAAAAAACCCATACAAATATTAAGATAACGAAAAATCTTTTTCTTTTTCCTGAAGACATTTAAAATCCTCTTTAATTCAAGTAACAGCTTTAATTCTACTGACAGAAATGGGAGGCTGCTAAAATTATCCTCTGGCAACTTAATTCCAATGGAGCCAAAGCAGGTTTTCAGGTGTACTTACCTGAATTTCAAAGCACAGCTTTTTAACTAAGTTAACTGTTATTTGTATTAATGACCCAGAACATTTATACACCAGCAGTTAGTAGCAAGATTTAAATGGTGTTGTCTATCACTGATAACAAACTGTGCCTTGGTTTGTCAAAGAATATTGTGTCCTTTAGTCAAGGTGAGGTGTCATCTGTCACTACACCTCTAATCAGATCTAGAAACAGAGGAGGGAGTTATGAGAGAGTATTCCCAGGCTCTGAAAAAAACTTGTGCACTATATGGTGGCATCTTTTCCACTTTACGCTGCAGGGAACAGTATAACCCCTCATTGTTACCCTGCAGTTACCACTCTATTCTGTAATCCCCAAAGGCTCAACATGAGTACCATGTTAGGGTAAAGAAGCTGGCAACTAAGGGGTAAATGATGGAAGACCAAAACCAACAGCCAATCTCACAACTCATTGCAAGGACTCAGGGTCATTGTTCACAATTTTGGGGTGTCACCACATGAAAGAGCGACAGTATTAAAGGGAAAGTAGGCACAGAAGCAGGAAAATATTTAGCCAAGTATCACAGGCATGAATGGCATACTGTTGGATACAAAGCCGCTTTTTCAAATACAGTAATATATTATTCGCATCATATTTAGATATGCCATGTCATTACTGTACTGTTTTATCTCTTATAAAGCTAGATAAACTTGCTCGCCACCTAAAAAGCAAGTCAAGCACTACTGACTGTATGCACGTTTCAGATTTTGACCATAAAATTCACTAATACTTTCAGTGTATCAGAATCATATGGCTTTAACTTAGAAAAGTCAGAAGCCAAAGTGCCACTGATTAAACACTTGATAAGCAATACAGTCAGCTGACTCTTTCAAACTAAGACATCAGTTTTGGCCTGATAACTTCGCAAAATGGAACGCCTTTCAACAGCAGTGAAAATTGTACAATGTGCTTCTAACACTCATTAGGCATACAGACAATGCTATTTGCAATATCCAGTATTTATTAAGCAGGACATAAATTATGACTATGTATTAAATATATTCAATATCACATATTTGTTAAATATCCTACTATTATAAACTAAATTAAGTCATATTTACCCTTATCCAGAAGAACCATATACCCATATTTCGAATCCCTGCCATTGAAGTGAAGATAAAGTACATAACAATAGTTGTAAGAAGAATATAATCAAGTGGAAAAACCTAAAACAAGAACACCACAAGCAGTTAAAAAGACAAGAAAACATTCAAACTAGAAAACAAGCTCTTCCCCCACTTAAAGTTAAATAAGTAGTTTCTACTTATAGCATGTGAGTAGTAGAGTCCTTCCATTTAAAAGTTTTACATAGCTGGCTCCAAACACAGCTAATATAGCTTGCTGTTAATAGAGCTTATAAAATTAGTTTGGGAAAGCAACTGAACATTTTTCTTAATTTAAAATCTTGCCTTAATTTTGAAGTGCTATACATTTTTAGGCCAAGAAATACTAATTCCGTTCTGAAAGTACATTTAAAAGAAAGTCCACAGTAGCAACAATCATTTTAGGACTGTATAGGCATTCTATTTGTGAATATTTCTGAACATATTTGCGTACAAAACTTGATTTTTATATTAATAACAGCTTGAGATAATACTGCTGCTGAACTCTACTTTTCTCAGTAAACTGCAAGCTTAGGTGTTCAATAGTTTTAGAAACCATGGGGAAGCAATGCATTGTGCCAACCCATTATACCAAGAATATGGCAAGAACTCAACTAAGGGAGACTAAAGCACTATCTCACATTAAGGCTTTTCTTTTTCTTAGCTTACCCATGACTGATTGCCAAATTCATATGTGGCCTTGTTGCCTTCCAGCCCTACTGAAGTTAACAGATGTTTGTTCTTACGTAGAGTTTGTTTCAAAGACTAATGCCTTACTATAACATACATAACTGCACAGAGTGTAATATATCTTTCAAGGTGCAATAAATATATTAAAAAGTGAAAAGTGCATTTACTTCACTGAAGGGGGATAAACTATCAAGTACACAAACAACTAGAATGTAGGTAGGGCATGAAAAAAGTTGCTTTTATTCTGTGCATGACAACTACAAGTGATGTCATTCTTCATTGCCACTATTTTCTCATCAGGTGAAAGTTAGTTTCAAGCACCACCTTCCTCCAGCAATTGGCTTCCATCCACCCAAGATTTTCATATCAGTATCTAATAACTAGAAGACTGTTAACAAGGAAGTTGCCTTGCTTTTATAGAACTCACATCCAGACAATTTTGTTTTAATGAATTACTTGGAGAAGTGTAGTTTGCCTTTTGACAGCTTACCAGAAAACAGAGAGGAGCATCCTTACATATGTATATCACCAGTTTTTTTACTTACTGTTTGAAGAACAGGTAACAGCATATTCAATGGATTGGTCAGATTAGTTCCTAAAATTATAAATCCTGAGTCGAAGCCAGCCGAATGCAGAGCTTTGTCCAAACTGCGGTAATTAAGAAAAATTGGGTAAGTACTATGGTTCTCCCAGAGCTTTGTCTCCAGTTAAATTTAAAAGGGCGGCTCAAAAAAATCTGAACTAAGCCCAGAGACTGACAGCTTTTTCATATCTATATAGACACATGCTTTGTTCTACCACATTCATTGCACTTGTCCTATGAAAAGATATATTGATTTCTGCATCTCCTTGGCATTTTAACTTTTGCCTAGTTTGGGTCATAGAGCTTATTTGCCAGTCTGAAAAATTAAAAATGCCAACATTTGAGACCTCTGGTTAGTGTCGATCTTCATTGAAATCCACCAGATTTGCAGCTGGCTATATTGCTTTCAACACCATGAAACAATTACAATGTAATGCACATCATAATGGATTATACATGTCATTTACTGCAAGAATTTAAGCACCTGTTACCCAGCCCAAGAAGTACCTACATGCATTAAGATTCATTCAAGCAATCAGAATACTTCTGTAGTCTGAATTAAAATTCCTTAACATATATACTTAACGTCTCTGCTGATTCAGAACTGTTTTCAGCAGCATACAGTCAATCAAGCTGAACCATGTCCTTTTTTGAATCTGTTTTAGCACATTTTGCTCATTTTCAATATATAATATTATAATGAGAAATACAGCTCTAGTTACAGAAATGTAGCATAGAAAAGAAGTGGGCTGACTCTTGAAGCAAGCCACCTCCAATTTCAATGTTAGAGCAGAAACTATGTAATTTGAGTCGTTAAGAAAAATGCTGAAATGTACTTACTTTGACAAGAACAGAGAGACAGTGAAGAGCAGCGCCACAATGATGAAGAATACGCCCCACACAATCTAAAAGTAAAGATTTATTACAATTTAACTGAAAGTGCTTGCAGTTGATACAAAAAGTGAAGACTTGTCTAAGTTTCAATAAAGGACTAATGATCTTGGACAACCTCAGAGCTTAAACACTTGAAACAGTAACTTTTTGATAGATACTTGAGAGAACTGCTAACAAAATGTTTACGCTGTTAAATAGGGTTTATGTCAAGCATTTAAAAAGTTGATCATCTAAGATGAGAACCACCTCTTCGCCTGGTGGATACACTAAACTCAGAATCAAGCACTAAAGTAGATCACATGCTGTAGTGCAATACACAAGTCTACCTGTAAGTCAAAAGCATCATTAAGAACACAGATGAGATGTTATATTAAATGAACACAGCATTTAGCAGAATGCACAACCTGTACTTGCTATATTATTTGGAAAACCTTAACCATATACATGTAATTGTGTTTAAGGGAAACTGGAGTTTGCTTCCCTTGGCCACCACACCTGTGTGCTCATCTTCCAAGAGGAGGCAACCTGTGCACAGCTTACAAGGAATCTCTCACCTTTCCCAAGTGAGAGCTCTCTTCTGTACCACTACTCAGAAACACACAATGACCAAAGCACTTGGAGGGAATGATGTAAAACTCAAGTAACCAAGCCCAAATACCAGGTCTACTTTTTTCTTGCTTCTGCCTGCAAGTCCTCTCAGTTACTCATCAGTATTGAGTATTTCAAAGCAATTTTCAAGGTTCAAGTTATAGAAATCATCAACTTCAAAGTATTTTGACTCAAAGGTTTAAATCACCTAGAAATTTAACTTTGAAGTGATGTGAAGACTTGAGAACGGACTAGAAAAAAATAAGATGCTTATAAATACTAAGGTAGTAGGAAAAATACTTGAGTTTCAAGAAAATCTAGGTAAGTGCTACTTAAATACTATTATTCTAAAACACTTTCTATCCACAAGTGATTAAAATGAGATTACTATGACCACATCATAACTGCCAAATAAAGGCCTCTCTTCTGGAGAAAGTTCTAGAAGAGCTTCCATACCCCTTTAGCTGCACTAGGCGAGTTATTTGCCCCACAATCTTCCTTTGGAGTGCATACCCTATTCAAGAATTTGAAACCAAAAAAAGTATAACAGCTGTGGTTATTTAGCCAGTAAGTCATAAGCATAGGTAAGTACAGGTAAAAATTTTTAAGGACCACTACAATTAAATCTGATACTGCTACTGTTTTTAAAATCAGCAATAGCAGGCTTTTTTGCAAGCACTTGCACACTAATACAGAACTGCCTGACGTACAAAATAAGAACAGAATTTCTTGGCTAAGCCAAAGTGGTGTATGAAACACTAAGTTTACCAGGAGTAAATGAAGATTTTTGTAGACCAACCAACCATATCAGCATGTAATAAACTGGGTTATAATCCAACCATTAAGCTGGGTTCGTGCATTCAGATTTTTCAGGTTTTAAGGGCTAGATTAAAATAAGCAAACAGCTTAAATCTAGATGATTTAGTCCCTGAATATAGTCAAAGTATGAAAAGTTTATTTTACACAGGAAGAATTCAGGCAAATTAGCAGAAAGTTTAGAGAACTGAAAGTAATATTCTGATACTTGTACATTCTGTTTTCCCCATTTCCTTCTCATTTTTATCTTTAGATAAAAGGTGGCTTCATTCTTTCAAAGGTGGCATCATTTCTTTCAGTTCTTCTATGAATGGTCTGAATCAAGTAGATTCAGAGAAATAAGGTTGTTCCTTAAGACCTTAATTAAAACACAGGAAAGTGTTTTTATTATGCCTACCAAGTACAGCACTCGAGCCACGGACTTCGTTCTCCAAGCTGTCCTCAACAAGAACACCTCCTATTGTTTTTTTCTGGGCTACAAGCTAGTTCAGGAGATCATTCTCCACTTCTTTGGCAGGTTTTCTCCCTCACAATCTTTTCTTGGGGGGGGTGGGTGGGGGGGGTGGTGTTACGGGATGGCACGCAAAAGTGAGCCTAGACAGCAAGTTAGAGTTACAGCTCCAACAGGTTCACTGCATTTTCCTAGAAACCCTAGTCACGGAATACCTCAGATAAGCATGCTGAACTTCCCAAAACAATAATATTTTCAGATTGCTAGACCTGAGACAACCTAGACAGACTTATTTCCAAATTCTACATGCACACAATGTATGGTCTTCCACATGAATGAGGGATTTTCATAGTTAAAATTATTTTATTAACCTTAAAACTTGGCACACAGCCATCTTGAAAAGGTTAAGAACTTTATTACAGCTGCTCATTAAAGATATTCAGAGTTACAATGCTATTATTGTTCATTAAATTCTGAAGATAAGCTTCCATCTGCAAACTCAAACACAATATTAGAACATAGCTTATAAAACAACTCAAATCATGTAGGCTTTATTAGGTATAGATTTAGAGACTAATATCAGGGTAATACTTAACTTGCGCATTTCCACATATTTAAGTGTACTAAGATTTTACCTCTCCACAGCAAACTCCCACTAGGTATTAGCTCTACAGGAAATAGATGTTTAAAAACAATTAAGACCAAGAGTCTGAAGCTTGCATTACCTCGTTACCTTCTGCCAACTATGACCAGTAGACAGGTACCCATATCTCCTCTAGAATATGTGTCTTCTGAAGTGGTGCATAACACTTAGAAGTAGATACGAAAAAGCACTCCTTTTCCCATTTTAACCTCAACTCCAGTCCCATTAAATACGAGATTGAGAAGGCCAATATTAAAAGACTTTCATTCTACCTTAGTTTGTCCTATATTTCCACAGTGCTATTAAGACTACTGAACCATAAATGATTTGCAATTAACATCAACCTACACTTGCACAATTTCAGAGCATCAGTTGATTTAGGCCTTTCACAGAAGGGATCCTTGCACTCTTACCTAGGTTTTACTCAACTGATTACAGACCAATCAACACCTTATTTCTAGTCTATTAACCAGCACTTGGCCAATGATTAAGAGAATACCAACAGTCAGACTAGTAGTTGAGCTTGCAACTTACACAGTCCAGCTGAGCCTTATCAAGTGGTATCAACCTGACCTAAATTAAAAGCATGCCTCCAGTTGGGTATCATTTGTTATCTGGGTAAAGGAAAGAGTAAGTACTTCCTTTCCTTTCCCCCTGCATAAAGCCTAAGATAGGCTAGAAAAACATTGCAGCAGGAGCTATACACTCACTGTTGCCTTTTTACTTGTCACCTATAGCAAAAGACAAATCTGTCATCCACAATCTTATTGGGACACTACTGTACTGCTGTTTACTAGCTTTAAACCAACTAGAATATCTTCAAAGATTCTAGATACAAAGCAAAACTATTTTGTAAATTTTCATGGCTAAGTGTGTCAGTCTAAATGAGAAGGAATCCAAGCCCCTGAGAACATAAGTACATGTTCAACTTCAGAGCAAAGGACAGCGCTTAATCAAAACCTCTTGTTCTGATAGCAGGACTATTTATCAACTGATGCTGAAAAGCTTTTAGTGCTAGAACAGGCGAAAACAAAAAGCCTGGGTTTCAGCCAAACAACACACAGAGGAATTTAGTAAGGTAATTACAAAAAAAAAAGCAACCCTTGATCTATATTAAGACAAGTCTAACTTTCAATGCAAGACAATCTTATTTCCTACTCCCTAGTTCTTTTGAAAGCAGGACCTCAATGCAACCATACTTCAAACTATGTTACCTCCTCTGCTACAATCAGTTTGAACTGCTCCATTGCCAGGCCACTTCCTCATATCCCTCAGCTATGAAACACAGATCCCATACCCACCTGTACTCAATCATTTGCTACAGAACAGGTTTCAGAGCTGCTGCCTTGCACTTACATCACTTTGATCACCTCTAAGTATCTGCTTGGGTCTTCTAATCTACAATCTGTTGTACAAGCTAGTATGCATACAAGTAACGCCAAAAAACAGTGAACCATGTTTTTATGCAAGACTGCAGATATTTAAAAAAAACAATGAGTTGAAATAATACTAATACAACTTACACTGCTGCCTGAAATTAGTTCCTTTAGCATCTTAATAGAAAGCCTCTACACGGGCAAGTAAGGAAGCAGCAAGACAGTAGGAACTGATTTACTTAAAGCTTTGTTTTACATTTGAACTTACAGGATTAAAAGACACGGCTAAGCAAAAACCAAAACAAAAAATGTCAATATAGGCATTTCTCAATAGTAAAAATGGAAGCATGCTACTTAGAATAAAGCATGCTTTATTCTAAGCCAAATAACTTCGAAATATTCAATTGATTAGCCTATTTTTCCACTGCTACTGCAC
This sequence comes from Gymnogyps californianus, assembly GCF_018139145.2. Taxonomy (NCBI): domain Eukaryota; kingdom Metazoa; phylum Chordata; class Aves; order Accipitriformes; family Cathartidae; genus Gymnogyps; species Gymnogyps californianus. The sequence goes on along the minus strand of NC_059473.1, from coordinate 95,591,427 downwards.
ATAATCAAGCCACAAGCTGATAAGTCTTTTCTGATGTTATTCATGTTCTGCTTACATCGTTTTCCCTCGTACCTCCCTTCAACTTCCTAAACGTTCCCTTGACTCCTGCATCGTCCTTGTTTGAGTTATTCAGAGAGCTCTTTGCCTCCTATCCCTGCTCCCAGATCTCAGTCAAGTTAAGTTGCTTCATCTATGGATAATTCCAAAGTGTTAAGATAATCATGGAACTTAGGACTTAATTTATTCTGACCAGGAATGACCACATGATCCACAAACTTAGGTAGTAACTCTTTAAAAAGCCTCAGAATTAACTTCCAAAAATTGTTAATATTCGGCCCTCCAAAAAGCTAAAAGAATATTCACCTGCCCAACTGATTCCTACAGTGGTAGTCATGTACCAGCAAAAAAAGAAACTGAATCTGCTTGGGACAGCTATTCCATGACTTTGAAACAACACTGAAGCAACACAAAAATTCAAAGGAGCAGTCATCCTCTCAGGGCTGGTATCCATTAACAGAGTAAAGAAAACCAGTGGCACATTATTGAAATGTGGGTTCCAAAGCTGGATTCCTCATGGGAAACACTATTTGTATTGGGTTTACATGGCAAGGTTTTGGTAGTAGAGGGGCTGTAAGGGTGTCCTCTCTGAGGAGAGGCCAGAGGCTGCCCTGTGCTGGACACAGCTGTTTCCAGTTGGCTCCAACTGACCCACTGCTGGCCAAAGCTGAGCCCAGCAGCCAAGCTGGTGGCCCCTCTGGGAAAACACATCTAAGAAGGGGAAAATACTAGACAGTAGAGCAGAGTGAGAGGAAAGTGAGAAACATCCCTGTAGACACCAAGCACAGAGAAGGAGGAGGTGCTGCTCCAGCCAATGGAGCAGACATCCCCCCCCCAGCCTGTTAAGAGGGCCATGCTAGAGCAGATAACCACACTCAGCCCATGGAGGACCCCACACCAGAACAAGTGGATATTTTCTGAAGGAAGCTGCAGCCTACAGAGATCCCACATGCTGAAGCAGGTTCTTCTGCCAGGAACTACAGCCCATGGAGTAGATCCATGCTACAACAGGAACAAAGTGTGAGGAGGAAGCAGCAGCAGAGAAGAGGTGTTATAGACTGATGGCAACTCCCTATTCCCTATCCCCACTGTGCCACTCCAGAGTCAGGACTAAAGGAGTGAAGATGAGCCTGGGGAAGAGCGGGTTAGGGGTAGGAAAGTGTTTTAATGGTCTTTGTTTTTTACCATTCAAATCAATTTTAATTGGCAATTTTCCTCAACTCTGTTTTGCCCACGATGGTAACTGGTAAGTGATTGCCCTGTCTATCTCAACGCACACATCTTTCCATCTTATTTCCTCCTCCATCCTGTTGACAGGGAGTGAGAGCAGCTGGGTGGGCATTTGGCAGCCAGCCACATCAACCCACTATTGCATGACATCTCTGTTCACACAGGTATCAACCTTCAAAATGGAGCACTTCATTTTCTTACATTACTCACCTTAGACATCTCTTCAGTTGGTTCACAACTGTTTTCAAGTACCCCATGAAAAACTGATGCAATATTCCCAACTTACCATTGTTGAGTAGACGTCCATGTTTCACAGCCTATAGTCTTGTTCACATACTGAGCAAATATAACTATGTGCTCTGGAGTTTTTCTTCCCTAAACAGTTTTTATTTCTATCCCTAGAGTATACCACATTTCTCTTGCTGCTGAGAGTATCAGATGAAAGTCTGAGAAACCATAATAAAAAAAAGGAGAAGCAGTAGATTTGCTATCTACAGGAAAGGTTACATTTTGTAGAAAGAAGTTAGACTAGTTTGACATTACTTGACAACCCCATGCTGACCATTACTCATTTCCTTGGGATCTTCCAGATGTGTTGCTTTTGACTAATTGAAAAATTAACAGCTTCATCTGAGTTTGATTTAGCTTTGAGTAAAACAATTGTTCTCAAAATTTACTTTATTCCATATCAAAGAAAGCTTACTCTTCAGAGAAACAAAGTTTTGGCTTTGTTTAACAACAATTCACATGCTAATAGATAATTAGCAGTAACAACATAATTAAAGCAAGAATATAAGAGGACACTATGCAAAGACAATATGTTTATAAAAGTCTGAATGTAGACACTAAGTTAACACTGTAAAAGACCTCCAAGACTAAGTGCTATTCCTGAGCATGTTATTCTGTTCTGTCAGTCCCAGTAAGAGTCTGCAACTCCCATAAACCTGTCCATCCCAAACACAAAGCAGAAATAGCATTCTCCGTATCTTGTACTTGCCTCACAACAAATGGAACTTCTCTTGAAGTCTGAGAAATGGCCACATTCTTGAACAATAATATACAAGTTGCACTAAAGACAGAAGTGTTGTAAAGCAATAAGCAAAGCTCCAAGATATTTTCTGTACTTCTACATTGATCAGAAGTATTATATATGGATATTTAAAGATCCTTTTTCATGAAAGCCACTAATTGAACGATTGACAAGTTATGTATGTGCAAAGACAACTCAAATGCTATTAAAGTAACAGTAACACAGTCCTGCAAGAGTTAAGATGTTATTAAGTGATGGACATTATCACCTTCACAGGACAGCTGAAGGAAAAGTGAAAGTAAACAAGTTTTGTAACATGCTTCATAGCACAATCCTATTGTAAGTGAAAATCCATCAGGAAAAATTATCCATCTGCAACTCCCCTTTAGTCTGCGATTCTTAAGTCAACAATTCACAGTGACTGTCACAGTTACTGAGAAAATAAAAAGCATTCAAACCACAAGAACAAAGAGACACTGGAATACCATCCTGACCATAAGTGATAATCTGTAAGTAACTAATGATATTGTACATTATCCTATGAGAACACAATGAACTGTTAAAGTCCTACAGACAATAGATAAGGCCAAAGCATTTCTCAAATTTAAGGTTAGTGTGAAGAGTTAAAGGAACTACACAAGCTATTTTGAATCAAAGGAAGCATCCAAACTGTTAAAGTGAATAGTTAGGGATATTTGTCCTTTAAATGAAAGGGCTAAGTCTAGATTTCTAACATATCATAGAAAGATAACTCCACTAAGAATTTCACACTGAAAGCTTTTGTTCAACTGCAATTTCAGCCCATTTCCGTTGGTACTCAGCATTAACAGTAGCAATGACATTAGAGGAAATTGCTTATAGCCCCCCCCTCAGCCTTCCAAAGTGCAGCCTACAGTTTAAAGTAATGCTAAAATTTCTTCCTACATCTAGTTGGCAAAAAATACTTTATATGGCAATACTGTTCCATTGAAGTACTGGTTTTTAAAACCAGGTATCTACTAAAATCAAAGTCCTAAGATCAAAAAGAGACCAAGATCAAAGCTTTGCCCCAGTACTAGTCTCCTTTGCACTGGTTAAGTATAAAGACGTAAGTTCTGTGCAGCTAGCTTACTATTGATCAGGTAATCACTTGGCAAGATGCTCATTCCAAATGCATATATTCTCAAAGTATCTCTCACTTCTGCTGGCTACATGTATTTTACATTAACCTAAGCTACTCTTAATCATATTTTAGGCAAATAGAAGGTTTTTCAAGAGCTCAAACAGAGCTTGCTATAGGGCTGTCACTGTGTAGCATAATAGTAATTAAAAAAAATAAGCAGTTGATATTCAGGATGGTAATTGATAAGCTTGACCTATGATGTATATGGGAAGAAGAATGCTGAAAGTTATTCCAATTTGAGTCTCAAAAAGTGAGAAAGAGTTTTACCTTTAGAGGTCGGATAGCTTCACAGAACTTTGTCCACCAGCTTTTCTCAATAGACTCCAGATGCCTCTCTCTTCTTCGAAGTGTCCTTAGTCTATCTTCTAGTTGTTGTACAGTCCGTCTATCCCTGGATGACAGAGGCCGACCATCTCTGCACTGGTTACCAAAAAATAGTGTAAGAGATCAAGGGACATTGAATCAAGAAAATAGACTTGACATCTAGTTTAATGAGTTACAACAACTCTAAAGACTTTGTAGTATATAATTCACAGTGTTTCTATGCATAGCAAGAGGATGAAGTGCAAAAGTCACAAGCTGCAACAAGAGGAATTCCTATTAGGTGGTAGAAAACACTCTTCACAATGGGGATGTTCAAAAATTTTAACAGGGTGGGCAGTCTCCATGGCTAGAAACGCTTAAAATGCTCAGATGTGATCTGAATAACCTGATCTAACCTGAAAGGGGTCCTTGCTTTGTGTAGAGGGTTGAACCTGACAACTTTCAGAGGTCCTTTCCAATCAAATTTCATGACTAGGCCAATATATTAAGCTTGGCATCTGTATTTTCTTTCCAGCATTCCACTACAGATACTCAGCTATGTTTCTTGCACTTGCAAGAGCAAGATGACTTGCTGTTCCAAAAATTAACCTTACAGAAATCCAAACAAGAGGCATCGTTACCCCAACAATTAGTTGAGTGTACCAGATAATTGTTTGTTTGATGATTATGTTCAATAATGTACTTCAATTCTGAGCCTCTAAATACTGAGCAGGTGCCATTGCACTGTTGTAAATTGAGTAGCACATTCTTAAGTCCCAGTTATACGCTAATAAGCAAAAGCAACAAAATAGGCATTAGGTAGCTGAACCAAAATTGTTTCTAACATTGATGCTACTGTATAACAAACTGATTCTTAGATTAAAAAACAGATTCTTGTAGTTTTAGTACATCTCCTACTATATATTTTTAAGTTTTGAAATTCCCTATTCAATTTTTTTTCCTCTTATTTTAAAAAGAGCCTTCCTGCAAATAGTGAAACACTTCACACCTGTTAAAGTTAAGTGAATCTATTTTAAATAAATATCTCTAAAAAGGTTACAAGGCTAAGACCAAATTCTAAGCACATTTAACACTTAAATTGGAGATCACAATGTACTTCTAACAGGAACACATATTCTCCATACCCTGTATAGCAGCTCAGTGACTTGAAAAAGACTTTCTGAAAATAGTCCAAGCTCCCAAGCTGCAAGTCCAAGCTTTGATTATTCAAGACTAATGAAATAAAGCTACCAGGTGTACTAACAGCAGAAGACCATACTACATACTGGATCTTTTCATTAGATTAAGTAGTATACTTCCATACTTCTAGTTTTCACTGTACCTTACTCTCAGTAACACTCGGTTACATTTGCATGAAGTTGTGAAGAAAGTGAAGAACTAAGATTCCAACTACAGACTGAGGCAGAATCTTGACCACAATCCATAAACCAAGGAAAATTAGTTTATACTAATGGTCACACTAAGATATAGACATAATTTAAAGACTTTCTGCTTTTTGATCCTATTTGTTAACTAGATTGACCAACAAGACCAGTTGCTTGCAAACTCTCATAATCCAACATACTCTTCTGTAATAAGTAACACTCCATTTTTCAGGGGTTTCTCGTTTTTCTCATGTCGATTTCAGTAATATAGATGCCTTTGTTGTTGTAGTACTCTGTACAAAACTGAAACTTTACAATTTAAACTGGGGGAGACTACTTTTTACTTTTCATTATGCAACAAGATTTCTAGAACACTGAAGGTGCGCACAGTGTGTAGAGGTAGCCAAGTATCAAGGGAAGACTGTTGGAACTGTTTCAACACTGCTGAAAGTCTACTATCACAGAGCACACAACAGCACAGATGGACTGCCAGGATGAGAGTGATGCATCTTAATGCCCCTTCCCCCAACTCAGGGCTGTGAAAACACTGGTCAAACCATTATCTGAAATGGGCTGGGAAAACAGTGGGAGATTATCCCTAGCATCTTGTATGTAGAGCAGAAATCTTATTGTCCTTCGGCCTGTGCTGTTATGTTGTTAAAAGTGTCCTGCTTACATTAGGCAGAGCATTTCAGTGAGCTGCAAAGCCATCATGAGTTTACAAATGGTGTTAACATCCTAGGGATGTTCAGGATTCAGAACAGAGATTTCAATATGTATGCTTTTCATAAACAAATTATTTATAACAGCAAGGTACATTAATTGGGAAGCAAGAATATCTGGGGCTGTTATTTATTCATAAAGATGATTAACAGTTTGATGAATCTAACTCATGACAGCTCCATGTGGCAAGTATTCAGTGTTGATACCTACATTGAGTAAGTATCAACAAGTTGGATGCCATATCTGGTAGGAGACTAAGTGAGGTTAATATTCTTAACTTCTACAAAGTATCTCTTCCATATATCCAAGCAGGACTGGAGAAGTTTGAGTTTAGCTCGTCAGCAACATTATTAGCTAGACATAAATAACTACTGCTGCAGGACTGATAAAGAAAAACCTGATCGCTAATATGCAGGTGACCACATTTGTTTCCAAATAACTCAAATAACTGCAAGCTAGTCACTTCTGACTTGCTATTCTTTCTGGAACAAAAACTCTACAGCATGACCGTAAACTAGTAAGCAAGCAAGAAAAAAAAATTCATTAAGAAAGTGAGAACAGTGAAGACCATACCTTTGATTTAATCCTTAATAAATGTTGCTCCACTTCTTCAATATCTTCAGTGTTCTCTAAACGTTCGTAAGTTGCACTGGTAGTTCCCTTAATCAAGTTTAGAGGCAAAGCTGACATACCATAAGCCTAGAATAAAAAGGAAACATACATACTCAAATTTTCTGCGATACATTTTCATCTGATAAGGCTGCTGTATGTTGTAGCTATAAGGTATCACTGCTGAGTTTTTTTCCCACCCTCCTTCTACAGATTCTTACTAAGGCAATCAATTATTTTCCTTTTTTGAGCAAAACATAACAAACATGCTATGCAGATTCCACCGTCCTGCATTGTTCCAATGGTACTTAAGTGTCTCACTATCACCAAGACAATAGAGGCTTCATATAAGCATAGCCCACTGAAGATTTATCAAGCTAGCCCTTGGGGTTTTTTTGTCAAATCATCTAGCTTCCCAGAACCTTCACTTTTCCACTTTAGATCGTAATCAAAACATTGTGTAATACAGGAATTTCTAAATATTGCACTTAAATAGTTTTAGAAGCAAAGTATACATAATTTCTTTGTAGCCAGGAGTCTTCAACTAACTTTTAAAATGAAATTATGTAGAAAGTACCAGATGTATTAAAAAAATTCTGCAGTAAAAAGACACAGCAGAAGCTAGGTGAACACCTAAACTCAGTTACATTCCAATACCGCTTAGACACCCATTCACATTCATAAGTTTTGTTGGCATTTACTCCTAGTTATAAATCCTATACCATTCAAAGTGTTTGCCAGCTTCTACATCAACACTATGCCCAGATTTTTCCAATGCAAAGTCTGTAAGCTTTCCACTAACATAAGAAGAAACAGCTATTTGAGGCGAGGTAAACAAGAAGAAAATGTCACTATTTCCTTCCTGCTCCTCTATGAGTCTTACAGATCTAGGCCAAGGTCAGAAATTTCTCCAAGCAGTTTAGAGACATTAGCCATAGGCTTTTTATTTGTTTTCCTGTGGGTGGGAGGCTGTTGGTGATAGGTTGTTCTTGGTGCCGAACTGAGCAGGAATGTTTCTTTTCTTTCTCTTAATCACAATTAACACAGGCAGTTTTACTAGAGTGCTTGATATCTGAACATTCGCTAACTTCAGAAATGAGCAGTTTTCTAGATTTTTCACAGGAATACCACTCCCTCCTTCAAGCACAGTTTTACATTTCATACTGAGAATAGATTTAACACAAATGCTAGTGTGTTACAAATGTCACTATACATGCTGTCGGATCACATGAGCTTTCTGTACACAAGACTTGATTTGACCTGCTTAAGAACCTACTCAGACATACTGATGTCTCATGCATTGTACTCAAAGCAAGACACTGTCCATTTTTGTGTACTTTTCAACATGCCATATACCCTGCCACCAACACCCATTTCTAAGCCCCTTTAAAAAAGGGGTCTTATTTACTATTTTTATAGCTCGAAACCACATTAACTATTTAAATTAATAACCATTTCAATATAAATATCTGACACTGCGCCCACAAACTTCAGTCTCACTCTGCAAGTGACAATATTCCATGATTTCAAGAAACATTCCTCCAAGTAATAGGCTACGAAAGCATGAAACAAAAGTTTAGCAGTCTGACAGCCTTGTTCACTTACTGTGTGTCGTGGTTTAACCCCAGTCAGCAACTAAGCATCACGCAGCTGCTTCCCCCTCCCCCTCCCAGTGGGGTGAGGAGGAGGAAAGGGGAAAAAAAAAGTAAAACTCGTGGGTTGAGATAAGAACAGTTTAATAACTAAAGTCAAATATAATACTAACAATAGTAATAATGAAATATAATAATAATAGTAATGAAAAGGAATATAACAAAAAAAGGAAGGGGGGAGAAAAAAAAAAAAAAAAAAAACAGTGATGCACAATGCAATTGCTCACCACCCGCTGACCGATGCCCAGTTAGTTCCCAAGCCGCAATCCATGCCTCCCAGCCAACTCCCCCCTGTTTATATACTGGGCATGACGTTCCATGGTATGGAATACCCTTTGGCTAGTTCAGGTCAGCTGCCCTGGCTATGCTCCCTCCCAGCTTCTTGCACACCTCCTTGCTGGCAGAGCATGGGAAACTGAAAAGTCCTTGGCTTAAGATAAGTGCTACTTAGCAACAACTAAAACATCAGAGTGTTATCAACATTATTCTCACACTAAATCCAAAACACAGCACTGTACCAGCTACTAAGAAGAGAGTTAACTCTCTCCCAGCTGAAACGAGGACACTGTGGAATTAGGTTTCTTATGTTCAAAGTGACAATTACCAGTAAATTGTTGGAACAGTGTCAGTTAAGTTCAACAAGCAGACAGCATATGTGCCTCTCAACAGGCTTCAAACCCAAGGAAACAGTGGTACCTGTTAAAACACTTTAAAGTATTTAAGTAAGGGTAGGAGAAAAGTATTTTCCTTCAAATATTTCTTGAAGTATATATTAGCAAAGAACACATTCAGCTATATCTTTGGCAACTTGCACTACATGACTTTTTTGCATAGCTATAAAGTATTAGAATTGGTTTTACCATAGACTCCTAAAGAATAAGGTAGGCTGTTAGCTATCTGCTCAGCATTTCAGGACTTCACAGCCGACAGCCTCATTTGTCACCCAAAAATACAGCTAAAAAGAAGTATTTGCAGCACTGTTTACAGACCATTCCAAATAAACTTAAACTCCATTTTTTTAGCTACAAAAGGTAACTGGCAATTTCAGTCCCTATGTTAGAGCTTTTTGCTCTAAAAGCTACACAAGGGAAAGACATCTCTTATCACAGGCTAGTGATGGCAACGAAATCTCATGCTTTCCAAGACATTCTAGAAGTTCTGGTTTGAACACAGCTATACAACCACAGAAAGGCCTACCTACAAGATTAAGTATTTTAGGTAAGGAAAAGAATTTAACTTAGGCTAGACTTTACAACTCTGCCCATAAATGTGGCTCAGTTCTCCCTTTAGAGTATCTCCTTTGAGAGCATTAAGCTGCTTTGCTATCTACAGGAGCTAAAAAGTAGTCTCCCCCAATCCTCCTCTTCTCTAGGCTGAAGAAAGAATTGCAATTCCTTCAACCCTTCTTTATGGGTTGCTTTCTCCAACTGTCTAATCACTTTCACAAGCCTCCACTGTAGCCTCTACAGTTTTCCAGTTTCTTAAACTGGGGGACCAAAACCAGACACAGTATTCCCAGGTGTAGCTCTGGAAGTGCCAAGTACAGTGGAATAACCACGTCCCTTGATATACTGTCTATGCTCTTGCTGATGCAAGCCCAGGACACTGTTTGCCCTTCTGCTGCAGGGCATATTGCTGGCTCATGCTCAGCTTGCTGTCCACTAGGACTTCCAGGTCCTTTTCAGCAGAGCCATCTCCCAGCCAGTCAGATCCCAGCATGAACTATTGCTTGGAATTAATCCATTCCAAGACCAGGCCTTAACATCTGCTAAACCTGATGCCGTTCTTGTTGGCCCAATCTTCCCACCTGTCAATGTCTCTATGGTGGCTCTTCATTCTGTTGTATCTACTTCTCCCAATTTGATGTCATTCTCAAACTATATGACTACATACTCAACCCATCATCCAGATCATTTATGAAGACTGAGTAGTATGGGGCCCATATTGACCCTGAAGAGCTCACTCAGGTCTGGCTGCTAGTAACATAACTCCAGAGTTTAGGTGAAAGTATAAGCCATCCAATTTCATAACTAGAATGCAGACTGCAATCTAATCAAGGTCCCTCTGTGGAACCCAAAACATTACCAGCCAGAGCTAAAGCCATTCAGTATGTAGAAACACATAAATAATGAGAGATTGCTATGACAATAGGCCTACACAATTTTACAAATCTAAGCTTAGAAGCAATTAGATTTCACCATTAAGCAGAGGCTCCCACCTGTTCTTCAAACAGCTATCATCAACTAACATATATCAAGTATTTACTCAACAGAAATAGTTAAGGAATAAAATTCAGAGTTCTTAATCTTCTAAATCGAAGTTTCTACAAAGCAAACTGCAACTCTTAAAGTGATGCATTGTTTTGCTGTTTTTGCAGATGTGAATTACATACTTGAACATCAAGCTTGCTCTAGCGATAAAGGCAGTCTAAGTTGCTTCCTTGAATACAAAAGATGCTAATAGTGAGATGATTATGCAAGTAAGCCTCCCATCATCAGTGGGGGAAAAGCCACACTGGTCCTTCAAGACATCAATATATAGAATGAAGGACAGAAAGATGAGTCATCTCATGTGATGTGCCACAGGTCTGAACAGAAGCTGTATTAGCTCAGTTTCAGGGGTGCATTTCCCTTCAGGCTGGAGGTAGAAGTTCAAGGCTGCCCAGAATGAAGTTTTAACACTTGCACTAACCCAGGGGATTAAGTTATTCATGGGCTATTATTTTGGGCATCTGCAACTCAACAAGCAAGCAATGTATTGAAGATAGCACAGGAAAACCAAAGCTCTACACTAAAGCCAAGAGAGGGCTCAGTCCTGAAACAAATTGTTGGTTCAAAGTTTGGAATATGAATGAAACCAGATCAGAAGTGCCTTTCAAGTAGTTAAGACAACTTAGTTCATATACATGAATTTTGATAAAACAAGTAATTAAGTCTTGACATATTTATACCATTGAAACAACAGTTTCTAGGACTTATTTTTAGACAACCTTTGCCTAGAAGTGTTAAGTCAGATAAGAGGCACTGCACTGAAGAGTAAAAACAGTCATCCAAATGTAACAGGCAATTACAGCATACATGGGTTTTTTCCACATAGGTTCTTGAAAGTGAACTAAATCTAGTACTAAACACTAACTGTTCAGGCTGGTATCTGATAATACGTGCTGCAAGGTTATGTCTTTAAAGTCTCAGGCTGCTATCTCTGCTGTTACTGAATGCCTGATCAGCTTCACTGAAACCCCATTTTACAGTAGGAAAAAAAAAAAAAATCTAAATTTATAGTTAAACCAACTTATTTTAGAGAAGATTCCCCTCTCTTGAATCCCCACAAGTGATCCATTTAAGAGATCACCCCCATCAGTTAGCTTAAGGGCTGGAAAGACAAACCCTAAGAGCTCACTACCTAGTAAGTACAAGTTAGAGGCATCATCTGTGAGCAGCTGTTTCATTCCCATTTGAGAGTCTGCCCACAGGCAATACAGATAATATCTCTAGATGGATGAAGTTCACATTTATACTTCATAGTTTTCTTGAAGTAGGTGGCCTTCTACTCTAAAGGAGAAGAGAAAAAAACCAGAACTTAAGCAAAGCAACAAAAAACCCAGCTTACCTATCCTATAAAAAGAACAGTCTAAACAAAGCTCTTACGACTTCTTCCTTATTTGTTATTCACAGAAGTAGTAGCTAGGCCTGAGACAGGAATTTGCAAAGAAATCTGTCATCAGTAAAGCAGGAGCCTGTAACTCACATGAAAGCAACAATTAGTTCAATACAGTTTATGCAGTATCAGTAGGCATTGAAGAACAGTGAGAAGCATACACTAGCTGTTCTCTCAGCATGCCATTGAACCCAAATATACTCTGTGCTCCAGAGAGAGCAGTAAAATACCTCAATAGCGATTACGTGAGCATTGCTTCCAGCTTACTTAATCTTCACTCTCCTGTGTCCCTTTCCTTCCCATCCTGTCTGCAGCAGATCCAGCTATTCTCCCATCATTCCACAGTTAAGATTTAGAAGGAACAGTTGCTGTTCTGATCCTTTGGTCTCTTGCAGACTCAGCATCTTACAACACTTTAGACTTGCCAAACTCACATAGCCCATGGCTAGACAAGGGAATAGTCTTTCTTATTAGTTGCCCGGTATGTTAATAGTCACTTATAAGCAGAAGACAGAAAACAAGTGAAGTTGAGCCAAGTTGTAAAATTGCATTTTACAGAAGTTGCAGCAAGCAACTACGTCAGGGATAAACCCTTGAGTATTAAAAAGATCCAGAAAGGTTTTCCACTGGGAACCTTAACAACTAGTTTAACATTTTTAAATTGCACAAGCTACCAAAGAGTTCGACTGAAGAGGGTGTATTACTAAGGTTGGAACACCTAATAATCAACCAGATCAGCCATAAGCACACAGATCAGTCATGAGGAGCACAGAAAAAACACACTGAAATTAATATAGCAAACATGTTTAGAAAAAGAGTTAAATGAGTTAAAGCTAACTTTGAACACCTACTGCAAAAAGCCTGAAGCCACCAGGCATTACAGTTTAACTAGAAGTTGATTATGTTTCACTTTCTACATCTGCTATGTTCAGCTAATAAGATATGGTCTAATGATTAACTTGTGGTCCAAACAGGATAATCTCCCCTTGTTAGAGATCAAACAGAACAGGTAAGTTTTTTCTGGTCAGTTTGGTACACAACCAGCACTGTAATTGAAGGTAGTTTACCAGCTTTTTCTGGTTAAAGATATTTAAGAATTAAACTTGTGATTTCAAGAAGTTATCAGAAAGTACTTGTGTAGCATAGCAGAAAGACTCCCCATTCCATTTATTTTTAGAGGTCCATATATCAAGCTGATGTGGCTTTTAAGTGCTACCACTGATGTGTTTTAAAAGGTGTATATATAATCTTGTGCAAAAAGTGTAGAAATTAATACTGAACCATTTCTTGCATAGCACTGCCCTCTAGTGAAGTCACATGAAACAGCCAAATAAAAAAGATAGAGAAATCTTATTATATCACTGTATAAAGGCATAAGAAGAAGTGCTCACAACTTTGAATATCTGTATATTTAAATTCCTATTCTCTTACAACAGCTTGTTTCAAGACCTCACCTGAAAGTGTGACAATGAAAGACAAAATGTTCAATTCTACTAACTAGACTGTGATCAAAAATGCATCTATTCAAGCTAAAAACAGCTAAACTCTAATTTAGGATATGCAGTGCTTTAAAGAAATACAAGTCAAGTACGAGTTAGTTTGTTTCAATATGAATGTCCCACAAAAACCCCTCCATTTCAAGAATATTTTGGTATAGAAGAGATTTTCTGCATTCATAGCCTAATTAGGTTTTTATTTGAATTATGTTAAGCATGAGGGAAGTCACATTATGATACCTTTTATCCCTCATAGAAATTGATAATAGTTCAGTTGCCTATACTGAACACTATTTCATATGGATACAACACATCTTTGTCAGCATTGCTTCTGATTGAGCAGGTAAGCTAGTCCAATTAAGTAGTCTCAAGTGTGGTGCGCTTTCGTATGTCACACCAATACAGGCAATACTTCTGACCTTGTGTAAGAGGAACTAGGACTCCACCTTTCTTGAAACTGTACCTTTCTTCTCTGTGCACCTAGAATGCACAGTTTTCTTGAAAAGTAATCTGACTCTACAAGTAATAGCCATCTACTTTCTCACATTAAAGAAATCTGTCTCCCATCTCTGGCTATCTACACATACTACGATTCTAAAGATAAAAATTGAAATTCAAGAATCTTATTTCCAGAACACCATTAAGCACGGCAAACAGTGACAGTGGTTCACACATCCTCCCTAAATTGTGAAGAGTAGAGGAGAGAGCCACCTAAATGCATCTGAAGATGGCAGACCATCTCATGGACAGTTGGGGTTGTTTTTTTGGTTTTTTTGAAAAGCTCATGTCATACAGCTTGGAAAATCATTCAATATGTTAACTAATAAAAATCTCAGTTATTTAATGGGAAGTTTTAGTATCCAATCTTCAGTTGCTATAAGAGCACATAAATTTTTGACTAACATTGCTACAAAAAAATCTCAAAGCATGGAACAGACTGACCAAACTGAACTGGTATGTTCAGTATGGCATTTCCTGAGCCATCTTGTGTACAAGATGAACAGTGCATTGAGTACTTGTTATCCATTTCTCTAACATTCATCACTACAGTATCTTGCTACACATTCACCTTCATTTTTCATATTAATGTTTTCTCTCCACCATACAGATTCAAAGATTGTCTCACTTATTTGTCAATGTTTCAGTGGACAAAAAAATGCGGTCAAGGTTTGTAAGATGCAAGTATGACAGCCTCTACACTACAGTTTTTCTCCTACACACAGTGAACTTGTGCTTGCTGGACATATCATCTGTAAAAAGCTAACTCTGACTCAGCTGTAATACTGAACATAACTGTTTTGCCCAGTTACCATCTTCTGCATTGCTCCATCAGGCTTAGAAGAGTATTAACAACTAAACAAAAGATTAACCTCCTTTCAAGCTGCAACTCTAAAGTCTCAAAGTACAAAACTACCATTGATCCAGCAGTTTAATATCTACAGTTCTCCAAGAGTCTAGTAGGAATCGGGCTGTTAAAACAAAGAACACTCAAATTGGTTTGCTATTTCAGTTATTTACTGCTTCATGTAGAAGTGAACATAATCAAATAACTACAATTCTTTTATATTTAAGAATTGACATTGAAGTGATTAAGTGGTAATGACAATGAATGCTACTAACTTCTGGATTTCTCAATAACTGTTTGATGTCTACTTAAAAGAAAATCAGTAGTAAATGAATGCTTTTAAGGTTAGACAGATAAGAGGTTTTAAACCTTTTTGGCTGTTAATAAAAATAAGTAAACTACAAGAAAAGTAAATCATACTCTGGACAAAAATTAGGTGTGAAAGTCATTAAATTTGTCAGTAGACAAACTGAGCTTTGCAACATCTCTTTCAGGGTGGAGGAAAAAGTATCACTTTACAGTTTCATAAGAAATCAAATAATGCTTATTAAATGTTTTGGAAAAATTACAGAGCCAATTATAATCATCCTTCAAGGACATGCTAAATGAGATGCAGAAGATCACTCAAAAATTAATCTGCCTATCATTGTGTGAGTAATACATTATTCTGCCCTGAATTCAAATAGCAATCTGGAGCTGACAACAACTATTGTATTAATACCTAAGGCAACATAAAACCATTTCAATGCAAAAACACATTAATGAAAGAATAGATGCAAACTACATCATCTGTGAAACTGTTTCAAACAAAGCATGGCAGTCCTATTTTATCATTTTCTTGTTATATTCCACATTTATAGACATGGAAAGCTGTCGGTATAAATCATCAAGGTCATGGATTTGCAGAGCCCCCCTGAGGATCACTTGTTCACATTTCTTATAAAACAACTTTAAATATGAAGTACTGTACTTCAGTGTTATGCGTTACGTAACGCCAAAAAAGTAGACTTTGTGTTATTAAAGCTTTAAAACAGAAAAACAGCTACCAATTCGAGATTATGTTGAAAATCAAGCCATACCAAGAAATAAGTTTAAACCATGTTACTCATTTAAACATTGCATGTACTTGAGAAAAATGACATCTATGTTTATGCTCTTGTCAGTAATAACGTATCTATCATGAACATATGTAGACTTCATCTACACTTTTGATAAAACCACTATTTTATTATATCCCCTTAAAAAGTTCAAAATTTAGAATATACATCTTCCCTAGTTGCATCTTTCTCTGCTCTTCGCAGTCTTCCAAAGTGTCAATGTCAAGAAAAGACTAGACTATTCTTCAGTGTATTCAGCAAGGAAATGCAACATGAAGTGTGAGTTTTAGTATCATATTCTAGAAGACCGTACTAATAAGGATCAGCTCAAAGTTAGTCACAAAAAACATAACTGCAGCTTCCGCAGTTAAAAAAATACTTTTATATTTTTACATCCATTTGCAGAAGCATGCAAGTTTGCTTCTTGTAGAACCAAGTTTTTAACATTACAAAATGATGGAAAAAGTAATTTGTATTGCTTAGATTAAGAGTAAGTATTAAATGTTTGGTTTGTTTTCTTTTTTCCCAGAACAGCATATTATCCCCTCCACTTACACAAGGAGCTTCTGAAAATGGCCACCTATCAAACTATTTAGAAGTTATTACTATCCTCTGACACAGAATAGTCTTGCAAGAGTTAGTAGTTACTAAAACATGGAACTACTTACTTCTCTGAAGATACTGCATACTGTTTTTCAACAAAGTGCCCACTGCACTTTTTTGAACATTAGCTGTACTGAAGTGAATAAATAATAGTAAGAATCTCTAATAAATCATTTTCTCACAAAATAACAGCTGTGATGGAACAAAAAGCTGTCCAACATGAGTTAAATCAGGTTGTAACAGTAAAGCCAGTATTGTGGAATTAAATTAATCCAATAAAGAACCAATCTTATTGTCAATCACTGTCCCCTCAAGCTTTTCATAGGCTATAGCCAAGCTTAAACAGAGAGGACATCTCACACCATGAGGTACAACACAGTAAAGTGCCACCCATTGATACCACTGCTAAATCCTGCAGGTCCACATAGTGGACAGACTGCAGAACTCCTGGGGTTGGAAGAGACCTCTGGAGGTCCTCTGGTCCAACACCTCTGCTCAAGCAGGGTCACCTAGAGTGGCTTGCCCAGGACTCTGTCCATATGGCTCTTGAATATCTCCAAGGAGCAAGACTCTACAACCTCCCTGGGCAAACTGTGCCAGTGATCAGTCACCCTCACAGTGAAAAAGTTTCCTGATGTCCAGAGGGAACCTCCTGTGTTTCAGTTTGTGCCTTTTGCCCCTGGTCCCATCACTGGGCACCACTGAAAAAAGCCTGGCTCCATACTCATTGCACTCTCCCTTCAGATATTTGTACACATTGGTAAGATTTCCACTGAGCCTTCCTCTTCTCTAGGCTAAACAGTGCTAGCTCTCAGCCTTTCCTCATAGGAGGAAAGTCCCTTAATCATCTTTGTGGCCCTACACTGGGCCCCTTCCTGTATCTCTCTTGTACTGAGGAACCCAGAACTGGACACAGCACTTCAAGTGTGGCCTCACCACAGCTGAGTAGAGGGGAAGGATCACCTCCAACAATCTCCTGGCAATACTCCTCCTAACGCAGCTCAGGATACCATTAGCCTTCTTTGCAGCAAGGATACATTGCTGGCTCATGGTTAACTTGGTGTCCACCAGAACCCCCAGGTCCTTCTCTTCAAAGCTGCTTTCCTGCTGGGCGGTTCCCTGCATATATTGGTGCCTGGGTTTGTTCCTCCCCAGCTGCAGGACTTTGCACTTCCCCTTGCTGAACTTCATGAGGTTCCTCTCAGCTCATTTCTCCAGCCTGTTGAGGTCCCTCTGGATGGCAGCACAACTCTCTGGAGTATCAGCCACTCCTCCCAGTTTTGTGTCACCTGCAGGCTTGCTGAGGGTACACTCTGCCCCATCACCCTGATCATTAATGAAGATGTTGAACAGGACTGGACCCAGTATTGACCCCTGGCATATACCACTAGTGACTGGCCTCCAATTAGACATCATGCCACTGAATGCCATTCTCTGTCTGCTCATCCAGCCCATATTTCATAAGCTTCTCTACAAGGATCTTATGGGAGACCCTCAGTGTGGGCTAGGCTTGACTTCCCAATGGGAATTTAGAAAATGCACATCACTGACAAGAGATGTTAGCATGTTATAACAGTACAGTAGTGCGTCAAGAGCTGAAGGCTGAAGTGGAAAGCATTACTCTAGAAACTGTTTAGTTCAGAAGCGTTCTTCAGAATACAACTTTTGAAGCTTCAAGAGTTAAGTGCTATGCATATCTGTCCATAAACTTGCTTTCAGAATTTTGATTTACTTTTAAAAAAAATGGTACTGTAGCAATATGAGTAAGGTATACAAATAGTACTCACCTAAACTGTTGTATACTCATTTCAAACAAATCGTGCTGTTAAAAACAACAGTATTCTGCTTTACCACACATCTAATTGATTTTTTTTTTTTGGTCCTAACCTGTAAGTTTGCTACACTCCATAAAAAGTTTTAAGTGTTTGGAAAATTTAGACAATGCAGTTCTGTGCCCACCTCCTAATAAAACAAGTACTTTAGGAAGAAAAACTGCTCATTGGAATAGCTATAGTAAAAAAACAGAAACAAAGCTAATAGAACAAAAGTTTATAGGATAAATATAAGAAGCAATTTGAGAATTTACTGTTATGGACTTTTTAATAAGGTGAGAGACTTGTCAAATACAACTAAGATGTCTGTTCTAGCTTATCCTTATACACTATCTTCAAAATGTTTAGCCTCATGCTAGACACCTTTCACCTCTCTGCAATCAAGTGTTAGAGAAGCTCTGTTTTTCCTATAGAAGGCTAACACTACCGAAAAAGGTTCAGACTCGAGAACCACACAGCCCACAGCCAGACACTGTTATAGGTCCAGAGAAGTCACAGTTGCCACATTCTGCAGGACTGTCCCAAATGTCATCACATGGAAAACTAAACAGAACAAGCCACATTTATTTTCCAATTCAAGTGTGGAGTTAAGATCTTCTCTAAACACTCCTTTTACTCCTCCTCAGTCATCTTCCTTGCATCTCATTTCAAATTCTCATTTGAATGACATGATGTTAAGAAACACCATAAAATATTTAATTTGCTCCTTTATTCAAATATGAGCTGTTGACTCCTGAAGATATTTCATAGCAAGCATAAAACTTAAATTCAAATCTAATTCTTACAATAACTCTTGCTTTTAACCAAGAGCATCTGCAAAAACATATACCATCTTCTGTATTAAGTCATCACTGAAAGCAGTTTTGAGGAAGCCCTGACCTTCCCTGGGATAAGCAACTTTTACATTAACTTCTTAAGCTGGTAATTTCTATGTTAGTACCCTCCCAGTGATTTACCTTTAGGAATGAGATGCTTTCACATTCAGTATGCATTACTAATGCCTCCCCAAATTCATAACTAGTATTTCACAGAAATTGAGGAACTCAGTAATTTTTCATACCAAATAAGTTTTATTTCTTTAGCATCTTTGGCTTTAACGGTGTATTTCATGCTACCCCATTCAGAAGCTGGGAAGAAGCTCACAACTCAGTGAAATTCTGCATTTTTCCTCAAACTACAAGAAAAGCTCTTCTCGGTAGCTATCACTAGAGTCAAATTTAGTGAACCAATTTTGATGTTAGAAGCCATAGAAAATGAAAACCAGCAAGCTAATATGACGACAACCACATCGAACTGTAGTGTTATCTACCTTTCTATCATACTCAGTAACACAAGTCCTCAGTTGTCAGCAATTCCAGTCCAGCACAATGCTTCAATTTATGTTGTCCCCTATGTGCCCCCTCCCCCTCAAAAAAGCCCAAACATACCAAACATTGCAATATTGTGTGGTCTGATAAGGAGCCTGTTCTTTATTGCATGAATAGCTCACCATGTACTTCAGAGTAATATATAAATCAACCTGGGCCTTAAGAGAGCCCCAGAACACTGGATCGATGCTGATGGTACTCCTTAAAAAATAGATTTTAACTAGATTAGTCATTGGGGTAAATTTGTTAGTTCCATAATTTAAACTGTAGCCATTTACAATCTAAAGAACACCATTCCCCTGCATCCCTCCTCCTGTGGAAGCACGAGGATATGCTTTCATAGAGAAAGCCTAGGAGCGTACACATGCAGAAGTGAGCTTTTGTTCTCAGTATCTACTCAAATTCAAGGCTGCCTGCTGCCATTGCCAAAGCCTCTTTTCCCCAAGTTATCACATTGTATGAAGAAGTGCAATTTTAGAACAGCCATAATCTAATTCTTCACACTGAAGGCCACGCAAAGCAGTACTGTTAACATACATTTGACTAATTGTAGAATGGATAAATTGTACTCCAAGCAACTTAAATAGAATCACTCGATTCATCTGTTTCACAGTACTCTTCCACAAATAAAATTTTAAGATGAAATCAGTCAACTGCAGTCAGTGCAGGCACAGCATTCCTATTTACTTTGTGTTAAAGTAGTAGGCATTCAATGTAAAACCATTCTTAATTAGGTATGAAAGTATTTGCTAACATATAACTTATTACAATACAACCTTCATTAGACATTCTTTTAGAATAGATTTTTTTTCTTTAGAGTAAAAACATGAATATGAGTATACAGAAGACCAGATACACCTGTTCTTAGCTTCCCTTTAACAATACAGTTGCAACACTGGAAATGGAACAGACAGGATATTCAAAAGTCAGCAGAACATCAAAAAAATTCAGTTATGTCTGTACTACAAATCCTCAACTCAACTAGTATAAACCAAAGATCTGAGATCACCTCTGTTCAGAGACAAGGGAACTCAGATACCACACATTGTGTACCCATCTATTCTCTCTACCCTTTTTTCCAATCATCTGCTAAGCATTTGCGGAAAATTTTGAAGTAGGTGTTTGTTCTTGTGTTCACCCTTATATAAAGGTATTCTCTTTTTGTGCTTAAAAAAGATCTACCACTGATTATCAAACAGTGGTTTGATGACTAAGCACAAAGGCCTCCCACCTTTAGAAACTGGGACAAACAATTTGATAGGCATGCAGAAGGCTGGCTGAAAAAATCAGGATCCTAACTACTTACTTGTCAGATGTCTAAAGTCAGAGGCAAGCGTTACAGACAATGCCTCACAGACTTGCCTGTGCACTAATGTCTTTGTCTTATCTAGAGGTGATTTTTTTTTTTTTATGCAAGACTAACACAGCAAAAAATCCAAAACAAAGAAGTGGGAAGTTACCAAAAGAAAAACAGTTACTCCTTCCAGAATCATGCTTCTGCTTCTCCTCCTCCCAAGTGGAAGGAGTGGAGTAATTCAAACTGGTAGAGACTGAGAGGCTATACTCTGGGCCAATCTCTCCCTGAGGCTTAGGGAAGTGTGACAGCCCAGGAACTTTTCACTACTGAAGTAACTTTTGCATTAAGTTGTACCACTGGGAAAAGCCCACAATATAAACGGGAATGCAGGTACATGGCATCCACGTGCTGTCAAGGCCACACTTGCAATTCACTCTTCAGACCACAACGACAGCACTGCTCATGCTGTCATGCTGTTACAACTAGAAATTGCTTACCTATTGCTGATCATCACTGGCAGTGGCCAAAGTGCTATGAAAGCACTAGAGCATAAAAAAAAAAAATCTATTCCTGCTCCAACTTTGAGAACACAGACCTTCTAATAAGTGGTTTTCACTGTCCATGACACATTTGTACCTCAGTCCACCCATGTATCAAAGCCAGCTCACTGTTTCAGCATAAGATTCTATGATCACCTGCAAACAATGACAAAAAACACCCTCATATCAAAGGTGGACAACAGCCACCTCCTGTGTGAGCTCATCTCTAGAAATTCTGTGAAATAGCTCCTCCATTTCTCCCACCCTGCCTTAACACCTACTGTAAGACAGAAGGGATAGTTTCAGAAGGATCAAATACAGCAGTTAAAAACAAAGTAAATCGTAACTCCATGCTCCAGGCATTTGCATGGACAGCTCAGTTGAAGTTTTCAAAGCAACAAATCAGCCTAAAATCTTAGTAATTAAGGCATTCAGAGAAGACCATTTTAGTTCCCATGCTTGATGTTTCACCTCATTTACCACCCAGTATTTGTACAACTCCTAAATACAGTAAGACTAATACAACAACACTGAGGACAGAGGTATTGTCTTCATCTGAGAAACTATGCAGACAACACAGCATACTGAAGTTACTGAACATTAAATGGAAGTCACATATTTCCAGGTTCAGCTAGTTTTGAGGACAGAAGCATATTGTGATACTCTGCTGAATGGCACCTACAACCAATCTGTGCTCAAAAATAAACAGGGAAATAACATCAGAAGAAGGGAATACTAGCAGTAAGTTAAAAAACTTCCAAATGCTACTGTTTTAAACACTGTTTACATTTCAGTCAGCAATAAATTTGTGCAAATAAAACAATCTTGCATTTTAGATGCTTATAGATGTTTACTAACAGTTATAAAAACCATACTTGGGTAGCTGTTTGAAAAAATAAAACCACTGAGGATATTCTCGCAGCTAATGAGTTTGTTCTTAATGTTAGTCTGACAGAGGTTAAAAAACACTACATGTGCTCTGCAGTAATGTAATTGAACAAGAGATTAATCTTTCCTTCCATAATTAAGGGAAACCATTTTAAAAGCTGACATGTTATTACAGGCTAAGCGAAGGTCTGGATCTTTTTTGACCAGAACATGATCTAGATGTCAGCAATATAGCCCGAATGATTTAGTGACCCATGTCAGTCAGAAAAGGCTTAAAGTAATAAAATTTATGATTTAGGTCAAGTTAAAGCACTTAGTCAATGGGGCTGAGAGCAATTCAGCTCACCTGAGATACCTACTAGCTGATCCACCAAATTGCTCTCCTACCTACTGCACAGAGCCTGATGACCACCAAGCTGTCAGTGTTCTGACACTTATATCTAAGAAGCTGTACTGAATTGCCTCCCATAATCCTGCTGTAAGTTACACCAGCTGAAGTCACTACTATAAAGAGACAGAAAATCATTAGCTGTGCTTGTTACTCAATTTAGATTTGTTTAAGAGTCTAAAGGTAGTATTTAACTGGGTAAGGGGGTAAGTACCTGCTATGACTAAAACACTCTTCCCTCTTTCTTACATCCTTGTTCTACGATAATTTTATCCATTTATCCTTTGCCTGACAACAAGCTACCACAAAACATCTCCTTGGCTAGCAAAGCTTCAAAATAACTTATTGCATAAGCTGTTGTACAGAGCCACTTAGAATTCACTAGCAAAGCTACATGAGAACAACTTTACTATGTTAGAGCCAGGCTGCAATGGAAGAGAAAGTTATTTTAGCAAGGACATGACTTAAAGATTAAAACCTATCAGGAAAACACTGACTTCTCAGAAGTTTTAAAGCTTTGTCTGCCGTTATCTTAAGCTTTAAAGCTTCATCTTCGTTGCAAAATTTTACCTTGATGACAAGTTAACATGTAGCATTACAAACAGGCTGATTATTCAAATGACTGAAGAAACAGAACAGATTGGAAAAGCAAGTGACCACATGAACATCAAACATTGGCCAAAGCTAGTAAGTTAAAATGGTTCCTCTGCTTTGCACATAGAAGCAGGAGTCAAGCAGTTGAACTAACATAGCCTTAATCATATGATTTACAATCAATTACAGAATGAACACTTCTGAATCCTCCTAAGCTACAGAAAGAACTGCAGTAGTTTAGTTGCATGCCTAGGACTAACAAGAATATTCGCGAGGCTTTAGAAAACAAGCCTCTGAACAGTTTCAAACTGTATTTGCTTTTAACTTTTTAGCTATTCTTGATTTAAGGCACACATCACAGAAGATGCTGCAGATTCTTCACACCTAAAACTGAATCCTGACATGCATAGATATTTACTCTTACTCAAATTCTAGAAATACAGAACTGTGAATCAATGCTCTGTTAAAGACACTGCTTTTCCATTTATTGAAGGAAGAACAGCCTTTTACAAAGACAGTTATGATAGAGAACATTTTGCATACTTCTTTACAAATCAAGTTATTCTGGCAGACTTTTCATTGTAAAGCTCTGTAGAGATAAAAACTTCAAAGTTGTAGGAAAGGTTATATTCAGTACTATAGACTGACCAGACCAAGTCTAGGTTATGCCATAGTTCAATGAATAAAAAAAGCAATATTTAGTTCTTCACTGCTAGATGGAGAAAGACAGAGGCTTAAAAACAGAAGGAGCCAGTGAATATGTGTTACAAGCCGTAAGGAATAATGTGAACTCCCCTTGCACAAACGTACTGAAATTAAAAGTCTGATCTGTGCTCAAGTCTGAAACAGTGGTTCTTAAACTTGCAGTAAAAAAGTTACTCCTCTCATTCCAAGAACTTAGAAGTAGTGTTTCAAACCACGAAAATCCAGAGCTAGAAGACACTGTTGAAGCTATTTAGCATGATGACAGTTTTCCATACAGGTAAAGCCTATGATAACTGCAAGTATCATAAATGTAAAGAGCTGAAACATATGCATAAGAACTTACTGTGTAAGTGATAGCTGCCAACATTCCAATCACAGTCAAGGAACTAATGGAAAATGAAAGAGCAGTCAAGCCATCTGCAAAAAAAAAAAAAAAAAAAGCCTGTTGAAAATTCCTACAGTAGAGGTATAAGAACATTTCTTCCTGAATTGGTTTCCTGAAGATATTTAAGTTCATTAGATTGAAGAAAAAAAAAAATGAGACATAGTTACCAGCCATAACAACTCGGATGAAAAAGTCACCTAGCATAGCTTTTTGTCAGTAGTAGATACTCCTCTAATACTGCAAGAAGCAGGACAGCCATCTCACCTTTGCTACAAGTTCACAGATGTTGCAGTCAGTCAAATAGTTGAATAGCCACTAATCAACTTACTCCCATAGCTGTCTAATGCCTCTTCAAGACTTATTTCTGGCCTCCACAGTGTGTCATGGTAATTTTCACCATTTACACATGCTTTCTGGATGGTTCATCTTTGTTTTGTTTGTTATCACCTGATTTCTCATAATAAAACACTATCCAGAGAATCAGGCAAGCATGGATCCTCCAAACAACCAAACAAGCCAGACTGCAGGCCTCAGCTTCACTCAGACCGTACACATCCAGATGTACAAACCTGAAAAAGGTCAGGGCACTAAGGAGTTACTGTAGCCTTACTATCACTCTAGAAATGAACAGCGATAGTGGAAGAAAAGCATTACTAAACTCATCCCCAAAGGCATCCAACTCCCTGAATCCTCCTGCATAATTTTTCACAACAGCCCTGTCCCTAACCTCACCATGCAGGACACAACATGGCAAGCTCTTTTGGTTAAATAGTAGCATGGAAACTTATAGTAGCTATTATAGAAATTAAGCAATCAATTTCATGTTTGCACCCAGTCATAATAACTGAGCTACTACTTAGTGTTCTCACCCATGTCTTCCCCTCTAGTTAATTCAAGAATTTAGAGCACAGTAACTTTTATTCCTACTCACACAGAATTATTAGCCAGTTTCCATTCATTAGATGGTTTCCATTCTTTTTTCCTGAACATAGTGTCAAGCATTCACAAACTGAGAAATCCTGTTACAGTTATCCTCTATGAGAAGCTGCATCTTTCTTCTGATCAACCCTACAGGCCTCCTTCCAAAAATACCAAAAAATAGAATAGCACAACCAAACCCAACTTCACAGCTCAAATCTTTCCTCGGCTATTTTTGCTAGATAATACCAAACAACTGTCCCAAAGCTAACAGCAATATGTACATAAGTTTCAAATACTACAGCGATGTTGGGGGGGGGAAGTGGGACAACACACACAACACACAAAACCCAGCACTATTCCCTCTTTAGTACTTGTGAAAATTTTACCTATGTTCTGAAGTTTAGAGGGGAAAAAACCCCACACGTAAGTGACCCCTATTTCTAACGTATTACACAATGTACTTAAACACCATATTTCATGATCCTCCTGTACATGTATTTGAAACCAACATTTAATATCCATTTTAAAAGTCTGAACTATGTTAAATGGAACATTAAGAAACTAACTGGCTGAAAAATTGATAATTGTATATCAGAAGTATATTATCAGGCTCTGCCTCAGTGGATGAGTTTGCATTCCTTTTATAATCCCACTACAAACTGAATGGACATAGAACAAACATCCAAAATTAAGATCTTTGCATTTCTTGGGTTAACTGTAGAAAGACAAAGGAAAAGGATAAGTTTATATAAAGACAGGACAACAGGTACAAGTAAAGACAACAGGCAAGAATTTTGTCCTCATTTCTCCAGTATCTGGAACACAAAAGCGAAAGAACCTTTCGCAACAATACTGACCAGGGACTTGCTGGCTGTGGAGTAGCTCTACAAAAACCCTGGGGGGGCCTTGGCAGACAGCAAGCTGAAGATAAGCCAGCATGCCCTGGCAGCACGGAAGTCCAGCAGCATCCTAGGCTGTATCAACAGGAGCATGCCCATCTATTAAGGGAAAAGACCATATAGGGAATACCACAGCCAGTTTTGAGGCCCCCACTACAGGTAAGACAGATGAATCTGAGCAAGTTAAGGGGAGAGCTAAGTTGGTCAGAGGGTGTAGCACATGCTGTGCAGAGAAGTCGAGGGAGCCAGGCTTGTTCAGCCTGGAACAGAGACAGCTTTGGAGAGACCTAGTATAGCCTGCCTGCTTATCGAAGAGGTGGAGCCCAGGCTCTTCAGTGGTGCATAGCAGCTCAGTGTGAGACAATGGGTGACAGTGTGTATACCCACACTGGGTAAGAGGAGAAATTTTTTTTTTTTTTCCACCATGAGACAAAAGAGTCTCCATCCTCAGGGTTTTTTCAAGAGCTAGCTGATAAAGCCCTGAGCAACCTGGTCTGACCTTACAGCTTCTTTCTTCGTGCAGGAGGTTGGACTAGATGACCTGAGGTCTCTTCAATCTGAACTATCCTATGAAATGAAAAGTCACAAGAGAATGCTGGTAGAGTCAGAAATCAAAACCAGACTTCCACATCCAAACCCAGCAACTTAATGATTAAACCTTGCTAGAAATAAACATTAGCTACACTATACTTCCAGAGTAAGGACATGTACAGAGCTGAATATTTAACTGACAGCCACGTCAAGGTAGCCTAGAAAAATTAGCTTACATCTCAGCTCAACCACTGTCACTACCTGTATAAACTGTTTAAGCATCTTATTCTGTGCTGTCAGTTAGAATCTTTATGAAGCAAGAGAAACACAAACAAGCAGACAGCCAAAATTATGAAAAAGCTATGGACTTGTCCTCCCTATCGCCTATGCTTGCAAGTACAGCTTACAGCACAGCACATATGATGAAAGACTCTGCAATGATGTCAAAGGCAACAAGAAGGGCTTCTTCAAGTACATAAGTGGCAAGAGGAAGGCGAAGCAAAATGTGGGCCTGCTGCTGAGTGGGGCAGGGGCCCTGGTGACACAGGACATGGAAAACTCTGAGGTACTGAATGCCTTCTTTGCCTCAGTCTTTACTATCAAGACCAAACTTCATGAAACCCAGGTCTGAGAGACCACAGGGAAAGGCTGGAAGATGTAGCCTTGGTGGAAGAGGATCAGATTAGAAAATACTTAAGCAAACTGGACATACAAAGTTGATGGGCCCTGAAGGGATACATCAAGTGCTGACAGAACTGGCAACTGTCATTGTAGGGAACTTTTAGTCAGTACAAAATTCCTAGAATAATGCAGAATACGACTTGACCAAGGCTCATATCATTATATTCTAAAACATTCAGACAGAAGCCAACACTCTGATACATAGCAAGAACGAGGCACAAGCGTTAGAGTACTTATGCATTTGGATTAATGTTAGTTAGATAACTTTTAGTTACCATTTTTCTGGATACATTTGGAAAGTGACATCAAGTCTGTCTTACCTCACCTAAAAAACACTTTCCTCACACCTCTGCCATGAATACACACCCTGGCTGAATACACGAACTGCATAAGCTAAATGTTAAATACAACTTCATGGTGTTTGGCCTTCACAATAGTTCTTTATAGCCCTAGCATAAAGAAGTATAACAAACACAAACAAAACAATTTTAGAAAAGGTCAATACTAGGAGAACAAAGGAAAAAAATCATAACACCCATAGGATTTTCCTGTCTAAATAGACAATGCCACTTATGAAATAGTCTCATTCTTACAGTGAACAGCAGCATCACATTTAATTAGGTAAGCACTCAAGCACTGTCATATGACAAGATACACATCATACTGAAGTTCAGCAATTTTAGGGTATCCAAGTGTCATGATTTAGGCCCAGCCAGCAACAAAGCACCACACAGCTGCTCGCTCACTCCTCCCCCCCCGGCAGGATGGGGAGGAGAAAATACAATGAAAAGGCTTGTGAGTCAAGACCAGGACAGGGAGGGATCACTCACCAATTATAGTCACAGGCAAAACAGACTCAACTTGGGGGAAAAGAAATCATTTTAATTTTGTTACCAATCAAATCAGAGTAGGATAATGAGAAATAGAACCATATCTTAAAAACACACCTTCCCACCACCCCTCCCTTCTTCCCGGGCTCAGCTTTGCTCACGATTCCTCTACCTCCTCTCCCCCCCCAGCAGTGCAGGGGGACAGGGAATGGGGGTTGTGGTCAGTTTATCACACATTGTTTCTGCCGCTCCTTCCTCCTCCTCAGGGGGAGGACTCCTCACACTCTTCCCCTGCTCCAGCGTGGGGCCCCTCCCATGGGGGTCAGCCCTCCATGAGCTTCTCCAACACAAGTCCTTTCCACGGGCTGCAGTCCTCCACAAACTGCTTCAGTGTGGGCTTTCCCACGGAGTCACGGCCTTCTCCAGGCCCAGCCACCTGCTCCGCCGTGGGGTCCTCCACGGGCTGCAGGGGAATCTCTGCTCCACTGTTAACCTCCATGGGCTGCAGGGGAATCTCTGCTCCGGTGCACCTCCTCCCTCTCCTTCACTGACCTCGGGGTCTGCATGGTTGTTCCTCTCACATCCCACTCCTCTCTCTCTGCTGCAACTTTTTTTTAGCAGTCTTTGCCCTTCTTAAATATGCTATCACAGAGGCGCTACCACCATCGCTGATGGGTTTGGCCTTGGCCAGAGGCAGGTCTGTCTTGGAGCCAGCTGGCATTGGCTCTGTCAGACACAGGGGAAGCTTCTAGCAGCTTGTCACAGAAGCCACCCCTGTAGCCCCTCCCCCGCTGCCAAAACCCGGCCACACAAATCTAACACACCAAGTAACATCTAAAAGCTGTGTTAAGTGAAGACTCCATGGAAGAAAGTACCTTCCCCTCCCCACCATTAATATCATAGGACACAACATTGGAATCCTTGCTGCCAAATGGGGACTGTGCTGAAAGCAGACACTGCCAGTGTCTCCTCTCTGTACTTTAAAGACAGTTCTGATTTTTTTTTTGTCTGAACAGAAAGAAAACAAAAAGACTTACTGTAGTGAGCAGTTAGTCAAGCTAGAAAACTGTCACCAAGAAAGTTAGTTTTCTTGTTCAGTCAATGATGAGTACGCCAAAATAAGTTAGTAGCAAGTTATGCAAAGCTCAGAACAAATCTCAAACTTACGACTACTTCCAAATTCTTCAAACAGGAGCTTCACTTTCTCCCACTCTGTGGAATTCTTCTTGTTGGGAATATCCAAAGGAACAAAAGCACTGTAACAAAGCAAGAAAGTCATCTCACTTGCCCTAATTAGTCAAATATCAAAAGAATTCTACTTCCAAGTTAAGAAAATAGAAATCCATTTATTCCTGAAGAAAAATTGTATGACATTAGGTTTAAAAAATTCTGAAGGCAATGTTTCATTTTATTCACATTCCCCTCAAATGCTGTGTTTGGATCAGCAGAGTACATGTGCGAGTGTGTGCAAAGTCACGTCTGAGGTCAATGAACAAGTGATTTTCTATTTACCAGTTCTAACAGAGAGAAGGACCCTGCACTCAAGCATCATTAAAAGATGTATTAAATCTGATTTACTATCGTGGTTTGACTTGTGCAGAGGAGCAAAAAGACTTTAAGCACCAATTGAGACAAATTCTCTTATAAATCCACACTTCTAGAAGCTAGAATAAAACAATTAATGATTCCCACACCAAGCATTGAAGGGACATGTTTATCTTCCATTATTACAACTAAAATTATAACACATCTGCTGCATTCCATTCCTTGTTCTGTAGTTGGCCCAGAGATCTGAACTGCAGAGAAGTCCATTACATATTTTTGACCTTCCAATAAGCAGAGACTAGCAAAGAGTGCTCAGAAGAATGTCAAGCAGAGCAGTCCCCTGGCTGAAAGCTTCCTGCTGTCAGTCTCCCCATCTAAAGTCGAATAGTAAGAGTAACTCTTCAGCATCTCCACAGACAAAACAGCTAGTTTTGTAACAGCTGGAAAACCAGTACCTCCATACCAATCTGAAACCATAGCTTCCAGACATAAAACAGAATGCCTACAAATCACAAGGAAGTCAGATTTGGAGGGAAACTTTTTAGGTAGAGAATGCAAGAACCCAAACCAAAGTCCATAAAGAATGCTCGCAAGTATCTTGGACTTTTGTAAGAAAGAGTACATAACTAAATCCCTGCTTCAAGTCCCAATAAACAAACGAATAATGAATATGCATCTTCCAGGAGTATGCCTCAAACTTCAAGTACAGCACATAAGCATGTGTTTCAAAGGTTAGTGCTAAACTAACTGTGTGCACTTATAATCATCACAGCAAAACCAAAACCAAACTGGTACTCTGCAAAGTTAAAATTTTAAAAACTAAAACCTTAAGTGTTTGATTTTTAGCTTCTTAACTGTGCAAGATGTAGATTAA
Source organism: Gymnogyps californianus (assembly GCF_018139145.2). NCBI lineage: Eukaryota > Metazoa > Chordata > Aves > Accipitriformes > Cathartidae > Gymnogyps > Gymnogyps californianus. The sequence continues at coordinate 95,560,802 of NC_059473.1, read as the reverse complement.
GGCTAGCATTTACTTAAGTTGATGCATGCTTGCTGACTTTAGATTTTGTTCTTGTATCTGCCTCTAGTAGTAATTCTTTCTGTAAAATAGCATCCAGGCAAAAATCAAGATGCAGGTATTAAAACAAAGTTAGGCAAAATTTCCATTTACAAGAGAGCAACACAAATAACTGCAGGTTTATTTGCTAAAAGGGTTAAAATAGGAGAGTCTGGGAAACTAAGTGAGCTCAAGTCCTTTTATTCTAGCATCAGTATGAATTTGCTATCTGTGGACCACATGCAGGGCACAAATGAGATGTAAGAACATCCTAGGACACTTACAACTTGCTTGCCTTTTTTCCCCCCCTCCCAGAGCAATAGGGTTAAGTTTTTTTTTTCCTGAGACTACCTACAACTAGCATGTCAAAGGACAATAATCAGAGCAGAAGCCACAGTACCCATTATACACACTTTTCAATTAGTATTCAGCTAAATCTTGACTGAAGGAGATGGACATCTTATTCTGTTCCTGCTCAAGTTCCATGCACCAAGGGCCTCGGAAAGGAACGCAGGAGCAATAAATTCACACACTTTAGTCCCAAGCAAGCAGGAATCTTATTTCCCCTCCTGAACAGGGTCCCTCAACTAGTAGCAAATGAGCCAGAAGGCTAAATAGCCCACTTGAACAGACTTTTGCCCTCTAGCTTAACAGGCCACAAGAACAACGAGATAGAGTTAGCATGCCTAGCCCTCTACAGAACTGCATCTAGTCCACCCTCCCAAAGGATCTCTGAAACACAAACCATCCATTGCACCAGCACAGCACACAGCAGTTTAGGCCTATTCTTCATGCATGCTAAGCAAGACGAAATTTGACAAAAGTCTTGGCTATTTTGCTATGTGGACTAAATGGTCAACACAGCCTGAGGGTCACAGTAGCCATCAACAAGAATGAGAAGTTTCCATGCTAAATAACTCCATTCACCTGTCATCACTGATGTAATACAAGTCAGCCCATTGACAGCAAGTGAATAGAGTACAAGTGCCAGTGCAGGGTTTTACAGGCATAGCTGAGAATTCAGTTAATGCAAGCAAACAGAGCAGCTCAGCTGTGATGTCTTACGCTTGGAGTTCTGGACACAAATGAAATTATTAACCACAGTAATTTTAAGAATAGAAGCAAACTGCTATGCTGTTTAAAACACATCCTGGGAATATTATGATTAAGATCTAGATCAATATCTAGGCTGCAGAAGGAAAGTAAATGCAAGACAAGCAGTTTAAAACTATTAACTTTTGGCAGGGCTAATAACACACAGGTGTAGATGGGTCAAGTTTGATCCTTAAATCAAAGAGTGCCATTAACTGTCATCCTTAGGAAAATAATTTCTAACACACTAGATTTAAACTCATTTCCTTGAAGTGAGTTCTGCTATAATACAATTTGCATAATTATTTACTGGCTGATTAGACATATATTCATACCTTTTTAAAAGCTAATGGCTCTAGAAAATTTAAGGTAACCAGTTTAATTCCAAACACCGACAGTCACGGAAACATTCCTTTTAGAACCAAACATTCATTAGCCTCAAAAGCTAATATTTTAGTTCAAACCAGACTGCTGTATAAGGGTGTCCTAATGTAGATTGTAGTATCTCAAGCTCCTTGCTCCAGCACATGACATTTAGAGTAAATTAACTATATTCAAGGAAAGTAGATAATTTCTAAGAAGTGAAAGGCATTACAAGTAAATATTAGTTCCGAGTATCCCAGTATAACTTTGTGCTATACTTGGCTTTTAATGATACTCTGCATCAAGTTGTGTGCAGAGCATTTAAGTGCTATTACATACATGGACATTTTTGCCACAGCAAGAGGCTTTGTAACAGACAACTAGAGTAAGAGGTATAAATACTACTCCTGCTAACAATTTCGACAATGGAATCCTGCTCATTGAGCCGTGTTATCAACTTAGGAAAAAACCTCCAAGATCATGTGGCACAAAACAGATATTGTGTTTCCCAAAATAGTCACACAGATCTCTAATGGAGCAAGGTAAACATCCAGGTAAGAATAAGATATTCTTAAACTTCAAGCTTAATATAGCTTTTATGGTTTCTTTGAGGAATGCTGACCAGGAAAGAGGCAGGAACTTCTTGCTTAGACCTACCTTTAAAGGAACCAAGCTATTTATTGACCTGTTTTAATTACACAGATTACTTGCTAAATCAATCAGAACACAGGTTGTCTTGATATGAGACTAGTCATGTAAGCATAAGATGACAGACTATTTGCTAGGTGCTTAACAGGAAATATTGCAACCCCTCTTGCTCTTGTAACCTGTGTGCATAAGTATTCTAGGCCATTAAGCCTAGCCTCCTAAAATTAAATCCACTACATAAAACTCCAGTCTGTTTTAATGTTGGTCTAATCCTGACCACCAGTGAGAAAAGTCTCCTGCTACTGCCAGGTATAGGCAGTACTGCAAGATTGGTCTTCACCACCACATTCAGTTGAGCCCCTCATGTAGAAGCTTCAGCTGGAACACTTATCCCTTTCCTATCACACTGGGAATTCAGAGGCTGTTCTTCGCCCTTGCTGTGCGGACAGTTGACTAAGATAGATAACTTCTCCATAACAAGCATGTACATAAACACTGAGACACCTGCTATTTTATACACACACACATATATATATAAACTATACTAGAACAAAAGTTCACATTTTTCTTCAGCACAGTCACCTCATATGCTTCCTGAACTGAGCTGTTCAGTCTTGTAGTTTCCCTTAAAGGGGACATACAAGAATTATACTCTTCTGCAGGAGCATCTTAAGTAGCAAGGGTGCTTTCCCATTCCGAGGGCATTAGGATGATGCTACTATTTAATCATTACTATCCTAAAAGAAAGCAAGCAACCTCATACATATAATAGCAGAAAAATTGTTCCAATTAGAACCCAGAAATACTAAAATCCCTATCAGTATCTAAAAGAGTCCTGCCTCCCTGCAGCAGATACTCCTGCTGTTTAGATCCGTGGGTTTCAAGTCTGTACCTATGGAGAAGCACCGTTCAGTAACTGACTTAGTCCCAGGCCAAGTACTACAGCTGTCTGGTTTGCAAGTCAATCTCACTGTCATATGGCACAGTATCAGAGGGGATCATGGAAGCTGCTGTAATTTGCAAGTTGCGAAGACTTTAAAGAACAAGCCTAAGAGCACAGACAACAATTAAGAATTCAAGAATCAAGTTCCATCTTACTGGAAGAAAAGAACAAACATGCTGACAGCTACTGAGGATTCAGCTGACACCTGCTAGAGATACTGCAAAATTTTCTAAACTGGATATATTATACAGTATATATATGTATGCCTATGATGTGAGCCAACAGCCAGAGAAACAGCTTTTGTCAGAAGCTTTAGTAATATTTCTAGACCATGATTAAGCTAACTCAAACTCCTTTAGTCTCTCATAATAGCAAATATGTTACTTTTAATCGACAGGACAGACTTCTTAGAAATGTACCTTAAGTGTTTATCAAAATTAAAACAATATTCCAATAAGGTGGTATACAATTAGAAGCATTAATTTCACTCTAGTTTCTACTTCACACTCCAGTACTTCAATATGGATCATTTTAGCATACATTTTGTAAATTTTACCAACTTCATTGCTGCAGTGAAAATGCTAAAAAGCTTATGACACAGCATACATTAGAAACATTTAATACTGATGTGCATGTACTGCTTAATGGTCATCTTAAATTGAATTTGTAATACTGCTTGGAGTTTCAGAATAACAGCACTTGCTGCAAACAAGTTACCCACTTCTAGTAATGTGCCTTGTATGATAAAGGTTTTGCTGGCATTTGTTTGAAAGGCAGACAACTATATCAAGTATAACCCCACACTGTCCTTATGTCCTTCACAGAACACTTCCACTTAGGAAATTACTAACCACGTAACACCTACTTAATATTCCTAAAAGTTGTTTTGGGATGTCCATGAAAGCATTTGATAGAGGCAGAAAACAGGAAGAGCACAAATATTTTATTCCCTGTTATACAATGAGATATCAATACAGTTGTAAATGTCATAGCCATCATGCCCTTGATAGACGTTCATGTTGCACAAACAGGCAGAACCTGGAAGCACAAGTACCTCCACAATTAAGAAAACCATTTTAGCTTCCAGTTAACTCTTACTTTTCAGGTACCTAATTCTCAGGATATTTAAGCCCTATTAGAGATTAAGCTACATACTCATTACACGGGTTGAGTGCACCATAATCTACCTTTTTGATCTTGCACAGAACAAAATTCTGTTTGGTGTTCTATTTAGTATATCCCCTGTTAATATTTGATACAAATACTTACCCAATTAAGAGAAGAACCGCACAAATTGTGATGAATCCCAGAGTATATTTGAGTGCAGTTTTAACCTGCTGTATATTAAAGAGAAAGTTAATATATTAACATAAAATAAATCCAAGGGGATTTGTCCAACAAGTTATGGCAAAGCATACTTAGCATAACAGGTGTTCTACAAAAGGACCTCCGCAGAAAACATGAGTAGTTTTAGATACAAGCCAGAAGTATACATTCTTGAAGAGTCTCATAGCTTGGGAACTATGAACAGTGACATTGAATTATGCTTCCATCATAAACTGTGCACTTGAGTAGCTGTGGCCAGAAGCCAGGGTACATTCACTCAGTGCAAATACACTGAAAGAAAATTCGTATTACCCATGCTTTATATTATGACTATGATTAGAAGTCTTTTTTCTCATGTTAAGGTTACAACTGAATAGAGGTGGAAATGATCATGATCAATGATTAAAAGATTCTTTAAGAAAAGTATTTTCATTTGAGAAGTTAGCACCTTACTGGCATGCATTTATTGTATTCTCTGGAATGTCATGCATGTCAAAAATCTTTAGTGCATTACAAAAATAACCAAGTGCTAGCTTCATATAAATTACTATTGCCTACTTCAAGGAAAAAAATGCAAACGCTACAAAAAGGAAGGTACTCAAATTTAGTGTCTATCTCAGGATCAGTATAATCTTCCTGTCTTCTACTTTAAAACCTGTTCATACATGTTTTCTATTCTAAGGAAAATCTCATGTAAGAAGTTTTAGCTTCCTCTATATGAAATCAGGCTCAAAGGAATTTGTAGGAAGTTTAAAGAATTCAGGGCAACACAGATGTTAATTACTTATCTCACTGAAGTTTCATTTCATTTGAGATCACAGTGCTTAGAGTAGACTATGTCAGATAACCATTATTAAGAGCTGCCTCAGCATCTTAAAAGAACTGTACTAATAGACTTTGAAATGCTATTAACATTGTAGTATTGAAATTAGACAATTATTCTTGCTTTCAGTTTTGCCTGTATTCATTTGTCTTTTCACTGCTTGGTGCATTTGCTAAAGTGAACTTACTGAGCACGTGTTGCCATCATCTTCTTCCTTCTCCTCATAATAGAAATAGACAAAGGGGATCCACAGAAAGACGCAGAACAGTATGATGGAGTACAAAGCTAGGAGAAAGAATTTAATTAAATGAAGAGACAAAGTTACATTGGCACTTTGTTTACTGCACAGTAATTCAAAGGAAAGAATCAAATATTAGTTTCCTCTCATTCTAGCTCTTGCTAATTTCAAGCACTGAAAAGTTAATAAAATTTACTAGCCAGTGTATGAACTATTACTGTTTTGTGAACTCCAAAGGACTTCTAGAATTAACCCTTTCAGACTAAGAATTTCAGATCCACCTTCAATTCAGCAATGATAAAAAGACTAAAAGTAATCATCTGCATGCAGGTGATATACAGGTCTAGCACACTGGGGAAGAGGTAGCAAAGAAGCAAGCTATGCTACCTAATAACAGAAGTTGTTCATAGAAAAGATATACACAAAAACATAACAAATTTAAAGCTATTTTGATCACTGGACTCCATTTCAGGGGATGTTCTACTATTAATGTAAGTACATGCTAGATGGAAGGCATGGTCCTGTTATTGATGACCTCAATTCACAAAATTGAACAAGCCATAGCAATATAGCATCATTGCTTAACATCCCTTTTTTAAAGGGGGGACTAACTGGAGATTGCAACAGACATTTATCTGAGTAGCCACTAAATCAAAACAGTCATACTGTCGTTACTTTGATGCACAAGTGATCTTAAGAGACTTTAAACCAGCTAGTTTAACATAAGTGAAGGGTTAAACTAACATATAAGTCTTCACAAATACTAACTGGCAAGTTTGAAGACATTAAGAAAGCTATTCAAAATCAGTTGGACTGATTAGCCAGTGATATGAAGGGAGGAGACCAATTTCAGGTCAAGAATTTCAAGTTTAAATCTTCAGCTCTCTGTATTATAAGAAGTTACGTACTTTTTAGGACATCATTATTTAGCAAAATCCTTCAATACTTCAAAATACCTTATACCATGAACATTTCAGAAGTCTATTAGAAACTAAAAACTGTCAAGCAGTATGTTCCAGTATTTGCACCCCACAAGAAAGGTATCCTAGGATATTTAACCAAGTCTTCAAAATGTTAGAAGTACCACACAACCAAGATTGCTTGTGCCAGCACAAAATCACCCCTTTGAGTGGTTAAGTGAAGATACCCAGGACCACACAAATCCTGTGATCTTTGGCTATTTTTCGTCTTTGCCTCGTTTTGCATAACTAATTAGTGCCTTCCCACCACTAACCAATATAATTGTCCCTAAGTTAAGTTTGTGGCCTCTTATCTTGGCTAGTGCACTCCTTACAGTATCCTTGTCCTTCAAAGAAATCCATCTCAGCATTTTTACTGAATGTAGTGTAGAAGCCAAATAAAGTATTAACACCTAGAACCTAGGTATGAATGAGAAATTATTTCTAAACAGAATTCATGCTTTGAAAAAATATTTCAAGGTGTTAGAGGTATCTACTGTTTAAAGTGCGGAGTTAGTACGACAGTGCAACAAACAGAACAAGTTCTTGGTTAGTTTATAAACTTTCTCACATTTGCCAAAAACATAAAATTCAGGGCTCTAAGACACCTTAAAACTTCAAACTCTGAAATGTAGCATTCTTAGACCTTTAGAGCAGTACTCAAACCACTTCAATATTGTGAATGCTTTCAGAAATCGAGCCTCTCTAACCTAAAATCTGGGTTTTTTTCCCGACTAGTCCTAAAACCACACTGCACTGTGCCAGTAAGTCAGGCAAGTTACCTGCGTCATTAAACAAAGATCAGAACAATCAGCCCATAGAGGTCACTGCAAGCACAGAAAACATCCTCGCTTCCAAGTTTTACTATGTTAACTTCAGCGTACCTTACTCCATATACGAGGTACACCCATAGCTCATTAGATAATGGGACTGATCCATGTTTCTTCCAAGGGGATAAAGGAAGAAATACTCAAATTCAAGAGAATATCTATGAACTGTGTGAAATAAGGCTACCATTTACCACTACACCAATCAAACATAGGTACTACCTAGATGCTGTTGCTGCAGTAACTTAATTCAATTTTAAGAGAACAGCTCAGGCTTCTGACACTAAACTTAGTTTTTTTGAATTTAAGCCACTGGTGTTCAGTTACTGAATACATAGCTAATCTATATCTTGAATTTGTTTTACATAGTATGTTTTATCATATTATAAAACTATAAATCCTTTCCTTTCTGAAAACTGTTTCCTGACACTCTCCTGTAATTATTTATACTGATGTCCAGTTTTCTAAGTTTTACTGATCTGCAACAGTATATTAGCAGAGGACTACTCTCAATGGCTACTGACAATCAGCTATACTTACCACTGAACTTTTTGTTGAATTGTCTTATTTAATTGGACTGAGGCTGTTGAATTGATGTATAGTTTGTCCAGCCTTCACCAGGTTTTGAAAAAGCCATTCATAGCACAAGCATCCGAACAGCATGCAACAAGTCAAGTAAGCAAAGTTTTCAACTATGTTCAAGAAACACTACCAAAAAAATATTCTTTTCACATACTGCTATTAACATCACTGCATTCAGCTTTTAAAGGACTGTCACAAGTGTTTGGCAACTGACTTGTCAAAAAGTTTTGGAAATATATCTTATTAGCTTTAAGTCATCTATTCCAAGCTTCCAGGCTAAGTGGTGCCTCAACTCAAATAGTGAATTAGCAAGCTTAAACCATTACAGTAAAGCTTAAGTCAGAGGCAATTCTATAAAAAAACCTTTACAGAAGTGATAACAGTTCGATACCATGACCATGTGAATACCTAGAGGAGTCTGTGTGCCAAACAAGTGGCTGAATTTAAGTATTTTTACATATCAGATCTGACTTCCACAGTAAAGGCAGTCAGAAAAAATGACTATACTAGTTCTCCAAACCCACCATTTCAGTAATACATTGCAATATGCAAAGAGTTCATGTAAAACCAGATCAAAGACACATCAAAACAAGGTATTTTCATTCAGTAAGAATTAACTTCTATTGAACTATGCATTGTTACCAATGGTTCTATTTCAATTTCTTCAAACTCATTTCCTTTTCCACATCCAATGGCTCGGAGGATAACAATGTTTAGGATATTGTTTGCATTCTGGAGTATTTCAGTCAAGTTTAGATGCAAGTCTAAGCAGCTCTAAATAGAATATTGCATAAAGCTCTTGACATCCTCCCTAAGTTTCATACCTTTGAAGTTAACATCTATAAGCTTCTCTTCATTGTCAGTGTAAACAAAACAAATGACCACCCAGATTAGCCTTACCAAAAGGTTCAATAACTGTACTTTCTGTCAAGTCATAGTTAACTCAATCCAATCCCCAAGCTCTTGCCAGTGTTCTCCAACCCCCAAGTTCTTGCCAGGAATTTATCAAATTAAGAAAAAACTCCATACTGGTTTAACAATATGCCATGTCAGCAGGAAAACAATAGGGTAGAGTTTAGCCTAGAGTTTTTGCAACCCGATGTAGTAAAGTGTTGAATCCTCTGGAAAATGGAGTAAAGCAGCGCATGATGAAGGATCGAACCTTTTAAAGATCCCACTAAGCCCTCTTACGTCAAGCTAACTCCTCAGTAATTTGAAGCTAAATATTACCCACCTTCTTTTGTATACTCTTCCCTCAACTATCAAACCTAAATGCTTCAACTCACTGAAAGGTTACTTTGTAGCAACTGAGTTATTTTTTAGAAATTACCTGAGTAGCCAAAATCAACTCTGAAGGAAAGTAAAGTCAGTCAAGTATTAGAAAACACCACTCAACAACTTGAAGAGAGCAAGAGGTACCTTCTGGTCTTTATTTTGAAAAGCCAAGCCACATCTGACCAAAGATATATTTATTGTCAAATTAGCAATATAAGGTTAAAAAGTTGGTTTCAGACAATACTACTAAACTAATTAAAACTTATCTAAGAGCTGATTAACAAGCTACAAGAAATACCTACCTAGCCAGTCCCATACTATCTATAGAAGCATGTTAAAAAGATTGATTCCCATGGTTTAGTTGTTCCAGATCATAGCAAATTAATGCCTTTCCCACAGAACTCTTTCAGCTCAAGCCCTACACCTTCTTAAAAAAGACTGTACTGGCTATTAAACTAGTGGAAGAACCTAATAAGGTGTATTTCTGCAAGCCTTTGCTAATAAAACATCCTTCCATTTCTGCAATTCTCAATATAAATTTGGAAAAAACATAACAATCCTGTAAAAATCAGTGCAGAAAGCAAAAGTGGGGTCAGACCAATGGTTTATCAAGCCCAGTACTGTCTTCTCAACAGTGGCAAAAGGAGGAGATACTTAGAGAAAGCATGTGAGCCTGGTCACTTCCTGCAGTTTCAGCCTTTAGGACTCCCCAGCCAGCCACCACTGGAGCATCCTGGCCTATTCCCTTTTCCTACTCAAAATGAGTCCATCTCAAGCAGGCAAGTGACATCAAAAAGCTAGCAGCAAGGCTGATGCTGTTGTGGTACTGATAATCAACTACAGTATACTTAGAGCAGTAGTAAGTGTAACTGGATATTGAAGCCTCATCTGATCCTAGTCAGTCAGTTATTTCTGTGGAAAAGCTTTCAATTTTCACCCTCATCTAAAACATGATTAGGTCAGATTTGTCTTTACCACATTTGGGTTGGTCTTTAGCTAAACTAAAATCCTCAAGCTGAAATTCAGCATGTGAAGTACACTACAGGAGTTGCTTCTAGATTCAAGTCTCTCTACCCCGTGATCCATTCTTGAGTCTGAAGGCAGGGACAAAAGCCACACTACAGAGCTAGATCATGTTTCCAAGTTAAATACATAGTTTTTACTTGTGAGTTCAAGACTGCATAAGTGTAGCTAAAATATTCAGACATAACTATTTACTTCTAACCATAAGCACCCGAGAAGCAAACCATAAAGCAAGTCAACATTCCACACCAATAACAAAAGAAAAACCAGAATCTTAATTACTTGACCACAGCAGTCAGATGCTGAAATGCCTTCCTCAGTGACCATTAAGAGGCAAGTCACATCTTATCCAAGGAGGGGTCCCGCTTCCCCCTCTCCACCATCCACCTGCCATATTAAAACTCTTCCTTGCACCAGCTCCAGTGTTTGCTAGACCTTGTGCTGGGTCACCTTAACTCACCACACTGGCAGAAAAGAGCCACAAATCTTGCAGCACAGGTGGCCAACAGCACCTTGGGCTGCATTAGGAAGGGTGTCACGACCAGATGGAGGAAGGTAATTATTCCCCTTGACTCAATGTGGTCTCACCAGCACTCCAGAATTGGAGTGCCATGTCCAGTTCTGGGCTCCCCAGTACAAGAGACACACATACTGGAGAGTACAGCGAAGAGCAACAGCAATTAAGGGCTTGAGCATCTGAGAGAGCTGGGACTGTTCAGCCTGGAGAAAAGGTGGCTTTGGGAGGGATCTTATCCATGTGTATAAATACTTGCATGGGATTGAAGACTGTGGCAGACTTCTCAGTGGTGCCCAGGGAAAGGATGAAAAGGGAATGAGCACAAACTGAAATACAGGAATTTCCATTTAAAAAAGAACTTTTATTCTGCCTGCAGTCAGAAACTGGAACAGGCTACTCAAAGACATAATAGTCTTCATTCTTGGAAATATTCAGAATCCAACTGGAGTCTGACATAAATGAGCTGCTGTGAATAGGGAGTATATTGAACTATATTATCTCCAGAGTTCCCTTTCCAGCCTCAGCATTTCTGTGAGTCAAAGTGAATGTCTACCAATTTTGAAATTTGGGTTAGCACACCACAAGCATCCATCAAATACCAACAATGGCTCAAGCAGGGGGGCAAAAGGCACACTAGCGTGCTGCTGGAAACAGGACCCCTTCTAGCACAAAGAGTGCACTTCCATTCCAGAGAGCATCTAGCTTTAATCCTTAAGTGATACTTCTCACAGTATTTAAGCTACTGACTACAAAAATTGAGCGAAGTTAATTCCAGGTGCAGCTAAAGCTTTGTTTCTGCCAACTCAATTGTGGAAGTCAGCAGACCTGTAGAGCTATAATGGTCCTCCTTGGGGGTTCTTCAGTGAAGACCTTGGGAAATCCCCAAGTAGAGACCAATACCTTCAGGCAGTTCACAAGCCTGTCAGGTAGTCAACTCCACTAAAATGAGGAACAATCAACTTCGGTTGCAGTTTTCTGTCCCACAGACATTTGAAGCCATTAAATAGTCACAATTCCTTCAAATTTATGCTTTACTAAAAGAACTGAAGTTCTCAGCCAATGCTGACTTGTAAAAGATGTTTTGTATTAAAAACCATAAGCTCTAATAGCATACTCTGTATCAACTTTAAGACAGGATCTGCATACACAGGAAGATTCAGCATGAGACTCATCCCAAAATTTTCTATCCGTCATTAATGCTCTGCTGGTACTTAGTCCTTAAGTTCACCTTAAAGGTACTCTCTAGAAGTTACGGGCTTTCAATGCTTTTCAAGACAAGATTTAATATTACAACGTGAGGGTAACTTTATTTACATGTAGTAGCATAAACTCCAACTTACACTTACTGTTGCAACAGCTCTGCTATTTACTCTGTTGAAAAACCTTGTTACCATAGTAATTTTATAGGACTGTAACACAGAAAAAAAAAAGAACTTAAAAGCAGCTTTGCATTTGCTTTTCCCAAGCAAAATCATTCCAAGACAGACCTTTTTGTTCATCCATCAGGTGAAGTCATAAAACTGCCTGTGAGAATTTTCTAGTTAGAACTGAAAATTAAACTTATAGCTTGCATAGTTAAAGTAGTAAAACATTGTTCTTCCTATTATACTACAAAGGAAACTTTAAAAGATTTGGCAAAGTTCCTATCAGGAACAAGACAGGAGACTGATCATCTGGTTTTTGTATTTTATTTTTCAGAACTTATGAAAAAGGAAGAGCAGCACCTTTCATCAGCTCATACAAGTTAGTTACCCAAGGGCAAGCATCTGTTGTTCAGCCCACTAAAAGGGCTGTTTATTCCCTGGAAAGCTAACCTTCAAAATCAAAGGTCTTGTAGCAGCAAACAGCCAGTCAACCAAGTGACAAAGATATTCCCTTCCCCCTAACTCCCCTGTGACATGACAAACTGTCTCAGCTTTCATTATCACACTTCCATGGACTTTAGTTTTAAATCAGGGACTGCTTTTTGCTGTGGTTCAGAGGTTCAACTTTTGTTTCAAAACATTTTTCTGGGTTATATCAGAAGCTTGAAGCACTGCCACCGGAAAAGTGCTTCACTGTATAGCCAGTACAACAATGGTTCCTGCCACAGAGGCTAAGCAACCTTCAGCAAGAATTCCTTGGTAAGGTTTGTTTTAAAGATGTTTCTCAGAGCAATTCTTATCTCAAGTTAAAATGACTCATTTTCTGCTGTTTTGCACCATATCAATACAAAGACACCTTAACTATGAGAAAGTTAGACCTGGTAGTAGTCTTCAATTAAATTATAGCAATGGTCCCTTCATTATGTTTTTACTTGGTTTTTTTTCCTCCTAGTAGTATGCAAGGGCAACTAGGAACAACACTAGGAACAAAGAATAGCAAAATGCAGTAGGTAGAAGGAACCAAAATATCTTCAAGAACTGGGAAGATTTCAAGCAGAGTATCCAAGATCAATGTAGTCCCTCAAATCCCTTTGAGAGAATACAGGAGGCTCAAGAATATTATATGATCAGAAGTCTCTTCCATCACACAAAACTTCTGCTCTTCCAGATGGTATCATATACTGGTACATTGCATAATATCAATACCACTAAGTTGCTCAAAGCAATGCTTTGTTATCTACTCCCTCACTACTTCTGCTGAGAAGTCACAAGCTACTTCAGAAAATCTAAGATGAGTGTTTCTTCCCAAATACATTATTCTTACATCCAATAAAAAATTTCTCAAAATAGTTTTTCATCAAGACTGTAAGAACAGACATCTTGTTTTCCCCAGTGAAAGTTAAGGAATACAAAACAGTAGTGAATTTCAAGTCATCATCAGACACTTGTTCAGGACAGTTAATGCAGTTCACCACAGTAAGTGTCAGTACTATAACAGACTTCCAATTTATGTTCTGGCACATTGCTTCTCAAAAACCACACTTACTAGGAGAGTGTTTCTATAGACGTAACTCCACAATATTGGTCAAGTACAGCTATGCATGTCTTCCAAAGTATTTAGCATGTCTTTTCCTAGGACCAGACCATGAAAACATGCAGCCACATTTTACTTGCGCCTACTAATTCCTAGAAGCCCAAGTCCTTGTGTCAATGACTCAGTATCAAACACTTGCAGTAAGCAAAAACAACTCCATGCAAAAGTCATCCAAGTTATACCAACTGGATAAATTCTTATGCAAGAACTTTTAACCTAGGAACCAGCAATAACTATTGCTGACTTCAGAAAATAATTCTATTTAAGAAAAAAGAAATGGAAAATTGGACATTTAGCATAGACTTTAAAGCACACCCAAAGAGATCCCCATAGAATTTAGCAGACAGTCCTTGCCACACTATAGTTGGGAGAAACTTAACACATGCAGGTCAAGACATCTCAGTCTACCTCACAGGAAGACTGGGATCTACCAATGGCATCCTTTCACCATTCACAACACTTTAGCAAAGGACATCAAACATCAAGCTGACTCCAACAGGTAGGATTTACTTACTAGAGGAATAAGAGCTACAGAACACAGCTCCAGGTTACTGTCAATTGTTTCAGCCTGATTCTCTGTGGTACAGAGGAAACTGCCGTTGGATGATTTCCAATTATAACCCTTTCTGAAAAGGGTTTTCCTTCCAAACACAAGCTGACATGCTGTTTTAGAGCATCTGCCAACCACTGATCATTCTTCAATCACTCAAGTACTGGCAGACACATTTACTACAGTTGGTTTTATGAGCATTAACACACTAAGCCACTATGGCTTCAAAGCAATCAGTAGACTGGTTTCCTAAGTAAAGCTTTTAGGCTACTGAAGTGCCACTTCAAAATACAGTTATTTCAAGCTTCATTCTGAAAGTTACCTCATTTATCATTCTACTAGTACAGAGCCATTCTACTTTTGTATCAGTCTAGCCAAGAAACCAACTGGGTATGAGAGAGAGAACATTGTTCATAGGGACTAACGATTTTGTAAAAAAAAAAAAAAAAAAAGAGAGAGAAAAAAAGCTTTTCTACATTTAGTGACAGCTGTCTCAGTAAACCGCAATACAGGCAGTAAAGTAATCCATAGTGTTCTACAACATCAGTTAAACCACAGCCTTCAAATTCTTGCTACAACTAGAAGTGACTTGAAGGGCAGTGACCTAAGCATACCAATTATTCATACTATAAGTTGCCAATATAGCTACAGGAGGCAAGATCTATATAGTTATCACTGCATTTTCAGGAGATAAGAAAGTGCTGGTATTCATATCCTTAAGTACAAAAGGAGATTTCAGTTCTGCTCATCCTGTTTATTTAAACAAAACCATGCCAAGACCAAATACTTTTATAAGAGGATAAGAGTAAAAAAAATGGAATAGTATTGCAAGACTGTAAGAATTGTTTAACTTATTCCTTCTCAGCTTTCATGTCACTATGCTGTGCAACAGCAGCAGGAGACTAGATCTAATGATGCAGGAGAGGCATTAAGTTGTGTTTTTATACAGGAATGATGGAGAATTCTGAAAAAATAAGTTACCTATTACTGTTCACTTAAATGTAGCTCTAGTTATAAAAATGTGCATCAATTCCTCAAATTAAGATCAAAAAAGAAAAATACTTTTAAAACCATCTTTAAATCTCTACCACCATCTGGAGGATATGCTATGAAATAAAACATTAGTCCTACAATACTTCAAGGTAAGGACTTTGGTCCAGATAGGCCAAAACCAAAAGCAGTTTTTCAGGTTTAAGCTCAAATCTATTCCAAAAAGTAGTTCAGGATTTACCAAGAGACATCTTGCTTTAAAAAGAGACTCAGTTAGCCCAAAACATCTTACAGAAATTCATCCATCAGTCTCACAAACCTATAGAAAATAGTCCACAGAACAGCTTGAAGACTGTTCCACATTAGGAGTTGTGAAACACTTGGGCTGTTAAGTAAGACCTTAACAACCTGACAAGTAGAAAGCAAATACAAAGCAATTCCACTATTCTATAGTGAAGAATCTTTGTGGAAGATAAACTAGTATTTAAAAAGTTCTTTTCTGAAAACAGAGAGGTTTCTTACTACTTTTGGCTTTAGGCTTCACTCAGCATGAAACTGCACATTCTAGTTTCTGTCGCTATCACTGGCAGGCATTAAGTATTCTGTAACTTAACAAAAAAGTCCGCTATGTAGAACCAATTATTTCCTGATCTAAAGAAATATGTTCAAGAGAGCCAACCCATAGTCTTCCAAGAGAAAAAACTTCAAGTCTTAAGAAACATGACCGAAAGCAGGCAACTACCTCTGAGTTTGTATCATTGACCAAGGCACACATTTCACTCAAACTGTGATAAGCATCACTCTTCTATAGCTACCTCTTACATATATTCATTAGTAGTGGAACTTTTGATACATTTCATAATGACAACTAAAATAACTGATCTAAAACTACAGAGTTTTGGTGAACAGTCATTTTAGATTTGATTTCAGTTCATTTTTTGCTTCAGTTTTGTTTAGGATTACCGCTCTTGATCCATCTCCTTTATGCTCCTTTACAGTAGCTCTTACTTTGCATATGGTAGTTGCTGAATCTGAACACTTAAAACACAAGTGTTACACTCACAGTTGCATGAACTTTATACACAGTAGGTAAGTTTCACACTGCTGCATATGTTAAGGGCCATAGAAGTTACAGCAAAACCATGTTTCCCTTAATGGACCTCTAAATACACACACAGGAAACATGTTAACAGTAGATTATATGACAGAAGCCATTAGCCTTTTCATGGATTAGCCTTCAGTATATTTGCATTTTTAGGGGGCTCTTGAATGTAAAAAAATTCACTGCAGGGCACTAAGTGTACGACTAATGTCTAGCCCAAAAGGGATTATCTGGTATGACCCCTAAAAACTTCATGCCTTCACTTAAAGGTCCTATTAATTAAAAAAAAAAATTAGAAGTTAAATACTTACTGTAGTATCCATAAAGTACAGTGTCTTCAATTTGTCTTGAAACATTAGCATCAGCCCAGTCCTAGTAATAAAGGACAGAAACATTTAACATGAACTGAAACAAAAGAACACTTCATTCAATAGCATTCTTACAAAACTAGAAAACCTGCTCATATCAAACGCCTAAGGAAAAGCATTAAGCACCCAGTTTGCCCATTTTAAGTGCTGGAATTTAAGTTAGCGCTAACTCACCTAACAAAGACAATTAAGGAATGTGCTGCATTTCAGGGGACAGACACTGCAGTAGTATCCCCACTGCTTATACTTACTTTGGCTGTTAGCCTCATACTTAAAGCTCTATTTTTTTTTCCAGATTAAGAATCCTTAGTTACCATACATTACATTGTCAACACACAATTGAAATAAATTAGTAAATATGATTTTTAGCAGCTAGCAATTTACTTTTGTTGTGTACTTAGTATTTAAACAGCAATACCTATTTTTATGAAACTGATTTTTGTTTTCTACATATCAGAAAATGCAGCTACTGAGTCTGAAGCTCAATCTGAACAGTTTTTCAAAGTGTTTTGTGAAAGACAACTGGAGGTATGGTTATTTGCAGTTCTAGCCCTTTTTTCTGGACTCTGAGCACTGCAGCAGACACTAAGCTTCAAAGTCAAGTCTTTGCAGGAACAAAGCTGTCCTCAGGATGAGTTTTCTACAAAACCCAACATACGATAAGCTTGGAAGCAGCATGGTACATTAGAAAAGACTGCACAAACAACTAAGCTGTGAGTTGCCCAGCCCAGCAGTTGGATGCATTGGATTTAATTTTATAATTAACACATTTACATCTGCTTTGCAACTCTTCAGGAAAATATGCATGTGCAAAGCATTAATGGAGGGACTCAATCAAGTCAAGGATCCACTCATTTTGAAATCAACACCTCTCAATCAAAAAAGCACTAGTTTTATATCAGTAAGGCTGACACTGGGAATTGCTAAAAGAGCAGCCCCAAAATCCCACTTGAGGCTCATATCCACAGTACTGAACTTCAGTCACAGAAATGGCAACACAAACTAGAGTCTGGGAACACCTTCTACTAAGAAAAGTCAGATAATCAAGATAAAAATGTTTTCTAGACACAACTCAACAGAAAGGGCAGAGTCAAATTTGATAAGCAGAATTTGCTTTGTTAGAACTTCGAATTAGGAAGAAAAATTAATTCTGTACAGATAGCCCTTTCTAAGGTATCAAACATCTATTTTTCAAGCATGTAAGTCTAGATATAAATAGTATATAAAGACCCATATTCTTCTGAGAATCTCTACAGTACTTCATGTTACTACTGTATTTGGCAACACTATAAGAGAATCACTCATTAAAGAGCACAAATACATAGACAGATACAAAAAAATGCTACTTCTAAAAAAATTACTGGCTACAGAGTGCTAGCAAAGGTGCAAATGACTGGGCATACAGGAATAAGCATAGGACAGTTTCATAAAGGGAAGATTTTACAGGCCAGAAAGAACATTGAGTAGTTTTGGCAGCTCCCAAGTGTGTTGTACTAATTCCCACAGTATCTTGATAACAGGGTCTCTCTTAAGATCATCATAGAATGGGTTGGGTTGGAAGGGACCTTCAAAGAGCATCTAGTCCAACCCCCCTGCCATGGGCAGGGGCATCTTTCACTAGATCAGGTTGTTCAAAGCCCCATCCAGCCTGGCCTTGAACACTTCAAGTGATGGGGCATCCACAACTCTGGGTGACCTGTTCCAGAGGCTCACCACCCTCACCATAAATTTCTTCTTTATGTCCAATCTAAATCTACCCTCTTTCAGTTTAAAACTGTTGCCCCTTGTCCTGTCACTACAGGCCCTGGTCAAAAGTGTTTCTCCATCTTTCTTATAAGCCCTCTTTGTATATTGAAAGGCTGCAATAAGGTCTCCCCGGAGCCTTCTCTTCTCCAGGCTGAAGAACCCCAACTCTCTCAGCCTTTCTTCATAGGAGAGGTGTTCCAGCCCCCTGATCATTTTTGTGGCCCTGCTCTAACAGTTCCATGTCCTTCTTGTACTGTGGGCCACAGAGCTGGACACAGTATGCAGTGCACACAACGCACACAGCATTTCTATCACAGAATAGCTATGACTAAAATTTACATATACAGATGCAACAGTACTTAAGACAAAAGAATGGCAAATAGCTTTTTATTATGCTCAGTTGTAGCTTAAACTTTCATTTTTATTAGTTATCCACTGTTTAAGCCATCATCTCCTTTTTCAGAAGTATGAGCCTTTACAACTTAGTTTGACCAAGACTTGAATTGCATGAATATTCAAGTTAGCTTCAGAAAATAGTACCCTAAACCAGGTATTAGAAAAACGTTATTGGATTACTTGATACTATGCACACTAGCAGAGCTTAGATACTAACTATATGCCAGTCTTGAGTTTCTGGCCTAAGCACTGAAGCTCTTTACATAATACCAAAAAGCAGACTGTTTTCCTGAAGTTCCTATCCAAAAAGTCACGTGCTGATCAAGAAGCCATAATTCTTAACAGAAATTAGTAGGGTAATATATCTCAACTCTTACCACAGAACTGCAGGAGACCCATCCATGTTTCTTAGGATTTAGATCCTACAGCTCCCCAAATGTAACAGCATTGATATCCCTTATTTGAACAAGAGCAAAAGTTGATCTTTTTCAGAACTGCATTACTCAGTCCTGGGGAACTGTTCAGAGAATGGAAGTGAAAATACAACTCTAGCTATGCTGGTAACTGCACCCAGCCAGAAGGCTGAAGTCAAGTTCTTGCCCTCATCCCTTTTTTCTTCTCCTCAAGAGGAACTATTGGTTTAAGGAAGCTAAATGTTTCCTAACATGATCATTGGCAGCCAAACTCAGGGATTGAATCCAGAGGTCCAAGCCTGCCTGTACAGCTTAAATATATTCCAGAATTGTTCAAGTCTTGTGGAATCCACTCTACATGTAGTCAAGATCAAGAAAGTAGTTATCCAGAAGCAAAATTCTTAAAAAGCTAGCAATTTTGGAGATGTGCCAACATAACTGAATTGGTGAGAAAAGAAAAGATCCAGTACTGTCAAAGCGCCTTTCAATTTCTGTGTGTAGGCTTTTTTCAAACTGGTAAGCTCAAGCCCTTTCAGTTGTTGTAAAGATGCATCCACTAATATGGAGCATATGAAAAATGCAAGTGAGCATACTCCTTAAAGACTGCACATAAGACTTAAAGAAGTTTAACACTTGCTGTCTCAGTTCTCTCAGAACTGCCTAAATTTTCATGGAATATGGGCTTGATGACATACCATAAACACTTCATTTTTCTATTATCTCAAAATCGGCACTGCGTTCCTTCATGTTACTGTATTAAGACTTCCAGTAGGCCACTTTACATTAAGTTTTTTAAGTTCACTGTCTGAAAAATTAGATTATCATCCAACTGGAATTTGAGTAGAAAAGTATGCGTGCATTTTGTCACCTAATCAGCAAAAAGAAAGGACGAAAAATATTTCAGCAGAAGGGACAGAAGCAACACCTTAAGTTAAGTGTCTGTCAGGTACACAATAAGCCCAATCTTGGAAGACTGTCAGGCTCAAGCCCAAGAGTGTTTCAACTGAAAAATTTCTAGGCATTTGTATGAAAATACACCATGAAAGAATTTGATCATAATAAGTTAAGAATACTTACACAGAATATTAAAGCATTTAAATTGCCTAGTCTTAAAAATCAAGGAAATGCATTGCTTTAATTATGCCTAAGGGAAAAGCGAGACTGAACTGAACAGGTGGCATTATTTACTTCCAAGTAAGCATTTGAAAAAGGTCTCTCCTATGAGCAATGGAGACATTCAAAACCCACACCAGCCAAGAATAAGCAAGAAAAGCAACAGTAAGACCTGAAGTTTAAGTGGCACAGCCACTTTACAGGAAGAGGTACCTAGTAATTTAAATACAACAGGGCTTAACTGCCAAAAAACTGCTTCTCCTCCAACTCCAGAAAAGCATTAATAACATTTATAACAGGATAGAGATGTAGAACTTTAAAACATTGTAATTGCTTTTCATTTTGTTAAGTTGTGTACAGGACCAGAGTAATATACTAGGAAATGTACATTACAGCATATTAAAATATTGAGATGTTATCTTACATTAGAAGATGTGAAGATGCAAAGACGTGCACATTTCACCATTGTGTACATGTGCCTGAACTTACAAACTTTGCATTATTCTGCACAAGAAGAATCTGTAATGCAAGCCAATTTAATAGTATATCATATCTATTATGTCAGCTTTCAGTCAGCTGCTGAAGCCCCACGTTTACACAAACTAAGGAGGTAAAAATCCTTGTTCTTACTGGCAAATTATCACTGCTACCTAGTGAGTGTCAGAGCTCTGACATTCTCAGCAGCAGTGCTGATACATCAAGTTGATAGGTATATGAATTTACTGGACAAGCACATCCAGGACTCAGGTGAGAACTCATCTGGACAGCCTCTAGATCTAGTCTGTTTTCCTCTCCATCCCTCATGGCCCAAGTTTACAATATATACAGCAAATACTTTAGAAGCCCAATAGATTAGGAAGGTGAGAATTTATTGCTGCCTTCAGCAGCAGTTTAAGATGTGAAAACGTGACCACAAATTCTCAAAGATCTGCAGAATTCAGGCACTCTGCACTGCTCTGCTGTACTTCATTTTGTTCCATGCAGTTTAGCAAGCGTACATCATATCACCTTTAAAATACCTGTAACAATGCATTGTATTGATAGATAAGGGAATCAACAAATTGCAAGGATATGTGCAATGAGTATGATGGCCTACATTCAGCTATTACTCTTAAGTATTCCTTAACACAAGCCATGTTGAAGGATTCAGGAAATTTAAATAGTTACAAGCATAAAAAGTAAATAGTTTAGTACAATGTTGCTATGTAATAAAGATATAAAAAGGCAGTTTAAGACACTTTCAGTTTACCTAAATGCAAAACCAAAGCAAAAGTTTCATTTTATAATTACAGTCATAGAAAATTAGTTATGACAAACACTTGCTTCCCCCAGTAATCATTGATCAGAGTCTTCCTTCTCCCAGCAGCTGTGTCCAGTTAGTGACTTATGTTAATGTATTTCAACAGAACAGTATTACTCAAACTGTACAGATAACTTCCACAAACAAAAGCAGTACAAGCTAATCTGACATTTTTGACCTTCCCCACTTTTTGGTGAGGGAACAGCCATGAACTTCACTCTTTTGTCCCTGTTAAAGGGGACATTTCTACTATCACTGCTGGACCATGCAAGAATTTCATGAGTACCCAGTGAAGATAGCTCCCATTCTCTGCAAATCTATCTTAACAGAATTCAAAGTGGTGTAACGTTCCAAGTTTTGGTATTTGTGATGTTTCATCAAATGTAGATGAAGCCATCATTCTGTGATTAGCCTCTCCCAAAGCTTAGCCAACAAAAGGAAGATATAATACCAAAGACTGGAGAGTGGGTCATAGCATGGTTAGATATAAAGAAATTTCATATCTTGGTCTCAGATCTTCCAGCCTGTTACCTCCAAAATGGGACACAGCCAGGATTTTGACTGCCAGATGGAGAGTAACATCCAGAAACATGCATATCTCAGACACCTCTGCCTACCATGAATATTTTGGCCAAGTATTGTTACTTCACGAGTAGTAATTCCTACTCAGGACAGAAAGCATGGCCTCAGTCGATAACGATTTCTCAGCTAACACCTTTCTAGAATAAAAAAAAATCTGACATTTCTAGTGGTTCTGTATTCTGAGCAGCTACAGAAGTTTCCCCCAAGGTGCAAAAAATCGTAATAGAATGATTTGGAAAAAAGGATCTCCCATTAAACAGATGCTACTCCTTGAATCGTTAAGGAGACAACTGGCTTTTAACAGCTCAGGCAGACACCCAAGGTTTGTGAGGTGTTCAGTCTAACCAGACTGAAAGAAATGCCACCGGCTTTTAACTTCATATAGTAGCAAGAATCCATACATTTCAAAAAGAAAAGTTCTCATCACCTCCCCTGCCTTCTGCTGCATCAACAATAGAATAAAAGAGACAGCATGGTGATGATAACATCCTTGTTTCAAGCAGTCTTCCTACTGCAAGACAGCATCAGATATGTTTTAAATATTTATGAGACTTGTAGGTCAGACCCAGAGGTCTTGGGTTCCAGCAGCAACCCTAGCCTCCAAGCTAGGGTGAGGTTTTCTGTTCCTAAGTGCTTGTTATAAATCAAACTAGCTTTCAGATCAAAGAGATCAGATCCAACTGGATGTATTTGAAGTCCATTGCACACACTAAAGCACTGTCAATGCAAACAGCCAGAACCTTCAAGATAAGTGGTGCTGGTGAATATTATCAGGACTTCGCTTACAAGGTAATATTCAAGTTCTTTTGATTAGTACTAGAACCAAAAGCCTGCTTTCCTACTTAACAGCACTATGAATCAAAGTAATCCCAGCCTCCAAAAAAGGTGGTGTTGCAATGAATGCTATTGTACATAGGAATAATGACCACCCAAGTCCATGCACCACTGCTCTT
Source organism: Gymnogyps californianus (assembly GCF_018139145.2). Lineage (NCBI taxonomy): Eukaryota > Metazoa > Chordata > Aves > Accipitriformes > Cathartidae > Gymnogyps > Gymnogyps californianus. The sequence continues at coordinate 95,537,679 of NC_059473.1, read as the reverse complement.
TTTCTAAAGGACGACACAACTACTGTACAAAACCTTCTAATACCAAAACTGCTCAATTCACTCACGCACTATAAAAGCTTTAAGATAATATTTGATAAGTCTCACAAAATATGGCAAGAGACACCAACAGGTACCAAATGCCATAAGCCACTTGTTTATAGTAAAGAATAACTTGTCTTAATTGAAAAATGTATAAACAGTACTTTAAGTTTAGCAGTCCTGTCAAAATGGACAAAACGTCAAGGTTAACAAAGGCTGACCAAGGTATAGGATATGGCCCTTGTCAAGGAAGACACCTCAGAACACATCATGGAAGAGGGCTACACAACACTGTTGTAACTGAATTCATCCAGAAAGCAGCAGCATTTTGACAGTCTTCAGAGAAGGGTAATCTGCCCGGGTACTATACTTCAGACAATTAAGCCAATCCTTGTAGCCAGGACACATACCTTCACCTGCCACTGCACACACAATTCACAATGAGAACTTCAAACCATCAGACTATGCCTTCAATTTAACCTCTGCTGTGAGTATAACGTGCTTCTCCCAGAGTTTGCTGCAAGTTCGTTCACAGAAAAACCTCAAGAATATCTACAAGTTGATAGTAGGGTCAGATGCATTAAAAATGAAGTGAAAGTCCACATAGAGTACGTCTTCCTTGTAAGCTGAGCATCCTTGATTTTCTCATCTCTCTAACACTGATACTGGGAATTACAGTTGGGAGGTAGAGGAAAAGAGTACGTACAGAAAAAAAATTGTTTACCTAGGATCTGGATAACTGCCACTACTCTTTTGGCATAAGCTCTGAAATTATCCAGTTGGAAGGGTTTTTGATGAACTAATGATTTATCTACACAGAGTGTTATCCACATCTGCTACCTGGATCTGCCTCAAAAATTCACTGAGAAGAATCTAGTGAAGACTTAACTCACTCTGGCCATCCAAAACAACAAAGGATTCTTGCCAGAGTCATAGTCCTTCCGATCCCAGCATCGGATATAGTGCTTTGGAGGTGCTGGGTTTGAAAGAACAGTCCAGAGGAAGGGCAGTAGTCTCTGGGAAATATTCTGAACCCAATCCAGTCTGTCCTACTTGTGAAGCAGCAGCAGAAAAGAAGCACGTTACCCAGGATAGTGTTAAAAGCTTTAACAATTCATGAAGATCTCACGTTAAGATGCTGTCAACCTCCTAACTTGACATTACTCCTAAATTGAAGTTACCAAATCAAAAAAGCTGTGTGTTTCCGTATAGGCTTGTATGTTCTGACTGACTTCAGATCCACTCAACTTTATCAGGAAGGCCACGTTAATACTTCTATATCACAATTTCAACACTTGTGTTGGATCAAATGTATTAATATCACAAGAGCTCATGTTATTGCTGCAAACCTAGAAACTCATTCAGCTGAGCCTTAAAAGAGAAGGAAGAATTCTTCTGCAAGGCAGCACAGAGCAATTTTCTTTCAACAGGCCATCAGCAGCATCTACTAACACTAGGAACTAAGCTGGACCAAGAAGCCTCAGAGGCATAGGCAAAAAGGTACTTTAAAGAAATACAAGCTTTACCACAACCATGAAAGCTTGCTTTCAGGTACAATTTTTAAACAGTATCTACCCACTCCATCATATCACAGCATGTGGCCATTAACAAAGAAATCTAGCTCAAGAAAAACCACTATTTTAAGTACAGTAATTTTCCTTCTATTAATCATACTTCCTTAAATAAGACTGTAGTGACTGCATGACCACATTTGGCCTATCCTCCTCACAGGTTTGCTTCTCAAATCAGGGAACGCATACATTAACAAAACAGGTCTCCTTTGCAACAGGAAATTCTGCTTAGTCTCCAGCAGATGTACATTTTTCAGCTGGGCCTAGTTACATCATTGTTATTTCTCTAGCTAGTTAGGCTCAATATATTTCTTAATACTCAGTATTTTTCTCATTGAACTACTAGTATCGTGACATATGAAAGGTCTCTTCCATCTTCTATATCCATTTTAATTCTGAACAAACAAGGTCTGAAGACACAAACTTTTAACAATAACATTGAACAATAGCTTAATTTATTCTGTATTACCACTGAGCGATAAACACAACAAAAATCATGTCACTGCTCAATTCTAAAGGCTTCTTATGACTTGCATTTCCATGAGCACCAGCCAAAAGGCACTGTATCGGCTGCAAGCTAGCTCTGAAGCTTTATCAAGGATCTGGCAGGACCTAGGTTTTCCTTTGGAAGTAGGCCTGGAAGGGAATACAGTCTTTGAGTCTAGTGTGCAGGCATCTACCATCTGCCCACTCTTTCATTTGTTTCAGGAGCATATCTTTTACTACAGACCCAGGTAGGCTCCAAACCAAACTAAGCTGCTATTCAAATTATTCATATGCTTCAATTTGACCTGTTTTTAATGGTAGTGCCCTCACAAAGACACTGGGTCACTACCTTCAAGAACCCTCCTTGAAAATGAAAAAGACCAATGCTTAAGCATTGGGAAGAACTCTTACTTACAGTAATGCTTAGAGCAGACTACAGTGAGTACTCATCTCATTAAGAACTCATTTTGCACAGCAACCCCCTACAGTTTAAGTTTATAAAAACAGTAGTTCAGTTAAGGCACCATCAGCCAAGAAGAGATACTGCTGTATTCACCTCCCCCAATGGTTTTTCCACCTTTCCCTCTTTAAAAAAAGTGCTTATTAATCTACCTATAATGTAGAGCCTGAGTTAACACAGTAAATCTTTAGAAGTGTTAATGTTTCAGTACCAGAATAAGAGAATGCTGGCAAAAAAGACAATCAAAATAATCTTAAACTGCAAATGGGCAATACAGTCTGTTTTTGAACAAAGGGGCAACAAACTCCATTCTACAATGCCCCATTATGATATACTAAAAAGCAACATTTAAGAGATTTAATTATATCTTCAGGATAGTATAAGCACTCCTTTTAGCACAACAGAAGGAATGAGCATTTGGAAATGAGTACCATATAGAAAATAAGTGATAGAAGTGAAAACTGAAATCCAGTTCAAATAACAAACAGAGCTCAGTGTTGTATTCACAGTACTAGTTCCCAGCTTTCCAAAAAAACTCAGGCACTAGAACAGGTATTAGCATTGGTTTTAAACACTTTGACAACTCAAGAACATCCTCTTTCAACACAAGTGCTTCTTTTGAAAAGGTAATTAACATTTTTAAAATTCCATACCTTAAATGTACCATTTTGATTTTTCATATATGAAACCAAAAAGATGTCCACTGGTAGTAGTGCTGACGAGATAAGAGCAACTGCCAATGCAAAGATAGCTGTTATGGTAGAAATCACTTCACTTTCCCGCCGACTCTGATACTTGCGCACATAAACCCAGCAGAAAATTAGAATAGCCTGAAATACACAGGGAAAGATAATTATGATTTGCATAATAAGGATGTCAGAAAGCAGGTACTGAAGTTAAGACTCTGTATCTTGGTATTGATGACTGGCATAGCATCAACACCCTTTCTACCTGAGCATCAGTGTTATATTCACCACACACAACTCACTCTTTGCACCTTTGCAAAGAACAGCTTGAGCAACAAGAAGAGCAGCACTCACACACGAAATAGGCTAAAACACAAACAAGCAGCGCTGATCACCCATGCAGGAAGGCAAGACAGCCCCGCACCCTCAGCTCTGGGCTCTGCTGCGCCCTACGGCACCACCGCCGAGGCACCGGCAGGAGCTGCAGGGAAGCGCTCGCTGCCGGGGCAGGCTGCGGGGAGGGAGTACAGGCCGAACGAGGAGGCCAGACTGGAAGCCCGGAGCTGGAACAGCGAGGGGCCGAGGAAGGAGGAGCAGCCGGCCCGGCCGGGGCTAGCGGAAGGGAAGGCAGGGGTCCCACCGGCCCTGAGGAGGGGAAGGGGTGTATGATGGGGCCGGCCGAGCCCGGGCCGCGGGACAGCCGCCTCTCACCAGCAGCGCCACTCCGAAGAGGCACCATCCCGTCAGCAGCTCGGAGACGGCCGCCGCCATTTTCGCTTCCGTCAGCAACAGCATACCCGCCCCCGTGAGGCGTGGACTTTTAACGGGGCGGGCATCACGTCACCACGGGGACCGTACCTAACAACTGCTGGGCGCGCCGCAGAGTGTGACGTCATGTGCCTGTGACAGCTTTCGCTTTAGTTGGCAGCTGGCGGGTCCTGTCCCGGTCTGGCATGTCCCGCTATCGGCGCAGCAAGCAGCAATGAGGGGCTGGTAGCCAGGGGGTCGCCACACAGGGACTGTCCGCCGCGTTAGTGACGCGGGAGAGGCGCGGCCGGAGGGGAAAGGTGACGAGAGCCGGCAGCTGCGGGCTACCGGGAGCCCCTCCCACGCCCGGGGTTCGCCGCCGTCCCGCGACCGAGCGCAGCGGCCGGGGGCCAGGAATGGGGGATTTAGGGCCCATCAGGGTGATCCCCCCCGGAGCGTGAGCCGCGGCGGGGGGCTGCTGCCACGTGCGGCCGGGTGTCCTCACCCCCTGCTCCCGCGTGGGGTTTGTCTGTCCTTCCCCTCCCGGGGCCGGGAGGCAGAGGGAGGGCAGCGCTCGGTCTGTGGGGACTCCCGCCTAACGGGCCGCGGGAGAGGCAAAAGGGGGTTTGGGGAAAGATAAAAGAGGCACTTAGAGATATCAAGCGCTTTCAATTTTTTTATTGTTGTTTTTCTCCGTGAAAGTACCTAAAATATTTCTCCACGTCACGTACAGCTTCCTAAAGGCGCCTGCAGGTGTGCGGGCTTTGTTAGCGTTTCGTACCCGTGCGGACACACGTGGAGCAATTTTCGCGGGGGGGGGGGGGGGGGGGGAAGGCAGCGTGTGGCGGCAGCGGTGCGCACGAGCCCGGGTGGGCGGAGCCGTGAGGGCGGGAACGTCGTCCGGCGGCGGGGGCGGACGGGGCCTCGTCCGGTGGGTGCGAGGGGGCGGTGTTCACGAGGTAAGCGCGGCTTGCGGCCGAAGGGGCCTGGCGGGCTGGGGTGTGCGCCGCAGGGGTGGGGGAGCTTCGCACCCCGATGCCTTTGTCCCGGGCTTGACTTTACTGCGATGGCGCTGAGGAGCGACGGGTGGGGCGGGGGGGTCGCAGGCAGGCTCTTACCGTCGACGGCGGTAGGTGGCCTCGCCCTGGAGCAACCCCCGTCTCTTGGGAGGCTTTCAAGTGGCGTGAGGTACCCGTGAGTTAGGCGGCGGGTGCTGGGGGAGGCTCGGAGCCTACCGAGAGGGGACGTGGCGCGGCGGTGCCGGGCCGCCGCGGTCTGTGAGGGCGGTGGGGGGCGGGAGCAGGGTGTGGCGTCATACGCGACCTCGGGGCGGGATGGTGGTCTCTCGAGAAGCCTTGCCTCAGAGAGGGGGACGCTAATGGCCGGTGTGAGGGTGGCCTTGGGAAGGGAGTCGGTGTGGGCTTAAGTGGAGCTCAGGGGAGCTTGTAGCCTTGAGAGTGTGGAATTGGTGGCATGGGGAGTGTGAGAGGCTCACCTTAAAGGTGCTGACGCCTGTCTTAGTCTTTACTTTGCTGTGAATGCTTCATGCAGGTCAGGTGCAAAGGTGTCTGCAGGAGTGCCTGAGGGGGGAGATTGGGAGCCTTGTTCTGGAGCATGGACTGCTGTGCTGGGTTTCTGTTTGGTGTGCAGGCAGCTCAGGGGTGAAAATGTGCATGAGCTTTGTTAGTTCATCAGCCTCGGTACAAGGGACTCACAGAGCTGCAGGGAGGGACCTGCCAGGGTGCAGGAGTGGCCATGTTCTCATCCTGAAGCAGTAGATACCTTTGCAATGTTTCCATTTGCTGTGAGAGCAAAGGTACTCATGAGCAAAGTAAGAGGTTGTTGAGATTCAGACTGTTTTGTAGCCTTGTGAGAAGAGACCGTTTGGGGCAGAGGGAGCTTGGCCCTGGAGTGGCAAGCTGCCAGTTGCTGTGAGGCTAGTGTGGGTGACAGGAGCTTGTGGTGGCAACAGTGCTCACGAACTAAGTGTGAGGTCAGGTGAGAAGTGGGACTTCTCGTGGGCTTATACCCTTGAGAGAAGGGATCTGTTGGTGCAGGCGTTGCGAGAGCCTCACCCCAGAGTGTTTTTTGCCTTTGCTGAGCCTTAATTTATTATGAGGGCTATATATGAGACAGTAGTGTGTGGCGGTGCTCGTGAGCTATATCCAGGGCACCTGAGGTGTGTGCTCAGGTGGACTTGTTCTCTCAGGAGAAGGTATCTGGTGGTGTGTGTGGTGGAACAGCTTTGCTGTGAAGGGGCTGACATCTTTGCCGGGCTTCAGTTTACTGTGAAAATGTTGTGACGGCAGTCAAAAGCTATGTGTGGCGTGGTTGGGGGCAGCAGGAGTTCAGATGGGCTTGCAGCTTTGCAAGAAGGGAGCTGTGTTTGGGAGGACAGGAGAACTGGAAGCTTCCCCTCAGAGCAGTGGACACATGCTGTACTTCTCTGTTTATCAGGGCAGTGTGGAGGGCACTGACATGTGGCAAGATTCATGAACCAAGTGATAATGGAGTTGAGGAGGGTTCTGGAGAGCTTGTAAACCTTGCAGGGGATGTGTTGGCTCGTGGAGGGAAATGTTGCTTGCAGGGGCAAATACCTGTACCATGTGTTAACTTACTGTGACAGCAGTGCAGGTGGAAGCCGAGTGCAGTGGTTATTCACAAGCTGCTTGGATGGTTGGTCATGGGTGCAGTTTTCAGGTGAGCTTGTAGCGTTGCTGTCCTAGTCTTGGCTGGGACAGAGTTAACTCTCTTCTTAGGAGCTGGTGCAGTGCTGTGTTTTGGATTTAGTGTGAGAATAATGTTCATAACACACTGAAGTTTTAGTTGTTGCTAAGTAGTGCTTATCCTAAGCCAAGGATTTTTCAGTTTCCCATGCTCTGCCAGCAAGCAGGTGTGCAAGAAGCTGGGAGGGGGCATAGCCAGGACAGCTGACCCGAACTAGCCAAAGGGATATTCCATACCATAGAATGTCATGCCCAGTACATAAACAGGGGGGAGTTGTCCTGGAGGCGCGGATTGCTGCTGTGGCATCGGTCAGCGGGTGGTGAGCAATTGCATTGTGCATCACTTGTCTTTTCTTGGGTTTTATTTCTTTTTTGTTTGTTATATTCCTTTTTATTGCAACTATTATTATTATAATTTTATTATTAGTTAGTAGTGTATTTTATTTTACTTTAGTTATTAAACTGTTCTTATCTCAACCCATGAGTTTTACTTTTTTTCTTCCTCCCCACCCCACTGGGAGAGGGAAGCGGCTGCATGGTGCTTAGTTGCTGGCTGGGGTTAAACCACGACAGTTACAAGAAAGGGCCTGCTGTTGGAGAAGTGGTGGTGTCTGGGAGGCTCATTCTGGAGGGGCAGATGCTTGTCCTGGGTTTCCATTTGGTGTGAGGGCACAGGCAGCAGGCAGGTGGCTGTGCAGTGGCTGTGGTGCTCATGAGCCAAGTGAAGGACAATTCATGGCAATCCAGGTGGGCTCACAGTCTGATGAGAAGAGCAGCAGATACTATATAACTATAATTAGTTATAGGTCAGTAAGCAGATAACTGTATTGTGTATGTCCTCTTAGATTTTTTTTTTTTTATATATTACTATTGATGTGTATGTATGATCTCCACCATAGAAAATAATTCCCTGGATGTCATTACTATTAAATATGTATGTTATAATTCAGAATTGCCCTAGAACCCATGAAGAATTAAAAACTTAAAGAACAGCATTAAAAATAAACTATTCCCAAGTGGGAAGGGAAGTAATTTGCCCTTGGAGTATATAAAGATTTTATGTTTTGTACAGCACTGCATACCTTTATCAATAAAATATTGAAATACCAAGCATCAGAGACCTGTAACTAGTTAAGAATTAAGGCTGCTGTTAAAAAAAAAAAAAAAAAAAAAGAAATGCTATAGCTATATCCTACCACAAATCTTTTTGTTTTGACTGAAATGGTTACAAAAATATTTTACAGCTTATTTACTAAAGCAAGTTAGAGTAACTTCAGCATGATCAAAAAAATCTTTTCCATTCTAAACAAAGATATATTTCCCACTAACAGAAAAATATAATCTTTGAGTCTTTTGTTAAAATCTTCCTGTATTTTTGCAGTAAATGGGAATTTTGAAGAAATTAGCATCGCTTTGTCAGATCCATTCCTATTTGGTAAATATGGTTGCTAACCTAGTCTTAATTAGGTAACAGGGAAGGTTTTCAAGGTTTCAGTGAAAAATTTTTCATGTCCCTGTGTGTAAAATGATTACTGTAATTCATAGTTTAAAGGAAGAACTTCAGTTTTTGTCAAAATGGAAGTAATAGTTTTATGTACGGTGTAGGCAAAATGGAAGTTCAATGCCATGTTACCACTAGCTATCTGAATGTTTTTTCTTTATTCCCTAAAATTCAGAGTTTATAAATTCAAAGCATGTTATCCCTTATTCTAATAAAATCAGCAGACCTTTATCTGAAGAATAATCTACAAATAGAATTCAGAGGATCAACTTAAAATTTTTTACTGTTGGGTGGGACACTGCAGGTGTCAAGTACATGCAAAAATGTAAAAAAACCCACAGTTTAATAGCAAGGTTAGTATTTTTTTAATTATTCAAATAGTGACCTTTCTCCTGTGCCTTGTGCCAACATAAGTCCTATAAACTTCAGTCTTAAAAATGGTGTTCAGTTGATGTGTTGACTTTTCTGATATTTTTTTTGAGACAGAAATTTCATCCCTTGTTTAGTATTCCGGGGAACCTAAGACTAACATTTTCCATGGCTGTATTCACACAGCTCTGTCTGTAAGACGGTGCTCACAGATAAATTTGACAGATTTCTGAGTATTCACAATGTCTATTGACAGGACCACCCTTGAGGATACATTGGTTAGACATTTCTTGGCGTGCCAGGGCTATGTCTGTCTTTCACAGTCACTGTAGACAACTTCTAGGAGGGCTACTGTTTGTAGTGCCCCAAGTCTACATGCACTTTACTCAATTGTGTTGTTATGTCATGGGGTGAAAATGAGCAACCACAGAACAAAACACCATAAGGCACATTGGTCATTAAGACTAATTAATGAGAGACCGTGGGTCAAGAAGTAAGAGATGAGGCAATTGGTCACCAGTGCAGAAAAAAACCACCTCCACTCTGCCCAAACAGAAGAGGAGGCCAGAAGAACAGGTATATTTTTGCAGAGAGTTATTGCTTGAGGGAAGGTAGGGGGTTGTGGTATGGGCCAGCCAGTGAAGTGGCCTCATTCATACCAAAGTTACTGATCACCTCCCAGCTGAAAGTTTGTGTGGTGCCACATGGGTGCTTGGGATCCTAATGATCTAGTCTTGGCTAGGTCCCATAGATCTAGTCTTGGCTGCAGCGCTGTACACTAGTGCTGTGTTTCCAGCAGCCAGGTTAAAGCTAGCATGGCTTACAAGATAAGCCTGGTAGTTATCCCCGTGGTGCTGTTCTCCCCTACACTCCAGTAGTGGATGTGCCTCTTTTCCTGCCTAGACTCAGAGATTTCTCTTGTCCTCTTTCACGCTTCTTTGCTCTTGCAAGTAAAAGCTTGTCATCAAGATGCCATGATGTGCATCAAGATCAGTGAATGTGCTAAAAAGTGGCAGTGGATAGAAGTACTTGGGTAGGGCATCGTGTATGGGGTCACAGGGTGAGAATAGTACAAAAAGTGGGCCTGTACAAAAATTGAAATGATTTCTGAAAAGGTTTTGTTGGACCTCTTTGTAGCTAGGGTTGATAACTGCAAGCTAATAATTAACTGACTCTAAAAATTCTTATTGCACATACTAAAAAAAAAAAAAAAAGATATTTTTACAGATCATTGAGAGAATGTGTGAATGAAAATAGAATGAATGAGTCTGAAGAGAATGTTGTTACCATATTCCTCAAAAAAACCTGACATGTATTGTGGCAGTAGCAGTTGTAGTGTGGAGAAATAAAGAATTACATCAGTGGCCTTCCCTAAATACCATCCTCGCTTTCCCAGGCAAGACAGTTGCACAGTGCCAAAAAAAAGGACTGCAAAAATTCTGTGTTATAAAGAGAAGAAATTTAAAAATAAATTTTAAATTTAATTAGTTATAAAACAGAATCTTTAGCTAAAACGAACCATTATAGTAATTCTTATGTATAGTGAGAAGTAAGTCCAAACTACAAAAAATGTCTTAGATGCTACTTAAAAGTAAATTCCACCAGTTTTTTATTAATAAAGTATTCATGTGGTAAAAAGACAGAGAAAGAAGAGGAGTGATATTGTAGAAATTAAAGTATATGAAACAAGATACAGTCTTCATTTTGACCAGGACAAGGGATTAGTATCATACTTGAACTAGATAGTGTACATACCAACAGGGAGCAGGTGCACCTTCTCGCTTGACTGAGCTGCTCTTGTCACCACTTGATAATCCCACAAGCTTCAAGGGGGCTGAAAGCGTGTGGGCTAATGGCAATGCCATATTTTAAAATTCTCTGATTAAGTCTACTTTTTCTATATTTTTTTTCTTTCTCGTGGTGGAAGAGAAGGTAGTGAAACTGGGTTTAGCAGTATTTGACAGAACATGTCATGGTCTTGTACTTGAAGGTGTAATTATTCTTTGTGTTGTGTGACTTAGAATCCAGTAAAACCTGTAAGCCCTATGGCACAGAATGCACTGGACCTGGTACTGTGCAAGTACATGCAATTAGCCATTGGCAATAATAGCTAATTTGTTGGTTTTTTTTTTTTAAAGTCCTCAAACATGTGTGAAGAAAATTGACTGTAACTTCTTGAAATTTCTTCTGTTTGATTTAATGCTGTAGTTCATTTACCATTACTGCAGACCAAACTAGGTTTCTGAGTTTGGTTTGTCATACTGTATTATGTCAATGAAGGCATCTTTCCTTCCATCACTGTACTTCAGTGCTTACTTAGCCTTATTTAACCAGTAGCACAGCTTTGGTTTTCTTCTTAAACACTATTAAGAGTTAATTTTCATTCTATGAGTAAGACTTTCCACTGTATCATGCATAGCCAAAAAAAAAAGAAGAAAAAGACAAAATTGGAATCTGTCAGTCTGCATGGTAATTAACAAATATTTTAGAAGGTAGTCACAAAATTAATTTGGACATTATTTATCACTAGGTTAATAGAGAACATCATGAAGTGTCCTTTATGTCTTTGCTCCTTGTATTGTTTCCTTATCCTAAAATGTTGCCTTGTTTCAAGCTCCTCAATCATGCTGATCTCTTCAGAGTGCTTGGCTTTAGTGCATTCTATCATTCCTTTTCACTGAGAGAAACCTCATTTTCTCTTTAAACCTTATTCAATATCAGTGGCTTGTACTGTTCTATCAGTGGCGCAACATTTACATGGAAAAATAGGGACAAGGCATAGTTTTATGAACCTCATGAAAATTCCAGTTTGACCTTAACTTGGTTTAAGTCAGCTCAGTTCTTATTTTGGGTAAGCATAGGGAAGAGAATGGTTTTCAAAAGAAGTAATGATGTCACACTGAGGAAAAACAAATGGTCCCATTGGGTTGGGAAGAAGGTTTTTCTCAATATTTAGTGGAATTCAGGGAAAGCATATGTGAAGCAGGTAACCATACAGTGGTGTTCCTCCCAGCATACCCATCAGCACTGGCAGGCTGTTCTTCAGGGAACCCAAGTCAAAGGTTGAGTCATCATTTTTTGAGGCTAAAGGTAGGCTGTCTGTGCCATCAATTTGTCAAATCACTTTTTGTGTCTATTTATCATGTCATTCTTAACAGTATTTTTTATAATAAATTCCACAAAATAATTTATATAAATCAAATAATTGTGTAATTGACATACATAATAATTGATGTACTTAAAATGGACCATTGTCCAAGGCAAAGCCTAGTCCCTAGAACATGAGAGTTTCTAACATGCAAAGAAAAACCTGGCATAGTTTGGGACTAGTAAATTCTTTATGAAAGCACAGAACTGTCACAAGGTGGAGAGAAATAGCTAATCTGCGCACTAAGGTGTATGTGTCTTTTATTGCTGTCGTAGTATTGAAGTAGGGGAAAAGTTTTTTGTTGGTTTTTTTTTTTTAATTTGGAACAGATCATCTTTTAAAAGGTTGTGACACGTTAAATAAATAAATAGTTGAGTTAAAAATTTAGAATTAATCTATGGTAGAATTTGGAGTGGTTGTTCTTTTAATACATTACTAACAACTGCATAATAATGTTTATGGAGGTTCTTTTCTGTTCTGCTCCTCGGTTTGTTTACTTCAACAAAAACAGAATTTTAAAGGAGTCTGAGGGCAGAAGAGGTGATTCATTTCTCCCGGAGATAGAGAGTGTAGGTCAGTAACATTTTCGTTAATGAGGGCTGTAAAAATGAGTAGGAGCCTTCAAGGTCAATTTATTTCTGAATTTTTTTTTCTTCAAAAAAACAATAATTAAAAGCTGTTCTGTATGTAAATTACAGTTCTGTATGAGCTGATAAGAATGAAAACAATGTGAACTTCCGCAACAGAAATGTGTCAACATTCCCACAACAGAAATGTGTCAACATTCCCACAACAAAATGTGTGAACTGCTGTATTCCCCTGAAACTTTCTGCCTGGCGTTTTCAGTCAGATTAAAAAGAGATTTCCCCAGTATTTTTCTCATGGTACTAGTCAAATAATGAATTGACTGCTTGATCATATTAGAACATCCAAAGTACTGTTTTCTGCATTTTTGTCCTAAATTATTAGAGATACTTCTAGTCTTCTGTACATGGGAAAACTGCAATCAAGGCATAAACTCGGAAGGAACATGTTTGGAGATTTTCCCAGGATGGACTGAGGAAACTAGGTGGAGAGTAAGCAAAACAATAGATTAAATTCTGACCCCCTGAATTTAATGGCAAAGCTGCCAGTAAGTTTAGCTTTTGACAAAATTAATCTTCAGAGGTAGTCAAAAAGGTAAATAATGATAGTAATAGGAAGGGGATAGACAACCAAATCGTCATTACATTTTGTGAACAGTGAGCTGTTTTGACATCCATGTCAAAAAGAGATACAGAATTTGCGATAGTTTAGAGGAGGATGGGCATGAACAAAGTAAGGACTAGCTTCTGCGCACAGAGAAAAGTAAATAATTTGGAATTGCCATCTTGGAAAAGATGCTACTCAAGGAGAAATGATAGAATTTTAAAACTTCTGACTGGCACGAGGAACAGTGAATAGAGAACAGTTAGTCGTGCTCATATCAAGAAAATTGGGCACAAAATAGATTAACAAGCAGCAGACTTAGAAAGGGATTGCTTCATACAATTTAAAAAATAGATATCCTTACCTTAGGATGATTTCAATACCAAGAGTATGCATATGTTAAAAATTAATAGAGAAATTCATGGATGAGAGGTCTGTCAAGCAGTATTAAGCACTTCTCTGATAGAGAAGCAACCTCCAGCTCAGAAGGTTCCTAAGCAGGGGAGTGCTAGAAACAGGCAGGATTTGCAGGGGAAGCTTCTTCAGCTTTCCCTGTTTTCCAAAGGGTTTGCTGTTGGCACTGAAAGGTCAATATAGGAAGCTGCACAGTCTTTCAGTCATTCCAGTTGCTATCTTTCAGTTAGTCCAGCTCAGTATACCTGTTCTTAGGATGTCAACAAAGGCTAGGTTTTTGATCATTTGATACAGTTAGAGGGTAGTCTTCATGATAAAGGTGAATTTCTTCTGGCTCAGAAGACTGATTCAAAGCCATTTACATTATTTAAACCTAGCATATGGACTGCATAAAGAATCCTGAACATTAAGGGCTGTCTAGCAGCACAGGAGAGGTGATTTTATATTACAGTGAATGATTGAGCCTCATCTCTAACCAACAAAATAGGCCTTAAACCGATACCCAGGAGCACGGAAGTTCCCTTTTGTTTCAGAATGAGAAAAAAGGTAGGCTTAATGCTTCCATGTGAAAAGAAAGAGTTGATGAATCTAATTTCCTCAGTTCAAGAAATACATTGATAAACTGGAGCGAATTCAGGGGAGGGTCACTGGGATGGCTGGGTCTGGGGCACTTGCTTTGTGAGGAGAGGTGAGGGAGCTGGGCTTGTTCAGCCTGGGGAAGAGATGGCTTTTGGAGGCCCTAACAGCAGGCTGGCAGGGGGGTTGTCTAGACGATGGAGTCAGTGGTGCGTGCTAGGAGGAGAGACAGCAGACATTGAAATAGGAGGATCTGACTGGATATATGGAAGGGGAAAAAAAGTGTAAGGGTAATTAAGCAGTGGAGCAGATAGCCCAGATAGGTTTTGTAACTTCCATTCTTAGAGGTTTACAAGACTTGACTGATAAAACCTTGAGCAATCTGGTCTGGATTCATTGTACCCTGCTTTGAGCAGGAGGTTGGACAAGAAAGGTCCCAAGAATCACTTCCTACCTGAACGAGTTGGTGATTAACGCCACTCACATGGCAGCTGTATTTAGATTGAAGATAACATTTTGGAGAATGCAAAGGAAATCATTATTCTCAGCAGTTGCACCAGGAATTGAATAGTAGGGCAGTAACACAAAGCAATGTCACAGAGAGGAGGAATGGCATGAGATCATGGCTGCTGACTTTGAAGATTTATCATTTAGGCCTTTTTGATCAGTAGCGGCATAGCAGCAGTTACATCTGTAGTTTTGACTTCACAGAAGAGCAAATTACTTTACTTTCTGCTATTTTTATCCTTTCTTAAATGTATGATCTTTATGTCGATCACGTATCACTTGGTTGTCAGTGAATATGGGTACCACCAGATACTCATCTCTTTGCCTGTATCCTGAGACAAAACATTTTTGAACATATGGAGTCAAAAGACAGTGAGTATATGCAAACCGTGCAGAGCCAGGCCTGTGTGTGTACATAGTGAGGAGTAATCTCAGAGTCTTTATTCGATATTGAAAGTTTTGGTGTGTACAATGTTTATTTTACAAGACCCAAAGGAATGCTAGGGCTTCAAGCTACTACTAAGACTTAATGTTCCCTGTCCCCAGTAATAGAAACAGCAGAGATGGATACATGATATAGTAACACTTTTTCTTCTATGTTGTTGACAAAGATTTAGTTTAACATACTCTTCCTGTTTCATTTATTTTCTGCAAGTGAACTGCTTTTCTCTTTAGGTTGCAGCTGAATAATCATTAGAGTAGTGGGGGGGAAAACACAGAAGGTAATTATAGAGGAGGAGCGATGTCAAAACTCACCATTTTGTAATAGGTGATTCAAATAAATAGATTTTAATTAATTAATAATTACAAAACACTGCAGTCCTGGATGTAAAAATCCAGTTTAAGTGGCAGGAGTCGTCTTTCTTGGCGATTGGTGTTTTGGGGGCATTTTCCCCTTTCACCCACCAGAGGGCTCCCATAGCGTAGTTCTCCAAAATCGTTTCCATGCCTGATGCAGTCAATAGGAGGTTTGCCAGAGATCTCAGTAGAAGCCAAATCTTCAAGTCCTTACTTCGAGAAATTTCTCGTTTCCACAGAAGTTTTAGCATAGCAGGAACTTCAGGAGTTGGTTTGTAATATATGAGTGATTTTTGTAGTTAAGTATATATCAACTTTAAAGTAAATCCAATTTTTCAAAACTAAAATGGGTTGTTCCAAATCTTAGTCTTTGTCTGTCAAGCTCTGTCACTATTGATGGCACCATTGCTTTCCAAAGCATTCAAGCCTATAATTCAGTGCCGTCATAAAAAATTCCATTTGTGTAGATATGCATAGCTAGAGCATACCTAAATTTTGCTGTTTCTTCACTATTACACATTCAAGAATGAATCCTTTTCTATTATTGTATGACTAACTTATCTAAAACATTCTTTCCCATATCTGCAACCGTGGAATTTCCATTCTGAACTCTGCTGAGCTTTGTAATTCAAAAAGAGATGGAAAATCATATTAAATCTGGTCATGTTGATCTTTTCACCTTCATCTTCCAGTCTCTGGTCTCTTATTTGTTGCATGACAGACAATCTAGTAAGAGTTTGTACAATCCTGTCTCTCTTATGTACTGGCAGACATCAGTGTATGTTCTCACTCCTTTATTCCAGCAACCATTTTGTTTTGTCATTGAAGTGCTCAGTTCATTTGCCAGAATCTGTCTCCCTTTTTGACACAGCCTATTAAAATATGGAATATCCTTCATAAGCCAGTCCGCAGAGCCTTCATTCATGCCTTAAAATACCCCTTACTACTAATTTTTTATTTAATACCTTAAGTGCCATGTGACCAGTTAATGGCCATGAAAGTGATGATTTCTGAAATTTTTTTCTACATCTTTTTTGCATCTCCCCGTTATAGAAACAGTTAGTACATATTTGTATTAGTGTAGTTCTCATTTATCTTCTTTTATTTTTTCATATGTTTTACATTGTGTTTTAATTTGATTAAAAAGTCTTCTGTAGTGAAATTGGGTTTTTTTGCTTCTTACCACACCAGGTCTTCAACACAGTCGTACAGTACATGCTAGTAATTTAATGTTTTATCTAATAAGCAAATGCAAAACAAGTTCCACTGTTTTAGATTATTAAATCTTGAGATACTTTCTAACATCTACTAAAAAGTGATACAGATAGTACTTTTCAGTGCAAAACACTAGAAATGTGCAGATTTTGTGTAAAATGATGCAAGGCAGGTATTCATGTACTTGTATTTATTTTGTGTGTATATTTGCTTTTATATTAAAAATGAACTTTCCACTCCTATTTCTTCACTGTGTTATCATTTGCTTTCTTATAGTTGCCAAAGAAAAAAGGGCCATGAGAAATTTTGATCTATTTAAGGTAACTCTTCGCTATAATGCACTCAATGTCTCCAAAGTTTTAACCAGAGGAAAGAGGCAGTGCACAAAACAATCAGGTGCATAGGTCATACCTGTTTGTAGAGGCGAAAGACATTTCACAAAGCACATTTTCAGTCACTCAGAGAAGAAAAACTCTGGTGGGAATCTGGTATGAAGAAGAGTTGAAAATATGTACCCAGATGAGTTGATAGCCAAATTGTTTGTTCTGTGTTGGCTACATAAAAGATGTAGAACACATACAGTCTGCAAAGAATTTGCTTTCTGTGTCAGTATACTTGTTATTACAGGAGGGTGTTTTATGGCGTGGAACTCATATTTGATCAGCATGGAGAAGTCTTCAGGACACCTAATAGCAGCCTTCCAACACATAGGAGGAGGTCATCAAGAAAGATGAAACTGAGCTGTTCGGAAGTACACGATGGGAGGATGACAGTGGGCACAAGCGGAAATGAGAGAGGTTCTGACTGGGTATGAGGAGAAACATCTGCACCATGAGGACAGCCAAGCAGTGGAGCAGGTTGGCTGGAGAGGTTGTAGCCTCCCTCCTTGGAGGCTTTCAAGACCTGACTTGCTGCAGCTACACTATTTTGGTAGCATACCATACCAGTACTCTTACACTGGTAAAGTAATTCTGTTGTAGATGTTGCTTAAATTACTTGCGTGTATGTTTTACCTTGTTTTCTACACCATCAACTTAAACTTGCAAATGTTTCAGAAATCAGTTCAGTTTTATTTTTATCCACTTTTAAATAGCATACTCAGTGTGTGATATTTTCTAGCATTTTATAGATTTTTTTTTTTAAAAAACATTTTCCAATGTATGAGCATTTATATTACGATTGTTATTACATTCAGCATCATCCTTGCTCAGGTGCAGTTTTACGCTGATCACCTTTGAAGTCCTAGCCATTGCAGATTCTATTAGATGGGGTTTATTCCATTTGGGTTTTAGTTTTGCTGACTTCTGGCATCATTCAAACAAGTAACACGCTACACCAATGTGTTGAAAATAAGAGCACTTTCTTTAAACACACCTGACATCCATAGGATAGACTTTTAAATAAATCTAAAGCATTAATTTTTGTTGTTACTAGCTATTTTCTCCTTCACAACAGGTGCTCTATAGATATATCTATACTGGTTTTTGAGGGCCTCCATGTGACAGAATTGGACTGTTTCTGTACATAAAGCAGGTCTGCAAGTGTGGCCTTGGTACACCTTCTTGTATGAGAGAGAGCAGGTCTGAATGATACTAATGACTGATCAAGTAATTTTTGAAATATAAGCAGTTACAAGTTAGGCGAGGCATTGCCAAGCAACTTCAAAACTTGTTTCGGTCCTACTTTTCCCATTCCAGTTTTCCAATTTTCAAAAAAATAGTGTTCTTACACGTACTTAGAACATTCCCTTAAAATTTGGAGATTGCTCAGCTGGCTTGCTGCAAAACTATCACATTACCTCTAGATAAACATCATTAAACTGAGCACAGGGCTTTGCTTTCCTTAGCTAGAAAATGTTGTGAATAGCTTGCTGTTGACATGAAAATGATTGAGTAGGAAATAATTATATATCCATTGTTGTAGGGTGATTTAGATTGCCCAGGAAAAAGGTGATACAGTGAAATCAAATGTAAGGTTACACTTGCAGGAGCAAATACTGCAGGGCTAAGCTTACTGAGCAGTATACAGTGTTTTGGAACGCTGTAACTCTTAAGAGAGGTAATGATAGTTTCATGCACACTGTGATGGCTTAAAAAAGATGGGGCTTAACAGAAAGAATACTAAGTAGCAGTAATGTAGCTGTTTTACTACTTTATATGGTATTGATGGTACAACTATGCTATTATGTTAGCTTCTACCATCCAAGCATTCTGGTTTCTAACGGATGTCAGTGAGCCGGAATGGTTCCAGAAAAAAAACTCAAAATAAACAAACAAAAAAACCACCACGAAACCACACTGCTTTGTAGTGAAAAACAGGTAAAACAAAACAAAAGCTCCTCAATCCATCTTTGTTATTCAGGAGAAGAGTTGAGGATAGCTTAAGTTTGTACATGGAAATAAGACTTCTGATACCATAAGGGTATTTAACAGATAAAGGCGTATCATAATCTAAAGGCTGAAGCCTAAAGCTAGAGAAATTGAGAAAAACAAGGCACATGGCGGGGGTGGGAGATCACATAAATATGGTTACATATGCAACTATTAGCCTGGGTATGTGGTGGAATCTTTATAATTTAATATATTTAAAACTAGATCATATATTTTTCAAAAAGAGGAGGTATAGCTCACCTATAAATTAGGAATTTGTCTAAAATGACTGAATATCATTTTATGGTCTAGATTATGAAAGAAATCAGGCAAAATAGTTTTGACAGGTATTATGACATCAGGAAGGAAAGAAGCTGCCATGACAGGACCATCTGCTCTCCACTGAGGGAGAAGAGAATCTTCTCTGGAAGTAGTTTAGTGTGCCTAGATGGAAAATGTCTCCTCTGGACATGGTCCTGGGCAACTGGCTCTAGGTGGCCCTGTTTGAGCAGAAGGGTTGGACCAAATGATGTCCAGAGGTCCCTTCCAACCTCAGCCGTTCTATGAGAAGCTTCAGCAGTATCAGGCTGGAACAGGGAGAGAAAAACAAGCAAGAAGCATGAAGCTATAGTCAAGGAAGGCTTCTTGCAGCAAAGATAAGATCCTAGCCCAAGTCTCAGTGATGACAATTAGGAAAAGACTTTTTGAGAGACATGGTGGACTGTGAAACATAAGTAGCAACTGAAAGCTGCAAGATTTTCAGGAGAATGGGATGGAAGGACTTATCCTGCAAAGGTACAGTGGACGGTGAGTAGATATGTTTTCAAACCATTTTATTTAAACTGTTTCACCTAATAGAGCTGAGCTACTTCTATTTAAAGAATTACTTTGTTAAAGCTTCTGTAAAGTCTATTTTTAGATAAGAGAAATCTTTCAATTTATCGAATTCCAGAGTAATGTGCAGGCAGCTCCACGTCAGGAACTTGGTTGACATGCAGTCAGGTGCAGAGATCATGGCCTTGAAAACACAGTGACAATAACAATGCCTCATTCAAAAAGTGCTGAAAAAAGGGGCAAGGGTTTCCTCTTGTTAATTTGTTTTTTTCATGTCATTTAGCTATCTTTCTGTTACAGCTGGAAAAAGATGTCATTTAATCTGTAGGTAGCTGACTAGATCACCAGTGGTCTGTCTGGATGTCCAAGATCAGGAACTCCAGCAACCACTGCAAGAGAGGAAAATGAGGAATCTACACACAATGAGGGCTGGAAAGGGATGAGAAAGCAAAACAGAGGAAAGAACCTCAGCCATACTAAAAAAAAAAAATACTGTATTAACGGTAGCATACCATTACAGACTCTATTATAATTCAGATGAGAAGCTAGCAAAATCTCAGCTTCTAAATAATATTTTTTCCAGTCTCTGGGTCACAAAGTTTTGTTGTCTTTGTTATTGTTTAAGTTACACTGTTACCACTAAATACAGCACAACCTAGGATCCACAAAAGCCTTTCTGGCAAGCACTATCATTCTGGTATATTTATTTCTTAATTGTCTTCTCCCTGAGGATGACAGGAAGTGTTGGTATTACTTTCTGTTTAGAATGAAATCCTGGCTTGATTGAAGTTTCTGATACTCCTAGCTCAAGGCAACAGCAACTACAGAGAGGTCATAGAAACCAGGTGTGAAGTTCTGGCCCAGCTGAAGTTTATAGCAAAGCATACACTGACTTCAGTGAAGCCAAAATTTCACTCTGAATAAAATAACTTACAAACACTTCCTGTGAACTGTGGAAAGACAGAAGCATTTTACTTGCACTAACTTTCTAGTTCTCTTTCTTTCATTCTTTCCAGTTGCAAGCCTAGAGTGGAGTTACATAGTAGCGGTCTCCCACAGGCAACAGGGGAGAGAAGGACCCTGTGCTAAGAAAGTAAATCTGAAAGCAGAGGGCAAGGTCATTAATGGAACTGGTATCAGTCCTGTAGGAGAAAGTTTATTTTGGGAGAAACAGTAAGAAAAGGAATAACAAAAATTCATTTCTAGATAAGAACTATTGAAGATGTTAAAAAATGTTTCAGTTTTTACTTCCAGTAAAGTACTTCCTTTTACTCCAGTGTTACTTCATTAGAAGTTAAGTTGATGAAGCTATTTTCAGGGGGTTTTCTCGTTGTATTATTTTATTAGTGAAGTGTATTTCTTTTATTTTCATTTTTTCCTGTATTGTGGTGTTCTTGTTCTTCACATTGATAGGTTTTCAGTAAATCATTGTTAAAGGCACTTCTCAACTGTCTTGAAGTTATGAAGACATTTTAATAAATATTTTAACTTCAGAGAAAAGAAGGTAAATACTACTGAAATATGGGGGGGAGAGGGGGAAATTATGGCTTGATTATGTATTTCTTAGACATCAAAAGCATACCCCTTGAGTACATCAGAAAAGTAAGATCAAATCCTTAATTCACTCTGATATACAGTCTTTGTTTAATGCCCATGCCCACTTACACATGTGGAATGAACCATATAATGTATTTCACTGTTATCTCAATTTATTGTTGAACGGAAAAACTTACAGGACTCTAAAATTGATAACATCTAAAAAAGAACTGCCTTGCCTGATAATCTACACCGAAAGAGATTAAGTGAATCTGATTTCATCAAGATTAGCTTGTGATTCTTTAACAAAGAGATGAAAAGGAATCCAGCACAATCCATTTGGCTACTCTACATCAAAGGATACCCTAGTATCTTATTTTTAGCTTCTATTTCTTTCATTTTATCTTACTGCCTCAGCTCTTGACCTTCATACCGATAAATAGTTCAAAGACAGAGCAGAAATAAATCACTAAATTAATTTGATGTTTTATTTTTTAGCTATTTTAGCTCACATAGGTGAGCAGTGATGGCCTCCCATGGGCTAAATATCAAAGAATCTTTCCTGTCTCCTGCCCCTTTTCCTTGTCTGGGTTTCCTTGCCTTGTCTCTCCAGTCTAGAGACAAACTGTCACCATGCAGGCAAGGCAAAGGATTGGGGAGTTTGGTGGGACAGTGTGTTTGAACTCAACATAATGGCAATGGCATGGACTGAGAAGTATTTAAAACTTCTGAACCAACATATGACAGGAAGGAAGATGCAGGAAGGTGGGGATCTGAGCAGTTACGACTACCTGTCTGTACTGCCTGAGACCATGTAGAATATAAGCGGAGAACTCTCTTCTACAAATTCTAAGATTTATCTTCAATATTCTGATAAAATCACAGGAGTGGAAGTCATCCACTGAAAATACTACCTAAAATTTTATCATCTTTTAGATGATAAAATTAGATTATATTTTAAAAGGATATGCAAACCTTTACTGTAGGCCAAGGTAAGTTTGTGTTCATAAGACCATTGAGGACAGCTGCTCTGAATGTAAATGGAAGGGGTTTACATGGATGTAACTGAAAATTCTTATTTAATCATGTCTGCTACAGGCAATGCTTGTGGAATATTCACTTAAGTCCTCTGTACATAGAAATGGACTCATTTAATTAAAAACGCAGACTCACATTGGTTTAAGCCAGTCCAGTTTACTTTGTGAACAATTTACGTAATTGTAAAAATGTGTTGTAGTAGTGTAGGTCATTTTCATGGTTAACTTTTAGCCATAAAAAGAATATAAATATTTTGAAGTATATAAGACTACCTTATCTAAAGGTATCCAAAAGCTGTACTGGTCCTACTAAACAAGTTTAAATAAACTTGTTGGATGTCCGCAGATTCTATAAAACCTTTAACCAAGCACAGATTAAGTTCAGAAACTTAGCTGTCAGGTTGAAGTTAGGAATACTGTCACTCTAAAATCAAGGAAGAGAGACACTTGCAGAGAACAGTTAATCCCAAATCTGGATTTCCCAAGGGAAATTACACCCTTAATTTAGACATCTCGGGTGCCTCACATAATGTGACTTGCATTCAGGTTTCACCACACTTGCTGTTTGGTTACATCTGCAGACAGGAACATAACTCAGTTCCATGATTCCCTTGGCTTAAACTAACTGATACTGCTTAAAGCTCGATTTAAACTCATGTTTAAATTGCTTTTGGTTTATTCACTCTATGGTCTTCACACTGCAGAAACACACCAAATCAAGTGAGTATGTGTAGTCCTTTGTCCTCCCATAATTGCAGAAGTGTGCTTGGACGTAGACAGCTTCTTCCTCGGTGCACTGGGAACATTTCTCCAGCAGTTCGCCATGCTGTACCACAGGCAGCTGTGGGATACACTCAGGTGTCCCACTGATTTATGTAGTAAAGCTCAGTACTAGGGAGGACTCTGAAAAAGGCTTGCCAGCTTCGTCATTTGGAACTAGGCTAATCTAATTTGGCATTCAAACCTAGGTCCTGATTGCAAGAAATACTTCTGTGGGGAAGATAAACCCTGTGTGAAGACAAATGTGTGCCTGATGCAAGCTCTTGTTTTCTGTTACGTATTCTTCTACTTACAGGCATTCTATGGTTAAAGTAGTCTTTTTTTTTTTTTTTTTTTACTCCTGTCAACAGGCAGTTTCAGCCTTTTTTCTAATTTTATTCTGCAGGAGTCAAATCCTCTGTTGAAGTAAATTTTAAAGTTCCCTAAAGATAAGTAAAGTATCTGTTACATATGAACAGAAAGAAATAACCTCTATTCTAAGTTCTGGGAAATGGAACAATATTGCAGTAGGAGAGACAAGTTCCATGTTGCTGATGAATGTCTGAGCAAGTCGGTCCTAAAACAGTTCGTGAGTTCTTAGACCTTTTTTTTTTTTTTTTTAAGAATCTGGCCTTGTAGTTTTAATACATGAACAAAAGTTACTACGTCTCAAATAGGTTTGAAGGCATGTCAAGCTATAATTATTCACACTGAAAAGATTTGGATGAACACAATTTTATTACACAAAATTTTGTATCTTCATGAAAAGTGTCTTTCCCCTCACGCACAAGCAGGACCTAAGTTTGTATTCTTCTCTGAATACAGCCCGAGAACTTCTCAACAATGTAGTTACCTTCAGTAGAATTTGTATTTTTGGCCTAAGGTCATCTTCCTACCATAAGTTTTATGATTAAGTACATTCTTTACTATCTATGTCAGATACTACTGCTCTAGTAATTATAGATTATATCTGCTGATTTAGACATGAACTCTAAATGCATTTGAATAATTTTGCTCTTGAAAATATAGCCTCACTAAATAGTTGCAGGATGCCACTTTGTTAGAACATAGTTTGTTCCAGCACTAATAATTGGTTCCAGTACAATTAGTCAATGACTAATTGGCAAAATTAAGTTAAGTACTCAGTTAAAATAACCAACAGGATATATCTGGATTTCACTTACCAGGAAAGGGAAGAAACGAGAGCAGTTCCTAGCTACTCCAAGCTTCATCAAAATGGCACGTTCATGCTAAACTGCTTGGCCTTGCTCCAAAATTAAATTCATCCATCGTGTCCAAACCACATTTGATGTGCCAAAAATAAACAATTTAGAGATTGATGCAAATGTTATGCTTGATACACTACACAGCTACATTTGTTTTAAGAACCTTCCATTTATTTAAATGCTGGCCTTTCTAGGAGCTAGTGTTTGATTTTGCATTCCTAGTAAACAGTAAAATTTATTTGAATTGCAGTGCATAAAGATACAAATAGTTGTGCAAACACAGTCTGATGGATTCTTCCTTTCAACTGTCATTTTCTATTAGTGCACAAATTCCTCGGCTCCCAAAAATACATCTATACACAGGGTGACGTAGGATGTTGACTTGTAATATGTATAGATCAGTCGGCTGTTTTAGAGGGCCTGTAGCGGCTAGATTTTTTTTTTTTTTACATGTACTTCTGTCTTACTTCTAGCTGCAGCCTTTAGATGCTATTGAATTCAGAGTTCTCTTACAACTGAGATCATGACTGGATAGCTCTAGGCAGACATCAAGCTTACATAAATCTGTAAAATTGCTGACTTAAAGTATAACAGTTAAATCCTGGGAATGTTTACTTCTAGATGAAAGGCAAATAAAGTATGTGGATGCAGAGATACAGATTAAATACGCACTTAATTTGACTTCCCAGATTATTGTGCCTATTTATTCAGCAATAAATATGAATAAAATACTTGTCATTTTATTATTTCATTTTTATGTTGCTTGACAGTATTGAAATCGAGCATTAAAATAACATAACGGTAAATAGCTCTGCATGAACTTAGAATCCTGGATGTGTTAATATAATTGTAGCTACTACGTTGATAAAACTGATGGTTGGATGTATCAGTTAGTCTTGCATAGGCAAATTTATAGAAGTTACTTTCTGAAAATTTGAAACTATTCATAACTGGACCTAAAAGTGGTTTGTCATGGTAGTATTCTGTTTTTAAATAAAATTTAGGCAAATTAGCTGGATAGAAGGGACACAACAGTAGGAAACACTGGCTAATACTGAGACTTGTAAGTTTTTAGACATATTTGTTACAATTAAAATGAAATTTTAACTGACGTTTCTTGGACTACCTATGCTTTGTCTTCCTGAAGTTTAAAAAAACAAGCATAGAATATTCAGCCTTTTGATCTAAAGTAAAGTTGCCCTTTAAGCCTGAAGGGCTTATACAGCCTAGTCTATTTGTAGGATCTTAAACTTTGCTGATACCTCTCCTTTGCTCTTCACCTTCCTTTTTCTAATATTTGCATTATATAAATTTTAAATTAACATATTTCACTGCTTTATAGATGTTTTCAGACTGCATGTAGGATTTTAGCGTATTCATACAGAACTATTGGGCAAACACCTGTAATTCACACCACAGCTGCCTAAAACCTGGCTTTCATCTTTTCATTATGTGTAATGACTTTTAAAGACATATGGGTACTTCAGTCTAAAACAAGCCAGATGATGTGCTTTGACTTGGTTTGGAAAATCACCTTTCAGCTTTTCTCATCCCTAATCAGCTGTTTGACCACATACTTTTTTCTTGTACAATACAAAAGCCACCAAAAGGCACATATTTCCTGCATTACAGGTAGGATGGATTCCACATGAAAGAAAGAAAGAAGAGAAAGAAAAACAATGGTAAATGTTGAGAATTTTTTCTTCATTGCGTATTTCTTTGTGTGGTTCATGAAACAATAGAACATGTGGCAAGCTGTTTGTAGTATGGCAGTGCGGTTATATACGTGCATTTATCTATTCATAGGAAGACAAAGTAAAGTATACCTTCTAATAGATTAAGACATACACATTTTGACACTGAGCCTGGACTGGACTGATGTTTTACTGAATTCTACAAATCCAGCACTATTTCAGGTTTGAATAACTTAACTGAATTTTTGTACTAACACTTTAAAGAGTAGTATATGCACAGAAATGTATTTTTCTGGAATGGTAATGAATACTTTACAAATCATATGATACAGCTGTTGACATGTTTGCAACTGGTACATATAAGCAATATATCAAGACATTGACTTATTTACTTTGAAATGTATATATTTTGGATTTAAATGTCATTATTAAAAATATGAAACATATTAGGACCAGATAGCACTAAACATTACGAATGATACAACTCCACATTATTTTTTTGAGATTGGGATTATCAGTGGCATTGCAATTGGAGATAAAGTACAGACAATTTTTTTTTGTTGCCATACCATTGTATTTATTAGTATTTGGTTACTTTAAGACATGTTATAAAGTGTCAAAGAGTGGAGAAAATGTCTGAGCCAAGACAACTAATACCACAAAAGTATAGCAGTAAGTATTCTCTCTGCATCTTTTTGACAGTTATTTTGGCCCCTTTACTGAAAATCTGAGTGCTTCCTAAGTATTCAGAAAAAGAAGTAGCAGTTGGGTTTTTTCCTCTTTTCCTCTCCTACAGAAGAAATGAAGTGACATCCAGCTTTTCTGTTGGCTTTGCTGCTTAGGAGTGCTTAGTGTGTGTGCACATGCATATAAATAATTCCTTTTTGATGTAATTTTTGCCAAAGTTCCCTCATTTGAGTGACATTTTTGCCCCATTTACATCAATGTTAAGATTTCCATTAACTTCCCCAAGGCTTGGATTCCACCTGTTTTGTCTAAGTTCATTATAGTTCAGTCTAATGTATTTAAAAGCATTTGTATTTTAATTGCTTCAGTGGAATGCAGTTGTCATGACTGGCAAATCTTGCAGAGGGCAGAAAGGATCATCTGGCAAGGAACAATTCCACATAAGGGCTTATACAACAGAATAGAAATACTAAGCTCTACGTTCAGTGAGAAATAGCATGGTAAGGGGCATTTCAAATTAATCTCCTTTTAAAAAAACGTTTTCAAGTAGAATACTGCTACTTTTAAAGAGTTTTGTCAAAGTTTACAGCGTCATTCCTGCATATGCGTTGTCATAAGCAACACAAGTTAAAAATGTGGGTCTAACTAACGAGATGGAGACAAATCTGTTAGCACCACGCAGATGAGTGAATTATGCTACTTGGCTGGTTTGGATATCTCATCGTGCCGAAAAAGAAACAAAGGTTGAAAGTGAGTGTCGGCAATAAAGAAAAATTTTCTACAGAAAAATAAGTCTGTCCCTTTACCCCCCGATTCTCTCTCCTTTTTCCCCTGCATCTTGCCTGCAACTACAGTTGTAGTAAAAGCTGTTCGGTGGAGCACTTCACCCTTGGCGCAGGAGATGGAACGTGCTCTGCACGTCTGCGCCAAGTATGGTTTCAAACTTAAATTTCTCTCTTTTCTGCTTCTTGGTGTATTTGCCTTGGCTCTTGCCTGGATCCGGGTCGAATCCTGTCTTCTGTGTGCAAGTAAGTGCTTTAGCTAAACTCTGAGATAGCTGGAAAACTGCGTTACTGCAAAGATAACACGGGATATCATCCATTTGCTGCAGGTGCTTCAGCTCATATCATCAGTTTTTCCAGTACTTCCTGGATACAAAGGAGATGAGATGATGTTTAGACAATGTTTTCTCTGGAGTGCACCAGTAACTGTTTGCAGGTGAACAAGAGTGCAGGTGGTTGGGATTTCTAAGCGGTTTATGATAACAAGAGATGTTTTGCCGGTTGTGGCTTTGCTTCTTGTATTGCGGGAGGCAGAGAGAGAAGCCGGTTTTTTGGCTCCTGACAGAAGTTTGTAAACAGTAAGGTTTTCCTTGCTCCCGATTTCCATGTCACTAGACATTCAAGACTGTATTCATTAATGTGAACAGTGTGGTCCATAAGTACGTATGGTGGCAGTCCCTAATGTTGAGGTCCTCAACTAGTATAAGTCGGTGTAATTCCTTTGATTTATGTGAACTGGCATAATCCTGTTTAGCTGAAGATCTGGGCCAGAGTACAGGAAGCGTAGATGTTAGCCAGGGAAGGTTGTAGTAGTTTCTAATTCTTCTATTTGCTGCTTTCGTATGGACGTGGAGTGTTTTGAAGTTGACGTGGTCCAAATAAGGTATTTTTAGTTTTCTATTTTGAGTGTCGCTATCTCAGTAAGTGGAACAACATCCTTGGTTTAGGGGTTATGTTTCATTATTGCTTCACAGGAAATGAAGACCCAGTTTGGATCTGGACTTTGGAGCAATACTGAAACTTTAAGGGACAGAAATATGTCTTTAAAGGATGAACTGAGTGTATGTGCACAGTGTTACGCAATTAAAATGTTCAGCTAATTCAGAACTTATATTCATTGAAATGAATAAGACTGTGTATATTCATGTAACACAGCTGAATCCAGATATTTAGGGCATGTAAAATGAAGGAAAGCAAAAAGATTTTAAGAATTTTGTAGCTTGAAAGAGCCAGGAGAAATGCAGTTCTTTTCAAATCAAAAATGATAATGCCTTTCACTAGGAGCAGAGCTTTTACAAAGGGTCTTTCAACTGAGGATCTCACAACTCTGCTTGAAACACTGAATTTTAGGGCTCAACACTGAAGCCTTTATCAAATGAACAGTCTGAAGGGGAAGGGAGTGCTCCGATGATTTGTCGGCTGTAGGAATGGGCTCTTGCGCCTTGCTCTGCGAGGTAAGGCAGCTTTACTTTCTATAATTTACAGAATGAGCAAGCGAGAAGTGTGACTTGCCTAAAGTTACACCACAAGTCTGTGGCGAAGTTGTGGAATAAAACACCCTAGCAGACATGTACGTAAGCTGCAATTTCATCTTTCTCTCATGATTCTAAGTTGGGAAGAACAACAACTGTTTTGAAATTTAAACCAGAAAGATAATCATGTCTTTCCATGTGATTTGTTGGTTATCCTGGCTAGTTATCTTGGTTGAAATGAGGAAACATTTTTCAAAATCTGTTGGGAGCAAAAAGCTAACCCTATAAATTTTCTGACCTGAAGACCAGTTGAGCTAAATTGATGTTAAGCTAATACATTTTCATATAATAGTCACCACCTTCCTTTTTTTCCCCCGTCAGAATGATTCTACTAGAAAAAGATAAAGTATGTCTTGGATATATATAAATGAGATATGTTTAATTAAAGCCCTACTCTCTCTGTCTTCTGTGTATCTATTTCTAGTCATTTTACTTTTCTCCGTCCTTCTATCTGGTTTACATCTTTAAAATGCAATACGGAAAACTACCACAAGCACACTTGGAGAACCAGCCGAAACCAGGACACTGAGAAAAGTGCAGTTTCGCACATTCAGACGAGAGCCAGTGGCAGTGCTCAATCTCACCATTTCATCACAGACAGATGATATTGCAGTGCAAGAACATTCGGGTTTGTAAATGATAGATTTTAAAAGGCAAAACAGATGTCAGTATTCTGCTGTGCTTTGCAGCATCAGTGCCATAAATAGGTGCACTCTCTTGGTTACTTGGGTGGCAGATTTTTAAATTTATGATAAAGTATATAAAATTAATGATGTGTGCTTATACTTAAGTGATAAAAGCTAGTTTCTGCCGGTGTGCTAATGTACATAATTGGTTCTTTACAACTAGAAACCAGATACTCTTTCATTCATGCATTCATACTCTGGCAGTTTAATTTATGGAACTGGGGGGGGGGGTTTGGGGCAGGGGGAGGGGGTAGGAGAAAAAAAACCATTTCTTACATTGTTACTGGACTTGGGATATACAAGTATGATTATGTAAAATCTGTGTCTGGGTGGCTGTTTGTCCTTTCTTGCAGAGTATTCTGTGCTCACTGAGTGGGAGGGTCACACTGTGTGAGACTAATAAGGACAGAGCTGCATCCCCCTCTACCACTCTTTGGAGACTCACTCCAGCAACTCCTCGGCACTAGAGCAGCTCTGTACAGGCGTTTTCAGTGCTTCTGGGGGACATACTAAAATAAAAATTAAAGGTAAGCAATTCATTATTTGTAGTCAATTGTTTAAACATCTCACATGCACACGCTACAATATTCCTGGGTTGTTTTGTGGTGTTTGTTTTATTTTTTCAAAATTGCCATTTAAGTTTAGCACTGATTTTGCCAATATTAACTATGTCCTATATAGACATAATGTACACAGGAAGCTTTTAATGTACTGTAATCAGTCTATGCTATAGGATTCTGCTCATGATTGTGTAAATATATTGTATATGTTTGTGGGTGGCTATACCTATACGCTAAGATATGCTGATGAAAACACTCCTCCTAAATTTGCAGTAATTTACAAAACCGATTAAACTGTTGCAAATTGCCACAAGGCTGAGCATACTTATTAATTGTATGCATATATTTACATTTAAAAAACTGTCTATCAGTGTGTATCGTTCTAATTAGCATGCGTCTCGAGTGGCCTGCATCCAGTTAGTTGAAACACACTTGCGAGCGGCGGCACGGGTGGGAAGTGCAGTAAATGCTCTCCGGGAGGAGGAAACCCGCGCGGTGCAGGAGCTCTGGGGCGAATCCCGGGGACGTCGAGCCGGAGGCGCACGTCCCCGGCAGGCTGGCGCCAGCGCGGCCGCGCCTGTCCCGGAGCGCACCCCGCTGCAGGCGAGCAGCGCCTTCTCCCCGCGGCCCCCCTCACCTGTTCGCCCGGTGCAGGTGCCGCCCGGGGCCGGGCCGGCCCGGCCCCGCCGCAGCGGCCCGGCGGCAGAGGGCTCCCTCGCTCGCGGTGGGTGCTCGGCCCCGCTGGCAGGCGCCGCCGGCCCCAGCGGGCTCCTGGCCCCGCTCCGCCCCGGGGCTGCGGAGGAAGCGTCGGCGGGCGCCTGCCCCCTCGCTCGACTCGCCGGGGGCCAGCCGCTCCCGGCGCCGCAGGCAGGTTCCGGAGAGACGGGGCGGCCGAGCCCGGGGCGAGGGGCGGCGGGTGGGAGCCCGGGAGCGGGGGTCCGGGGGCGAGGCGCGGAGCCGAGCCGCGGGGAGAGCGGGGCTCGGGCAGCGGGACGGGGGCGCTGCCCGGGCCGGCGCCTCGCTGTTCCCCGCCCAGCCCCGCCGACCGAGCTACCCGCTTGCCTTACCGCCCGCTCACCCGCCTCGTGTTTTGCACCCTCCCTCCAGCAAACCCAACTCAGTCCAAGAGAAATTAAACCGCCACTGCTGCCGTGTTACAGTCTGAGCTGCTGAGGGCTCGGGTCGCGCCCGCCCCATAGGCTCCGGTGCGCCGGTTGTGCGAGGGAGCAGAGCCTCCCGAAGCAGCTGGAGGGAGAGGACCCAAGCCCGGAGGTGCGGTGGCAGCGAGGGGGTGGCGGTATTAGTGACTTAATTGGCACGAGCCCTTCAGAAAATGAGACCTCTGGAGTAGCAGCTCTAGTGAATTACTGATGCCTCCTTGTAAAGCAGGTGCAGGAAATTAAATGATAATGTTATTTGAACATGTATTCACTTTGCTGTTGGGGAGGCTGGTAAAGTTAATGACGGTGTCGTTGCTGTCAGTACATGTGACTGACAGAATAGGTCTGATGATGAATAAGGTGCCTTGCGAAAATAATTATAAAAATTGCATCTTAGGTATGTGATTTGGTTTTCTTACAGAAAATGTGATTAGAAAAATATTTGTTGTTTTGTGTGTTTCATTAAATTCTTGTGTATCTATACATTGCAGTCGGCCTAGGAGAAAAGCTGATACTGTCTTTAGAGGACAAAAGATATGTTGTTGAAGCCAGACTATATTTTTCTGAGATTTAAACTGTAAACTCAATACAGGCTGCTCTAGGCACTTGCATATTTTGCAAGGCAGAGAAATACCATATTTTGGTTTCTTTTGTACTTAAACTGAAACAATTGCATGTTGTCCTTGTTTGATTTGAAGACTACTTCAGCAGTCACTGGCAGTGTTGTGACACCAAACAGTTTAGCTAATATATTTAAAATTGAAAACCTGGGAGAAAAATAAAAGAAAATTAGTCATTGCTAATGATATTAAAATTTAGTGCCTTTACAACTTATATCTCTGAGTTAATATTTCTAAGGTGTTACTTCTGAGTTTTTAATAAAGAACTAAAGGAGTATACTTGTCATTTATTTCTGAATTTACGTAAGTCTCTTTTTGTAGCTCCTTACAACAGATAAATGATACACTTTGCGTGTGACTAGCGACTTCCTCTTTTCTTTACAGTTAACAAATTCTTGTTTGGAGTTTTCTGATGGGGTGAGGGGAAAAGAATAAGAAGAGATTGTTCTGAATATGATTATTTTCTGTTTCAGATTTGTAGCTGATTGTTCACATGTGTCCAGGGGGAGATGAAGTACATTGCATCCTGCATAGTTTGGCTTTGTATGGCAGTCTTCCTCCTCCTTCCTGTTTCTACTTCTGTGGCTGTCAGTGACCAGACAGGTACTTCCATTTTTCTTGCCCATCACAGACCAAAGGCATAAATCTCAGTACTGAACAAATTCGAACAAATAATGGCAGTACATGGAAAATAAGCAGTACGAGCAGATAAAATTATACAAGAATTTTTTTAATCTCTCTTTTAAAAAGTCTAAGTTTGAAGCAGTTCCAAAGCAGCCTTTCTCTTTCCTGTGCTTGGAAGTTTCATGTTTGGAAGCAGCTGTAGTTCCTAGGAGTTTTGTTTTGTACTTTTTCAACTTACCATACAAAACAAGATTCTAAATCAGAGCTTGCAAAACTTTTGTGAACAAAATCATGTGGCTTTATTAGAGCACATCAGTGATCACATTGACCTAAACAACCTAACGCTCATGTTAACCTCACTTAAACTTAATCCCCAAACCAGGTCATACATTTCACAGATGTAGAGTTAGACAAAACCTTGTGCCTAAGAAGACAGGGGAAAGGAATATAGTGATATTGTTTAACCTAAAAGCTGTTACCAGTCTTCTATGAATTTTCTCATACTTCCCTGTTTTCTTCTTTCTCTTACTGTCCACATGTTATCTAGCTCTCTCACTTAAACTCTACATAGACTCTCCAGTGTGGTAAATTCTGTCTTAAGGGCACGTCACGTGTGCTTGTAGAATAAGGAATTGTCAGTTTTCTAGAATTGCTCAGCCTCAGCACGTACCTCAACTTTCTAGAACTTTCCTGTAGTTATTAGCAAGGAGAACATGCTTGTTGCTATTTAAAGAGAAATGAAAAGAGTTCTTTTTCATTAATTTTTTTAGAAAATGAAAATTATTTTTAGTAATGCTGTTTTTCCAGAAACCAGATGAAAGATAATAGAAGCTATACAGATACAACAACTTTGAATCTCTGTACCACGTTTGAAACTCAGGCCCAAGAAATTTAAAAGTCAATGACTAGGATAATAATCCTTTTACTACTCCTGGAAACAATAAATAGTAATATTTAATAAATAATAAGTGTAATGTGTGGGCTCTAAGGTAAGAATAATGAGTTGCGAAGAGTCTGAATTTAAGTCAAAGACTTTTTTGCCTTATATTTTTAGGGCAGCAAGGCTAAGTGCTCTACTGATGAATTCTTAACCCCTGTGAGAGAGTGAGCCTGCATCATAGCTGTACAGTCATTCTCTTTAGCTGTCTGAAAGAAGCAAAATAGGTTGTCTTCTCTGTTGTTGCTAGCTGGTGGACTGCAGAAGGGAAGTTTCTGAAGTGCTAAAAGGGTATGAGTGCAGACGGTTCCCTAACAATATAAATGAATAAATGGAAACTTCAAAAATATTAAAACAAAATGCCAGGAAGCATTGTTGCTTTTATATTCTTTTCTTTCCCCTAATGAAAAGATGTCCTAGTAGAAGGTGAACCAGTCATAGAAGATGTGACAGAGACACTGAACTGCTAATAAATGGTGTATCTGAACTGTACATTACATTGTTAGAAGTTTGTGGCTAGGCAGCCAGCAGGGAAGTTGCAGTTTTCCTTAACCTGATTGCCACAAATGGATCAAATATGGGTCAAATTGAACCGCTGGGAAGAAGAGGAGAGATTGAACCTTTCCTGAGAATAAATGATGGTGTGCAATTGAGAGAGGCTTCTGCAGTTTGAGGTGATACAGGCAGATGGTGAGGAATAACAAGTAGATAGCTGCCAGCTTGAGCAGCTCTGCCAACAGCAGGGAATAGGCTGAGAGTGAAGCCTCAAGTTGATAACAGGAAAGAGACTCTTCTAGAGACTGAAGGGATGGTTACTGTCCAAAAAAGAAATACAAGTTATAGACAAGAAAGCAGGAGCTGAGAAAGAAGAGACCCTGCAACGGTGCAGCGGTAAGGGGTACAGGTGTGTCTGTAAGCCTTTTGTTAATCTGCCCTGTTCAGACTGAACTGAGTACTCTGTGTTGCAAAGTTGTCTCATTCTAGTTTGGTAATTTGTACGCAGATGAATCTGTTACAAATTGGAAATGTGCTCACTTCAAGAAGAGAGAAATATCTAAGCTCCTGTGTCCCCGTCCCCCCCTCCCTTCCATTAACTGGCTCTTTCATGGGCCTTTGTTCTCTCCCATGTACCAGTTCTGTTTGGATCAGCATCAGTCCTTCAGGATCTGCCTAGGCAATCCTTTTGGTTTTCTTCCTTCAACAACATACGCATAGCATTTATTTCTTGCTGTGCTAATATGAAAGCTTTTCCAGCAAAGCCCTTTTAGATAGGATCTTGGATTATTGCATTTACATCCTGAAATTTCTCACCTGATCTACTTGAGTCTAAAGGAATGGCCTTCAAATGCAGAGAAAAGTGTAAATTAACTTTAATTTGAAGGGGGGGCAGGGGGAAGAAGTGTGTTAGGGGAAGGAAATCTCTTGTGCAAGAAAAAGGATTAACTTGTGTGCATATGTAGGGGAGAGCTTTCTGAGCTGGCATTCTGAATATACTTTGGGACTTATTCATTGGGTCAATATTGTAATACATAAATACCGAGATTGGAAAAAAATGTCAGAGAGTGACGGAGTATGCTGGATCTTCTTGGAGCAGTCCTCCTTAGGCTCTGAATGTGTGCCAGTAACCATTAGATTCACATCAAGGATTTCTTTCAGTTCTCACTTGTCCAGAGGTTTTGATATGCTAACTGTTCATCAGAAGGAAGCACTCACTTCTAATGACAGAATATAGCAAATCTGACGGAGAGGGTTCAGGAGTTCTCCACAATCATGTTTTTGATCTGACTTCACGAATATTTTCTTTATGTTGTCAGCTTACATTTTTTTATCATTGGGAACATTTGGGTTTGGAGCGTCACATGAGCTCTTTCTGTAGTGACACATGAAGTTCTAATTTGATCATTCCTGAATGCTTCATATTAAGAATATTAATATTTTGTCTCATTCCCAGATCATTGCTGCTTTTTCAGCTTTCTTTTACAATTACTGTTTTTCGAAGTCACTTGCTAACCCATGAAAAATGTAGTATAAACAAAGTCCTGGGACTGTCAAGCATGGTGAATTTCCATTGCCTTTTGATGTGGAATGTGTTGTGAAAAGTATTGGCTCTAGATCATAATTTTAGATAGGCACTTTAACCCAAATATACTGAGTGGTTTCAAGTATGCAAATCAGTTCAGCTTTTTGATTTTCATGTTTTAGTATGGTTAGATACTTCTCAAAATCAGGATAATGACTCTACAGTAACTCTCATATACAATGTATTCATATTCTTAATATTTTGCATATTTAAGGTTGGATCCACAAACTATTGTTAGCATTGCAGTATTTAAGTGACCCTGCCGCCCTTGGATTCCTTAACTAGTAGTTAAACACTAAGTCTTCTTGGGCAGTGAATAAGGAGCTTTAGGTATCCGTAAGAATGTGGTTCGTGAAAGCCTGCATGCTGTGGAAAGCCACTTCAGCTAGTAAGTAGCACGTAAGAGAGATCTCAGATCACAAAGGGGAACATTCTCAGCTACGCATATGCTCCCAGTGTGAAGCCTGTAAACTAGATCAGCCCATTTTTTTTTTTTATGGAAAGGTAGAGAAAGAAAAGAACATCAACTCCTACAGCCAAGATATTCACCTGGGATATCATAGAATCATAGAATAGTTTGGGTTCGAAGGGACCTCCAAAGATCATCTAGTCCAACCCCCCTGCAATGAGCAGGAACATCTTCAACTAGATCAGAGCCGCATCCAACCTGACCTTGAATGTTTCCAGGGATGAGGCATCTACCACCTCTCTGGGCAACCTGTTCCAGTGTTTCACCACCCTCATCCTAAAAAATTTCTTCCTTATATCTAGTCTGAATCTACGCTCTCTTAGTTTAAAACCATTACCCCTCATCCTGTCGCAACAGGCCGTACTAAAAAGTCTGTTCCCATCTTTCTTATAAGCCCCCTTTAAGTACTGGAAGGCTGCAATAACGTCTCCCGGAGCCTTCTCTTCTCCAGGCTGAACAACCACAACTCTCTCAGCCTGTCCTCATAGGAGAGCTGTTCCAGCCCTCTGATCATCTTCGTGGCCCTCCTCTGGACTCGCTCCATCAGGTCCATGTCTTTCCTGTGCTGAAGACTCCAGAGCTGGACGCAGTACTCCAGGTAGGGTCTCACCAGGGCGGAGTAGACGGGCAGAATCACCTCCCTCGTCCTGCTGGCCACACTTCTTTTGATACAGCCCAGGATACAGTTGGCCTTCTGGGCTGCAAGTGCACATTGCCGGCTCATGTCCAGCATTTCATCCAGCAGTACCCCTAAGCCCTTCTCCGCAGGACTGCTCTCAATCCCTTCATCCCCCAGCCTGTATTGATACCAGGGGTTGCCCCGACCCATGTGCAGGACCTTGCACTTGGCCTTGTTGAACCTCGTGAGGGACCTCAAGACAAAATTCTTGAGCTTGTCCAGGTCCCTCTGATTGGCATCCTGTCCCTCAGGCGTGTCACCTGCACTACGTAGCTTGGTGTCGTCTGCAAACTTGCTGAGGGTGCACTCGATCCCAAAGTCTATGTCATTGATGAAGATGTTAAACAGTACTGGTCCCAATATAGAGCCCTGAGGGACACCACTCATCACCGATCTCCATCTAGACATTGAGCCATTGACCCCTACCCTCTGGATGCGACTGTCTGACCAATTCCTCATCCACCAAACAATCCACCCATCAAATCCATCTCTCTCTCCAATTTAGAGAGAAGGATGTTGTGGGGGACCATGTCAGAAGCCTTACAGAACTCCAGATAGATAACATCTGTAGCTCTTCCCTTGTCCACTGATGTAGTAACTCCATCATAGAAGGCCTCTAGGTTGGTCAGGCAGGACTTGCCCTTGTGAGCTGGCTGTCTCAAATAATATGAAGTCCTGTTTTTCCCTACCTACTCTTCCTCATGGGAGAATCCAGTTCTTCGGGCCTAGCATGAGCATCATAATACTTGAACTCCATTGGTATGGATTTCTTAATCCTGCCTGCCAAAGCTGTTATATTATTTCCATAACCATCTAAATAGTCACCAGGCTTGGAGTTGACTTCTTTCCTATATCAACAAAGTTGCAGATTCAGTCTCCTTCACTCTTCTTCCCACCCTTGTCTTGATTAACAGATATATTGTAACGTAATATGACGTGGCTTACAGACTAAAAAAGGAAAACAAAAAAAAAATCACACCTGATTTTCTGGTACCTCTATACATGAGGCTACAGGTATGTAGGAAATCTGAATTCTTGGCCCTGTTTGAAAGCAGACCAGCTGGGTCTGCTTATCTTCAGTACAAATACCTTTGAGACGGACTCGTTGGATGTCATTGCTGACACTTGCAGGTATGTCACACACTCTGAAGAGGTTTCCTATGTCTATATATTTATGAAGCCTGATCCAGTAAGAGTGTGAGGCAAATCCTAGCTAATATGGGTTTCTGCTTGAAGCTTGAGTCTGACGTAGGATGTGGGTATATGTTAGGTGGGGCTTTGCTGTTTGGCCACGTTCATTTGGTCTGTCATGCTTACTGATGGAAACTTTGGTACCCTTGCAATGTGCACGTCCGTGATGTTAGATGGCAGCTGAAAACTTCACCTGAACATAAAGTTTAATTATAAAGTAGCAGATAGGTACTTGTAAAGTGAATCTAGCCATTACAGGTTACACTTGATCTGGAGGAGCCAAGAGTGCTTATTGGAAGCTACAGTTCCCAGTCAGGAAGTGCACACAAGAGATGTCTGTAAGAGCGAGACTGAAGCATGCACCGGAGTCTTCTCTGTCCTCATTTGCACGGAAAGGAAAACTGAGCATGGGGCCTAGATGGAAGCTGCAGTGTGCTTCAACAGGTGCCCTGATCATTCCAGGAATTCAGAACATGCCATCGCATGTTGCCGCAGATATGTCTAGATGCAGTGACGTTATTTTTTTTACATAATGCTATCAAAAACAACAACAAAAAACTCTGACTAGCATCTTATTAGGGAGACAGAAGATCGGTAGTCTGTGATATATCTACTTGAGCTGCATAAATACGTATTTTTGAAGTTATCAGGTTGATTTTATAATAATAAGCTCCTACGTAGAGCTCATTGATTTCTGAAGATTGAGGTCTGTAATTTGTCCTGTGGATAGGTGATCTCATTAGTTTATAGGTATGTTAACTTGAGCTTTGAGATCACCATTTTAATATGAATTGTTGACTTCTAATCCAGACAGACCCAGTTTTATCACGTGCAGAGCAATCTAGTGTTTAAATGTAAGTTCGTTCTTTTTACTGCTTCATCAGTTTTATAGTAATGTATTCTAATAGGGCAGGTAGGTGCATGGTTTCTGTGCCTGGATTAGCAGTAAGGGTTTGTCTTGTTCTTTTTCTGTCCTAAATGTCTTCATGTAGATATTCTAATTCAGCTACCCACAGGATGAATGGGTAAACCGTCTGTTTTGTCTCAGGCCAAAGAAAATTTAAAGATCTGCCAGCAGTACTAAAAATCTTGGAAGCAGCTAACTTTTTGACTGTACAAACTGTAACTGTAAAAAGAATTTTCATCAATCTATAGCAATGAAAGTTGTCAGTCTTGGTATGGAGAGGTTTTGGTTTTAATATTCTAGAGTTTTGCCTTAGCCCTCTGGTAGAAAGAATAACATTGGGCTAAAGGAGTGCATCAGCAGCATGAGATAGAAGAAGATTCATAGTAACCCTCTCAGTTCTTCTGGGGATATGGAATACAACCAAATAAGTAACGCTTAAATGGCCTGTCTATGCTGTGACTGTTACGCCACTGATAAAAACAGGTCCACAGTCCAGTCTGTGGCATGTGAGGAATTGTTGCTATCATCTGGATAACACAGAAATTAAGGCTTGAGTCTTTATTTGGGCTTGGAAGAAAGTGACTGGGGGGAATAAGCTAAAACTCCCTTGTCTTTCGCCACTCAGCCCTCATGCAAGTTAATGCTGAAAAAAAAAAAAGCACAGTTGTGTCCCAGGTTCTGTAGAGCTTACTACAGCAGTTCAAGGTAAAATCAGCAATAAGTAATATCTGGCTGCTCTTATTATAAGTACTGTAAAGTAATTTAACCAAAAAGGGAATCTGCCCCATAGTCTTTATTAAAAAGCCTTGGTTAGAAAACATGTAGATTTAAGAAAAACATTTGTCAAGGCATGTGTGATATGCTATTCTGGCTTCAGCCATAACAGGCTTCCTTTACGCCAATATATTTCTTATAGCTATACTTGTGTAAATCTACCATAACCACATTCATTGTTTTAGAGTGGCTATAGATAAAAGTCTATAGTTTAATAATCTGTATAAGTGATCGAAGGCTGAGGTTTTTAGATTAAAGGGTATCTAAGGTGAGCCTGTTTCTGTCCCAGAGAGTGTGTGTGTGTGTGTGTGTGTGTGTGTATCAAATGGTGTATTGAAATTGCTATGTTGGTATGTAATTCCAGTGAATGCTTTTCACACTACATAAAACTCCCTGCAAACCAAGAATGATGAAAGATTTCATTTCAGTTTCAGAGATTTCAATATGAATATTCTTTACAGTTCTGCATCTTTTTCTGGGGAAAGACAATTTACAGTGTTTTTAATGCATATATTTCATCTCATTTGTCATTAAACTTTATCTCTATAGGTAAATGCATGTATATACACATATTTATGTATATATATGAAGGAAAGAAAGAATACATTCTCTTAGAGCCTTAGAAATAAATTAATTTATGAGTGATGTTACTTGTAATTGTAGATTGCAGTTTAGATGTAAAGGACATGGAACTCAATGAATCTTATGAAAATATGTCTTCCACCTAGTCTGTTCTTTAAACAGTTGACATAGCTTTCATTAACCATGTTGTCAGGAGGTGTCTTTATATCTGTATTATATAATTTAGTTTCACTTTTACTGGTTATTTCCAATTAGCCATTCTTAATCCAGATCAAATACTGTAACACATTTAGTAGAATTTAAGACTTTTGAAGGATAATATGCTTTCTACATTACTACAGAATGAATGACAAGTATCCTATGCTTTAAGATTACAAATATAGCTATTTTGAATGCCAACTTTCAGTCTGGATGCTCTTGGAAATCTTTAAATATAGATGATTTCCAGGTTAATGGTAGGATATTCCTCCTTACTTTTTTTTATTGAACTGATACTTCAGAAAACCCCTCGACCGTCACTGTTCAGCAGCTTCAGATAGACCTTGGCCACTTTTTTAGTTGCGTCAGCTCAACATGGAGCTCTGTGCTTGATAAGTGCATGGGCTAAATCCTGCTTGTCATCTTCTGTTTGATGGTTTTATTAGGGTTTAGTGGGGCTATTTGCAAAGTTTGTTAAAGAAAGAGCCCTATTTCTGACCCATGCACAAAAGTGATATTTCTCTGTATTTGCTTCTTAAAAGTGTGTATTCCTGTGTGTATATGTAAAAAAAAAAAGAGAAGAAAGGACTTCATGCAAGTAAGATACTGCATATTAATAACACAGTGTTTGATCTAAGTGTTCAGTTAGATTTAACCTTAGAATTTACCATGTTCCAGATTTTAGAACATTCTGCTTGTTTACCTAAATACTTTGGTTCAGACTTAATCCCCTGTAAAGCTGCTTAATTTTCAACCTTTTTTTTTCCAAAATGTAAGTATTGCTTACATTGTTTATTATATGATATGATTATATCTTTGTTAATCCACACTTTGAAATTACTGTTCACTGAAGTAACAATAGATTCTCGTCATAGTAATCAAGCATTTATGCTTTATTGTTTCATGGTCATTAATGGGGGAAAAAGAGATTTTCTAATAATATAGCCAGAAATAAAAAAAACCCCACAACCTTAGAACAGTTGTTATTGCTTTATAGAGTATTGTAGATGGAAAGAGCTAGGTAAGAATTTAGTGTTTTTCTTCTGGTTATATTGTTCAAGTAGGCTTTAAACATAAACAGCTGAATTAAAATGTGATAAAATCTGTATCTGCTTGTATTATTAGAAGTGTAGTATGAAATCTGAAATATCATTGCTCTTATTTAGATTTTGTAATTTGGTTTATTGCTGTTTTTCATATCCTAAAGAAACAAAAAGAAACATTCCTGTTAATATTGCTATCACTGTCATGATAGTTTGTTCTGATTCATTTTTATTTGATAGAATTTTATGATAGATACTAAACTGTATTCTCTTGAAGGTGCAGTGTGTCCATTAATGAAAACAGTTGTCCGTCATCTCAAACAAATCAACAGAGACAGTCTTGGTGTTTCAGGTAAATGACTGTGTTAATATGGATATCTAAATTAATTGGCTAGTAGTGGATGTAATTATAGTCTGACTGAAACTGGCTTTAAAACTGAAAGGACAGTAGAGAATGCCACCCCCATGCTCCAGAAGCTGTTGTTGTTTTTAGGAAGGTAGGGTTAAAATCAGAACATGTTGTTCTTGGAAAGTATTGGTTCAAGTTCTGCAGCCACACTCATTTCCGTTGTTGTTCCCAAACATCCTTCGTTCTTATCAGTTCAGATGATAAAAGGAAATAATGAATGCATTTCTCAGGTTGCAAAGTCATCTACTGAGTGAATTTTGCACTGATAGTTTCTCTGTCAATAAAATGAATATTGGAAGTTTCTCTGACTTAAAGTACTGGTTTTCAAAACAGCTTGCCAGTCTGTACACTAGACAGTCACCAAACATGCTAAACGTCAGTATTTACTTCCGTTTTTTAAATTCCATTAAATAAACTAAACCATTGTATCGTATTTCACAGGGTTTGATCTGGCAGAAAGCTTTTCTTTGAGGCAAACATCTTGTGGACGGGAAAAAATCTGTTTTAAACTGGGAAGCGCACCTCTCATCAGAGACACAAAGTAAGTAAGATACTACTTTCATCCTAAGTCTTTAAAAGACAGAGCTCAGACTAAATGCTACTAATGAACTGAAACACTGAGCAGTGTATTCAAAGGATGCCACAGAAAGACAAGTATGTCTGTTTTCAGGCATTTTCATCTGTAACAGTTTTTTCTTCAGGAAGCGTTTTGATTCAGGTGTGTTTTTCTTCTGGAATCTGGTAGAAAGTTAATTGCGAATATCTTTTTCTCAAATCTTGATTCTGATACTGAAAACTCTACTTACTGTTTATACATAAATATTTATAGAACAAAGGAAACAAAGAACTTTCATGGTATGACAGGAAGTGTTATACTAATCTTTCCTCAGTGAAATTGGCTGTCCTCTCTCTCATTACTACTGGCAGGATTAAAAAGAGAGAGCGTCACCATTTCCTTAAACGCTGTATTTTCATGCATTTTTTTTTTTCACAGTGGAATTGGCATCTTGCCTTTCAGCAGGAACAGAATGGTGGGTACTCAGTGTAGAGGTGAAACTAGGCAGCATCCTATTCCGACACAGGATGGGATGAAAGGCAGAGACTGCATGAAAAATCAAAAGGAAGGTGAAAGAGAGTAAGTCACAATGGGATTGGGTGGATTTAAGTTTGCACGAGGACAAGGAAATGGCAAGAAGCAGCTAGGAATGTAGTTTCAAGTTCCCCATGCTCAGTGGAGAGAGAGAGAGAGAGAGGATCACCTCAGAGCTTCTTGGTTGAGATGTGCTCCGAGTCATGGGACTGTGGTTTCTGTACAGCATGTTCCTGTGATGACGAGGGAAGCAACTGTATTCCCGTGTCTTCAGGTTGGGTATTCTCTGTTGCAAGAGGTCTGGCTCCAGCTTGCCTAGGAAAAAATACACCCAGCCCTTGGACTTCCCCTTTGCTTGGATCCTGGGCAGAGCAAAGAGGGGCTGTGGGTAGCATGCAGCCAGGGGAGAGGGAGAAGAGAGGAGTCGGAGGCATCCAGACACAAAAAAGTGGTCTTTAAGAGAGAATGATGAAAGAAATAGGACCTAAATATTGTAGATTACTAGGTAGTTTCTAAGTTTTTCTGAGGCATTAGATACTATAAATGTAAATTTTTATGCTTGTGCAATTCTGCAAAGTAATACAAAGTAATCATTGTCTTTTTTTTAAATACCTTGGACATTAGCTATTGAAGAAAAAATGACTAGATAAAATTACTTGACAACAGAGTGTGCTCTATTTTTATTAGGGCCTTCCCAGTATTATCAAGATTGTCTTTAGAAGAGGAACGAGTAAAATTAGGTACCACCCATACATGCCTTTACTAAAAATATTTTGAAAGTTTGTCAGTAAGAAAACTTTTTTTTTTTTAAATCCATTATACATTTTTCAGATTTTTACAGATTTTCTTCAATGGATGGGAATTTGAGGGAAATGTGAGACTATAGAAGAGTAGAAAATCCAGGCAATATCAAAAAATGTGGGGCAATTTTCCTTTAGGAATGAGAAGCTAAGTAGTGCTTTGTGTGCAGTGAAATGCATACTGCAAGTTGACTTACTTTATTCTGAAACTGTGAGAGAATCAATGGCAAAAATGGAGTGAGAGGAGCTAGAAATTGGAAAAGGGTGAATTATTTAAAATCCATGTTACTTTGAGGGAAAATTAATTATCCAAAAGGATTGTTTTCTAAGAATTCGGTGTTTTTGGAAGGGGTCTGACAGGTGATCCTGAGGTTGAAAAGTGGAAAGCTTTTTTCCTAGCTTTTATTAGTAGGCATGAATACTAATGTCTGTGTTTTATTTTCTTCTTTTAAAAACGGTTTATTAGTGAAGGCAGTGAAAATGGGGAATTCACGTCATGGCTGATAGCTGTGGCTTAGCAAAGCCTTAACTTTTAGCGGTTGCAAGGAAAATATTTGAGAAAGACACAGTATTTTTTTTTTTTTAAACTTTATGGAGTGGGAGAGAAATCTAACAGATTTTTTTTCTGTATTTTATCTGTTCAGCTTTTTGGAGGGAGGATGAGTCTGAGACAAAAATGTTTTTCTTCATTTTCAGTGTAACTTGGGCAGGGGATAAAGAATTTCAGTAAAGGGTAGACCTGGAAGGCAGGTGGTTTGGCTTTAATGGTCTCTTGCTTCTCATGTTCCTCTCCCTCCCTGTTGTTTTCTTCTGTGTATCCTCATTAAAGAAAAACTAAAGAGAAAATCTTTCCAGTTTCCCCTGAAAATACGCATATCTAATGGATGAAAACTTCAGCTGGATGAAGCAACTGATTATCAATAAAATGCATAACTGCTAATGTATGGATATAGTTAGGCTGAAAATTAGTATCACATTATTGATGTTGATAAGGTACAAAATAAGCTTTTCAGTCAGCTTGCTGTGGAAGTAAATAGTACCTCTTACATATATCTTCCTGAATAAAAAAAGGGTTAAAAGTATTTTCAATAACATTCAAGCATTGAAGAATT
Organism: Gymnogyps californianus; assembly: GCF_018139145.2. Classification (NCBI taxonomy): domain Eukaryota; kingdom Metazoa; phylum Chordata; class Aves; order Accipitriformes; family Cathartidae; genus Gymnogyps; species Gymnogyps californianus. The sequence continues at coordinate 95,492,871 of NC_059473.1, read as the reverse complement.
TCCATTAAATCCTAGTTCTTCATGGCAATAGTCTTGCTCGTGCCTTTTTAACCTTTCTTCACAGAGAAATGCATGTCATAATTAAGAATAGAATTTACTTCTTTTATTCAATATGTTGAATATATAATAGCTTTCTGTTGTTGAGATAACACTTCAGACAAGATTTTTAAAAATTATTTGTTTAAAGTATTTTTGATACTCTTCTGAACTTCTGAGTTGGTTTTTAAAAATAAGGGCAATCAGGAGCACAAAGTCAGATTTTGACATGGTAGGGTTACAGTGAAGGATAGTCAGGAGCTCAGATATTTGTCATCATAATCTTATAATTTACTTTATCTCAGTTATCCATGTACAATATCTTGTAATTTATTATTTTTATTTAAATTTCCTTCTCTTACATTATGTCGGATTGTGTCGTTCCAGACCCCTTGTGTTATTAGATGCACAGAGGTTTTTAGGATCATTCTGCCTCAGAAAATATTTTAGTAGACGTGGTGTGCAGTAAGCAGCAGAACAGTGTTTGTTATCCATCCTGCAGGAAACTGAGAGTATCTGATTAAGCTGACTAGCAAGTATCAAGTAACTTGGCACATCTCCTCTTGCATTTCATTCATTCAGTTGTAGTGTGGGTAATAGAAAGCTATGCTGTGCCATTTTTCTTGTGTGATGCCATTTTGGTTTTTTTCAATGGACCTGGAGTAGTGTTGCACCTATTTATATGTTGTAAATAATTTACAATGCAGTGTCAGCTTGGGAAATTGATTATGTCTATTTATGTTGGATTTCAGTTGTATCTCTTATCTTTATCTCTTTTTGTGAGGGAGTTTTGTATGTATTTTGTCTTGTGATAGGAGATGGATAGTTTTTCTTAGGCTCCATGTGAATTACTACTAAATATTAATTTAATTCTAATAATATTTTCAGGATTAAAGAGTGATTTTTAAATTAAAATACTGTGAGTGAGTTACTGCAATTCTTACGTGGACATTAATAGAAGTTATTCCTGAGTAAAGTAGTATGACTGAGCCTTTGAATCCTAAAGAAGTTCACAGTAAAATACCATTACGCAGACAATCTAATTATATAGTCATAATAATAGTAATTGTATAATGTTTTAATTTTATTTCAATAAATACATTATGGAGTCGTATTTTGTTCGCTAGAGTTTAACACGTACTGTCTATGCAGTGTATTTGAATTTGGCATAGAGTTTGCTGACAAAAGCAAGGGCTCTGTGCTGATAGCAACTCCTTTAGATTTGCCAGCAGTATTCAGTACTTATGGACATGAGACCTTTTAGGTTAATCTTTGTTCTTTAGTTGCCTTAGAGTAAATAGCACTATGATGAAGTAATTTCACTGTCCTTCTCTAAAGATGCATCAGATGTCAGTTGTTCCTCATTCTCACTTTTCTGGGTTGCTGGTGGGCCAATTTTTTCTCTTCTGAAAGTGCCAATAAAGGAGATGGTAAGTTGGTTTCGGCTGAGTTTCAGAATGTTTCTGAAATGGATGTTTATGATTAGCAAATCTTAATGGCACAGTCATGGCTCTCTTATTTTGTAGTTTGTTTGGCTTGACAAACCATATTAATTTACTGAAGAGATTATCGTAGCTGGCTGTTAAATCATCTCAGAGTTACAGCAGTTGGGATTACTCTCACGACTTTTTTTAGAAACTCTTCCTCTTTTGGTGTAAGATTCTGCAAAAGAGCTTGGATTTTGACTGTATTTGGACTACTGAGCTCCATCAGCAATGTTGTCACTCACTGCTGCCAGAAGAGCTGTGGCTGTGGCTTGGGCCATATTTCAGAGAAAGTGTTTCACCTCTTTGTGATGTCTAGTTACTGGATGCAGAAATACTGTTCCCACTTCTGTCATTATATTCCAGGCTGGAGGATTCCTTCTGCTAAGAACAGAAATCAATGATGAAAGAATATTTATGTGGGGGTTTTTTGTTTGTTTTTAATGCTAACCTTTTTAATCGCAAAAAATGCATAGGGAATGGCATTTCCTAGAGCACAGCTGGCATCAAGCAAGGCAATTTCTGTGCTTACTGTTAGAAGCCTTTTCATAGCTAGCACTTTGCTCCCCAAAGGCACCTATCTCTGGGTGGCTTTGCAACCATTTACTTTGCTGTATGTTCTCTGGTTGTATCTGTTGAGACTTCTTTCTTCACCAAAATAATAAATACCAAGTTCCTTGCATATGACTTCAGCTGTCAGTGAATGTCCATATGGGCATGATTTTTAATTAGTTTTGTACGTGGCATGTGTTTTGGGCAGCGGAGTCAGGTTCAGCAGTCTTCTTGAAAAATATTATTAAGATACATATTAAGTAGTAGTATACCTATTTGTACTAATACAGTATAGAATGGATAGATGTGAAAATCACCAGATTCCAAAAGATTTCATCAAAAACTTTTAAAATATCTACTGAAAATGGCAATGAGGTGGCACCCCTGTTTGGAAGCAGTAGTTACAGTTATGCTAACCAGCTTTTTTATCTGTGCTTACACAAAATCCTGCTAGCTTTTGGTCTATTACAATATTAGATAGTTATGTAAGAAATCACCTCTCCCTTCCTATATCGCGTATTTATTTGAGGTCATTTGAGCTGTTGGAGCCAACAATGCTAAGACTGAAATGTCTGGTATTTTGGTTGCAGGGTATTTTCAAAAAAAGGGCCTTGTCTCTGGAATTTGCTTCCTGAGTGTGGGAGCCTGAATTTAGTACAAATCCTGATGCTTTCTTCAGGTCTTTCAAAGTAGTGGATCAGAAGCCGCAGTGATACAATTTTTCTTTCTCTGATTCTGGTTGAAAGGTACTGAAATTTTGTACTTTGTGTTTCTTTCCAGAAACTTGAAAACTTACTGCATTTTATAAATTAAAAAGAAGGATAATACAGGGGTTACTGTTGAAAGAACAAATTGGAGCTGTACCTACCATGTAAATACCAATTATTTCATTTCATAACTAAGGAGAAAACTGGGGCCTCTTACCATGAAAAATGATAAGACAATGCTTCTTTTAAAGGATGAACACATGTGAATGTCTTTTTCTGCATATTTGGGCTTGTTTCTACCTGACAATTTACAAGAAATATGCCAAGATCTTTTTATGAAATTTAAAATTCAGGCATTAATGGATTTTAATTGCTATATTGGGCTTGAATCATCCTATAATTTAACATGCAATTTACTATGAGGAAAGAATTGGGAAAGCAAAAGTAATGACAGAGAGGTGGCAGAGGGGAAGAGTGTATATAAAAATGTATAGTACTTACATTGAGAGGAGACTGTGAGGGAACAGAGAGAAGAAAAACTTTTAATTATGCCACTGACTGTAGCAAATCTGAATTCTTTGATCTGTAGTGTGTTCCTCCGACAGTAGAGCACTTAGTGTGGCAGCATCGTACCAGTTGAATTGGTAAGACAGTGTTGGATGAAGCAGACTGTTTCTTTTCTTTTTTTTTGCCCAGCAATGTTGTTCTTGCTGTAAAGCACTTGCAGATAAAGGGAAGGAGCTTTTGGGAGATGTGTACTTTAAGGGCACTGGTCCACAATGAGAGTGTGCAGGAGACCAGCAGTGTTTGTGTGGATCCCCCGTGTGCCTCACGGTTCAGGATGAAACTTAAGGCAGGCAATAAGCGAATCACAGAAGCACTGGATGAACAAATAGTAAAGGCAGTTTACTTTCCTTACTTAAAAAGCTTTCCTTAATTTGAAAAACATGTATTTCAGTTCAGATTAGTGTTGTTTTTTCCTGCTGCCTTTGTTTTAAAGGAGAAATCTGTCCAGCTAAGATGATTATTTGGAAGAAAATAAAATTAGGAGTTTACCTTCACAGCACTCCTCTCCAGCTCTCAGCCTCATCTCACTTCCTCCGCATCAGCATCTCTGGTCAGTGAGGCCAGCAGCTGATCCCCGTGGCTGTGTGATCTCCAGCAATCACAGCGGGGAAGGAGCAAGAACGCACTCCTGGGGTGGGAGGCAGCCTGCCGTTAGCTTAAGCAAACCCTGAAATTGCATGTTCAGTTTAATGGTTTAACCTGCCCTGTGGAAAACAATTCTGTTGTTCTGATTAAAACAGATGACATCTGCAATATCTAAGCAATTTCACTTTTGCTATGTACTCCTATATAGAATTCCTTTTTATTTTCATCTGACATGGATGCCAAAACTATTTTTCAGTTTTCTTATTGGGTAAGATAGCAAAACTTAAAAAAAACTTAAAACATACACTGTCATAGATAGCGCAATTGCTAGACAAAGTTAGTGTGTTATTAGATTTCTATATTCAGCACAAGCAATTTACGTGGATGGTTCCCTATGGCCCTTGTTCAAAAAACTGGACACAGATTCTTCCATAGGTTGTTCAATTTACCGGTATGTTAGCTGAAGAGAGCCTTAAGTGATGCTGGACTGTAGGGAACTTTCACAAGAGTTTACACATCTCTTACTCCCTGCCAAACATGCTGACTTTTAAAATCTTTGTAATGTTGTCTTGGTTTTCCTTGGCCATCTTTTTTGAAGAAAAAGTCCCCCAAAAGTGAGTACAAGATAGTACTATAAATCAATAAGGAGGATGCAGATCTAAGTCTGTAACAAGACCTGTGTTTGATAAGAACACTAGTCAGAATAGTCTTAGAACAAAAATACAGTTGCAAAATGAATAGTTGAAGTTTCTAAGAAATGCAGAGTAAATATGGGTATATACAGCAATGCTATATGTCACCACACAGAATTCAATGAAATGTACTGGATATAATGCATGCAGCTGAGGATAGACTGTAGCCCCCATATGTTGTAGTATAAAATTAGAGATTGAAAGATCATTTATCAGTTTTGCTGATTGGGCTGAGAGGATTAAAGTGTCTTTGTAAAATGCGTATAATTTCTCCAGCTGAAGCAGTGGTGCCATGTGCTTCAGAAGTCATTTGTCAGCAGACTGGAAAAAAAAAACACCCTAATAAACCGGGGGGTGTTATTATTATTTTTTTTTTTCCCCTGGCTTTTGTGATTTAACAGTTTGTGAAATGTAGTTTGCATTAGCTATACTGTCAGACATTCCTCCTCTTAACTAAAGTTGTACCTACAAAAAGGCGTTTGTGCTGATATATCTGTGTCTACACTGGGGCTTTGTTGTTTAAAGATGTCATAGAGATATCATTCCCTTCCCCCACCTTGCCTCTGAGTTTTTAGTTTTTCTGTCTAAAAATAGTTCATGGGCTCTCTCACAGTGGAACTGCCTGGTGCTTTTTTCATTACACTGATTTTCATTTATTTTCAGTTGTTTGTGAAAGATTTTTGGCCTCTAGCATTTCTCTGTGGTTAGCTCTTTTCAGTTTTTGTCATCATACCGTGAAACATTTTTTATTTGTAGAGATAAATTGCCAAATTTTTAAAAATACTTCTTTAATTTTGCATGAACAGTACAGTCCATGCCCTGGATTTTTCACTTGGAGGTCTGGGTATCAACTTGATTTCAGTCATAAGTGTACAGAGTTTGCTGATTGCAGCCTTGTCTCAAGTGAATATTTGTCATGTTACAAACTCATTTCAAAACTTGGAATGATTTAATGAACTTCAACATGAAGAACAGTCTGTAATCTGTAGAAACTACGTCCTGATGTACAGATATTGGTGTATTAACAGAACCATATGTAAAAGATCACGTTATTTTTTGATTTAGTCAATGTGACTAGTTGCAGAATCTCAGAACTCTATTAAAAAACAAAAAATCCTAAAAATACTCTGGGATTGAGCATGACGATACAGGCCTTGAATAACTTGTTGATAGTTCCTAATATGACATTAGGCTTTTAATTGTATGAAAATGCATGTATCTTTTATTTTAGGGATTAGGCTGCTGCTTATTGCTACACCTGTATTAGCAATGTTAACATTGAAGTCCTTGATAAACTTCGATTTATCTCTTTTACTTAGTTTTCTCTGTGAACTCTGCTGAGAGTTTAGTAAGAAATGTGTATGTTCATAGTCTGTGGTGAGCAGTGTTGATTACTCAAATACTGTTGAATGCATATCCCATAATAGCAATGGCTATTTTATGGCTAAGGAACTTGAGGTTTGCTTTGGACTACTGCTGAGAAGTAAAAACACAGATAGCATAATCAGGGTACTGTGACTCCACACGCCTTATTTTTTATCTTACTGGATCTGTCTCTGAGCAAGCAGTTCACAATACTAGATAACTGCCAGTTTAAATTAATCTATGAAACTAAACAAAAAAGATAATAGTATTCACCAGGAGCACATGCAATAACAGGGACTGTTTTTCAAGACTTGGGGGGGGAAAAGTACACTTCCAGGTCCAGTTCTTGCACTCAGGACCCTACATGCTGAATGCGCTTACTTTGAAGTACAGCACGTGCAATTGCACCATTAAATCATTGTTGTTGCTCAGGATTGACAGCTAGCAGCTGACTTATACAGGATTAGTAGATAATGCTCACTCATTTTATAGGTAAAGGTGTTATTTGGAAACAAGGTGTTTTGGGAGGGGAGTCTTCTAGTGCAGTAGGTTGGGTTTTTTTAAATATCTGTGAAATTAAGTCACTGAGAATTGAGAATGTTTAACATAGAATGAAACATCCTATATGAACTGTGGACAATATGTGATAAAGATGGTAATTCATAAGAATAATCATATGGACAGAGACATTGGAAGAAAACGTACCACAACAGGACCAAACATAGAAGGTAAGTTGTAGCGGTAGTTCAGTAACTGCATATGATGACTTGAATGTCTGAAAATGTTAGATGCAAGAAATGCCATCAGACATCTGTGTTTACTCAAAAAGGAGGATAGACTTTGAAATTATTTCTTACTTTTTATAGATTACTTTCGGCAGGATTTTCTTTAAGTTTAGGAAGTGATAAATGATTGTATTACTGTTTGTACGTGGAGACAGATACAGTATGCTACCAGGAAATTACATAAGCTTAAGATTGGTTTGTTGTGAAAGTGTTAGGAGCACTAAAAAAACACTTTGTGATTGAAGATAGCTGATATGATTTCATGGAAAGGAAAGTCATGACTCATTAACTAGTCAGAGTTCTTGAAAGACTGAAGAGTAATAACACAGCCTTGCTTCATTGCTCTCCTTAAGGACCAGTTAGCACTCTAATATGAATCCATATTATGCCTAAGATCACATTTTTTACAGCATCCTAACTTTTGTTACCACCATTAAATGTCATCTCTGTAAACAGCTAATGTTGGATTGATTTTGTTCTCATACACAAGTAAATGTGTACTCCTATCCAACTGGCTCTAGGTGGCCCTGCCTGAGCAGGGGGAGTTGGACCAGATGACCTCCAGAGGTCCCTTCCAACCTCAGCCATTCTGGGATTCTATTATAGACTATACTGTTAACAGATTTTTTTCCTTAAGAATATAGATTCCCATAATATTGGGTACTTAATTCCATTGTCAGCCAAGTACTTTATAGGGTAAGAGCGAATTCTGTTCGCAGCAGATGTTGTTTTTGTCATAGGACAGGGAGGGAACACAGTATTTCCTTTGTAAAACTTCCAAAATATTTCTTGCATCTCATTGCATGCTTAAATGTTACAATTTTATACAATGCAAAATATTGGTGATATTAGTGATATTTTCTTTACTGTCAGAACTCCTCCACACTTCATCTACTAGCCTGAGATTTGTGGTAGGTAATATGGTGTTCTTAGAATTTTCATCAGCAGTAAAGATTTCAATCTCAGCCTTACTGTTGAAAAATAAGATCCTTGTTCATTCTAGTTCTGTTACTTTCACATAGAAGTTACATAGATGATTCAATCTCAAGTTATAGTTGATGCATTGTTTTAATGCAAAGTTTTTGTACTGTGGAGCCTTCACTGTTTTGAGAAAAGTTTGTAAATTCTCAGCATATCAAGCTTCCTTGTTTGGATATAAGGCATCTGGCGTGTTTCCCTGGCCTGAGAAGGACTCCTGGTAATATCCAATGTTCTTTCAAGTTGGGTTTGGTGGGTTCTTTTGATGTGAAGCTTAGGAAAAATCTAAATAAAATGTTCATTGACTTATCCAAAGCTACCACTGCTTGAAGGCTCCTTTCAATACCTCTGTCTTGGGCCTAATGTAGGACCCCATCTCTCTTTACAAGTTTTTTTTTTTTGTTTTTCTCCTAGCCCTTTAAACGGAATACCTGGCCATTTCCCAGCTGGGTCTAATAGTAACAGGGTTAGCAAGTCACAGGTCCTTGGCCCATCCTGTTAAACATGGTTATGACTCAGCAGATAGCAATGCAATGTTGATATTTTTGAGCTTGATATATTTTAACCCCATTTAATCTGTAACTTACTAAAAATCTCATTATTACAGAAAGTGTGAGAGATGTGGGCTAATCTGTATGTACTCTTTTTTGTTGTTTGTTTTAAACTTGTCTTTAATTAGACAACTCATTTCTAAGTCCTGAGACTTCAGAAAAGTGATAATTTCCACTCTCTGAAAATGCTTTTAAGTCTCTCTATGTGATGCAAATTAATTTTTTGATCTTTTATTTTCCATATTCATTCACTTAGAATCCATGAATGTTAACAGTTTTTACAAACTGTAAAAGAGCACATTATTTATCTAATTATCCTTCAAATTGTAAGCAGAACACCAGGCTTAAATATTCATAGACTACTCATGCTGTGTGTAGGGGGTGTTAAAGCAAAAGCATGTTCTCTCTCTGTAGCTTCACTCTTGCAGCTGACAGAGCTACTTATTTCAGGTCAGACCCTGGTATCTGGTATCATTAACCTTCTTTCCTACTCCGGTCTCTTCTATTGGTAACTTAATCTTCACCACTTACGCTTTCTTTTTTGGGGGAGATCAGCTGGAACCAAGATGGGTAGATATATCCATCTATAACAGTGTTGTAGGCTGTAGTACCTTCGGTGTTGCCTGTGCTTTTTTCTGAAGCACTTCTTAGTGTGGCCTGCTTGTGACTTTAACCTGGAAAGAATTTATTTATAGGTAGTCCTGCATGCTGAAGAGGAGGAGGCGGCTAGTTATCCACGCAATTATTTGAGGAGGTTAGGAAAAAAGCATCCCTTAGTTTGGTTCAGCTGCACTCCATACAGCAGTCCTTCTAGCTCTCCCTTTCCACTGCCAGCCATGCTATTATGTTCACTGTAGGCACTCAGCATTTTCATAAGAGGGATGCTAGCCTGCGAGATGGTTTGCCTTTTACCATCAGCCAGGGCTGTCCAGGACCTGGCAGAACGAACCAGGGAAGGAAGGACGGAGCCTGTTCCAAGTGTAATCAGCAGTTCACTTTGCTGGCGCTTGTTCCATTGGCTCATTGTAAAAAGCTGCCAAAAGTTTGAGATGGGGGTGAGAGAAGACTAAACAGGAAGAAATTGAGGGTTCTAAGGAAACAACGCATTTAGGTTGGGTAGCATGATGTCGTGCAGAAATACATAAGGTAGCTGTCACAAGACCAGCGTGAGAAGTAGGAGGGTGTGAGTCTCTCAGCATGCAGCTCTGCTGGAACTGACTAGCCCTCCTGTGTACCAAACTAGAAAGACCATTCTGTTTCTGGAATCAGCTAGCATCTCTAGATACCTGTACAAATGTCCGTACAGTGCTGGTAAATTGGCTGTGAAAACCTCCAAGGAGAGACAGATGCTTAGATTTCTTCCTCATCTAGAGAAGATTATATGGATATATAGGCTAAGAAAAAAGAAATGTCATTCCTGATTTCCTCCCTCCTTTCCAAAGTATGAAGTGCATCGTCTGTCTTCAGACTGAACGATCATGGCCTCCAATAGACAAAGCCTCTAGTGTGGTCTGCATTTTCTTTGCTTTTCCAGACAACAGCAACCACTGAGATCTACAAATAATTAACACTGTACCATAGATCTTTCTTTGGGGTAGGAAGCATGTAAAAATGTGTGCAGAGCAATTTTTGCTGCCAGTTGACTTTCAGAGGTTACCGTAATTATTTTTTTTCTCTAACATCTTCAGAGGGTTTCTTGATCAGCTGAATAACTCCATTCCACTGTAGATAATCATATTTAGCATAAGAATTTAATATCTCATTGACTTCAAAGGCTGCCAAATAACAGACTACTCTAATAACTAGACCTGTTGTCTTTGTTCCATTTCTGGGAGCAAACTAGAAGGACCGCATGAGTTACAGAGCTGCTCATAAAATGTCTAAATAAAGACACGGGTAGACGTTAAAAGAAGTATGTAAAGTTCCTTTAGAAATATTTAAGTTCACATCCTCTTCTCTTGATGGTTGCCACACTTGAAAAAAAGAGTACCACAATTGGATTTTAGGACATATAGTACAGCAAAATGGCCTTGAGAGGTTATGTAAAAATGCCAAAAAGCTTGATACAATTCTTGAAAGACTTGAAGAAAACTTAAATCTCTGCCATTCTTTTAAGCACATCTTAGCTTTAAATTTTGAACAAAGACCGTATCTTAGGAGACAACCACAAACCCACCGAAGAAATGGACAGATCATCACGCTTCTCCAGATTCTGCCATTAATCTCCAAAGAAAAAGTTTTGTTCAGTTTTTGTGGACTGCTTGTGAGAAATGTGTCAGACCCTGAGTAAGTTTCCTTATAGAGGCAATTGATTTAATAGCGTGGTTCTGAGTAAGGAAAAGCACTGAAGATTTCTGGGATGTTCATGCTGGACAATAAGACCATGTTTGCATGTGTACAGAGAGGTTTTATTCCCTACAGTGAATCACAGGAGTAGAAACCTGTTAGAAAAATGGGGATGGGGGGCGCGAATGTGTGTGATGTTCTACATGTAGCTACAGAAAGGAAAGGAGAATGAGGTATGCATCTAGGAAGAGCATGATTCCTGACAGGAGATGATCAGAGTTCAAAAGAGATGGTTTTCTTTAGAGTTATTTTTATATTTTCAGTGTAGCTATGATAGGGAGATGGATGCTGGTATTGGAAGGAGCTCTAACTGACATTTTTTAATTTTGATACATGAGCAGATTTAGCATCCATGGAATGTGGAGAAACGCTTAGTGAAAGGGCACTTGGTATGAGAAACATCACTGTATTCACAAGACTCTCAAACCAGTAGACTGAATGCCACTTCTTATTGTAACATCCATGTGAGGAGGGGCAGATGGAACCGAAGGTATCAATTACTGATGCATTGGTATCTGCTACAGAGGTGTGTGACCTGACTGTCACAGCTACTGAAAATATATATGAGAAGAATCAGGTTGAAAAAAACAGACTGGGACAACAGAGGCTGGTTTTGGTCACTTTCTGCCAGCAATGTTAGAAAGTCTCTGCATGTTTCTCAGTCAGTAAGTAATGCCAACACATGGAAAACCAATCTGGTTTGAGCAGCATGAGACAGAGGGACACCAGAAAGTGTCATGCAATTGCAGGATTAGGAGAAAGCAGATGCAGAGGAAATGTTTTTCCCTTTCCCCTCTGTGAAAGAACTAGAGTTCCACATTTTTCTCATCTGTGTTCCCTGTCTCTCGGACACCGAGAGCAGTATGTTTGCTTGTTCTCTGATCATCTCCTAAGGAAAAGAAACTGTCTGAATGCAAGACCTGTATTTAGTGTAAGACCTGAGTGAATCATATAGATTGACTTCAGTTTTTCTGAATCACGGGTAACCATGCATTAGATGTTGAGCTCAGAAGTGTCTGGAGGAACATCTCAATGCCCGTATACTGCAAAAGCCACCCAAATCTTTCTAGTATCCTATACATTTCCTTTACTTGCTTTGTACATAAAAAGGCAGCTTACTGGAGTATATCCATTGTCTGGATGCGCTCTGTTGCATTGTGGTTTTTTGAGTCTATACCAGTGCAGGTGTGGGAGGATCCTTTGGAGTATGAGATTTCTTTGAGTAAAGTTTTAGCTTGCTGAAGTAGTCAGGCTCTGGTTTTCTCCTCTTCCCTGACTCATCTTCCTTCACAATGTTCTCTGGTATGGCTGTTGTTCTTTGCCACCCTGTGTGCCTCTACGTGGAAAGACGCTTGCTACTGATTAGAGCAGCTTAATTTACTGTGCAGCATTCAGGGTAAAGTGTGATATTTTGGAAGGGGAAACGTGCTGTTTGAATATAGTATTTTATAATGTGATACTCTTGCTAGTTTCTGAACCCATTTTTTTCATCTTTTTACATTTGAAAATATGTTCATTATTAAAAAGGGGAGAGAAAGAGTGAGTGACTGTGTGCCCAAATCACACATTCTTGCTTTTGGTAGCCCTTGGTCTTTGCTAGGGTTATTTTTGTTTTCCAGATACAAGGAAAGTTCACTGATTGCTCTGAGACCTATTTGATTCATAAAACAAATAACCAAGTTGAGCAAGGCAAGTGTATAACTGTATCAGAAGTGCTGCAAGTTGCCTTCCATAAGATAAGACTCCAAACGTTGACTTGAATTTTCTCAAAACTTTATCAGGCTGCAGAATTCTGCTTAGGAAAATGAGAAGAAAAATTGTTGCATTTCCAATGTCCATTATTATATGATAATACTTTTAAGTCTTTTGTTCTTATTGCTGCTGACTGATTTTTTTTCAGAAAAGATAAAATGCACAGAAATTGGCCAAGCTTGGAAAGCAGACATAGTTTTCTTAGCCTGACCTCTTTAAAATCAACAGGAGACTGGCCTTTGACTTCATTAGGGCCAGGAGTTCACCAATAATTCCTGTAAATAAGGATACAGAGTACTGCTGGAAACCCTAGGGGAAAAGTACTCTGCGCAGGCATAACAGTTTTGTTATTTCTATTTCTCTTTCAAACCAATCTTTTTTTTAAATGCCCTTTAAAATTTTGATAGCAATAACATTGACTTTCACCAAAAAAAAATTTCTAAACCACCTGTATATTAAAAGTGACAGCCAATCTATACCTGTTCAGTAGATGAAAACAGAGGCATGCTGAAGTATATGGAATATTAGGTAAATCCCTTTTCTCGATGTTAAAATAATTTGCAGATTTGCTTTCAGCGGTACGTTTTCTGAGTGGGTTGAGCTCTCCCTAAGTAATTAATAACTCTTAAGCTGTCTGAATAGTTTCCCTTGAGTTGCATCATATAATGTGTCATATGAAAACAACTTGAGGCCTAATGTAACATGAAACTGTATAGTGCATCTTAATGTGATTTGAGGAAGATGGATGGGAAGGAAATTATTTCTTATTCAGAGTAACAAACAGCTGTTCTTAACTTTTATTTGAAAAGAATTTAAAAAACCCTTTCTAGGCAGAGATTGGTAAATTGTTCTAGTTAGTTATTTCCCCTTCTCCTATTGTACCAGTCAAGTTAGGCAAAAACTGAGAATCAAAAATACCGTAATTTGATGTAGAAATATTGAGAATAATGTGGAGATTTTTTGTATTTGGTCACCTGAGCTTTACTTTTTTATTCATAATGGATCTCAGTTTAAATCCCTTAGCAAACACGAAAAGGTTAAGACTTCAGTGTCTCCGTCAACGTAGTACTAAATAAATCATTACTCCACCATAGGAAAGTTGTTTAAACTAACTCCTTGAGCTCTGGTCACCAAATTATTGTAACATTGTCATGTTACAAGTGACATATACCAGGTAATGGTATATGTCAGCTGGAAAAGATATGTCTTGCCATAAAGTCTAAACATCTCTCACTTCACTCTCAGGAAATGTAACTTGGCTCATCTTTCTCTTCTTGGAAGATAGTCAGCAAGCTGGAGGCTTCATTGATACTTGTAAATACGGAAGTTTGTCATATACTGTAGTGTATTCTCATTCGATATGGAACAATTAGAGTTCATAAGATTTAAAAATAGATGCTGCTTTTCCATTAGTGCTTTTTTTAAAAATAAAAACAAAAGGTAAATAAAGGATTGCCTTACTAAATTTGATATGGGTAACTCAATGCTGCTTTACAAAGATAGAACTAAAACTGTTTATAGCACAGTGAATACACTGTTAATTCATTCATAATTACTTCTTTTAGCGTGGTAGCACTAGGAGAACCAGCTGGTATCTGCATTTCAGAAATTTTCAGAACTTTTGAGGAAACAAATGAATAAGCAAATATTTTGCCAAAAATCAGTCTATACTTTGTCATTACAAACAGTGGAAGGTATGCACAAATACAGTTGTAAAGTTCATGCAAAATTTCTGTAACTGCTCTTCTAGTAACCTCATAATGTACAGTCTGTGCTGTGCTTGGGCCACAGCACCTGTTTTTTAGGAAAAATTATGGCTATATTTAATCCAGTAAAAAAGAGGAGAATGCAACAAAAGCCTTTGCAACTCTGAGTATACATATGCTTTGATAGAGGGACACATAGTTGTTGCAGGAACATCACTGTGTATTTATTAACGTTCTGGATGCGTCTGCCTGATGCTTCAACCTGTGGAACATTAAGAGACACCTGAACGTCTGGATTTGTAATGTATATATGTACAATCTAAAACCTTGTATTGTTACGGAGTTTCCTGCTTGTTATATTTGGTCTCCTCAATCTGCCAGCTGGGGCCTCTGTAATTTACAGTACACCTCAATCCAGCAGGCTAGGGTGGTGTAAATTCAAGCCTATGTATTCAGTTCATGTGCTTCAATTCCTGCTATTGTTTTCAGCAGTTTCCACCAAGGGTGTGCTTTGCTTTGAGAACACAGTGCTCCATTCATCAGCTTTCATTTTTTTATTACATACTACTGACAATACAGACAGAGGGAGAAAATCAAACTGTCTAAATTCCACCTAAAGTATAATTTAGTCAGACTTTGGGCGCCTGAGTCTCAGAGAATGATTCAAATTCCCTACTCTGAAGTACCACCTAACCCCTGGTGGCACCTAAAATGAATCATTTTGGACCACAGATTTCCCCCAGCATCCGGGCATAAGTTCCAGGGAAGCTCAGAAGCACCATTGCTTAAGCAGCCAGGCATGTAACTCCCACCCAAGTTTCATTGTGACTCAAAGATGTGTGTAGAGATGCCTGAACGCTGCCTGTGTCCCCAGAGGTGTCTAAGCCATTGACTGTGCTTAGATCGCACATAATAAGCTTGGATAGCATTGAATTCAACACAAACCACAGCAGTCATGAGCACTTTCAGTGTAGAAGAGGGAGAGGGGACCTTTTCAATAGCCTTAAAAGTTGGAGCAGTAATCCAGGAAGGAGGTCTGGTCTGGATTGTCCTAAGCTAAGGAAGCTCAATAGGAATGGGAGAACTTGACTATTGTCCTGCTGTTAAGGATATTTCCTGGGAGAAATACCTCAGATTCATGTTTTTGCTCCCAAGTCTGATTATGTATTTTGGTTCAGACACCTTTGTCCAGAAAAACATAAGTATCCTCTGGTTCAGAGACCAGATGCCAAGGATACCCTCATTTGCTTGTCTGTTTTAACTTGTAAGTTCTTTCTTGTCATCTTTATAGATGAATTTGCACACTTATTAATTGCTACCCGTATTTCTGTAACGTTAGGGCTTTTTTAAGACCTGTCATCTCTCTTACTGTTTTTGGCTTAGACACCATGAGGTACTACCCTAAGTTAATGTTCTCTGTATTTGTGCTTTACATCTGTAGACTCTGAGATGAGCTTAGTAAAAGTTTCCTTCATCCTTATTCTCTCTCCTTTTCCTATTGTTCTTTCCCTGTGCCACAGGAAAAGGGTAAATACTCTGTGAGGAAGTACTTGTTGAGCTGTGGACATGTGGAACAACTTGCTTTTGTATTTTTCATTAACGTTTAGTGCTGCTGCTTTACTGTTTTCACCCTGCACATGACGTCTCATTAGTTTTCTCATTAGTTTTTAAATGTTGGTAGATGCAGTCAGGTGAAACAGTATATTAGACATTCAAAGAACTTCTGAATTTCAAATTCAGTATTCTGCAAAATTTTGTTTTGGCTTTTCTCATGTTCCGATATGAGGTTTTATGTTCACGTTTCTGTTCTGGCTTTTTTTTTCCCCCCATCAAATGTCATTATATATTTATTGTTAAAAACACATACGTACTTTGCCTGTTTCTGAGGAGTTTTTAACTGAGCTTTACAGAGTAGAAGATAGCATGGTAGTAATACTTATGTTTTGCTATAGTATCTTACTAATCATCTGTACCTAAGTCACTTCAATGCTAGATGCATGCTTTTTATTCTATCGTGTTCACTTGAAGCCTTTCAGGGAGCAAGAGCATAGGGAAGATGGTGTATAGTAGCAGATAGTATGCTGGTTTTCTGAGTATTTTATCTCTTCATTTTTTTTCCTTTTAGCATTCACCATCTGGCTGGAAGGGTTGAGTGTTAAGTGTATACTTTAAAGCATCTGTTAATGACTTTTTGGTCACCAAGGAATGTTCATATAGTTACACAATGAGAACTCTTCTCAGAATAAAGATATTGCTTCTGTTAAGTTATGTCTTTGGTATACAGTAGTTGGATACCAAATTTGTGCTGTTTATTGGCCAGACACTGGAACAAGTTTTGCAGAGGGCTGTGGAATAATCTCCATTCTTGGAGACTTTCAAAACTCAGCTGGACAGGACTTATAGTAACCTGATATAATTTTCAGATTGGCCTTGCTTTGAGCAGGGGGTTAGATCCATTGGCCTCCAGAGGTACCTTCCTACCTAAATTATTTTGTGAATCTAACTGAATTTATCCTTGGTCCAATTCTACTTAAATCTTACGTCTTTAGTTGGCTTCACTGAAATCAGTGTAATGCCCTTAGGAATTAATTCGACCTTGTCTGCTTTTTTCATTTCTCCCAATACAGTTTTCTTTTGTCAGTTTAAAGGTAAGAGAAGCTAGAGTGAACTCCTGCCCTTCTTCATAATGCTGGCCCATACCTTAACTCTTGTCCTGTTTCCCAAATGGTTTGATAAACAGTTAAGGAAGATAATTTTATATCATGTGCACTCACACACAACCAAATTTTTTTTGAGAAAATTCTGAAAGAAACACTTAAAATTTTAGAAGATTGATACTGTCATTCATTTAGATAGCTCTTAAAGTGTCAGGGAGGCTTACAGTAAAAAGCAACGGCAGTAAAAAAAAAAAAAAAAGAAAAAAAAAGAAAAAAGTGCTCCATATTTACTAGAATACCTACCATGTCCAGAAGCTACTTCCATTTGTTTTGCAGGCTTATCATGGTTTCCCCTCCTTTCATTTGATGAAGACTTCTGATTATTTCCCTTCCACAGTTGTCTGCCCTTTGCCCATTAGTGTAAACTCCCCTGTGTCTCCCAATATGGAAATTAGCTGGAAAAGTTAATTGATTTTGGAGAGCTAATCAGATGCTCCCACAGCCAGATATCCTGTCTAGTTTACAGCTGTAAACCTGAGATGCCAGCTCCTTAGCTTGCCTGGGGTACTGTAAACCATAGGACTGATCGCATGTCCAGATAGTTTACTGTTCTGCAGAGACGCACTCACGTGTTACTGATGCCCAATGAAGGTATTTTCTTTATAAATCATAAATGTGTTCTTTATACTATAATTAAAATACAGAGTAGTATGAAATCTAGATCTAAGTCCTGCAAAGCCTATTCACTTTTGCCTTGCCTTTTGACATTGAAACATCTACAGCTGTACAACAGAGCATATGGGTCCACTAACAATGTGGGAGAGCAGCCAATTTGGTCCACAGGAATCCGCTGTGGGAAATAAGCCAAAGAAGTGTGATTCCCACGTAAGGGACTTAAATAGGTGTTAGTCCATAAAGAAGCTCTTTGGCAGGATTTAGAGCAGGCTTCTCTACACAGAAGGCATTTCTCCTGAGATCCTAAGTTAACTGAAGTGCACTGATTTCCAGGAGTGTTGTGGGGTTATTGTCTTGTCAGCCGGTGCTTTCCTCTTTTCTTTTTTTTTCCCTTTGTTTTGTTTTTAATTTTTTTAATAAAGCCTTTATCGCACATTACTCTGTAATTATAATCCCATTTGTAGTTTTTTAGAACTAAACAGCAATGTTAACACTTTAGCTACTCGTGTGTTGTGTAGTGTTTGCATCTGTGGTTTTCATTTGTCTCACCTCTGCCTTAGAAAAGAAATAACTTGCAATGCAGAAGCTTCAAAAGAAAAAAGTTGTTTGCACCATCCTAATTTGTTTAGTACAGAAATTAATGATTACCAAAGTCTGTAGAGTTGAGCTACAGACTAATTTCATTTTTTCTGAAATACAAACTTTTCAAATAGTTCGTAGAAGTGGTGGTGTACTGCGTTCTGTGATATAGGTATCAAGTCAGACTTTTTTTTAGAGGCGTCGACATATCTTAGGTAAGAAAGGAATAACAAAATCAAACAACAGCAAGTCATTCATTCAGAAATGCATTCCTTATTTTTGTTCAAGCCTGCTAAAGTCCAGCTGTTCTGATACTCAAGATGTCCAAGTCATTGCCTGTGGAGGTCACTGGGTCAAACCCCCTGCTCAAAGCAGGACCGATTTGAAAGTTAGATCAGGTTATTATGAGCACTGTCCAGCTGTGTTTTGAAAGTCTCCAAAGATGGGGATTGTTCCACAAATCCTCTGGGAAACTTGTTCCAGTATCCCAAGCAATAAATTGGGAAAAGCAGTATTTTAAAATATGTTTATGTGTGGCATTCACTTTGCAGCAGTTCTTTTAAGACTCTTATTTATAGTAATCACAGATTTTTAAAAAGTTAGAACAAAAAATTCATTAGCAAAATCTTCAGCCATTTATTCTTATAAATAGACTGAATTGTACTTTTGAGAAGAAGCACTTCTGAACGCTGAAGCCCATGAATTTGTGTGAGTGTGAGTGAGCATTTGGCTCCTTGTTTTCACCAGGTATTATTTCTGTTGATTCCTTTTAAGCAGTGTTTGTGTGTATAACAATAACAAGAAATCTTTTTTTCCTCCCTCCTATTGTAGGCAAGTATTTCCAAATGGGCTTCCTGAAGAATACTCTCTAGTTGCTACGTTCCGGGTACGACGAAATACCAAGAAAGAGCGTTGGTATATATGGCAAGTTTTAAATCAGTATGACACACCTGAGGTTAGTGTCATCTTTGATTTATTTTTTTTATTAAGTTTCTTTTTTTTCCCCATATATTATGGCAAATATAACTTATCGGATGTTTCACCACTGGATTTAGCTACAGTTTATATGGAATAGAAGACTGCTCTGAAATAATTGATGATTTATTATAGGAAAGACAGAAATGTAACAAAATGTATTGAGTTAAGACTGCAGACTAGGATAAGAAGGCATGTTATGATTTATAGCTGATATGTATTTACAAAGATACATAGAAGAATGCTTCATAACATAATTCTTGCCCAATCTATGTAGCCAAAGTATTATATATAGTTTATATATGTGTTTATTTCTTATACTCGGAACTCTGAAATGACCACTTATTTTATTTTGCTTTCAGATCTCTGTCCTTCTGGATGGTGCAAAAAAGGTTGTGGAGTATATGACCAAATCTGCTCAGGGAAATATACTGCACTACACCTTTAAGAGTCGAGAAATTTATCCATTGTTTGATCGGCAGTGGCATAAGCTTGGTATTAGCGTGCAGTCGGGGATCATTTCCCTCTATTTGGATTGTAATTTAATTGAGAGAAAACAGACTGATGAAAAATTCACCGTTGACTTGCAGGGAAGGACTCTGATTGCTTCTCGTGCTGCAGATGATAAGCCTGTAGATGTGAGTAGTACGAGAGGAAAACCAGATAACTTGAAATCATGTTTTAGCCACGCTTTTACTAACAACATCGTAAAGAATTATGTAGATAAAAGGTTCAAAACTGGTTATTAATTTTGAGTGTTTACTCTTAATTTGAAATCCTTAAGTCTTTTTCTTTAAACAATATTCAGTGCCGTAGCATCTGCTAAGGCAAACCTTCTGTTGCCAAAGTAACTACAAAAACTCGGTCCTGGTTTCAGGAGTCTGTTTTTCTGTATTCGCTTTGGAGTAAGAGCCACGTAGTTACCGTAGACGCATTTTTACTACATTTAGAGATAACTTCCAGTGGTAATTTTTTTCTTTCCATTTTTATGAGATTTATTTATAAGTTTGTATCAGTCATCTGTTACACTTTGTCTCTCTCTGATAAAGGGGAGACACAAAAAAATAAAGGATTCTCTTGGTATCAAGATTGTATCACAGTCCAGGGTAATTCAACTGTGCAGAAATAGGGGCACTTTGTTCATAGCTGTCACTCTCTTCTCCAAATGGGAGGGATTAGGAAGTGGCTGGAGGTGTGTTTCCTGCAGCCTTTGGTGCAAGAATTACGCAAGGCAACTCCATAATATTCTGGGCTGTGTTCTGTCCCGGAGAGGTTTCCTCGTGCAGAGAGCTCACAGCAAGTAATTTGAAAGCTCCAGGAAATGTCAGTTTGTTTTAAGTACGCTGACTTCCAGTTATCAGGTTTAAAGCATCTGGCTTGGAGTTTATAGTGACCATCTGAAAGTTTCAGCTATATTATATACACTGTACAGTTCCAGATGAAAACAGCACATTGTAACTGCAAGCTAGCATTGTGGAAAGAATCAGTCCTGTGAGGCACAGAACACTTTGGCCTGGACTCGGAGCTTATTTCATGGGGCCAAGCTCATGCTTCATTTTATTTTCGAAAAGTGAGTTCAACTTTATTTGAAATGTATATACCATCTATTCATTTCCAAGTAGCACGCAGGAGAAGGAGCAGATTCTTTTTATCTTGTGTTGGTTGCATGGCACGGGCTGGATAATTCTGAGTGGAAGCTGTCAATCGGCATTTCCACATTTGCAGGAAAACATTATGGGTGTAAAGCTAACGAAGGCAGCAGAGCGGATCCTGTACCAACAGGATCTTAATACTAAGTGCAAGGGAGAGAATAAGAGGATACAAAACAGGTGCAGAAAGAGGCACACAAGGGCAAGATTAGCTAGTTAAAATTAGATGCTGTTCATCTCACCAATCCACCCAAAAATCTCTGAAACAGGAGCTTTATGTACAGAATTTGTGATTTTTGCTCTTCAGGTGATTTAGTGGCAAGGTCCAGGCAAAGGTCTGTCCAAAGTGATAGAAGATGTATGTGAGATAGAGCTTTACTCTAGTTTAAACCTTTACCCTAGTTCACTGCAGGAGAAAATTACATTCCTGAAAAGAAGGTTTGCAGAGGATGTCTAGAGGGCTAAAATGCATATGTAACATAGCAAGAGTAGTACAGAGGAATGCAACTTACATGAAGATAAATTAAATCTAAAATGTGATTTACATCGACGTAATAGACTGCACAATTTGTTCCTTAAGTGAGGAGCTGTGTAATTGTTTTGGATTTGTCTCTTTTTCCAGCATTTCAGAAATATGCAGTGTTTCAGAGAGAAAGTTTATTATGCCAAGATAAGAAAATGCATGCTGTGACATGCAAATAAATGATTTTTTACATCTCATATTAATCTCTTTTGTATTTCTTAATAGATTGAACTTCATCGCATAACAGTTTACTGTAATCCAAAACTTGCAACAGAAGATACATGTTGTGAAATATCTGCAGACCTGGTAAGTTATTTGTTAAAATGCAAATGTTAATACAAAAGAAATTGCTTCATTGTTTCTTACTGAAGAGTTGTAAAGAAATTTCAATAGAAGTGTCAGATTAATTACCTCCTAAAAATGAGTCATGTATCTGGAGTCACGGTATGTTGTTTCTTGCTGCCTAACTAAATGGCACAGTGGAACTTCAGTAAAAGGCACTAGGTGCTGCTAGTGCTTCTTAAATGCATTTCTTAACATTGATTAATATCTAATTAGTAACTGAGGAAGCCTCAGAGAGTAGGAAACAAATCACTGCGGTGACCTGAGGATGGCTTCAAATAACAGAGGACATTTCCATAACAGTTGCATCTAGTGAAGCATTACAGATGATAAACAAAGCCTACGAAAGAGCCTCCATGACACTGGAAGGGAAGAAAAATAGGAAGGTGTTGAGGTGTTTCCCTTATTCCAATATGCTAATGTGGAGGAATGGGTGTTTCATAATTGGCAAATACTTTCTTCTTTATAACGCACATGCTGAGATGTATATGTTGTTTAACATAAGGGAAAACATTGATTTAGTTTAGAGGGTTCACTTTTCCCTTTTGTTTTGATAGACAGAATCAGTGTAAACTGGAAGACACTAGAACTATAAAAATGCTTGAAGTTGCGGCTGTGATTGTTTTGCTGAATCAAGCCCATTTGGAGGGAAAAAAAAAAAAAGAAAAAAAAACTCAGAAAGAAAATATGTTAAAATATTGGTCTACTAGTTATGAATAGTCTGTAAGAGCAGGGTCCTCTGAGATAGTGGGCAGTGCCATCACCACCCAGCCCGCAGTCAGCAAAAAAACCCAGAGCGTGCAAAAGGACTAAGTGATTCCATCTACAAAGAGGTGGGAGAAAAGGATGCCTGGAATGAAGGGATAAAGCTGCCCAAGAACGGAGGAGCAGAAGACTTTGTGGGAACTGACAACTTATAGATGCTCAGAAGCATGGCAGAGGCTGGATCTAATTTATCAAGGGAAATTTCAATTTTAAGTAATAATTTTTTGTTCAAATATGTTTCAGGATATATTCCTGATAATAGTGCAGGCTTTCTCTTGAATGTATAAGCTCATGGGTAAATGAAATGAATGGATTTTTTTCTGTAGGTTCCACTTTGTGCATGGAAATACAATTTATTTAGCAGTTATGACACAGTAGCAAAAAAGTAAAAACAAAACAAACCCTAATTGTATATTAACACAAAAAGATCAAGGATAGGCTTTATTAATAGCATCTTAAACATTCATTCAGCTCTATAGCTAAGAGCACCATCAGTTTCATTTGTACGTCTTATGTTGAAGATGTAAAAAAGGGGGACTACTTGTTAATGACTTTCATATTGAAACCAGCATTACATTTTCTGATTTATTTTTTAATGACTTCCTTACCAATTATAAGGACTACATTTTCAGTAATTTAAAGAAGGAATTTATCCTTGGATACAAATTTCTACACTAAGCTGTAAATCCTGTGGGAATTTCTTTGACAGAAAGCTCACAGGAGACCTCATTACATCTTAATGAGAGCTTCTGAAATTTATCATGTTCTGTTGACTTGTCCTGTAGTATATCTTCAGATTGGCTCAGCTCTCATGAGTTACAGACAGGTGAATATTGGCTTCAGGGCTTTTTCTTTGTTTCCAAACTGTGCATGCCCAAAGTATTTCACTACAAAAAAATGACAGAATTTTTCCTCACACTCACTCTGACATTTTGCATTTTGGGGCGAGGGGTGGAGGACGGGGTGAGACTGAGAAGTACCCTTTTCCCCGCCCCCATGGGCATTTTCTGCTTCACTGCTTCTAATTTTGGGAGACTTTATTCCTCTGTCTGGGCTCTTTTGGAAGAAAGAAGTGGGACAGTCAGATCAGTTTTAACTGGCATTGATTTTAGTACAGAAGGATCACAATGTCTAGACTTCATTTTACTGCAGTTTTTTCCTCTGTTTGGCAATTGTTGTGGCTTCTCTGTGTCGTGGTTTAACCCCAGCCAGCAACTAAGCACCACGCAGCCGCTTCCCCCTCCCCCTCCCAGTGGGGTGAGGAGGAGGAAAGCAAAGGAAAAAAAAAAAAGTAAAACTCGTGGGTTGAGATAAGAACAGTTTAATAACTAAAGTAAAATATAATACTAACAATAGTAATAATGAAATATAATAATAATAGTAATGAAAAGGAATGCAACAAAAGAAGGGGGGGGGAAGAAAAAAAAACCAGTGATGCACAATGCAATTGCTCACCACCTGCTGACCGATGCTCAGTTAGTTCCCGAACCGTGATCCGCGCCTCCCGGCCAGCTCCCCCCTGTTTATATACTGGGCATGACGTTCCATGGTATGGAATACCTCTTTGGCTAGTTCAGGTCAGCTGCCCCAGCTATGCTCCCTCCCAGCTCCTTGCCCACCTGCTTGCTGGCAGAGCATGGGAAACTGAAAAGTCCTTGGCTTCAGATAAGCGCTACTTAGCAACAACTAAAACATCAGAGTGTTATCAACATCATTCTCACACTAAATCCAAACCACAGCACTGTACCAGCTACTAAGAAGAGAGTTAACTCTGTCCCAGCCGAAACCAGGACACTCTGTAATATGGTGTGTACAGGAGTATTAAAACAGAAAGTAACTTAAAAGTAGTGTTTGAATGGTATTTATCTATTAACCAAAGTAGACCAAAAATCAGAAAATCTTTTTATTTTAGTGCCCACGTGAGGAGAGGTTACTTGCTACGACTTCATCACCAGTAACTGTTCATGCCAGCAAAATATACGCGCTTCCAGGAATGCAACAAGAATCTAGAGAGAGATGCCACTGCTTTCCAAATAAAGTATGAGCTTTTCCTATTGCTTTTTAGTGCATCATGCTGTTTAATCCTGCTAGGTATTAAAAAAAAAAAAGGGGGTTGGGTTTTTTTTTTTGTAGTTATGAAAAATATCTTACTGGTTTGTAGAGATATAATGTGCTTACATTGTATTTCCCAGTTAAGAAACAGTACATTTTAGATTTAGTTAATTTAAAGTTAGAGTCGCAGAGATCTGTAAGGTTTAGTTGTTTGAATACACACCAAAAAAAAGATCCACGGTAAAAATGAGAATTATATTTAGGCATTATACGTAGTATAAATGTTTTTACTTGAGAATAAATTATTTTCTACATAATCCTTTTTTTTAAATCCTTCCCCTGGGTGTTGCGCTCTATTTATTCCGAGTCATTTGCTTTGTTAGGCTTTTGTGATAAAGATGAGGAAACCAAACCAAATACATATTTTGGATCTGCTTCTTTGTTGATTTTTGATTTCTTTTAAAATCAGGGAGAAGCAGGATTGCCAGGAGTAGCTGGTTTGCCAGGCCAGAAAGGAGATAAAGGTGAAAAGGTAAAATATCAGTTGAATTCTCTCTTTCAAATCTTTATCTTTGGCTATCTTTCTTAAATAGAAACTTTATGGATCTTGTTATTCCTTAAAGGAATCTCCCTGTACACAGGATAAATCCTTTATCA
Source organism: Gymnogyps californianus (assembly GCF_018139145.2). NCBI lineage: Eukaryota > Metazoa > Chordata > Aves > Accipitriformes > Cathartidae > Gymnogyps > Gymnogyps californianus. Next base: position 95,467,891 of record NC_059473.1, on the reverse strand, counting down.
GTCAGTCTCTGGTTCTGTGCGTGGGCTTCCTGACAGGCAGCCTACAGCTGTCTCACTTCGGGGTCCCCTCATCAACTCCATGGAACACAGTTTACCTGCCTGGGAAGCACATGCCTACCCAACCCTGTCAGCATGTCCTATTGCCTGTTCCCCTTATCCAAAAAAGAGAAGTTGTGTATGTTGTCTGTGACAAGGATTTTCCCGTATCATGTGTGTGTCACTACTGATGGACAGGATCCTGTGTGGTGGATTCATCCTTGCAGTCATCAGTAGGAGGGTATGAATTCACTCGTATGACCTCAGCACTGTATATTCTTTGACATCATTCTTACCTGAAACTTTCTTAATTGTGAAGAGAGAGGCACCTGACATTGACAGGCCCCTAGGACAGGCCAGTTGGTGCTCCTTTCCTTGGGCCTATTCTGTATTTCTGTTCTGTAATGCTTACCATGACATTCGTGTGTTATTTAGCTTGGGGGTTTCCTAATAATAAAGGTCAGCATATCAGATGTTTTCCCTTCACACTCCATTCCCTAAATTTGGTTGGAGGATGCTGGATCAGGACATGTCCGGGAATGTGTTTTTCTTGTGCTAATAGAGGGGGCAACTTGAATAAACTATTGCAAATCAGCCAGAAAGACAGTGGATAGGAATTCTGAGCTCCGGGAATGCAGTGTGAGAGGAAGATACCTGAAACATCCTAATCCAGAGGTTAGGGTGGAGGTGTCCTAACGTAGCATCTGCCCTCACAGCACACTGTTTAATACGTGATCTGAAATAGTTTGTGAAGACAGCTAGCGCTGTTCCTAGGACTGCAGTACCTGGCTGAAATGGGTCCAGTTCTGAGAGGGCTTATCCACACAGTCGGTTGAAATTAAGTAAATTCCTTGATAGTGTCTTCACCCCCAACTCCTACCCTCCAATATTTAGTTCACTTTTGATATTAGCTGTATCTTTTTCCTAGGTGGAAAAAAAAAAGTTCAAGCATGTTAGTTTCTATAGCCCAGCTGAACCTAGAGGGATTACTGGCAGTTTCCAAATTTAATCATGACTCTTTGCTGATCCTAGGTCTGAGCATATAGACCAATTGTCAGTGTTAGGGTCAGCCTATGTTACCAACATAGGGAGTTTCCTAGCTTTTATTTGGGAAACTGCTCTTCTGCTCCTGACAGATTTGAATGCTCTGATCCATTTAGACTATTACTGCTACTAAGATGAGAAAGGAGACTTCAGAAGTCTTAAGTTTTTTACCATTATATCTCACAGCCAATTAGCAATATTTACCATGCTAAGCATAGTACCTCTAAATAAAGCATGCGGATGCCTGTGGTCACCTCCAGTTCTGTTCTCCTGTTAGTTTTACAAAGAAACCCTCATTGCCTTGATTCACAAACCATCCAACAGTCAATGAACCCTTTCAACTTCTGTGCATCACTGATAGCAAATTGCATGAGGCCATGTCTGACGTGGTTGGTAATTACAAAGTACAAAATTTTTGTTTTAGATGTAAAACTGAAAATTTTAAGCTTGAGATTCATGAAAACCAAATCTTTCAAGTTTTATACAAATAGATATTTTTTTTGGTAGTGGTCTACTACCTATAAGTCCAAATTTGATCTGTTTATCACCAGCCACTCTGATATTTCACGGAATGTTTGGAGCCTGAGCAGGATTATATGCATCCAGCAGCTTAGCCTAATGATAGTAAATTGACATTTGTGAATGCGAATTCACAAAATTCAGTGAATCAGCAGGTTAAAGTCAGAGGTAGTACAGCAAACAGCTAGAAAGCTGCTTAATTTGAACCTTCCTTATAATTGACCAGTGCTTGCTACTTCCTAGCTTTGGGGTGGGGTTTTTTTGGTTTTGTTTGGGAGTGGGTGGGAGGGCGCATTACTGCTGTGATTAAAAGGATGGTCTCACTGTTGATGGTCTCACTGTTGACTTTGGGAGTAAACGAATACTGCCTTGAATAGTGCCTACCACGATGGAGTTGAATGCCACGTTCTCTGAGGCTTTAGTACCATTTTTTCTTCGCCTCTGCCTTTATGCAAGTTTTCAGTACCACTTGCTCTCAATGATGGCCTTGTTACATCAATAATTAGAGGTGGAGAGGCAGCAAGACCCCAGACCATTCCAGACATGCAGGATACATGATTTATTGCCAGATTATGCACAGGAGAGTAACAGACTGTGGTTGGATGTTTTGTGATATGTTATACATGAAATAGGCAGCTTCTTGATGACTTTGCTGGCCAGTCACAAAAAAACGGGATTTCTATAAGTTGTCTGATGGTTCTTCAGCCTGTTTACCACTTTGCTTGTGCTCAGCTCCTCATTTTATTGTTTTCTTTTGCTTCTAAATCATATTATTATTAGCATCAAACTAACTATATTTAAATGTCCTTGCCATGGCAGCATCCAAGTGAAAACAAGTTAATGTTAATTTTTTAGCTTCTTTCCTAGGAAATTTCTGTATCCGTTGATATTATCTCTTGTTCAGCACAACATTCTTTATCCTTTTATTTTATGTTGTCTCATTCCAATTTGCCATCCACTGTAATTAATTGTATGACTGAATTTACATGTCTTTTTGTTGCTATGAGATTGGCAAGAAAGTCTTTACATACACAAATTGGTGTTAGGCTATATTCAAGCCCCCCAAAAGTGCCCTTCTCTTCAGTCTAACATAGTTGTTCCCTAAGATCGGACTCTGTTTTGCCTGTTCAGGAATATCTAAGCTATCACCAGTACAAAGCATGACACCTAATAAGCCATTTTTAGGCATTTTGAATTTAACTATTAGCCTGTTTCCACTTCATTCCTGTACACTTGGCAGTACTCTTGGCAGTCCTGTACTCTTGGCTCATCTTAGTACCTCTGAATGGGTCGGAGCCAAAGTCCAAAGTGTATCGTGGGCCCAAATGACTGAAGTGTTGTATTTTCACTGGAACAAGCATTCATGCAAATATTGATGCGTCTCTGGCAAGCTGTCCATCTGAATGTACAGGAGCATCACTGGTCAAAATTATTCCATTTGTGTGAATGACCTTCCTATTTGTATGCCTGGCCTTCCATTATGGCTTCGTGAGGACATTATGAGGACAGTTCTTCACTCAATAATAGTATTGTCTCTGGTGCTTCGGGGGTGAAGAAGCTGCTCAGTTTCAAGTCTGTCTCCCTTCTTGAGTGACCAGACTGTTCAGTTTCGTGCCATACATCCCTTACTGTGTAGCAAAAACTGCCTCAAGTGCAGTAGTCCCTGTCCCTTTTGTTTCCTGTGCAAGCTTGGATCCAGGGATTTTATTTGCTGGGAGATCAGCTTCTGCAGCTATCTGCAGCAAGGGATGACCTGTTCTTTAATGTCTGAATAATTAAGACTCAAAAAGTCACCAGCACCAACTTTGTTTGCTGCTTACTGATCTCTGCCCTTGAAACACACCTTTTGGACTGCCTGATAGCTTTTCCCCATTGGATGAAAACTGAGAGGAAGCAGCAGTCAAGTGTACAATTTAGATTATCCGTGAATAATACACCGTGTTACTCTCATGGTAGCTTGATTCTTAGCACAGTGTATTTCACAAGTTTCAAGTGGTCACAAGACAGATGGAAGTCTCCTGTGATTTAACACATTTTGATATCTGTTCTGTAGAGCTAGGCTTCCTCTTCTGCTGCGCTGAGTGAGAAATTTACCGTGTTTTCTGTTTTGGAAGCAATTTCTACTACTTCAGCATGGTATATAGCTACTCAGAGTCTTACAAATATATTCGTTGTTAGCAAATGTCTTTTGATCACGATGTGAAGGTCCTGTTTTGTCCTCAATAAGTAGAAATTCTTCAGAAAGACAGAATATGGATCACAGTAATTGGAATTATTACATATATACTGAATATACAAACTAATATTCTCTATCAAAGAGGCTAAAAAAAGTAATTGTATGTTATCTTTTTATTTTTATTTCTTTTAAGCAAACTTAGTGCCCACGAAAGATTTTAAATTGAAATGCAAAGAGAATTAAATATTTTGATATAATAGTAAACCATTCCAAGCTGTGTTAATAGGTCATTGGTTAATGCTGGAAGTGCAGTAGGGAGCAAAAAGCCAGAGGCAGAGTGCTTTCAAACACTGAAGTGCCTGTTGATGCACACCATGGAGAAATTGATTGCTATTCAAGTGAGCTTCATTAATTTAAATTTTACTTAAGGAAAAAGACGTTTAAAAGGCTATTTTAGGATTGGTAGAGATAGGTTTATGCAATATATTTTTGCACTAGGAAAATATTTGTAATAGAACGATAAGAAAAAAGAACTCCTGGAAAACAAATGAGGTGTCTGACTGCTCTTTCTGCGTATTTTCCTTGCTAGTCTTCCTTTGCTCCTCCTCTGTCATTCCTCTTACAACCCAAGTCCACCTGATTCCACCTAAGGCATATCTATTGTGTTATGCAGCCTTGAGAATGGTTCCTTTCTGGTCCGATTTTTGTTGCAGAGGTTATTGATAGGGACCTGGAAGCTGGAATGCATGAAAAAGAAAGATTTTGAGCAAAATACAGCTGGCTGTCAGTGATGACAAAGTCAGGAACTGCCGGTGTACTTGGTAGACTAAAATCTTGTAATGGGCAGAATGGAACGCTCCACGCCTATGGAGCTAAGAATTTATTGGTAGTCCTACTTAATGTTTTAACCATCTAATAGTCCCAGTTATCAAATTAATAGGGAAAAACATCATTAGTAATACAGTTTAATTTGTTTTCTTTAAAAAAAAGTCTTAAATATATACCTCTTCTCTATGTTACCGTATTCACCGTTCCAGTATTCATCTCAGTCCTGAGGATGGCAGTTTAAGTCCTCCTCAAGAGGGAGCAGAGAGGGTGGCAGTGAGTCCTCAGCACTCTGAGGTGCTCAGAGGGTTGGGGTTTGTCACCCTACCGCAGCGGGGCCACCCCAGAGCTGAAGCTGGAGCAGGGGAGGCAGCAGTCACAGGTCTTGGCACAGGGGTTAAACCAGTGACACCCAGCTCGGGCCACAGTGAGGCTGAGCCCCTACACTGCTGGGTCAGCGCACAGCCGGGGGCTTCTGCTGGGAGTAACAAGGATGGTACTTCCTGGGCTATATACTCCCTGCTTTTCCCCCAGTGCCAGGGAAACCCTGGAGTCATGCTGCCTTTGGGATGAGTTTTCTTTCTCATCCTTGGCAAATTCTCCGAATTTGAATTTATTGTATTCATCAACTAAAAGTTCCCAGTGAGGGTTTTTTTTTTTTTTCCCCAGGTCTAAATACTTCTATCACCATTTTATAATCATGAGAACTGTTTACCTGTCTGTACATCTAGGTTTTAAATTTTAGCTTACATAATTTCTTACAGGGACTGCCTCTGACAGTAATCATACAGATGACGGATCTAGTATAAAGGATGAGTTCTCTACATTACCTCTTTCACCTTCCACTTTATTACTTTTGGAAACCCTACCAGTACACTGTCTGCTGGGAACAACTCTTCTCAGAGTGTGCTGGTATTTCTTTCTTGGTGTTAATACACATTTTCTTACCTGAACATTTCTCATGCTATTGGCACGCATAACTACACAGAGATGAAAACCGGGAAAGCTAATTTACATAATCAAATCTTACAAAACCAAAACTGATTTTGGTTAAGGAGTGTTTTGACAACTGGCATAGGTTACTCATTTTATCTGAACTAGTATGTCCCCACTGTAGACAAGAGCAATGTTGTAATGCAATACTCTAGCAGTGTGTGCTCTAGGCCACGTTAATGTCATTCTTTCTGTTTCTTAAGTGCATTTGCTTTTATCTTAGTATTAAAATCATCTGTACCTGGTTAGTACAGAACCCTGCTGAGAATATTTTCCTCCGCTCAAAATTCCTTGTGGACTTTGTTTTCTAGATTAAATATTAATGTGTCAAGTTAATCCCACTCCGTATCACAATGTAAATATATTTTAAATAGATTTGCAATTTAAGAGACAAAATAATGTGTTTAAATAAAGTACTTTCTTAAAAGAAGGGGTTTTGGTTTTATATGAGGAAGGACTGTAATTTGTTAACTTAAATAATTATCACTTTGTCATTCTTTCTATCACCACATTTGGCTTTAGGCTATCTTTGCTGTACATGACTCTTCAATAGTAATGCGTGGTATAGGAATCAAGGTACTGTATTTTGTGTCTGGTACTAGCATATCATTTCTAGTTCTATGTCAGGTGTGTTGAATAAAGGCTGCATGGTGCAAAGAAGTAAAGGTCAAGTGCTTTTGAGACTGTGAATCATTAATGTAAAAAAATGATCACAAGTGTAACACTGCAGGTGGTCTCAGGTGTGCAAAATTGTTTCCATTTCAGATAAAAGGCTGATTGGTATCATTGGAAAGAAGCGTGTTTACTGTCTGCAATCTCTTTTTAAGAATTTAGTTTGGTTTGGCTTTACAGAAAGTTGACAGAAGCTGTTTGTTTGTTTGCTTTGGTTTTTTTTGTTTCAGCCTGCTGAATTTCCACCCTGTCTGCTTATGAGTTTACCAAAATAAACATTGTCAAAAATTTAGTAGCCATGCTATTGTTTGCAAGAGACCACCTTCTGAAGAATATGCTATGGCTTAAATATTTTATTCAATAAGTATCTTGTGCTCAGTTGAAAAGGATTTTTCAGTGGTACCCTTAGTAGAAAATCCTAACAGTAGACTTAAAGCTCACGGTACTACCTTTGAATGTTGTTACACTGAGTGTACCTCATAACCTATAAATGCCAGCATTGTACTGCTAGTGTTCACTGGCTTATGAAATTGTTCTTCTGGCAGCATATATTTCTGTTGGCTTTTGTCGTTCGAAGCAAATGCAATTGTCTATTCCCATTCTTACTGATTTATTTACATAAACTTAAAAAGCTCAATTGCAGTGTGTGTCAGGGAGTTACAATACCCTTGTTAAGGCATAAAAGAGATTTATTTAGGGGTAGATGCAGGCCTGATGGTCAGAAACCCTGTTTTTTCATCTCACTTCTATACTTTTGACGTTTACTATGTAAGAGAGAGAAAAGGATGCTTTTTCACTTTTGTGAAGGACTTTAAACAAAAAAAAAAAAGGCCAAAAAAACCCTTAAAAATGCATTTGCTCTGTTTTTTTTTTTTTATTCTGTCATGCTGCCTGTGTGAATACTGTTACAAGTTGTACAACCTATAGTATCTGATCTTTAAACTCACTGAATAAAAGCATGAAAAACTAGAACCTTTCAGACTGTGGTTATTAAAATCACAATTGCAAGACAGAAGCATAACTTTATTATCTAATTTGCAGTGGGAAATAATTGCCTTCAAGGTGGGGAGTCTGTCTGCAGTTAGTCGAACAGAAGTATAAACAAACCTTGGTTAATTGGCTAGTAAGTCATATATGCTAAAGGCTTCCTGGTGTGCAGCAGGCTATGTAACTTTAGACTATACAGTATATAAAAATACACTGCTGAATGTTACAAAGTGGTTCTGGTCTATTAAAATACTGGCAAGTGGCATAAGGGAACAGAGCGTGCACAGATAAGAGAGTCACTCTGTGGGTGATTAGATAAGGTAACCATGGGCCAGTCCTGCTGCTTTATCTCTCTCAGTGCCAGTGGGTTCATGCTATTCACTCACGCAGGATTTTTGTCTACTTTTGACATAGAGCTAAGTAAGGACCATTCCAATATTTGAATAAAAAGGACATAGGAGATGGCTCATAAGCTCCTTCAGAATATTGTTGCTTCTGAGCAGTGATTTAAACTTCTGGATGGAATAGTGCTCTGTACCCGGGAGTCACTTATTTTGATTGATTTGCTTAGCTCACGTTATAAACAAAGGAGTTTTGAGCCCGGCTGCACACATGCAGTTATTTTATGATGGTTTCTGTGAATAGCTGTTAATAAATTGAAATGGGGGGCAAGGAAGGTAGATATGTTTTATGGTAGGTGAGAAGCAACAACAATAGTATTAGGGTATGACAGCTTACTTCAAAATTATGGTGACAGTCATTAGGACACATCATTCTGCTTTTAGAAAAAGGTAATGAGGAAACTTGACCTGTAGCACTTCGGGGTTTGGGGTTTTTTTGGTGGGTTGGTGTTTCTTTTTTTCCTTCTTTTTTTCCTTGAGGCTGGAGACAAAAATATTGAATTCTCAGAACTTAACTGAGACTGCTGTCCGGGGCCTTGGATCTGATCCATAGACTCCCTGGGTAGAACATAAGGAGACTTAAGCATCTCAGAGTACAGTGTGCTGAGTCAGCAGCTGCTGCGTGCCAGCCTAGAGGGAATGCTGAGGAAAAGCATATATTGTAAATCCTTCCTTTACCAGGGATTAAATGTTTTATAATGGCTGTTCTGGGATGTAGCAAATACTGTTATGTACTTCTTGCCAATCTTACTGCTCCTTTCTTAACTTCAGAAAGGTTAATAACTTCATTTCAGAACAGAAGTATTACATTTACGCTGAAAAGATAAAGGTACTATGGTATTCTGTTTATGAAGCTCTTTCAGATTTTTGTTTTCCGTGGGGGTTTTTTGTGCTTTGTTTTGTTGTTTTTTTTAAAAAGCTTTACAGCAGTGTTTGTATTCTGATACTGAGTTCTGGGATACCTAGGTGATGTTACTGTAGCATAACTACATTAATTAAAACCTGATGGAGGGACTTAGGTTGTAATTTAAGAAATGGTTATGCACTTTACATGGGGATGGTCTCATGTAAAATGCAGGAATGGTCATCTGGATAGGAACCTGGTCTCCTTGCTCTCAGGAGTGACACCAGGCTGCTGGGATGCGGTTCACTTGTGGATGTTCCTAATGTTCCTCTTGTGAACTTCGGAACAACTTTAGATCCCATGACCGCCAGTGCGCTGGCAGGCATCAGCAGTCCAGGCAAGTGGGGGTACAGGCTGGGAGGACACAGAACATGTACGTTCTGTGGCCTAGACAAAGCCTTTCTGCTATGCTGTTGAGTTAAGCATCTCCTGTCCTATATGTAACAGAAGAAAAAGAAGCCGCTGCAGCACTGTGTGTGTACCGTATTTGGGAGGATCATGAGAAACTACTATTTGTTACTGGAGAGTGGGTTTATTGACTAAACTGATGAACTTTGCCTAATACCGAGAAGTTTCTGCATATGCTGAATATCAGAATTATGAGTTTCCAGGATCCTGCTATTTAAAAAGTTATGCACTTTGTGAGTTTAGAGGTCTCAGGCACTAATTCCTCAGCAGGGGCTTTTGGGTTTGCAGTTTTAGATTTGGGCTCCAAACCTAGGTTTACAGCCTACTTTAGGAACCAATTATTTGTGTAAATGTGGCTTTTCTGCATCTTCGTGCAACCCTTTCTCTCAAAGAACAATTTGATAGTTAATTCTTTTCAAACCAGTGATGTTTTCTTCATAAAGAACTGGTTTACTCCAAAAAAGGCTGCAGCATTTTCTGTTTGCTAGAGAATGTTCTCTTCTTGGTACAAGTAGACAAACCTAATGTTTTTTTTTGTTTTTAAATGAAGACTATAATATGATTTCAGTGCTTTTGTTATATTCCTCTAGCATCCACCTGATTTTTATTTGAAACTTTGTAACCCTTATACTTGACATTATTAACCAAAATTTCTATGTTTGATGTTTTCTTCAGTCATTTTTAAGACTCATGGTCCAATTTGCAGCTGCTGGGATCTTCCGTACCTCTCCTGATCAGTTGATCATTTGTGTCTTAAAACTAAAATTTTCTTATAGATTGCTTATGGTTTGGGGTTTGGTTTCTCTGAGAGGGTAAAAGGGAGCAAGAGAGAAACTGAGTTTAAATAGTGTCTTTCAAAAATATTGTGGGCACATGACCTTTAGACAAAACAGACCTGTATTACATGTTGAGCTTTCTCAGTGTAGAACATGCTCAACCCAGTGAAAATGGACCCACTTGGCTTCACTCTGCTGTCACAGTGAATCCCCTTAACATCAGCAGACCTGCTTTTTATGGAAAAGTGCATGTGCAAGTATTTGTCAGATGAGGGTCTTAATTGACATTACAGGTGTTTTAAAATGTGTTTATTTTGTCTGATTTTAGTGTTACATGTAAGGCATCCTCCTCCACAGTGGTTACATTACTAAGCATGACAAACACAGGGTAGAAGATGCTTTTCTGTTGAATCAGATGTGACCTGAGTAGTTGTTGTTAACCTCAGAAGTCTTTAGAACTTTTAACTGAATAATTTGTTTTGTAGGGTGAAATGGGTGCAAAAGGACAGGATGGTGTTGCTGGTCTTCCTGGCGAAAAGGTATGTTCGTGTATATTGATATGTAATTTGACTCACGGGAAGTGTTCATTATAAGCCACTGACATATGTAATTATGTATAGAAATGGGAGGATAGAACACTTCTCTTAGGAAATGAACTTCTCTTACCTGAACTGCCATGTTTTTGTAGCACACTGAAAAAGCCATTCAGACCAATAGTATTCTCGGCAGATGTGCTTGCTTGTTTTTTTTCCTAAAAGGGGGGGCTACACAGAACCAAAGGAAGCCACTTGTTCCACTGTGCAGTTTGTGGTCTGCAAGCCTAGAAAAGAGCTCTTATGCTCTCAACAGGCCACTTGGTAGAGCTTTGAGATGAACACCACTGACCTCTAAGTAAAGACTTGGGAAGAGCAGTGGCTAAGAAAGCGTGTCAGCCTGCCTGTGTATTCAAGAGGATAAGTTTCACTTCATTTCAGGACGTTGGTGTTCGAATTAAGGCAGTTGTACATGTTTATTGAGTTCAGAGCTAGTTACTTGTATTAGAGGAAGTCTACTAGTCTAATATCCAGCATTTTCAGTATAGAAGACAGCCCTCATAACACTGAGGAAACAGCGTGTTGCTGGAGTTTCTAATCATTTGGCCTCTTGTGATTTTTTTTTTTTTTTTCTGGTCCATAGTAACAGCTGAAACAATAGTGGATTTTCTGCATATACATGGAAGCCAGTTAATATATAAATGAATGAAACTCGCCAGATACATGTGTTAGTGCACTTCACTGATTTTTTTTTTTTTTAATTTATTTTATTTATTTCAGTGGTATCTTTAGCATCATGATTTAAGTCCTCAACCCTCAATTCTGTCAATTTAGGTTCTTTTTCATCGTGTACTTCAAGTTTCTGTTCTTTCAGTGCCGTAAACAAGTATGCCTTTTAAAGGCAGCTGTTGCTGTGAGAGGCTCAGAATTTCAATATTGTGCTTTATTGGTTGACATGCTGCTTTCACGTGTATGCAACGTTTTAGTAATGGCAGAGGGTTTGGTTTATTTTGTAATTATCCAGATTTCTAAGTGCTGAAAGAAGTAGAGTTTCACTTCAACTGTCAGGTTTAAAATCTGTAATTAACAGGATATAGAATTATGAAACTATCTTTTATTTTTACTTACTATTTCTGTCTCAAATTGTGTTTTGTTAAAAATGGGAGGTAGATATATAATATTACCAAAGGGATGAGTTAAAATAATGATATTTGCTGCTGATGCTAAGTTATATGTGGAAGAAAAATGCAGAGCAGGCTGCAAAGATGTTCAAAGGACTTTGCGATGTTGAGGGACTGAATTATAAAGTGGTATGTAAAACTCAGAGAAAGTAATAGTAAAGTGATTCAGATGAAGAGGAAAAACGAAGCAAACATTATGTATTTCATGTTGGACTCTGGACTAGCTATTACTGTTCAGGAAGGTGATCTTGGAATTACAGATCAATGAAAACATAGATTCACTGTTAAGTGCTAGTCAAATAAACAAATGGAATTTAGGATCAATTAGGAAGAGAATAGGGAACAAAGCAAAAGCATCTTAATGTCATTATTATTAATGAAACTGTATTGTGCTGCATCTTAAATGTTGTATACGGTTCTGGTTCCCACATGTCAAAGTGGATCTAATATTACTGGAAAAGCTTCAGAGGGGTTGTCATGAGTGATCAAGAGCATTGGGCATCTTCCAGTTAAGGCGTGATTTCAATTTGAAAAAGGCACAACTGAGATGAAATATGTCCTATTCTGTGCTCTATACAATCATGAATGGAACAGAAAAGATTAATAGGGATTTATTTATTTATTTTACTCTCCTTTTCAGCGTGTGAACTAGAGCATCAAACCTATCTGATAGCAAGTTCAAAAAGGATAGAAAGGGCTCATTCTTCCTATTACATGATTACAGTTTGAACACTCTGCCACAGGATTTAAACAGTCTGAAAATTTATTAGAAAGTTGATGGAATAAGAATCCGTGGAGTGTGTCAGACACTGCTGCTTGTCTGAAAGTTCTTGAGCTCTGAGATGCTGAAGTCTGGGAAACCCACTGGAGAAGTCTTTATGGTTGCCCTGTTATACTTTTCTGTAGGCATCTGTTGCCACAATTGTAGTCGTATACTTGACTAGAGAAACCTTTGATTTGATCCAGCTAGACAGTTTTTACTTTACTGTGCTCCCAGATGTGAATTAACGGAAACAGTTATTGTAAAACATTGTAGATTGAATGAGATTGATCTAGAATGAAGCTGTGTTTTCCCTTGGCTCTTTCTGTAGCTCCTTCTCTGATGTTATCTTTCTTTAAAATTACCAGGCTACATTGCTTTTCCAGTACAAGTTATTATTACAGTTACCATGGTTAATACTGTTTGGGGTTTTTTTTGCTTAGCGCCTTGCAGATTCACTGTCAGGCCAAATCCCAAAGCTCCTGTTAGTTTACGTAAGGCTCAACAGTCAGATTATATTTAATATCAAGACACTGTACTTTTCCTGAACATTATAACTCTTTTAATTCCGACTACATAAAAGCCATACCGTTGTTGCAAAATAAAAATGAAGTACTGTGGAATCTGAAACTGGCAAAACCAAAAGCTGTTTAAAAAAAAAAGGCAAACAAAATATTTTGTACATGCATAGCTAGATGAAGAAACTGAGATTCAGCCACCCAGCTTCTGCCAGCCAGAGTTGTCATCTCTATGCAGAGTAGTACAGTGCTGTGTGGAATTATTAGCTCCTTTCTGGAGGTAGAATCACTTTATTTTCCTCGTGTTGTGAACAGTGTTAACATGCTCTGTCTCTCAGTTGATGCATTAAGAGCTATGTAAACTTGTGTGCATCTGTTATTTTTGTGCTGCTTTTTCTGGGATGTTCTGGATGCTAAAAATGCACACAGATTCAAAGACAACTGGACAAAGTAAAGGAATAAAAATACTCTAAGCACTGTTATATACAAAGGCATCTCCTACGTTTCAGGAAGTTGAGGTGCAGACTGTGCAATGCTGGGAGAGCATTCTCAGGAGCTACTGCTGTTTGTTTATCCTCTTAAACCCTTCAATAAGCATTATCTTTTGTTGGCGATGTTATATTTTTTTTGACTGGTATGGCTATTTTTATGGTTTTCTGCACTGTATTTTTCTGAGCTTTGTGCAGATGTGCCCCCTGAGTCACTAGTTAGAAATAGGAAAAAGAAAAAAGAAATGATACAATTATTTTTTATGTAAATGCAGTTTGAGGCTTCAGAGAGCAGAGGGGCTCTTTCTGATACACCCAAAAACTATCCACTGCAATACTCCATTGTTCATACTTCTTTCCTGGGGGAAAGGTTCAGAGAATAAATACGTGGCAAATCTTACTCATGTTGCTATGAGTAAGCAACAATATCAATTCATTTGACCTATTTTAGAAATTTACTTTAGAATGAGATAAACTTGGCTATTAGAAGGCCTGTTTCTGTAGAACTGATTAGCTCAAACGTACCTGATGTTGTAGTGAAAAACTAAAGTTAGAATAATTCTATCCAATATACTTAATTACTTGAGAGAGTCTTATCAGGAGAATCTCCCAGGAAAGTACTCCATGGTCATATACTTAATTTTCAAGATCTGTGTGAATGGTGAGAAGTCTGTAAGGCTTCATATATGGCCTTGACTTTCAGGGATCTAAAGTGTGAAAATAGATTGTGTACCTCACATATCTTCAGTCTGTCTTCAAATGTGACACTTGGCCTTCTGTCATTTGTAAGATGTATTATTGCTGACAACATAATTTCCCATTCACTAAACGCTGCAGTGGTTTTGCAACAGTTGTACTGGCTAATAGGTGCAGATCTAAGTGGTGTAGACTTCTAGGAGGTTCTTGCCATTTGAGAGGTTGGATCTGCTGTGGGCTAATACAGAGAACAAAGTTTAAGTCTTGATGACTCTAGTGTGACATAAGAATAGCCTTAACACCCAAAAGAAAACAGATGAGTGTTCAGGCCATAGTTCTGCAGTTTTGCTGATTTTTCTACTGCAGTTCTTGTAAGCTGCCAAAGTGAAAAATGAGGTTTCCACTGACTGGCAGCACACCACAACGTGCCTGTCATCCCATCTGCCTTCAGGGCAAAAGCAGTCAGTGTGACAGTGCTGATGACCAATCTAGAGAGTGAAGAATCAAATGCAGTCCCTGTGGAGCCCTACCACAGGCCCCCAAAGTCACAACACAGTAGATCGTGGACACCATCACATATATGACTCTCTCTTTGATGTCTAACTTCCTAGTTCCTTCATCCCTGTCCTTTTTCAGGGGATCGTCTTAAGAGATACTTTTTAAATAGTAGATCCTACTTAGGACAACAGAATAAGTTCTTGAGAGTATCAGAGGAGAGAGTTCTGTGGTGTTAGTTTATAGTTCTAAAAAATAAGAGGGTAGTAGTCCTCCCTTGGAAGGAAACTCACTTTGTAGACTACCAGAAGATAAGGAATATATTGCCATGATCCCCTTTCTGCAATCAGGACTGATTTGTAGCTTAGCCTTTTGGGGACACTTCTTCAAGGTATCTGTCAAATCATGATACAAGAAGAACTGGAAGGTTGTGGTAAATCAGAATCACTGTGCGCGTGAGACCTTATGCCTTGGTCTTCTGAAGGTGTTCAGCAAAGTCCGTGAGGACAGAAGAAACATATGTCAAGGGAGGCACTGTGTTAGCCAATTTTTTTGGCAATTAGCAAGTGAAATTGCCTCTGGATACACTTCTGAAGATGTTTAGTATAATTGGATTGCAGCCAGAGTGCTGGCTGTATGGCCTGAGAAATTAAATCTGTCCCTGAAGCAGAGGTTTGAGGTGACTGGAGTGCTCTAAGGTGTAGGATGACAGTCGCCTATCTGCTGCAAATCAGGCTCCACAAGTTAAGCAACCCTGATGTAGCAGTTAGACTAACCTCATTATGACAACAAGAACTGATTGCTCTGCCATTAAGAATGGTCTTCACGTACCATTGCTGTGTGCGGGGTCGTACCACTGGTATAGTCTGAGGAAGGTTGATGCACTGCTGGAAAGTATTCCTATTTTAAAAGTTTGGTTATTTTCCTAGTGTTCCTGTCATACTGAAATGGTGAGAGGACTCTCCTGTTGGTGAGACCCACAGGCTTCTCCTTTACTGAAGTCATAGTATTGTATTACTTCCATAGAGGTTGCATGTGTGCAGGTCCTTTCCATAGCACCTACTGGGGGACTGATACAGATAAGGACGGTCAGTTTCACTGCTATGTATTTTGCATCGGGAGAGCACAGGGTTAGTCTCTCCACTCTTCCAGCCCAGGAAACAATTAGACTTTGCACGAAGCATATTGTGTGTTGGATCCTCCTTTTGTAGTGTACTTCTAGGCCTTCCAAATAGTCTGACAACTTAGGAGGTGTATACTTTGAACCATGACTAGGAGATCAAGTATTCCAGCCTTAAAAATGTGTTCTTAGATGTTTTCTGAGAAGGGGGGTGGTGGGGGGGAAGCCACCAGATCTTTTTGTTCTCATTTACAGGAGTTTATTCTGTCCCTTTCCTTTCCTCAGCTTTTTGTAAACTCGAACAAGCTGGGTTTGATTTGCCTCTGTATAGTTGAGATTTTTCTGTTTCCTTCTCCTGTCACTGAGCCGAATAACTCAAGTCCTCTCCTTCCCTTTGCTTCTGGGTCTATAATGCCATGACAATGAAGCTCCAAATTAAAAGTTTATTTATGTCCTGGATGCTAGGTGATGTAGTCCTGTTTGGGTTGGTTTTTTGGGGTGTTTTTTTTTCTGGTCTGTGATGCCTTGGCAGTCAAGATGAACCTCTCAACTGTTTCGGCATATCACATTTTAGGGGGTGGACAATCTCTGTGTGCTTGAAAAGTTTAGCGGGAGAGTTCCTGGTTCTGAGAGATAGGTTGCCACCACTTTGATACAAAGTACTAAGCCTCTTGGGGAGTTATGGTTTATGTGTGTTATGGGTCCTGCTAGCCAAAAAGCTCTTAAGCTTCTGAGAACGTGCTGATGGCAGCAAGGCTCAAAGGACTCAAGGTGCTGAAGGTGAGTAATTGGCTCTGTTCTTGGCCGTTCCATATTTGCCTATTTTTTTGTATTATGAAAATACTTTTTCTTCTTTCTCGGTCACTACATTCTGAAAAATAAAACTGACGTAGCCAGAAATGTAATTCAGAAAATTCAGAAGACTTACCAAACTAAACAGTTATTGTTTGTTCCCCTTTATCCAAACCTCCATAGTAATTGCTTTCTTATGCTTCATGGAATACAATTCATAGTGATGGAGATGATACATCTATGTTTCTTAAACTACATTTTGTGAAATACCTGTGACACCATTCACTTTTAATACTTGACTTTCAAATGGCTTAGCTTTACTGTTGTAGTTTTTTGCACTACTTTTTTGCAATCTAAATTATGAACAGACATCCTAAAATATTAAATATATTGGATAAGCTTTTAAAAGTAGCTGGTTTTGCACAGTAAGCCTGGAGAAGCAGTGAAATATTCAATATGCTGTGAATTTGCTACTGCGCTGTATGGGTGCTCCCACAGTATATTAATAAAATAAACAGTTTAGACAGACTGAAAGGAGAAAGAAATGCTTATGTGAATAAAAACAATGTTTATCACTACACAACTTAGATTTATATTCAAAGTCAGACTAGAGAAAAAAACTGAGTGTACATTTCAAGAGCTCTACCAACTGTATGAGTGCTATTTGTACTTGAAGCATCATGAAAATGAGATTGGGTTTACATGAAACTGTGCAGTACGTATCTGTAAAAGGATTGTGTCGTCTTTTGTTCACTTGCATGTATTTGTGACAACGGCCCAACAAAGTGTACATGAACTCACATATTTTGTGAGCTAGAAGATAACAGGACTAGAATATATAATGCTGCTTGTGGTGGTGTTCTTCTAATTTAACTGTATGAGATGGTTATCTGTAACTTTAGTTTTCTCAAGTCTGTTTTCAGTGTGCTGTCTTCAGTTTCAACTGACTCTGAAACCTAACACTGATGACTTTATTCTTGTTAAATTTGATTACCCTTTTGAAATAGGGTTCTCTCTATGTTTGGTACAGGTAAGCAAATGATTAGTAAAAGGGTTCCCAAAATGTGATATAGATACCATTTGTGATATGTGTGCTGCATCAAAACAGCATGTTAACACTTCCTGAACAGCCTACTTTGCATTGCTTGGTGGGAAGAGCTCCCTTTTCCCTTAGTGGTACCTGAGAAAATGAGTTTCAAAACTGCTGCATTATAAGATTATTTTTTTTAAAGAAGAAATTGAATTCAGAAGCTCAGTATAAAAAATGGCTTGGAAATGTCCAGTGCTTTGTTTTCCAACTTGATTTAAATATATATTCCAAAATTTTAAATTAATGTAAAAAATTATAGATGACATGCTAGTATGGTGTGTGACTTCAGATTACTTTCAGAGATGCTTTTAATGCCCATCTCCATACTGAGTTACTCCAGGGTCAGGTCTTCAGGGCCAGCTATGTTATAAAATCCACAACCGGAAACTTGTTAAATGTACATCCAAATCAAATCGTGTTATCATGAAGATCCTTGTGACCATTGACCTGCTTTCCCCATTGCTCCAGCTAGACCATGGAAACTCTGTCTAGAATTTTCCAAGGCATATTTGACTTTGCAGAAGAGCCATAGATATATGGCCTATTATACCAGTTCAGCATATGCTCCTGGAGCATCAATCACTCATGCAAATATACAAATCTGAGGAGACATTGGTGTTGAGCTTACAGTAATGCAGTCTTTTCCTTGCAGCTGTCTCAAAAGATCGCTGGACACAGTGCCTTCCACATTTCATGTGCTGTACAGATCCTTGATAGGGGTCAGGATATTTCCGAAGTAGCTCATCAGCATCTCTGAGAAAGCTTCCAAAAATGCATGTGGAGCACTGGATAGGTACTGCTTAAAGCCATCTTTCTCAGTTTGTCTGTCTTTCGTTTAGTGCTACCCAATTTTTGAGCTCCTGTCATTGCTAATCGGTTATATTTCAATATTTTTAGATCAGGTAAGGACATAAATTGTGCAAGTTATGCAGCTTTTGAAAAATCCCTGTACTGCTTTACTCTGGAGTCTCCAACAGAGATAAAAAGAGTATAATCACTAATACAGGAAAAAGTAATTGACGTCAGAAAGCTTTTCAAAGTAGAATTGTAAGCTGTAAGAAAGTAAAGCTGAAACAACATTTTAATGGGAAATCCAGTGCAAATTTTTAAAAACTGGGTTTTTATGGGTAAACAAGTAAATAGATTAGCCTCAAAAAAGAAAGATAGTGGTTTTCTGATTGGAAACTTTATTACCACTAAGTTTAAAGCCTTGAGTTTGAGAATCGTCGGCCATTGGAAATCAGGCAGTTGGACACCATCTATTACAGCAACAAAACTTTGGTACAAGTTTTGTATTCTTTTTGTGTTTGCAGTGATATCTTTGTGTATAATTAACACACATCTAGTTTTAAGAGATGGATGAATATGAAAACAGTAGCTCTCAATAGCTTTCTGATGCATAAATATGCTTTCTAAAATCTTACTGGGCAAATACACTTTAGACCATTATGTTTTCCAAAACTTGTTTCATTGCTTCAGCATGTATAGTTCTTGCTTGCTTGCTCTCACTCTCTCCTTAGTGTTACAAGGAAGTGTTTTGAATAGCCTTTGATCATAAATTTGATTCCAGAGAGCTGTCTGCTGTGCTGACTTATTTTTGCCTTATTAGGTGATTTTTGCAGTTCACAACTCCAGGAACTGTTGAGCTCCATGGTTTTTCAATTCCTA
The DNA here is from genome assembly GCF_018139145.2 of Gymnogyps californianus. Classification (NCBI taxonomy): domain Eukaryota; kingdom Metazoa; phylum Chordata; class Aves; order Accipitriformes; family Cathartidae; genus Gymnogyps; species Gymnogyps californianus. The sequence continues at coordinate 95,448,809 of NC_059473.1, read as the reverse complement.
AAGCTTAACGACAGCATTTCAGTTCAGTTCTCGATAGAAAGCTCTGTGGAATCAAATTACCTTGCGTGCAGTGACACTGCTTGGGTGTTATTTCCATTCTGGAGGGAATGGTACTAGTGACTGCTGTAGGTTGTGTACTGTTGGTGAGCAGAGACTTCATTTTTAATTAAAGAGTCGTTGCTTTTTGAGGAAAAAATAACTATGCTTCAGTCCATCAGCTAACCCATTTGAGAAAAGTCGTGGCATTGTCTTCTGTCCTCTTGTGGCTTCCCTCAAAATCAGATTAGTATGTCTCAGTAGAATAAAAGTGCAAATGTGTTTTGGGAGCCAGACACTAATGCTTGTATTGCTTGGCATCAGAGCCATGGGCTCCTTCAGGCAAGTGACACTGGTGAGATAAGAGTGGGGGTGGAAGGGTATACCCTCTGGTATTTGCAATGAAACAGTAATAAGCAGCAGAATGTGGCCAGTCACGGGGGCCTGGCGTGCAGCGGCCGCTATTGTGATGTGAGGTGTGGCCAAAGAAACGAGAGGTCACCATCCATTTTATAGGGGTCTGGGCTGCTGGGAGCAAAACTGAGGGTGGCACGCTGCCATGCAGGACAGGCTTTTGTTAGCATGTTATGTAACGTGGAAGTGAAAAATAATGCGGTTAAATAATGCAGTCATTAAATGCAGCTCTTTGTCCTTAATCAGAGATTAATGAATACTCTAGCTGTGAGCCTGTCTGGCTCTGGGATTCTTAACTACGTTTGAAAAGCCTCAGTCAGGACCTTACAGACTTTGAAAGGGCAGGGAAGGCTTGAGAATTCTTCTTCAATTGTTCGTAAATTATATTTATTGGGTACTTTCTATGAGGTTTCTGTGGCACATAGATTTTTTTCTTTTTTTTTAATTCCTTTAGTTGTGAGGGCTAGAGACTGTAGATTTTGAAACTAATATCTGAGCTTTTCACATCTTATCAGAAAGTAGGGCTTTAAGAAAAATACCCATTATTGCAAGACTTAGCATTGTAAAAGTTGGCAGCAGTGTATTGCAGGAGATGGACTAATTGGGGAGGAAGGAACTTTCTCACTGAACCGCAGCGTTGTACAGCTTGTCTGACACGTTTTGCTTAGTTTTGTTTGTCTTCTTTTGAGGAATTAGATATTGGACTTCACCAAATACTAGATTTTGGATCTGATGAATCATTGATCTATATTAGGATAGTTATGGATAACTTATGTTGCTCTACTTAATTTATATATAACAGTATTTTCTCTCTGGCTAACAACATCTACTACAAGTAGTGCATGAGATTTAAAAAAAAATTGTTAGCTTCATGCAATAGAAAATTTATATGTAGTACAGATTGTACAGAGGTTATAGATAATACTGTTGGCTGCTGTGACTTGTGACCTGTTAACTGCTAACTGTCCTTTGCCCTTTTTTTGGTGAGTTGTATTAGTCATATAATTATTTAAATAAATTCAGCTCAGATGTGCATTTTTAATGTCAATGAATACACTTCTTCCCAAAAAAGCCTTAAAAATTATAATGTAGGTTTTATATTCCAAATCCCATGTAAATTGCTTTTTTAATTCATAGATACCAAGTTGTTGGACATAAAAACTGCTTTTTAGTCATACAGCAAAATCATTCATAGGTATTGTAAAACAGAATGTGGGGGTTTTTTTGTTAATTCCCACTGCTAGCCAGTATTTATCAACACCTAAGATTCCTACTGCATGTTTCAAGTCTGAATCGATTAAATCAATGTGACACACTGAGGCTGGGCCAAGTCTTGTCTAATCAGCAGTCAGCACTGTTGCTCTGGCATGAAGCTCCCAAAAATAGAAACACAAGAAGTCAAACAAGTAAGTGGAAGGGCACTAAAAGAAAAAGTGCTGCTAATTCCACTGTTGACTTTCTGTCTAATGGATTCTTGTTCCCAGGCCACACTAAGTAAAGCAACTGGCACGGGGTGTGTTTCTGCAGATGGCTCAGCAGTGACACACGTGGCCCAGCTGGTTGACAGGTGTTTGATTTGTATTTAACAAGTATCTCACACAAGCCAGATTTTTTTTTTTTTTTTTTTTTACGGATACTGAGAAGCTAGTCAGCTGATGCTTTTTCTTTCAGAATTAACACCCCTTTCACTATGCTCCCTTTTTGTTGTGAAAGGCAATTCTTCTGATTTTCCCTTACAAATGAAGATGACATCGTTTTAGTTTGTAATAAGAAAGACACTAAATAGGAGAAATTAATTCATAGTTAACTTTATTTAATAACTGTAACCTGTTACCTTTACATGTGGAAGATGCACAACATTTTATTTATAGCTATTGACAATAAGATCTCAAGAAATGTTTCTTTAGCTGTCCACTTCTTAGAATGAAAATTCCCTTAAAGAGTATGTGTGGCAGGAGAATGCCAGACTTCAGGCGTATAGCTGTTACACTCTGTGTTCGTGTGTCTTCCCATAACGTGAGAAGATCTTGGGACTTTCTTGTATAGTTCAGCACAAGCCTGGAGTAAAAGAAATTCCCTGCCCAGAGGAGCATACAGTATTGATAGAGATGCACCCAAGGCTGCGAGGGAAGAGCAAAGGTGGGAAACTACTTAACAGACGAGAATAAATAGTGTACAATGCTATTCCTTATTGATTTTGTTATAAGCTACATAACAGCATGCTGCATAATTGAAGAGAGATTGTCTCAATGGTGACCTGTTTATTTAAATACACTCTGGGGGTTTTGTTTTAATAACTGTGAGTGGAAGAAATTATGATCTTTGTGGCATTTGTTAGTCAGTGCCATCATAGCAACTCTGCTGGCAAATCCAGCAGTGGAAATAGTAGAGTTAATGTGAACTCTCAGAGCCTTAGCCAGTAGGATGTGTAATGTAACAGTGACTATGGCCAGTTTGTCTCCCCCCTGCCCATCTGCCTGCCCGCCCGCCTGCCCTATTTCTTCATACTTTAGTCTGAGCATTTTTCTTTTCTGGTATCAAATCCATGAGGTGGAAGAAGGTGAGACTTCAGGACCTGCTAACAAAAATGCATGGCTCTTTGCAGTGACAGGGTTATAATGCCAGTGTTGTGAAATAGCCAGAAGAAATACCACCCTGTAGAATATAGTGTACTGGCAGTACTTCTGCTGAACCTTGGAAGAATGAGAAAGGAATGCTGCCAGAGAAATGGCTGTCAGAGTAGTGTTGAATCTCTAAATAAACATTGGGGTTTAGTGAGAGGATGATTAAAAAACTCATGCAGAGAGCCTGTGTCCCTCGGACAGTGGACTAGCTTCTTTCTGTCAGGCATCCCAGATGTGAGATATGGAGTAGGCTAATAAGCCTCAAAGAGGTTAAGAAAAGGGCCTGAAAGGAACAACCCTACTAGGCTGAGATGTTGCTGTTCCCCACAAAGCTGCTCAGAATTGATAGTAATGGGGTACACCTGGAGATTTACCTTTAGGGAGCAGTTCCTAGGGCTCTTGTGCTGACAGTAGATCTGCTAATCCCAGATTCACAGGTGGGGAACTGTCTGTTGGAGTCCTAGATACATGGTCGGTATATCCTCTTCATCCAAATACTAGCCCATCTCCAAAATACATCAAATCTGAAAAGGCATTGTTTTTGAAGTGAGGAGATATATTTCTTGCGAAAGTCTTAAACTTCCAAGTATAAATGGAGACATGGAAACTGTATCTTGAACTGCTATATTTATCAATAGTTGATAGGAGGTTTGCAGCTACACGAGCACACTGTGCTGGTTTTGGCTGGGATAGAGTTAATTTTCTTCACAGCAGCTAGTATGGGGCTATGTTTTAGATTTGTGCTGGAAACAGTGTTGATAATACAGGGATGTTTTCGTTACTGCTGAGCAGTGCTTACACAGTCAAGGCCTTTTCTGCTTCTCACACCACCCCACCAGCGAGTAGGCTGGGGGTGCACAAGAAGTTGGGAGGGGACACAGCTGGGACAGCTGACCCCAACTGACCCAAGGGATATTCCATACCATATAACATCATGCTCAGCATATAAAGCTGGGGGAAGAAGAAGGAAGGGGGGGACGTTTGGGGTGATGTCATTTGTCTTCCCAAGTAACCATTACACATGATGGAGCCCTGCTTTCTTGGAGATGGCTGAACACCTGCCTGCCGATGGGAAGCAGTGAATGAATTCCTTGTTTTGCTTTGCTTGTGCACACGGCTTTTGCTTTACCTATTAAACTGTCTTTATCTCAACCCACGAGTTTTCTCACTTTTACCCTTCTGATTCTCTTCCCGCATCCCGCTGTGGGGGCAGTGAACGAGTGGCTGTGTGGTGCTTAGTTGCCGGCTGGGGTTAAACCATGATACACACCAACAATATGGTATTTCAGAAAAAGTACTCATTTGAGTTAGTTCCTAGGTTAGAAATTCCAGTCTATATGCAGTCTATTTATTTTTGATTCAACTTAAATCCTTAGTTTTGCTACTGCTTTTTTGCATTTCATATCTGTGTGGTTAGACATTAGACATTAGTGTTAGTTAGTTAGTTAGACATTAGTCTTTAATGGTCTGTGGGACAGATCTTTGTTAGTGTAAACTGACATTTGTACTAGCTGAGAATCTGCCTCCTGAATCTTCAGGTTATGGAAATGGATTATGATGATAATAATAATAATTCCTGCGGTAAAGAATAGACTATGACATCTAAGAGGTTGACAATGCTGTTTATCTTCCTAATATAAACTCGGGGCTCCAATTATTATGGTGAATATAATAGTCCTAATATATTTTATTATTTTAAAAAGACCTCTGCAATTCATTGAGATTGGATAATGCTTCTTAACTTATATTTAACATTATTGTGTTTCAAATATTATTTTAGCAAGGCCAATTAGATGAATTTCCAGTTCTGTTGAAACTTTAATAGGATTTAGATTTGCTTTAATACCATGTTATGGCTGGGTTAACAATAAATCAATAGATGGTGTGTAAGTCAGGCAATTTTTCTTTTGACAGATCTCCCATAAGGGAAAAAAAAGTTACAAAAATCTATCAGTTGTCCATGAGTATAAGATCACTTCAAAATTTTTTCTACTGCGTTGCTTCAGATGATAGAAATATCTATCATCTACATCATAGAGCCAAGTACTGGTATTTCAGCAGTAACCAAGTGGGAACAAAAAGATCAGTAGATGCAGTGAAACCAGAATGTCATAATGTTTAGCAGAAACTTCCTGACATGACTAATCCAGGAGATTCACGGGGCAAGTCTTGGTAAATATCAGCTGAATATATTTTTATGTAATTAATATCCTATGAGGTGATCCCAACCATTAACAGGAACCTGTTTAAAGAAACAAGGAAATATTCCAGTAGGCTAAGGAAGGTGTCATATAATGGAGTATAATTGGTGTAGGATTTTTATTCGTTAAAGGCGAAGCTCTGCCCCTGCTGGTGGCTCTGGACTGGCTTGGTACGTGCTCCACGGGGGAGGATGCTGCTCGAGCCCTCTGACAGTACATTGTTGAACATTCCGCTCCATTTCTGCAATGCTAAAAATAGTTGTCCTCATTTTAAAACACCGGGCTATTAGATTATTCCAGGGGTCTGGCATACTCAGGGTAATGGAAGGCACATATCCATAAATTATCAAAACAGTAAGTAGTGTTTGACCATGCTGATTTTACTACTTTTAAGATGAGTTTCCTTGCTAGCAACCCTGGAGTACCAAGCCTATTCTGTAAATCAAACTTCTGGCAATGCCCTAGTAAATTTAAAAATAAAAGGAAAAATGTTTGGTTTTCATATTGAGGATGGAGAAGCATCTGACTGCTTCTTGGTGGTTTTGTTTTTTTTTTTTTTAAATTTTGCAGAATCATATCTGCAAAATGCTTGAAGTATTTTACAGTAATTGTTTCTGTTTCCCAGCCTTGAAGAGAATCTCACGAAGTTCCAGTATGTTTGCCATTATAAATCATGTTAATGCCTAAAATGTTCCAAATAGCAAAACGCATTCCCAGTGATTGATACAAGTTTCTCTCAACTCTTCCTCCGCCCCCCGCCCCCCCCCCCCCCCCCCCAGTGATTAGATAATGTGATGCCGAATTCATTTTTGGCTCCATATTGTTTGGTAGTACAAGTAACCAAGGCACTTAATAAAGTTCACATACTTGTCTGTTAAGATAGCCTCTCCTTTTATTTTTTTTTTAATCTTTTTTAATGTGAAAGACTCTTATTTAGGGGGAAAAAATAGGTAAATGTGGAAGTCAAGGTATAAAAATTAATGTAAATGCATTCTAAGAAAGTTGCTAAGTACACAGATACAAAGCATCTTACTCTATCTTGAAAACCTTTAGGTATAAACTGAATTTCTAATTTTATAGGGTATTGCAGTGCAATTACAAACTGCAAAATCAATAAATGATAAATATATTAAGAACCATGATTATAAATACACTGCACATTTCCAAAATAGTTAAAGCAACCACAATGTTAATCATTTTAGATTTAATAAGAATCAGTATTGATGTAGGAGGTTATTTTTGCATTGTTGTGTTGAAGGGATAATCATTTGTAGAGCACTGGTTAAACAGTGCAAGGCAAAACATCTATGGTTTGTCTCCACAAAAAACAGTGAATGTGAGGGGTTTTTCTAGTTTACAGTGATCCAATATAGCAGGGAAGATAAAATATTATTATCTGGTAACTATTAGACTATGAAGAATTTTTCTGAATTCACACCGTAAATCTGGAGAAAATGAAGGGCTAAGGATTACTTGTACTGATTAATTAGAATTTTTCCTCAGTACGCTAGCATCTATTTTTACAGAGGGGAGCTGGAAGGAAGATGTTGGAAACTGTGCCATGAGTGGAGTTAGAAAAATGCCACTTTAACAAGCTATTTTAAGCTGTATTTTAAATGTTGTATATCATGAGTGCTTTGTATTTATTTGCTTAATTACTTGTATCATTTTGATGAGTAATTGTTCTTTTATTGGCTCTTTCTGTTGTTAAAAGAGATTGGAGTTTTTCCCTTGTCTCTGTTCTTTTGTTGCGTCTGTGAGGCATTTGTCTTCTGCTTGGCTTGGAATCAAATGAGTGAACTTTCAAAACTTTCTTTTGTTGCTGAATTTTGGCTTGGCTAGAAAACTGAATTGGATGGTGTGCGAGTCACTAGGGCAAACTTCTGTCAAGGAATTAAGACCCATGAATGGAATGGAGAAAGCATTTGATTTTAGATTCCTTTAATAAGTCTTCTAAACTCCCACTTGAAGTCATATAAGCACGGATGAATTCTTCTAACAGAACTTAGGTCAGTGTCTTTAGATTTATTGAGACCAAAATTAGTGTACTTCACAGTGGCATATTTGATGAATCTGTAATGGAGGGTGGTTCTTAGCTTTGAGTGGCAGAGCCTGGTTCTCACTAGGTCTGTAATTGTTTAACACGCTTTGCTAAGAAGGAATGGAAAAGGAAACTGCTGCAATATTTTATATTTACATTCTAAATGAGATATTACTAGATTTTTAACTATACTTTTTCCTTGGAAAGCCTATATTAAATGCAGAATTGAATTGTCTGTAGCTTTCAACTCGGAGCTATTGATTTATTTTTTTTCTTTTGCTCGACCAGTCCTTACTCAGATATTGAAGATGAAGTTTACCATGTTACTCAGCTTGGATAGTTATCTTTTAAAAACATTTTTGATTAACAAGGTGCTTGTTTGTGCTTAAGCTCAGTTGCTGAGCATAACTTTTAAGTATCCGGTTTCTTGAATGGAATTTACAAACCCAAATCAGATCCTTAATTTTCATGAGCAGTGCAAGGAGAAAGTCATTTGGGAGACGGGGTGTGACTAACAGTCAACTGTACAGCTGACTTATTTTGCTCTTTTAAAATATGGGGTAGAGGAGGCAGTAATTTAACAACATATACAGAACATTCACTTAGGAAGTAGGAGAAACAGATTTTTGTCTGCCTGGTTGCACAGGATCAAGATTTGCATTTCCTCCTGCTGGGTAGGTTGGGCACTCCCCTAGGGATGGGGGAAAGATCTGAAACTCCTCTTTGAGCAGAGCCTAGAAACCAGCAGTCAGCTTCTTATGTACGACTCCCTGTGGGACTTAACAGTTTAAGTGCAGATCCCTGTGGGCTCAAGCACCTAATAGGTATTAGGGAGAGAGTGGAAGCTGTGGCACCCTTGTTGGGATTTTAGGTACTTCGGTAGTATGCAAGTGTCTTCTGAAGTATTTTTTTCTGAATCAGGGCCTGAAATAAAACTTAAAGATTTTCATGTGATCCAAACTCTCTAATCTTTTTTGTTGTCCAGTTGTCTGAAGCAATCTACAGCTATATCTGCTGCATAATTAGATAATTTGTAATTGTTAATTGCCTAATATTTTGAAAGTGAAATGTATTTTCACCAAATACAAGGGAACAGACATAAACAACCCTAGAAATCAACTCAGCTGTTCTGTAGAAAAGGAATGAGAAACAATACATGTCCAGATGTCTTTTTCTCTTAATTTAGCTCAGTCATGAGTTAGGTCTGTAAAATGATGGCTTATGTACATTTTGTTTCAGGGGGAAGCTGGCTTAGTAGGTGCTCCTGGCATACCTGGTCTTACTGGTTCCAAGGTAAAAAAAAAAAAAAAAAAAAAGTCTCATTTTATGCATTTTTACTCTCAACATCCTTTTTGCCAGCTGTCCAGTATCTACGTAAATTGTATTTAAATTACAGATCCAGTTTCTGAGTTGTATAATGTGACAGAGGAACTTCACTATCAGCTTCTCTTTCAAAAGAGAAAGAGCGTGTAGTGCAGTGGCACAAACCTGCCTATCAGTATTATTTTGCATTAAGAGCAGTCACCTAACTCTCAGAACTGTGCAGGTCTTTCCAGCCACAAGACAGCAGATTCAAAAATTTGAAATTTGAGAGTCTCGTGATCTCAGCAAAATGAGATGAGGGATGGCGCTGCTTCTTTCAGTCTTCCATTTTAATCTTTTACTCCTCTCCAGAGGTGGAATATTGTAGGAAGGCCAGAACTTGCAAAAAGAGACATGTGTATTATAGACCCTGCTGGTAATATTTGTTAAAGTTGCCTGAATCTTTTCATGGTCAGATTTTGTTTTCTGTTGATTGCAGCTGTGTTTAACTGTAAGTATTTGGAATGCCGTCTTAATGACACATGCATCTGTCCAGCTAATTCCTTTTAGAAAAATTGTAGGGGAAATAGTTCTGCTGCTTCCACAAATTAAGGGACTACACAAAAAAACCCATTATTTTGTTCATATTAAAATTTCAAAAAAGTATTCTGCAGCATGACCTTGTTGCAAAGGGCTGATTTGTGTATCTTTAGGGCAGATACTTCCTGTAATATAGCACGAAGGGAAGGAAGGAACTTATTTTCTGCAGATGATGTAGCCAGCATTGAGTTCCACAACATGCTTACCACAATCTATCAATTTATACGTTTGTCCTGGTTTTGGCTGGGATAGAGTTAATTTTCTTCCTAGTAGCTGGTACAGTGCTGTGTTTTGGATTTAGTAGGAAAATAATGTTGATAACACAGTGATGGTTTTAGTTGTTGATAAGTAGTGTTTATAATGAGTCAAGGATTTTTCAGCTTCTTGTGCCCAGCCAGCAAGAAGGCTGGAGAGGCACAAGAAGTTGTGAGGTGACACAGCCAGGACAGCTGACCCAAACTGGTCAAAGCAATAGTCCATACCATATGACATCATGCCCAGTATATAAACTGGGGGGAGTTGGCTGGGAGGGGTGGATCACTGCTCGGGAACTAACTGGGCATTGGTCAACAAGTGGTGAGCAATTGCATTGTGCATCACTTGTTTTGTATATTCTAATTTCTTTTATTATTATTATTGTCATTTTATTATTATCATTATTATTATTATTATTACTTCCTTTCTGTCCTATTAAACTGTCTTTATCTCAACCTACGGGTTTTACTTTTTTTCTGATTCTCTCCCCCATCCCACTGGGTGGGGGAGTGAGCGAGCAGCTGCCTGGTGCTTAGTTGCCGGCTGGGGTTAAACCACGACAACGTTCAAAGCCAGGATCTCACTGACTTGTACTGCAGGCATATTTAAAACAGTGAAAATCAGATCAGCAATCCTGCAGTGAGTATCAAGACGAGTAGTCAGTGATTGTCCATGAAAAAACTTGTGTGAAATGTTTTGCCTAACTTAATATGAGAATTCTGCCACAGAAAGGAGAATTTAAGTCAGTCATAAATGTGTTATTTTGCAACTTTCACATTTTTATTTCTGCAACATTTGAATTCTTTGAAGTAACTTACCAGTGGCTAATATTGTTATATTTTTAATGCTGTCAAGTGGAAATTACCTAGACTTCTTTCTCTGTGCTTTCTGTTGACTGTATTTCTTATTTTCTCTAATTGGAAATAATTTTTTTAAAATTCAAATATGTGCAAAAAATCTGGACACTTAGACTGTTTTTCTGAAAAACAAGGAATTAGTTAATCACCCCATACATTTGTACAGGCAGCAAACTGACTGGTCGAGCAGCAGCTTTGCTGAAAAGGACCTGGAGGTAAACACAAGGCTGAATTATGAGCTAACAGCGTTCTCCTATTGGGAATAAAGTGAACCACATATTGGACTAAGTTAGTAAAACTGCAGCTGGCAGATCAGGGGAAGATATTTTCCCCCCTTTGCTTGGTGGTGCTGCATCTGGTATGCTGTGTCATTGTCCTGGTTTCGGCTGGGACAGAGTTAACTTTCTTTTTAGTAGCTGGTACAGTGCTGTGTTTCGGATTTAGTGTGAGAATGATGTTGATAACACTCTGATGTTTTAGTTGTTGCTAAGTAGCGCTTATCTTAAGCCAAGGACTTTTCAGTTTCCCATGCTCTGCCAGCAAGCAGGTGTGCAAGGAGCTGGGAGGGAGCATAGCCGGGCAGCTGACCTGAACTAGCCAAAGAGGTATTCCATACCATGGAACGTCATGCCCAGTATATAAACAGGGGGGAGCTGGCCGGGAGGCGCGGATCGTGGTTCGGGAACTAACTGAGCATCGGTCAGCGGGTGGTGAGCAATTGCATTGTGCATCACTGATTTTTTTTTTTTTTTTTTCTTCCCCCCCCCTTCTTTTGTTGCATTCCTTTTCATTACTATTATTATTATATTTCATTATTACTATTGTTAGTATTATATTTTACTTTAGTTATTAAACTGTTCTTATCTCAACCCACGAGTTTTACTTTTTTTTCCTTTGCTTTCCTCCTCCTCACCCCACTGGGAGGGGGAGGGGGAAGCGGCTGCGTGGTGCTGAGTTGCTGACTGGGGTTAAACCACGACAGTCATGTTTGGGGGGTCTTCCACCCTCACTTCTTCAAGAGATGGGGAGAAACCAGAGAGCGTCCAGCAGGGAGCTAGTATATGTGCAGAGGCCTAGAAAACAAGACCTTTGAGGAGAGTTTCAAGGAGCTAAGTTTGTTGAGTCTGGCAAAGAGGAGGCCAAGGAGTGATTGAGACTGTCCTGCAGGCCTAAGGAGCCCAGCTGCTTGATCTTCAAGGACAGCTTCCTAAAATCCCAAGAACAGTCCATGCTGATGTGCAGGGAGTTGAGTGAGTATGGCAGAAGGCCAGCATGGGTGAACAAAGAGCTCCTGACATCTTAGACACAAAAAGAAAGTAAACAGCGGAAGCAGGGGTGAGCTACCCAGTAAGAATATAGAAACATTGTTAGAGCATGTGGCGATGGAGTTAGGAAACCAAAAACTCATCTGGAATTGAAACTAATGCGGGATTTGAAGGACAGCATGAAGGGCTTCTGTTAAGTGCATCCATAGCAAAAACAAGGCTGAAGAAAATGTTGCCCCACTGCTTAGTGGGGTGGGGGAGATGGAAAAGGCCGAGAGTACCCAATGCCTTTTTTGCCTTGGTTGTCACTAATAAAGTTTGCCATCAGACCTTCTAGTTTACTTAGGCCTCCTAGCAGATTGCATGAGAATGAACCATTGCCCACTGAAGGGGAAGAGAGTGTTAAGGAGCACTTAAGTTACTTGGACATTTGCAAGATACCAAACAGTATGCATCCAGGGGTGCTGAGGGAGCTGGCTGATGTCACTGCAAGGCTGCCCTCTGTCATTATCAAAAGATCACGATGACTAGGGGGAGGTCTCTGATGACCGGAAACAGGCAAACATCACGTTCATCTTCAAGAAGGATCCAGGGAACTGCAGGTCAGTCAGCCTCACCTCTGTCCCTTGAAAAATTATATAGCAAATCCTGGAAGGCATTTCTAAACACACGAAGGACTAGAAGGTGACTGGGAACAGCCAGTATGGATTCACTGAGGACAAATCATGCCTGACCAACCTGATTGCCTACTGATAAGATGACTGTCTGTGTGGATTAGGGAAGAGCAGTGGATTTGTATAGCTTGACTTCAGCCAGGCTTTTGGCACAGTCTCCAGTCATATCATTGTAGTCAAATCCATGAGATATGGACTGGATAAATGGACAATAAGGTGGGTGGAAGATTGGTTGGATTGCTGGGCTCAAAGGTGGAATAACTGCTATGCAGTCCAACTTGCTACCTAGTAACTAGTGTCATCCCCCATGGGGTGATACTGGGGCCAGTATTATTTAGCGTCTTTATTAATAACCTGGATGATGGGATTCTTAGCAAGTTCATGGATGTTATCAAATGTGGGGAAATAGTCAGGGCACTGGAAGGTAGGGCAAGAATGATATTCAGTGGGACCTCAACATACTGGAGAAATGAGCTAATGCAGAACTCATGAAGTTAAGCAAAGGCAAACATGAAATCCTGCCTCTGAGAAGGAATAGCCTCATGCAACAGCACAGGTCAGGTGCCAAATTACTAGAAAGCAGCTCTACAGAAAAGGAGTTGGGGGTCCTGCTGCATGGCCTTGTGGTGGAGAAGGCCAGCTGCATCTTGGGCTGCCTTAGCAAGAGCATGGGCAGCAGATCAGGAGGAGTGATTGGCGCTTGTGAGACCACATCTGGAGTTCTGTGTCCAGTTTGGAGCTCCCCAGGAGAGAATAAAGAGCAGCTCATTGGTGCAAACCCAGCGGAGGCCCACCAAGATGGCCAGGGGCTTGGAGCCCGTGATGTACGAGGGGAGGCTGAGGGAGCTGGGTTTGTTCAGCCTTAAGATGGATGATTTGGAAAGGGGGAGTGTGGAGTGTGCAGAGTCATTGCTGTCTGTAAGTACTGGGAGGATGCGGAGAAGCCAGAGCCAGACTCTTGTCAAAGGTGTACAGTGAAAGGGCAAGAGGCAACGGATACAAGCTACAACCAGAGAAATTTTGACTCTATCTAAGAAAAATTTTTGTATAATGAATTGGGAATTGAGTAAAGACAGGATGTGCAGTTTCACAAATGGGAAAGCTAAAAGAAGAAAACACTTCTAGGAATTTGTCAAAAGTGAATAACCATTAGCTGTGTTGTATGTCCAACAGTTGGAGAAGAATGGGAATCACAGAATCATAGAACAACCCAGGTTGGAAGGGACCTCGAAAGATCATCTGGTCCAACCTTTTGTGAGAAAGGGGAACTAGATGAGCAGAACAGGAGTTGCATACATTCAGAAATTATTTCAGTAATTAACCACTCATTTTTAGGTGAGGACATAGGGAAGGTTATTTCACTAGATCCCATTTTGCATGCTTGGTCTTGGGCATACCTCTAAAATTGACCCCCAAGCTGTTGATTGCATGAGCCACCCCAGCCGAAAGAAGCAAACAAAAAGCAGCCACTGTAGGTGATTGATGAAAAGTCCAGAACTATTTGATAATCTATACATCTGCACATCTCCAAAGCTTTGAATTTAATTCCCAGATGTGTAGTACATGATGCTATATCAGTTGAAAGATTTGACAAAATGCTGCTAGAAACTTTGGAAGTTGTAGCCTGCTGTTCTAGTTAACCTCACTTAAACCTTAGACTTCTATATAAGGAAATGACACTCTCTGAAGGGTGAAAGAATGTTTAGACATTGCTCATTCTAATTTTTTGAAAGTAATTTAGAAAACACCATATGCTTTACTTTGGAAATTTTCCAGTCTTTTAATCTTCAGACCTGTAAAAATCATGTGCATTGTGAGGCAGTGAGACTGAATTCTAGAGACTGGCAAAGACATGCAAACCATCTCCTGCTAGATGATTTGAGGGAGAAAGAGAATGTTTGGGGCTTTTTTATTAAGTAGTTTTTGTGCTACAAGTATGTAATTTTGGCTGTATCTCTGCTCTGTGTCTCACAAAAAATACAAGTATACATTAATAAAGATCTAAAGCAGGTGTTATTCTTGTTATAATATAGCCAGACTGCAGACTATTTGACAAGGACATTAACATAGTAAGATTGTACATTAAGATCTTTTTCTGAGCTAAAAGTTATCAAATTGGAGCTGGAAGAGCATTATAACAGGTCTTTTTATTGAAAGATCATCAAATAAAGAATTCAGTCTGCTAAAATAAGATGAGCTTGAATTAATATTTCAAAAATCACTCCTGGTTGTTTGGGGTTTGGGGTTTTTTTTTTTTTTAATACTTGGGTAATTGGATGTGGTTTTCTAAGTGAATTAAATGAGTTTTCTTTCAGTAAATTGTGTCTGTATATTTTTCTCAATTGTTCTGGGTTTTGGAGGCCTTCACAGCTGACTAGTCGTATTTAAAAATTCAAATGAAGTTATTAATAGGAATAAGTGTGTTAAAACTGGTTGTGCAGAAGAGTAGCAGGACTGTAATGAGCGATTTTAGCATCAATGAATAGGTCAGAATTTTTAAAGCCAAGAAGATCCCTTAGGCTGAATGGAAAAATGATTGACTACTGTTAATCGATGAAATTGTGGAAAGCCGTGTCATTTTTTTTGTAGAGGTTTCACACCTTTTTGAATAAAAGATAATCAGTATCCAAATGATTTCTTCTGTTTTAGTCCCATAATAAAAATTCAGTGCAATAAAACTATTTTGAAGAATGCAATTATTTGAAGAATATTTACATTTGAGATTTTCATTTTATTGTTTCGTGTTCCAGGGTGAACGTGGCTTCACGGGTAGTAAAGGTGAAGAAGGTGAAAAGGTAAATTATTCTGTCATGTTATTTATTTTCTTGGTTTAACAATTTGATATATGGCCTACCAAGTAGGGCTTTGTTCTGAAGGTCATCTTTAACTCTTTCATGAATAAAATTCTTATTTTTTTGCTATGTAAATGATTCCTGAAATGCTTGAGAACAAGGAAGTTTTTATGCATGTTAATCAGTGTCATCAGGGCTTCTTTTAGAAACACTTTTTTTTAAGAAAAGATTTAATAATGAAGTGTAACAGAACCATAACCACTGGACTCCAGTAGTGTTTACTGCTATCTTATTTCTATGGTAACTAGTAAATGTTTGTTTATACAGTATGAAATGTATAACGAGATGATGTGTAGGTATTTATAGTACTTAATTATTGCTTTTACACATTACAGATGCACTTTTATAGAAACTGACTGTGTTGATTGTAACTACTAAATGTTTTACACACTTTTTTCCTAAGAACATACATTTACTGCAATAGCAAAATTTAACATTTGCTGCAGCATAACTGACCGCCAATTTAAAAAGGTAAATTTTCATTTGTATACTTCTGTGTACCTACACAGTAGTTAACATGAGTTTTGTCTGCTGCACGCATCTGACTCAGAGTGAATTGACTTGACTGCCAGTGGCCAAGCTGAATGCAGGTGCATTTACCTCTTCCTCAGACTGGAAGTTCAGTCCCTTTGTCTAATGGACTGGCGTGTTGCCCTAAGGACATTCTTAATCTCCCGACAGCCATAAAACGTTTCCGATGGTAAATTCCAGGAAAAGCCTTTCCTCGTTCTTTACTAGTGGGTATCAGAAATGGAGCTTGAAGCAGTTTGTCCTAATTGCAGATGCTCTGCAGTGGCCAGAAATAGTTCAAAAGCTTGTACGTTAAAACGGGAACTAAACTGGCCCTGTGCAAGGCTGTCTTGGCTGACAGAATGCCAGCCTGGGTCGCTCTAGATGATGCAACCTAATCTTCCTGTGTGGCTTTAGACAAGTAGGTCTTCACAGGTCATCAAATGTGAGTCTGTGTTGAGGGACAAGTGGTAGGAAGAGCCAGTTCTTAGCTTGCCTAATCGGAATTAAAGTAACAACGGTGATAGTTTATGGCTGACACTTCAGCTCCTAACCATGTTACTGTCTGGTTACTGCTTTTTCACTAGTTTTGGCTGATTTGGATTAGGCAACCTGAATTAAGAGTCTTTTCTTGGATCATAGATAGTTTCCCTGTGCTTCAGCTTACTGACTGAAAAAGGTGCAGAAAAGCATTTCTGCTGAATTTATGCACCATAAAGATGAAGAATGACAGACACTGCTATTCTGGCAATATTCAGACTGAAGAAAATGGAGAGTAGGTGGCAGCTTCTGAATTTAAAAAAGTGCAATATATTTGTGAGTTAGGCTGCTTTGGACATGGGTATATTCACTCACCCACCATACCTCTTCAGAAGTGTCAGCCAGCTTTCCAGAGTTCATATTTTAAAGAAAGCATGTCATGGATTAACAGAATTTAAGCAGAGTTAAAATTGGAGGAAGTATTCCAGTAACCAGGAAGGAAGAAGTATCAGAAGTAAAAACCAGCATCCATAGCAACTATCATTTATAATGCGAAGATTCAGCCTCTAAAAAAAAGCGTTTGTTAAGCTTGAGTGTTTCTAACTCCACCAACAGATCTTATTTCCTTGGTGGCATCGTTATTCATCAGTTCTGAAGGGCTTGTGGATTTTTTTTCTTTTTTTTTTTCTTTTTTTTCCATAATTGCTCTGCAGCTGTGCTGTGCTTTCCTCGAGTTTTATGAATAAGTTGTGTTTGGACACAGGCACGTGGTTCCAGCTGTTGCTGCCACTCTTTGCTTGATTTCCCTTATTTTAAGGCAGAGATAAAATGATCCAACCACTGGTAGTCATATTTTTCTTATGTGGAAGCTGAGTCAGCTCATTTAGACCGTTTTTTTTTCTTTTTGTCTAGTAACTTCAGAAGTTAATTAAAAGATCCCATTTAAAAGTATTTCCAGTGTAACTATTAACAATGTATTCAGCTGTCCTTCAAATAAAAGGAAATATACAAGTGGAAGGATCTTTATTTACCAGTGATCACTCAAAAATAATTTGGGACAGTCTCATCGGAAGCTACACATCGTGATTTGTGAGGAAAGAGTGTGTTTAAGATTATGGGAAGTGGGTCTCAGCCTGGGCTTTAGCAGTTACTCAGTTTAGCCTTAATTCAAATAATTATTGAAGAATAACTGCTGAGTTTCCAGTTACTGAACTCCAGTATTAAAAATGCATCAACACCTTTGCATTTTAACATAGCATCACAAAATAAAATAGTTGTAGAATTTGTGCATAACAAATGTGATTAAAAAGCCTGGAACTTAAAATTTGATTTTTCCTAATGCAAAAAAACCTCTGCCTCATCTTGCATATTAAGGAACAATATAGTGTTTGCACACTCTGTTTTGCACATCACCTAGAGTGGGACACAGCTGCCTCAACATGGGATATTTGCCATACCAAACTCTCTGCAGAAGTACATTAAAGTGAACAATCCTATATTTTTGTTTTGGTGACCATATCATTCCATAGGATTGAATACTTGAAACCAACTCAGCCTTATACCTCTTGGTTCACTGAATCAAACTAGTTGACTTTGGCTTTTATTGTACTACGTTCTGCTGTGGCAGAGCAAGCTCTAGCGACATCAGGGAGACATAGGCAACTGAGGCAGAAGTGAGTGATTGTATGTAAATTAAAGACACAGGAGGCATCTAGAATCTCAACTATTGAGGGAGATTCTTTTAGGCTGTTTAAAGGTTTCTTTGCCCCACTTGGTTCTCCTTGAGGAATCCAGAAGTCTTGTTGCCTTCCTCCTTTTTTTTCGTCTTGCTTGAACTTTGTTCTCTCTTACAGAAGCAGTAGTGGTAAGGGAAGCTACAGACTGTGTCTGCAGGTGTTATGCTGCAAGTTTTCCCTCCGCGGGAAAAATACTCTCACTGTAAATTTGTTTTAATTCTCCTTTGTATTCTGTTTTCTTCGTGTTACTTAGATAATGACGTTGTCTTATATGATAGTCTTATAGCTGCAACAAAAACGTTGGTCTACCCTTCTGTAGCATGACTGAAAAAGTATATGCTGAGAGCAGTTTTAATTGGTTTGCTGCCAGGAAGGCAGACTATATCATGTGGATCCATCCTCATGCTAATACTGTTCAGAATTGTAATTTTACAGTATGGGATAGAAAGTGTGAGTATTACACTTTATGATGATAGGAAGTCAGGAGGAACGGATAATGACTAGAAGAAAGCTTTAAAATCCAGAATGTTCTTGGCAAATCAGAGATGTAGCCTGAAAAAAATAGGATCCAATGCAGAATACAGATACAGTTCTTTCTGTAGTTGAGCTAGAACACTGGGAATTCAGTTTTGTGGAACACATGGAACCTGAACATCGTATAAATTTCATTATAATTTGGCAGCATGTGTGGAACAAATCTATATTTTATTTGGAATAGCAGTGATAGAAGAGCCAACACATTTACATGTTAATTATAGCTGAGCAAACATGACTGGATTGTCACGAATAGGTAATAGTGATTTCACAGAGCTGGGAAACCTAAATTCCTTGCCTTGCTTAGCTGCTTCAAAATACTAGTATAAAATCCCTGTTTCTGTTTTAACTCAGAGAGGCAAGTAAGGTATGCTATTACATAGACTAAATCACAGTACTAGTTGATATCTCAGAAGACTCAGAAGTTGTGAGTGATAGAGTAGGAGGATGGCTGTGCTCTGGAGAGGGACTCTTCAATTGCAGTTTTCCCTGACTGGTTGTTTTCCTTTATAAAGCATATTCCCCTCCCATCTCACACTTGAAATAGAGGATTTTAAAACTGGATGTCATTGGAGCTGAGCTATGTAGCAGTATATGTGCTGTGATGTGCACTTGTAAGCATCTGTTCTTTTGGTAAAGTTATTATTTTACTGTAATTCTTTGATTGATATTTCTCAGTAAAATGATATAAATAAAAAAAGTTACATGTATTTGACTAAGGGAAACTTTGAGAGCAAAACCATAATGATAGTCATTCATTATTTCCAAAGTTTCATCCTTTTATCTTTACTTTTTGTATGTTTTGATTGTGCTTTTGCCTTTGTATACATGTGAGAAGAAAGGAGGAGTCTGGGGCTTGTCCAGCCTAAATGTAGAAAAAATTGTCATCTGCTTCATTTTCTTCTAAACGCAGGATGTTCTTTGTATATATTTACTATTTTGTGAAGTACAATTTGAATTATCCCAGGAAATAGGGCTTCCTCTATTTCCTTTAGAAGAAAATTCCTAATAGATCTTAGTGTCAGGAAGATTTCCTGGAGGTTCAACATTTTCTACCTCATCCTATCACACCTAATAAAATACTCCTCTGTCTATCTTCCATCCCTTCAGAACGCGCAAGGCTATAAACTTCCAGTGTGTCCCCAGGTGTAGTCTTTTATTTCACAGTGTTCAATATGCTTTCCTTAAATAAGCGTAAGTAAATGAAGAAGGAATCACCTTTCCTTTCTAAGATGCTAGTTGAAGTTAGTCATTATTTAGTCTTTCTAATATTTTGACGTCTGTACCATAAATCTCAGTGATGAAACCGATCCACATAAAACAGCTCAAGTACTGGGGAAGCTTCCAATCTACTTGAAAAATAGAAGCTATTACTCATGGATAGAAGACAGTCATGAACCTCAAAGGTCCATAATTAAAAATACTAAAAAATGACAATTAAGAGAAGCAGTTAGTAACCCTCCTGTATATTAGTACAGTGCTTCTATTTGTCAGCTGTAGATTCTGCTAGAAATGCTTCAGTCTGAACAAAAGATTAGAAGAGTAAATTCAGTAAGCTGCAAATCTTGGTGTAACCGTGGCCACTGCATATACAGACCTGTTAGTCTGAATGTTTTTTGGAGTAATGGAAGAACATGCATTTTGCATCATAGGCTAAGGGTCCAATTCCCTAGTTTGTTTGGATGGTGGTGGAGTCAGTGCCACTGTGCTGAAAACGTGGCTCCTTACCTTTGCTAACCATCAATACAGATACTTTATTGGGGCAGGGGGAAGATTTTTTGAAGTCCTTTAAATCCTATTTCATGCAGTCAAGACTGGGTGCTTTACCAGCTGGGTGTACATGTGAAATGAGTTTTTTCATACTTGTCTCCTAATGCTATACAGGGAAACATTAGAGTTTTCTCTTTCTCATCTTGTAACTATTTAGTCACCTATTTGCACCTCTTAAGCTTTGGGGTTGGGAGGAATGTTTTTCTTTGCTTTGCTTGTGCGATTGTTCTGCTCTGACATTGTGGGTGGCATTTTAGAATTTTTTTCATGAGGTCATATGAGGTTAAATGTTGTTTACAAGACAGTCATCTTAATGAATAGGCATTTAAGTGTTTTTATTTGACAGATTTTTTTTTTTTTATTACCACCAAGCAGGTCATACACGATCAGAAAGAGACACCTGTACACAGGTATTCTAGGGGAAAAGGAAAAGCATATTGTTAATTCTACAGGAAGTCTCTACCTGTAATAAAAGCAGTCACATTGGCATTTATCCTAGTAAGCTAAACGTTACCAGGGCTTATCCTGTAGTTCTGTGGTATTTGGTTTGATCTGGCCATCTTCATACTGTTGAACTCTCTTGCCCTTTGAAACAGGCTTAATCAAAACTGCCTGTTGGGAATAGTCCCTAGCCTATGCTAACTTTCGAACTGTGCCTGGGAATTATATGGGGAAATGCTAGACTCATTGAAATGTCTGCAAGAGACCTTCACAGCTGAGGTCTATCAATTTAACGGTATAGATGACCAAGTTGCAGGTCCCAAGCTGTATCACTGTTTAATTTACTTACCCATACCGGTTTGGTCAGATTAAAGGTTCATCAGGCTCAGCATCCTGCTTCTGATGATAGCCAGAAGTGGTGCCCAGGGAAAAGCATAAGGACAAAGCAAGCAAGTACAGTGCTTCTCCCCAGGTACTCTTCCAGTCTCCAATTATTTGAGACTGCAAACTCAGCCAGATGTGTTTTCAGTGAATTTAGTAGCCTTCAATGGACTTCTCTCCCATTAGTGAGTGCTGTTTTCCCTTGAATTCATGTAAACTTTGAGCATCTGCAATATCCTGTAGTGAGGAATTATGCCATTTATCTTTGTGTTTGAAGAACCACTTCCTTTTGTTTATTTGGAACCTGTTTCCTCTTAATTTAGTGTCCCCTACTTCTTCTGTTGGAAGATTCCTGTTCTCCTTTTCAGTATCAATCAAGAATCAATAAGCATCTATCATGCATTCCTGAGCTGTCTCTTCCAAATTGAAGACTACCAGCTTACTTAGTATCTCCTGCTATGAAAACTGTTCTGTATTTGACCATCCTTACTAGCTACCTCTGGATGTTTTTGAGTTCTGCTGCAGTGTTTAAAGATGGTAGAGGCAAGAACTTCAGTGTATATAATATCACAGTGAAATTCTTTGTTTCATTCTCTGTGCCTTCCTAATATCTTCTCACATGGCACTTCCTTTTTTACCCTATCTTTAGCTTTGAGTGTGGCCTCAAGATCTCACTCTTGGTCCTTTTGAACTGACCATTACCAGTCATTGCATTTAGGAAGCTGTGACTGTGTTCACAGACGTTATGGCTACATATGGGACATAAGTATTTTACTGTCTTCATCATTTTAAATATACCTACACCGAACTTCATTTGTCCTTCTTTTGCCGTGTCGTTTCATCTCATCATGCCCGTATTGAGTTTGTCACAGTTCATCCTCATCTGTTTTATCCTGTATAATTTGGTATCATCGCCAGATTTAGTCATGTACCTCAAAATGGTTTTGTTTATGAGATTTGAGTGTAAACAATTCATGTCTTGCTGAGAACAAGATTAGTGGAGAAGTGACTTTGCCAATATCTAAATGCTGGTGTGAACTCTCAAGCTCTTTCTGCCTTGGATTAGAAATATAATATTGGACAGGTGCATTTTTTTGGCATTAGAAAGGTATCGTTTTCAGTCTGACTTCTCTCCACCAAGATTTGGTGTAATCTTAAGCTCTGAAAATGGCCATTTGCACATATTGAGTACGATTTACTTCAGTCCACAAAGCTCTCCAAATTCCAATTGCTCCCACAACGTAGGAAGCCTCTTGCATGGTAGGCCCAGATGTGGAGCTCTGGGCAAGAAAGCACACGTGGTGCTCTGCAGAAGCAGCCAAGCCTGTTCTGAATGAGCTATCTGGGGTGTCAGAAGCATTGCAGCTTCATCAGTGGGCACTCTGTTGAGACGTAAGGTTTAATAGCAAGAGCAGAGTGCCAGGTCGTTTGGATGTACTGCTTCCAGTAACAGTTACTTCTGTGCCACCTTGGAGATTTCTGTGAAGACGTATCCAGAGGTGGATGACTGGGTACCATTACCGCTATGGATGTCTAGAAAAGATGTACTAGTTTGGAAACAGCTAAGGCTGTAAACCTTTTGAATGGTAATTTTGATAAATGGTAATTAATTTAAAATTAGTGTAACAACTTTTATCTATAAGGAGTCCTGCACATTTAGCACCTGAGAAAATATTCTGGAGGAGCAAAGAAGTATCCGCTGGCAGTGGTAGAGAGCACAGCATCATCCTCTCCCTACGTAGACATGTTTAGGTCCCAGTTTCCATTTAGGTGAACGCTGGGGCTTGGGTCAGGGCATCTGTGTACAGGAGAGGAGGTAGAGATGGGCATGGACCTTGAGTGGGCTACTTGGGGAAAACAAGAAGAGTAGGTGGTGTATGTATATGTATTTCTGAGAGAGATGGAAGAGACTGAGAGTAATTCAGAAGCAAGAGAGGGGTACATCAGTACTAATGTGGGAATAAAACCAAGATATCTAGCATGTCCTAGCTCTTCCATTTGACTGCACTGCCTTCCAGAGAGTATGTGGTCTGGATGTCGTCTGTAAGTAGTAAATCTTACTTCTTTTTGGAGTCAAAAGTAGAATACAGAACTTCTGGCTTCCTTGTTTTTCGCCAGGTTGGCTAGTGAATTGTTTGTATTCTGTGATGAGTGGAAGGTCAGCCTGTGCTTTTGGTTCACCAGGAGAGAGGGGTCATCCTCTACTGCAGCTACCTAGTCTTTTAGCTCAAGTGATAAAGCTTATTGCTGTGAATTAAAATATTCTCTCTTCTGACTCCACAGATGGTCTTTGGTGAAAGGCCTTATAATTCATTATGACAGATGTTTTTTGTTGTTTACCATTTATTAATCTGAACAGACTTAATTTAAAAAATATGATTGCTGAGTCAAAAGATAAGAAATGCCAGAACAGAATTAATTTGCAAGCTAAATGTGACCTCCATTGGATTAGAGAGAGGCCTGGAAATAGCCCGTCATATGAGTGTTCCCACAAGATTGTCTCAGAGAAATAGGTCTGACTGAAGTTCAACATCCAGTCATTTTTGTTCAAACTTATTTTCTTATCACAGTTTCTGGATTTTTTTTTTTTTTTTTGGTCTGCTTGCTTTTTTTTGTTACTTGTTCTTGATTATCTGTGCCTTCTCTTCCCTTTTTTCTGGCTCATAACTTACCTTTCCTGTTGTGCAGACACCCACCCCTACACATATTTGTCCATTCTTTTTCCCTATTTTACTTTTCCAAAAGCTGTTTACATTTCACTAATACCTTTGCATAATATCTTTGAGGAAAGAGTTGTCTTTAACTGGAAGTGCTGTGAGAAGCATTGTAGGTACAGTGTACCATAACATGAGTGCTTCAGCTCCTTACAGATCTCATGGGTTCTGGATAACTTCAGGTAGTATCGCTGATCTGGTCTTACAGTTAGCCAGGACTAAAAATTGAAGTAGTTTCATATGGCTGTAATTCTCGGGATTTTCTGACAGTGTAGTCTAGGTGGGATATTTTTTTCTCAATCTCAGATCTGGTGATAGGTTTAACTTTGAGTATATTTCCTCAATTTCCAGTTGAAAGTGCACATTTACACCAATATGCTTGTATGTTTATGTACATATTTATGTGTGTACTAGAATAAGTCACCCCCTTCTAGGAAATATAATACAATCACAAAAATATTTAGTAATATACCAAGTAATAGACTTCTAAATTAAATAATTTCTGACTTAATTCTTTTGATTTACTGCAGTGCAGTTACTAAAGGAAAACTTTCTTTACCAAGAGCTTTAAGCCGGGAAGGAGGCTGTGGAGGAAGAAGGCGTTACAGCAATAGAGAGTAAGCACAACTGAATCCTTGCTGGCAGGTGCAGTGTATTACTTAAACATAGCGAACTGAATAGAGCTCCTGACATGTGAGTCTCCTTTCTTTCAAACGGGAGGCAGTTCTTGGGAGTTCCTGAGCAAAGATACACTGTAAGACTGAGCTGGCAGGGCTCCACAGCAAGGAGGCCATCAGTACACTGCAGCTGCTACTATCAGTGAGATTATGTTGTATGCACTGTTGCAGAGGATTATTCTTTATGAAAAAGAGAGTACTGACAGGTATCTAATGAGAAGAGGCAATAGGATAATGTAATAAAACGGTATTGATGCTGCAATGTTAGAAAACATAATTTAGCATAAATTGTATATATGCTTATGCAGCCTTGTAGTTTTTATAGTTTAGCCTCATATTGTGAGACTTTTTGAAAAAATCTTTTATGTGATATTTCTAAAATAGGCATGAATGCGAAGAAGTAAGTTTACAGATGAAATACATGTGTTTAGGTCAATGGGCTCCCTAAATGAGCTCTTGCAGTTTTGAGTGAGAGTTATTTGCTATTAAGATAAGGATCAGAATTCATGAACACAGTGTGATGAAAGAAGAAACAACAAAACTGCTACTCACATTGGTCACTGTAGAACAGGAGATGACAGAACCTTTGTTCATGAATATATCAAAAATAAAACTCCATGTGTGTGTGGGCAGGGGAAGCTTTCCCCACAACCTGCAAAGACGGATGTGGATGTTACTATGTAAAGTCAGCAACATATGTGTTTAAGTGTATTTAAGTCTCCAAAGCACTTTTCCCCGCCCCCCGCCCCCCCCCAACTTAGCAGTAGTTGATGTTTGTTAAGGTAATACTGTCAATGATAAAAACAGTCTTCCTCCCTCATCTCCTCCTTTCCAGCTGCTTCTTCCTATCCCTAGTGTCCCAGTGGACTTCTGTTGCAACTGTTTGTGTGATGCCTAGTAAAGTACATAAATCAGGGAACTGTTTTGACCAAAAAAAGCCTCTGTTTACTGGGTTATATCCCAGCAGATTCTGTTTCTCCAGACTGCTCTCTGGCTTTTCTTCAGCAACCAAGGTATTCCAGAAGAATAGGTATATTTTAATGACCAGAAGGTGCTGTAGTCCTATATAGATGACTTTTGGGGCTGGAGAAGAACAGTGTGATTCCTTTTGGATGAAGCTAAACTGAAAGATGTACTCCAGGAACAAGCTTAAGGGGCTGCAATTGCTAATGGCTCTTGAGTTCATGAAAGCAGACTAAAGCTACTCCAAGGTAGGTTTGGAATAGCTCCAACAAAATACATATAGTGTGAACATCTCTCTAGTATTCTGCGTCGTTTGCTCTGTAGATCCTCTTCTGTTGTGGCGCACTGTTTGCTAATGTAGACATACTTAGAAAATACTTACTTTGAAGAAGACCTGACATAGCAGGCATGCAAGTGAAGGGTATTAAGGCTGTTTTCAAAGATCTGCACAAAAGTTAAAGAAAGGTAAATTGTACAGAAGTATGTGTCTAATGTAGCTAACCCAATCAGCAGCTTTATGCTGCTACTTTGTACAGTACACTCATTGGCCATCTTTGTATATTCTTAAATTTTAGTTTAAGAAACCAAAGAAGCTAGCTTAGAAGAGCAGCTAACTTACAACAGAAGTTCAGAGTTTCTGTGACAGTAAGTGGAGACTGAGTTGTGTTACATGTCTACAGGGCCTATCGTTGATTTTCCTCGTATGGTGAGGCCAATATATATTGTGCACAGATAAAGAAAGAAGTTTTGCCCTGTACCCTTTTATAAGTTTTATGTACTTATTGAACACCAGTGTTAACTTAAACTTGCTTCTGTTGTCAATAGCCAGCCGGTAGATACAGTTCAAATTTTCCAGGATGCCCTTTCTAAAGATGCTTCCTTCCCTTCAGCAGGCTGCAGAACATTCTCTCACCTATTTATTCTAGACCCATTGATTTTTCACACTTCACTGCACAGTGGTCCAACTAGAACAGAAATATGACAATTTTTTTCATGCATGGTACCCTGCGGGCTGGTTATATGGACAGTTGCCAGGGAAGTGGGAGCTGTGGATTTTGATCCTCTCTCAAAGAGAGAAAACTTCCTGCATTAGATCTATAATTACTAAGTTCTGTGCAAAAGGCAGCCATTTCCTACTTTTCTAGCTGTGTTTTGAACTGGCCTTAGTGAAGTCTGACTGAGCAAGGTGTGCTTATTTTGAACACAGATCAAGCCTCCTCCTCAGATAAATATCCATCAGAAGACTGAACACATCACGCCTTTAGATTGTACCAGAGTCCATGAGAGCTTTGTTGAAACCCCGGTTTCCTGGTCTAAAGTATGCATTTCTGTGACCTTAATAAACTGCTTACTGTAGTCTAAGAAAATAGAGGTAACTGATACTGCTGTCTGTGTGGGCCTGATGAACACGGTTAATTGTCACAGCTACATAAAATGCCATTATTTCGGTTGTCATGTGACAGAAATAAAGCTAGAGGTGCAGCCTTTGCAGAAAAGGCATAGCAGTCCATCAGCTTGCGCAAACACTTGACGTTGCTTTAACCATCTGCAGAACATTTTGTAGAGTCTAAATAACAATAGTAATAGCCTGCCAAAACCATGCAAGCATGGGTGTCTAAAAAATACTATGTTCTGTGAAAACAATACTATTTGTCAACTGCTGACAAGAACGGATTGGCTTTAGGTTGCCTTAGGAGACCAGCCTTGAAAAGAAACTAGTTTATTCCTCCTACGGAAAAATCGTCATTCAACACTAACACTAACACTAAGCCAGTATAAATAGAAACCTCCCCGCTAGAAGACAGATAGAATTTTAAACAATTGTAGCTGAAAGTCAAATCCGTTTGTAGTATTTACTTAAGAAAGGGAAAAATAATGTATTCATTTAATGAGACAGCTTTTTTCTTTTTAGGTCTTAATCTATTGATAGATACGCAAGATACATAAATTCACAATTATTGTGGAGTTTGGTGCTGGAATCTTAGAGCCAAATTCACCTATTACTTTTGTTCCTGAGTGATGTAAGAGCAAAATTCTGTAATAGCTCAAGTATTTGTGCAAGTCAAAACAGGAATTATAATTCCCTTGTGTTAGGCACAGTACAAAGACGGAGCAGACCATTTATCTCATCCCAAAGATATTATAATTAGAATATAAGACTTAAGACAGAAGATGGATACCTACAGAACAACCAGACTTGGTTGGTTAGTTAAAAAATAAATATGAAAGGTGATGCCTCACCTATTGTGTAGATTTTGTGCTCAGCACGCCAGAGAATTGGGCTGAAGGGAGAGGTTATTGAATGGGGATAAATGGTATGACTTTGTGTAAGCCTCACAATGCCAAATTGTGCACTGAGTTTAGTACTTAGGTTTCCCAGTATTTAAGTATGTGTGCATGAGAACCAGCAAAGGAGAAGATAAATGATGAACAGAGTTTTAACAATGACATTCCTAATAGGTGGGTGAGAGCAGGATGAGGGACCATTTGTGAAAATAGTGTGATCAAGTCCGGATGAAAGTGGTAGCTCTGTAGATAGCTGAAAAAGGTTGTATCTATGGTCTGGATGTGGTTTGTATCTGAGAGACTCACTTCAAGGTTGTTCCAGTTCTTGGTGACCAGTAGAATCAGTGTTTTCTCAGTTACAAAAGAGGAAGCTTTCTCAAGGAAAAAATGTTGAAAGAAACATTTAAAACTAATTCAAATGGTTAGATAACAACAAGAAGGTACTGGGAAGTTAAGTTGTTTGCTTGGACAGGAGGCAAGTCTGGAGTAGAAGTGTAAGTGATGACTCATAGAAATGATTGTTGATTTTATATTTGCAGACGAGATTAGCCAGAGACACTGTAGAAGGAGAGGAAAACTGGACCATGAATGTACCCTGTATAGCCTCTCATGGAAAGTTGCATGTATGAGTTGTCTGACTGAATTCATGAGTCTTTATAGTTTGGAAAGCCTTTTACTTTTGGATTATGAGGAAAGGTATAGCACAACAAATGATGTGCAATACACCAATTTTTAAACTGAAGTGATACTCCATGTATAGAATGTATTGTGGAACTCAGCCAGATGGAGTGAGTAAAGAACAGAATATCCATTACTATTCACGGTGGGGTTTTCAGAGTCTTTAAAATATATTCTATGATTTCTTTCTGTAGATGCAAATTCTTGAAATAAACATCATATTCATTTTTTTGGGAAGCTTTGAGTTATTTTAGAAAGCTATTTACATCCACTGAAGCCTCTGCACGTAAATACCAAGTAGCATTTGCAAATGAAGATCACCACAAAAAAGCTTAGTGACTTTTCCTTATCAACACATTTTACCTGACTGATTGTACTTTCTCTGAAGAGAGTATTAATATGTTTGAGTGGATGTTAAGAATACTTATTATCTAGGAGACTGAAACTCTGCTTTCAGATAGCTCATGCTTTAGGTTTTATTATTTTTCTTATTTTTATGAATAAAACTTTAATCTTGGGTTAAGAATTTTTCTTTCAAGTTAAGTCTGGGAATATATGATCAAATAATTAGCAAAAAGAGTGGAGTTTTGGATGTTGATTTTGTTTGGTTTTTTCTCCTTGATATTGAAAGGTTTGAAGGAGGAAAAAAAAAAAAAAAGTGAAATGGTGATGGCAGGATGAGCCATGGCAGGATAGCATACAGAGCAAAGTTTGCAAACCACAACATCTAAATTTCATGTGGCAAAAAGCAAAGCCAGTGTGAGCATCTTAAGCCTGAGCGCATTTGTTTGGGGCATTTATTATTGAATAACAAAGCTAAATGTTAGATTGTGGTTAGTCTTGTATAAATTGTAGCAAGTAGAAGTTATCCAAAATACCAGTATTTTTTCTTGTGCTGGCTAACATCACCCAAAAGGACAAAGTTGTGTCTTTGTTTCTTTTACCTGAACAAGTCTCTTAGATGAAACTGCATGTTATGTACTATTCTACATTTATTATTTTTTCCACTTATCACAGTATTATTTAATGCCTTTTAGTATTTCATTAGTGATCTTAATTACTAGCTCTGGACAGCATCAGGGAATGTTAGGCAGTCTTTTAGATTTCCGCAAGATAGGGTTACGTTGAAGATAAGGACCAAGGTGAGATTCAGAGATCTGTAAGGAACACGTTACGAGATCAAAGGATTGTTCACTTGTGTTTTCAGTGAGGCATTACTGGTAGCCTTGCTGTGGCATTTTCTAGATGTAAAAGAACAGAATTTGAGTTTTCTGAAGGCATAGTTCTCAAGTATATCATAGTTCTGTAGACTATGTAAGAAAAGATTTCGGTAAGGCAATAACTGAGGACACTTTATTGCCTGCTAGGGTGCCATGGAATTGGTAGGCTATTTTAGAAATCGATGTTTGTGGATGTTGCAATGTGAGAGTTGAGCTTTCATGAAGAATGTAAAAGTATGCTTGAACTACATGACTCGATCGAATGTGGATACAGTCCTTCAATCTAAAGAGGTTGTTAACTCTTCAGAATACGTTTATCTGTCCACTCCTGTTTCGTCTGTGTTATTTGGTTTGATTATTATTTTGCTGTTCTTTATCTCTGAACTGATGCTACTCAGTCACTGTGCTTGGTGGTAATGGCACGATGACAGTGCAAACAGCTCAGTCGTGTTGTAATCCTGTATGTTGCTGGCATTTGAATTAATGTTTGTCTGTC
Organism: Gymnogyps californianus; assembly: GCF_018139145.2. Taxonomy (NCBI): domain Eukaryota; kingdom Metazoa; phylum Chordata; class Aves; order Accipitriformes; family Cathartidae; genus Gymnogyps; species Gymnogyps californianus. The sequence goes on along the minus strand of NC_059473.1, from coordinate 95,418,802 downwards.
TTTCAGTGCCTTCACTGTAATCATTACTTGCAAGGACATCATCCTAAGAAAAGCTAAAACTATTTTAACGTGTGACTTTGTCACATTTTCCAAGAGAGAGCAATCATAGCAGAACCAAGGAGCAGTCTAAAGGAAACGTTATCCTGGAAGAGTGTACAGGGTTATATCTGCCTCACCCCCATAAAGACACACATATGAAGTATCATCAAGTCTGCCTAGAGCGTTCTTAAGCAAAATCTACAGTTAAGGCAATTTCCCTCTGTTCTTAGACAGATCGTTACAGTACTACTCTGCCTTTTTAACCCCAATTCCCTGCCCTCGCCCCCAACCCTAAATCCTTTTGGCTACAAATTAAACCCATTATTTGTATTATTACTGTGGAAAACTTATTGTCCTGTTATAGCATTCTTTCCCATATTTGAGATTCATCAACGTGTCTATGTTCACTCTTTCCTCCTAACTTTTTTTTCAAACTTTCTATCATTCTGGTTTGGAGAAGAGCAGATACCTAAAAGTTGACAAAGTTCCATGAAAAATATGATGCCCTGAACTAGACGCTGTTTTTTCACTGTACGCATCAGTGGCAAGTAAACAAGAATAACTGGGGTTTTTTTCAATGTGCATTTGGCAAATGGAGAATGGAGTTTAGCCTTTTAAAAATAGCTTTGTGTTACAGACTCCCGCTCACTATGTGATCCATGATAATCCCCAGATCCTTTTCTGCAGTAGTGCTGCAGGGATTATTCTTTACTTGTTATTTGTGCATTTGATTTCTCCATTTGGAGAGCACTACACTGTAACATTGATTGGACTTAATTTTTTTTGATCGCTGTTCTGATTGATTGAAGTCATTTTGCATTTTAAGGTTTTTCTGCAAAGAATAAAAATGGGTGGCTGCCTCATTCCTGCTGACAGGAAGAGGCAATTCATCAGTGCAGTTTTGGAGCCATGGGCTGGCCTAGCTTCAAATCATTCTGTGCCTAAGATTTTGGACTCAGTTGAGGTGGTAGTTTGCCTTTATATAGCCTCTCTGGATTAGAAATGCGTAGAGCTTGCTTAGAAACGTGATGCATGACACTAAGCGGTAGTTAACCAGTGTGAACATCTTCAGTATTGCTCAGTCTATGAGAGTGAAGCAGGAAGGAAAGATCTTTCTCCCGACATGTTTTCGGGCTTGGTCAGGCACGACACCTGTTGTTTGGGGCTCTTTCACAAGACAGCAATGGTGCAGTTTGGAATCAGAAGGCTTTTGCTCGCAGTTTCTTTCTAAGTGTATCTACTGAGCTCTCTGAATTCCTGATGCCTATGAAGCTTTGTGATCACCTACTTTCTTGCTGTGTCTGAGTATCCTAAATAGGTGGGTTTGGGAAGACACAGGGTTCATGGTGACATCCTTCCAGGTCATCACTGTTGATTTTAGTTTACTAGAAATAGAAGTGTATTTCTGCAATGTTTTATGCTGTCTCTTTCTGACCTTGCTTACGTGTTAGTCTTACGTGATACAGGGTTACAGCCTGTTTAGAAATAAGCTTCTTGTGTCACTCTTTTGTTTCCTTGCATAGTTCCTCCCAGTCTGAACTGAGACAAGATCATTAGTCTGCCTTGATTTCCACTCCTTTTAAATGGTATAGTGTCTCAGCAGTCCTGAGGTGCTTCACCCTGAATATTGCCACTTTCCTGAAGTATACTATCCCACATTCTGTGGAAGGGTTACAGGTCAGTCAATAAGAATGTTGTTGGGATGGAGCCCTTCATAACCCCAGCTCTCCAGACACCTATCAGCAAAAACGGAAAGAGCCATAGGGTTTTTTTTGAACTGAAGAAAAAAAGATCTTTTAAATTATTTAGGAAAAATCAGTAAATATTACTATGAGCTGGGTTCAGTTTAAAAGAAGCTATGGAGAAATGGTCGCAAGAAAAGAAAATTCACATAGAGCATTCTGCTGAGACAGAGCTGTAGCAAAACACAGAAGAGTATTTTAAAAAAACAACCAGACATAACTATCTTAAAGATAGGTAGGGTAAAATCACAGAGTTTCAGAGGTTAAAAATTATAAGGTATCTGCACTGAGTTAGTGATACTGTATAGCTTGCATACTTTGGAGAGTATTTCAGCTATTGTTAACAATGGTACTTTAAAATGCTTGGAACAAAAGATATCAGGAATTCCTGATTAGTATCATTAACAGGGCAGCACTGCAAAAAAAAACTTTACCTTTTTAGGTAAATTTTGAGGTATGAATGTATTTTATTTCCAAATACATTACTTTGCCTTTATAATAAGGAGGAAATAGTATGCCAGGAAAATGAGGCAACCTTAAAGTGGACAAGTGAGTTGAAGGCTGGTACTCTCGTCTTGCAGAGTCCATACGTGAACCCCTGGCTCTAATTAAAGAACGTTACCACTGAATTCGATGTATCCACTATTACACACAGCAGACTGAATCCCTCCCAGCGGTTATACTGGAGCAACCCCATCAGCTTGTTCCATTGGGGTAATTGAAAGCAGAATGCACCCAAAGAAATACAAACAATTCAGTGTTATATTGGATTACTTTTAGTTAACTAATAAACAAGGCATGGCACTTCCAGAGTTTTGTCATGCTGTTTTTGCGATAAATAGTCTTTAATTGTCTCATCTGAATATAGTATAAGCAGGCAGGAACATTGGATATAAAACGGCATTAACACATTTTTCTCTCTTTTTTTTGTTAATATATGAGGTAAGCCACAATGTTGATTATTAACAGCCGCCTCTGCGCTACAGAGTGGCTTCAGCAATTCTGCAAATTGGCTGGATTTGAAGCTGTTAATTATGCAGTATAGTGCACTCCATAAAGGCAGCAATGAGCGTGACTTGGCTCAGTTCTCATGAGAATAAATTGTAAAAATTGGACTTCTGTTTTGTTTGAATTCTGGCTTCACAGAGGACATGGACATTCCATACGACAGGCTTGGCGAGGACAAATCATTTACTCCATTAAAAAATCAGAATACGTTCACAGTAAAATCGCATACCTGGCAGAAAGCCCATGGCTCTTGGGACTCCGCAGAGGTCCAAGGCTCATTAACAGGGGGTGCTTTTTTATCATTTTGTCTAAGAAACTGACAAACATCTTAAATCCAAATATCTTGTAAATCATAAGGAAGGGAGTTTTTCTTTCTTCGCTGCATTCACCAACCATATTTGTATGTGTCTAGAACTGCCCACCGGTATTTTAAAGTTACTGTCTGCCTGCTGTAGAAGAAAAAGGCATGGTCTCCAACACATACTGTTCATCTAACATCAAGGCAAATGATAAGCGAGGGTGAGGGGAGGGTCATCTTTTGGCTTAGGCACTCTGTTTAGGTTTTTATGTAAATGTAGGTGTTGCATAACAAATTATGACAAGATGCTTTTACCTTAGGTTTCCACCTATACAACAAGGAATTTACAGGATGCTACTACTTCTGAAGCAAATCTGTACATATTTATATCATTTTCTCTTAAAGTATGAAAGCAGATAAATCATAGAAGAAAAAACAGCTCCATAAATTGGAAGCGTTTTTAAATCTTCTAGAAATATATTTGGATAAGAAGATACTATGTCAAATATATGACTGTGCCTTTGTAGCTGTTGAAAGATTGTAGCACTGTAACTGATACTAGTTGAAAGATCCTGAAAGCAGTATTAAATGTCCAGTGTGTCACAGTGACGAAAAGTAAAATGTCATTTTTGCAGTTTCTTCTAAAGGTTTAAGTGAGCTATTTAAAAAAGAATAGTCAGTTTGGGACTTCAACTGTTACTTTTTTTTAAACTGACAGTGAAAGAAAATTACTATCTCAACCAATGCCTTAATCCATAGAACAAAGAGGACTTTATAGTTTAAACATACTAAAATAAACAGTGTTAAATTCCTGTAACTGTTTGGTGTCATTTAAACTTTTGCAATAAATGCATAGATATATCTGGTTTAATTTTTTTTTTTTTTTTTTTTGACAAGCAAGAAAGGCAATACTTGAGGAAAAACCTTAACAGTGTGATTCAGGCTAATGCGTAGCGTTATGTTTGTTATCAACAAGATGTATTAAAATGGAAACAATGAACTAATGAAGCCATCTTGTGCATGGGATTATTAAATTCACAGTTTGTTTTTTGAGAAAGCTCATACTAACTCATTTTGCAAAACTGATTATTGGATGAAATGCCCTCTGTCATTGCCACTGGAGGAATAGCTCTGAATCAGGGCTGTGTCACAAATGGAGTTAGCTGAATGATCTCGGTTCAATACCATTTACCTAACAGAATTATGAAGATGATGCTGACATAATGAATAGGTTCTGCTCGGACAAATGTAGTCCCCTGGAGATAATGGAAATTCAGTGCAGGGCTGTTCGCTTTCTTTAGTTGATATGAAGAGCTTGGATTCTACTAAAGTCATTCCTCGTGTTTTTATTAAAATTATGTTATTTTATGATTTGACAAAGTTCAGTCTAGTGATAGAGATGCAATTATAGAGCTGTTTAGACTTGTTGGTTCTGGAAGACATTCTCTCTTAAATTATGCTTCTTAAGCAGGTGTATTTTGTTCACTTTGAAATATGTGTTAACAAGAATAGCATGGTAGTTAGAGATAATACAGAACTGAATCCTTTCATGTATCCTACAAAGGATATTGTGTTTTGTAGTCCGTGTTTCATGAGAAAACACAGGAACCAGCCTGTATAGTCGATTCTGAAGGATCCTTCCTACCATTTTTTTCTTTTGATTCATAATGTTGTTCGTATTCATACTTGTGAGAAAATTTTCAGAACAAAAATTGTTTCCATTTTTCAAATGCAATCAGTGAACCATATACTAGTATGAGCCAAAGACAAATGATAATATTGAGGACAGTTCTGTTATCAGATATTTAAAACAAGAATTGTGTATTAAAAAACAGTCTCGGAATGAAAGCAATTAATTTAATGTCAATGTTAAGATGCCGTGTTCTCGGAGTACTATGAGAACCAAGAATATTTTTCTGTGGTGAGTCTTTACGGATGTTCAGTGGTGCTGTGAAGTACAGAGAACTGTAGCTCTCTGAGCGGTAGGCATTTTTCAGAGGCATTTATTTGGAAAGAATTTTTATTGGAATGTAAGAAATAGTTTTGCTTGTGCAGCCAGCAATGTATATGTAGCACTTCACATTGAACAGACGAGAATCTTAAAATTTTTTTCCTGTTAAAAAGTGCCATGGGTTAGTATTTGTCTTGTATATATAATAAAATAAATATTCATTCTTTTAGGGTGAAAAAGGAGATAAAGGAGAACCAGGACCAGAAGGCATTCACGGAAGAGAGGTAAACTGAATGATATTGAAAGTCAAGTTACAAACTTTTGGGGGGATGGTTAAGCAACGAAATTCAGAATTTATGTAAGGAGAGTGATGCGTTTAGGAAATGTGTATGCCTGGAGAGTTAACATCCACAAGATGATGGAGCAAGAAAAAGAGATGCATTCAGGTGAGATATGAGTTCTTAGGGCTTCAGGTTGGACAGGAGAGCTGTGGGTAAGGATGTGGTAGGTTCCATGATATTTCTGCTGAGGGCTCATGAGATAAACTGAAACAAGCGTGGGGATTAAAGCAACACAATATAGGTGAGAATCATTCCTGTCTGGATAATCTGCTGGAAAAGAGGGCATTTCTGGAGGCAGGGTAAAGCTAGGCCTGGAGCCTTCGTTTCTGAAAAGAAAAATACACAGGCTGTTAGCCATTCCTGAGTGAGAGCCATGGGTCACTCACTGTGCCATGTGGCTCATGTGATAGAGAATTTGAGTTAAAATTTCACTTTTTTTTTCTCTGCCAGATTTCACTGCCTACTTAGTTAATTGGTCTGGTCCATATTTGAGGTAGAGCATGAATTTGTGTCTAAAAATACTGGATAATCCTGATCATTGAGTTCACATTCAAGCTTGAACCTGAGCTAACACTAAAGACACACCCAGTAACAAACCTTACTTTTGCCTAATTTATTTTTAAATTTAAATTTATTTTTGTTTATATTAAACCAAGATGAGAGGGCAGAAAATAAGAATTTTTTTTTTCAATGCAATACTAAAATGGCCAACCAGCATGATTTGAATAGCAAGATTTTAAATAAATAAATAAATAATATCAAGCCAGCGGTTTTCCTTATCCCCCTCTTCCCCTCCTGTCTCTTCCTTGACCTAGCTGGGGGTCAACCTGGGTTTAGATTTTAATGCAGGATACTGTTGGCTCTCCAATTGCAGTGCATCGCAGTTAAAGGCAGAGAGCATCTCACAAAGGCATCTGAACCTGACTGTCCAAATTCTGTGGGGAATGACTGGCATTAGGACTGGAATCCAGATACAGGATTGATTTGGAAAAACCATTCAGCAAAGCTTTTTTAAACAACTTTACCAAAAGAGTAAAAGGGTCAGCATTTGATACACAAATGCTATGACAGTCTAGCTGGGTCTACTGAAAACGCAGTAAAACAGACTACATAATTATGACACTTTTTATGTCATCTGGCTTTCTACGCACACTGTAACTATAAAAATATTTTTCCTATTTTAGGTTATTATCATTTAATGCTAGATAAATCAGGCTATTTTTGACTAATAGTGGATGTCCTCCATATGAAAGCATATACTATGTACTGAGCTGAAACTATGTTTAGGTATTCAAAGAGGTATTCTCTTGTAGCCTGCCTGTCTGTAAAGGTGAACCGTATACTTCTGTCATGCATACATATATGCTGACAGCATGGAAAAAACACATCTGTGTTTCTTTCCATAGCTCTGGGGACATTTCTGTGTTGGTCTTACACGATCTCCTTTACTACACAGGATCTTGTTCCATAAACCTTTTAGGAAGAGTAAGGTATACCAAGTATCTGGTGAACTCTAGAACATATTTGACATAGTGGCACTGTGAAAGTGTAAAATATCGAACCTTTATATTGTGAAATATTTACTGAACTGTTGTAATGTGTCAATAAATGGTAGATTATCATCATGGGAACTGTCATTAAAACATTTTGGAAGTAAAACTGGACAAGGCAATATAACATTGTATTGTTTGAATCCACACATAATTCCTTTTTAACAACACTTATATAAAATGCTTTGGATTAAGTTATCACTGTGCATGGAGATGCCAGTCATTAAGTTTAAATTTAAAGGACTGTGTATCATTGACTCTTGGTTGCTATCAGTGTCTCTCAAACTCATTCCACATACAGAAATGTAACATCTGATATTTCTGAAATAATCAAGTTAATCTGCTTACATGGGTGTAATCTGCAGTGCTGTATAAAGAAAGCCTGAAAACACTTAAAGTTAGTGGTATCGGCTGCTGGCAGCTGTTGTCTCTGCCTGGGAGAGTGAGGGTTTCCATACTCGCAAGTGAAGAACTTGAAAATGATGACTGAACATTTTATCTTGCACAAATGGTAGAAACATATTTCAATTTATTTTAATCAAAATCAGGAAAGTAGGTGTCACAGAACAGTTTTGCTTGCTGTTACTAATTGTGTTTTCTTAGCTGTACAAAAAGTTCTTGCTAGAATGAAGTAGCATGTCAGAGGGAAAGCCAGACCTGATTTGGAGACGGCTTTCTGTAATGATGAAGAGATACCTAAGAAGTTTAATTCCCTCATCCCTCACTGATTGTGCTAACTGGGTCAGTTAATATCATTGAGAACCAGGTTTGGATGCAGGAACTGTGAATATATTTAACTGCTCTTCACATCTCCCAGTTTATCACTCCAGGAGTCTGAGCCAAGATCTGCAATGCCATGTCCCAGTCCAGGACATTATTCAAAATCCATCTGACAACATTAATACCTACTATAAATACTAGTTAAGTGGTTGCCATTGTTTTTAGCTTCTTAAGGAGTAGTTATAAATAACTTAATATATTACTTATGTAGTCCTCCCATGGTATGTGTTCACATTACATCTGTAAGCAGGTATTTGCCTGTATAATTTGAACAGCCAGTTTGCTTAAGTAGTATCTCTCTTTTATCCCTTGAGATTTTTTTAGTCACTTGACATTAATAATGCTATCATTTCTATCACTGTAACAAGTGGCGCTTCATAGACACACTGTCTGAAAGAAATCCTGATAAATACAGTTTCTTCTCCATCACACTCATATCCCATATGGAATAAGGACAAATTTCCAATACAAATATCCATGAAACTATCTGTGGAGTAAGATCTATGTTTTATTCATACGTTTGTCAGTTGAACTGAAATGGAAAGAAAATCTTTATTGTTGAAACTTTTAGACTCTATTTGGAGTCATGTCATTTTCTTGATCAGTGGTGCAGGTAGGAAGTGCATACCATGGGATACTAGCAATTAATGTTTTGCTGACATAAATGAAATCCTTCAGCAAAAGTAAGTGAAAACAGAAAGTTTTATCATATTTATCAGCATGTGTCATGCATAGCTAGGGGAAGAATAGAGTCTTTCTTGTAAATTGTTAAAAAAAAAGTGTAAAATAATCTGAAATTAAAGTCTAGTATATAATCTCTACAGCATTAAACCAAATGATTCATTAATTGTTTTTTTTCTCCTGCTGGGAAAGGTGATACCCTAAGTGACTTTTTAAAAACTTTCCTACATAAAATGTTGTTATTCTTTACATACTTGATGTCAAAGGATGGACCTCTGAAGTTCAGTGAGCAATGAAAAAAATCCCAGGTTTTCAATGGAAAGACGGAAAACATATCAGAACTTCTTATTTTTATGCTTGTGGGGAAAGGTGAACAGAAGTATGAACATTTTTAAAGGGATCCAGTGTCTTGATATGATAGTAACAGTTGTTTACCTGCACACCCTCATGGCCTGTCTCTCTAATCTTGAACTCTCTTAGTATTAGCATTGTAAGGAAACATTTGGATAGGAAGGGAAGAATCCTATTGCTTGACAGTATGAAGTTGGTAATGATATTTAATTATATCTAGAGTTTGAGGATTCTGTTAGGAACAAAAGTATAAAGAGATAGTAGGCGTTGCTCAGGATCCAGAAAATTCTAGTAGCGTAGCAACTTGGAAGTTTTTGAATTACATTAACGAGAAAAAAGCAATGGCAATATTTAAAAGTACGAGACATAAACTGAAAAATAGTATATTGTTTGGAGCTTTGAAAATACTTTGCTAGATTAGAAAATTTATCCCAACATATACAGCTTGGTGTTATACAGCTGACTCTGAAGCTGTTGTTTTAATTTAGATTTTAAGGCTGCTCTGGAGAAAGCATAGTTCTGTTGTCTTACTCGTTAGAGTATTTCCAAGTTTTATTACTCGGTAGAGATTGATGATTTGATCTATAATAATTTTTTTGCACATTGTTAGTTAATGTGTTGGATTGTTTACTGTGTTTCCAGTACTTTAGATAATATGTGTTGTTCTAGGAAATTTTAACCTGATGTGAGATTGAACCAGATTAATGCAGGCCAGGAAATTGTAAATCATGAATGATGTTTTTCCAAACAGGTATCTTTTAGAGTGAAAAACCTGTTCTCTTCAAAAGATTATGCCAGTCTTACAGCATTTTCCATTGCCACATGCATGCAGCATAGCGTATGCTGCACAAATAGGTGTATTCCCAGTGGGCAACACTTGGCTGCTGCTGGAGTCCTCTGGTTGGGGTCTGGTTGATCTTTGCATTTCTTCAGTGGGGAGAGCACCAGTCGTCAGCTGCCGGTACACTTTACCTGTTTCATCTCTTTTCTGTGGTGACGTATAAGCACTGTCTACTGCTCGCTCTCTCTGAGAATGTTTTCAGTGTGTGATACAGTTTTCTCAGGCCTCATTGAACCTGGTAGAGCATGTTAAGTCACAATTCATCAAGTAAAGCATTAGGGCACAAAAAGCATGTTTTACTTGGAGGGAACACTTAGCATAACAATTTTCCTAACATTCCAGAACTCTAGAAAGAGTTTTTTTTATTGATAATTTCATGCAAAGCTAACAATTCAGTTATTTTGGTACTCTGTCGCAGACTTCTCTGATCAAATTCATGTCTGTTATTATCGTAAACATTTTGTCTCAGGGTAGAGGTTAATGCACTTCTCAGATATTTTCCAGCTGTGGATAAGTAAGTAACTGATGGCAGCTGAGAAAAGGCTGTGGGTCCTATCTTCTAACGCTACTGGTGAGGTTTGTGTTGTGGTTGATATCTGTCTCTATCTCAGTAGTTTGTCTCCAACGAGCTGTTAAACAGAACCCTGGCTCTCGATGCCCTTGGTCCCTCTGGTCTCCAGTCCATACGGAAACCCTTCAGTCCAGTTGTCTGCTACCAGGCAGCATAAGCCTTAGAAACTCTGGCAGCTCTGTAAGAGTTTCCCAGTAAGCTTCCTCTCCTTACCCTAGCTTTCTTGAGGCTTCTGTTTGCTCTCAGATCAGCTCATTGTCAGTCTACTGCTGAAAGTCTTCCTCAAACTTCCCTGGCCTGTCATTCAAATCCCCCTGTTTGGGCTGCAGGGTTTTTATCACAGGGATTGCTGGCTAGTCGGTCTCAGCTGGAGAGGTGTCTGCTCATTAAACCCTTACAAATCCCTTGTGTGGCTTTTAAACCCAGCTGAACATCACAGTGTCAAGGTTAAAAGCAACAGTTGAGTCTGCAAGAAAATCTAATTTACAGAAGCAGACTCCTTTAAATTACAGGATGCTTTCCCCATCCTGTGCAAGCACCAACACAGGTTTCCCTTTTAATATAACTCCTGTAGGTTATATGGGAGTACTCACAGAAGGTGTATACTTGGTTCAAGTTGTTGCTGTCATTTGATGAGCAGGTTAGATGATACTCGTAGGGGCTAGGATTCCTTTGTAGGGTAGTTCCTGAGACACTAAAGGCATATGGGGTGTGATTTCCCAGCACAAGCAGCAAGCTGTGAATCCTCTGTTCTCTTTATCTTCTGTCCTTTTTGCTAGTGATGGTAGTAGTACCGGTTTGCAGATCATCATGTTGACCCAAAAGAATTGGCTTAGGGGAAAATGTTGTTTGGGTCCCTTTTCTTGCAAAATCTTTGACTGTTCTGATCTTATCCAAATGACTGAAAACATAGGAAGTGAAAAACTGTTTCGTTTTCTGGTTATGGTTATACCTGGCACTTCTGTTGAATGAATAAAGTGCTCTCAGACTTGGTAAGAAACATATTTATCACATCACTAAGTAAAGTTATTTTTTCTTCGCCATGGAACTCCAGAGCATGGCAAACATGGTATGAGATTGTCGCTGGTTTAAAAGGAAAATTCAAATAGAAAAACCGTCACCTTTTATGCCGGTAGTGTTGGAACACCATTAATAAAATCCCATTCTTTGAAGAATTCATGAAACCATGGTCCTTTTTAGAGCTTTAAAGCACAGTTACTGTATTTTAATGGTTTTCTTCTCCTAATTCAGTTGGTTTTGTAGGCCGGCTAAGACTTCAGTAAACTAATATCACAGAAAAGTCTGGTTAAATATTTGTCAAAAATAGTGTCAACCAATATGGTAACTTCTCCTTTAAATTCCTTCCACTAGAAGAAATACCATTGTCATCACCTTCCAAACAAAAAGCCTGCCTCTAGTTTAATCTTTCCCCCGTTGGCCCCAATTTTGCTGACTTCACACCCTTATTTATATTCGTGATATACTTGTTTCAGTAATTTCTCTGGTCAGCAATTGTGTTACAGTAATACCTGTCTTATTGTGTATATATATATATAACGTTTCTCATTTCTGCCATTTCTCATGTTGTTATCTTCTTAGCCTCAAATTGGCCTTATGCATGCATATCCTAATGCTTACTTTACATTTTGGCATCCATAGAGGAACCATAATGTAAGTTTATTCTGATCTGTAAAAAGACCAAGCTGTAGTCCTTACAGAGGAGAAAAAGTACCAGCTGAAGAGTGTTCATGAACTCACAAATGTGTATTATTATATTGCTTCCAAAAAGCTAGAATTAGATCGGGATAGAATTCAATAATTCATTTACCCTCTGTTATGAGAGCTGCTGGAATTTTTATTCAGTTCTTCAATTTCTGGCAAATCTGGTAACAGACTCCTTAGGTCAATAGAAATTAGTTTGTTGTTTTCAAAACCGACCTCGTTCTCCTAAAATATTGAAAAAAACAAGCTTTTCTAATTTAAAGCTTAATCTAAAATCATCCAAATTATATCTGTTTAGATAACCATTTTACTGAAGCATCCTGTTCTGGTCTCTGCCAGAGACAGGATACTGTACTGTACTGTGCTAGAAGGGGCTACAGATTTGACTTAGCACAGGAATTCTTACTACTTATGTCATTTCAGAGACAGTAAGCAGCAGCTAAACCTCTCAGCAGCTTTAAAAGGGTGGCTGCAGGGAAGACTAGGCATGGTGCAGTACCAGATGTGTTTTTGCAAGCATTCACTATGTCTGGAACTTAAGATGATATTTTTAAAAGATATATAATGTGTAGAAGAACAAGAAATATATCTAATGGGATAACCTCTTAAGCAATTTTTTTTTTCTGATACTACTTTTGGTTTTGGGGGTTTTAAACTGCAAAGGAAAGCTAATTCAAGTATTTTAAAATGAATACTTTATATAAAAACCTTCCTGGGTACTCAAAAATCCTGCTTCAAACACTGTTAAGGCTTGTTGTCAAATATGTAGTTTCCCCTTGTCCTTTTTATGTGAGGTCGACCTCTGGTCATCATCTCTGCAGTAGCTGTCAAACTGCATACCTCACCAAGGTGCACTGCAGGAACACTACTAAAAGCTTTAAACACACTAATTAGGAAAAAATGAGGTTCATAGTTTGACGGTGCATGGCTTAGGTTCAGTGTCTTTCATCTGCAGTTGTCTTTTCTGTTCAGTAGAGACACAGAGATACATATCACTGTCTGTGAGTTGCAGATTTTTTTTACCCTTATCTTTTCTCTTCTGTAAATATACAGCCTAAGAGCTAATTCTTAAACTCAAACCTATTGTTCCACTGCTGATTTGCTAATACTGATTTTGAACCAAATCCATACAGTTTGCATACCTGAAAAATCCCTAAAATGGCTTTTTAGAATATGCAGTGGTTGTGTTTTATGCAGTCTTTCAGAAGGAGGTGAAAAGTAAAATGTAGTAAATGGAGACAATATTAAAACTATGTCATAAATATGCAGATTGTAACAAGAAAGCAATTTTTTGGCTTGGTTTTTGAATCCATCTGCCTATTACATTTTTTTAAGTTCAAACAGCAAAACTACTTCTGATTTAACTATTACATATTTGGCAAGCTTAATAAAGGACAAATGAAAGCTAAATCAGGGGTATTTACAACAACCACAAATTTAATCCAAAGTGGGTACTTAAATGCTCATATAGTTCTAAATGATGTTCCTTCCAGATGGTGAATTAATGTAATTTTAGCAGGAAGTGAAGTTGCACAAATATGCAGTATTTAGAACACTCACTGATTTAATGCTTCTGTACTCACCAAGGCACAGATGTTACTTATCATTTTTGTGCCAGTTGTCTCTATCTTTCCAATTATTGCAAACTGAGGAAGAGAGTCTGAGTTTGCAAGGGCAAAAAGGGGGCTGGGAAGAACTTAAGTTAGTAAACCTTAATTCAGATGTAGATGAATCTTTTCTGTCCTTGACCTATTTAACCTCCACAATAATAACAATGGTGGCCTACTTGTGGAGTATCTCATTGTGATTTGGTCCTGTATTGCCTACGTTATTGCCATTTGGTTTCTAAGTAAAATCTTTGAACCTGTAGAGCTGTCTCTGACTTACAGTGTACATGCTCTCCTGTCGCATGCCTCTAAAGCAGTGATCAGAGGGAAGGCACAAGACAAATCTCTTGACTTAAACAAAAAGGAGTTTCTGGCATGTTGGTCCAGCATCAGAATTAAGTTCATTCCTTATTGCAGAATGACTTGAATTTGCTGGGCATATTTCAAAACCTCTTGCTTTTCATTGTGTTTTGCAGCAATGAGAAGACAACAAAGATTATGTGCTGGGTGCTAAAGACTTTTTTTTTTTTTTTTGGGGTGCTTCTGGTGAGACTTGTTAGTGGAAGAGCTGTATTGTAGATATTCTAGAGGGTAGATTCAGACTGGATATAAGGAGAAAATTTTTTACAATGAGGATGGTGAAACACTGGAACAGGTTGCCCAGAGAGGTTGTGGATGCCCCATCCCTGGAAACATTCAAGGTCAGGTTGGACGGGGCTCTGAGCAACCTGATCTATTTGAAGATGTCCCTGCTTATTGCAGGGGGGTTGGACTAGATGACCTTTAAAGGTCCCTTCCAACACAAACCATTCTATGATTCTGCGATTGTGAAATTGCTGTGTATGTAATGTGTAAGACTAGGCAGTATTATCTGCTTATCCAGCTGAAGACAGAACTAAGGAGGGAGGTATGAAGGACTTGATTATTTCTCTAATTGCCTCTTCAAACACTGGTGAAGATCAGAGTGTTGGAGGACGTGCAGCAGCTCTGAACTGTACCCTGCTGTAGCTCACCAGCTCAGCATTGCTACTTGAAACATAGAATCCACAGCTCTTTCTCCACCTCTACCTCTTTCCCAATTTTAGCAGAGGTTAAGTGAATGTACTAGTACTTTTTCTAGTATTCTGTTTTATCTTTGTCGGCCACGCAAGACACAGACCTACTGGGACTGCAAAGGAACTTTGCATTTCTACGTGCTACTTGCCATAATGGGGCACAATCAAGTAGATAGTTTGGCTTTGGATGTTTAATTATGTATTGAAGACACATGCGCTCTTTGGTAGATGTTTCTCTGTTCACAAAATAATGAAAATAAAGAATTATGAGATAGTAGAACTAATAATGTGATAGTATTTTAAGGCTTAGTTGGTTAGTATATACTAATTCACAGCACTACAGGATTTTGTCCAACGCTTTCCACAGATGACAACAAATACGCATTTTTCTTCTTTGCCCAGGGACTGAAAGGTGACCCTGGTAGTCCTGGTCTGGCTGGTCCTAAAGGAGAAAAGGTACTTTTTTTATCTGTAAAGTTGTATATATATGTGAGTGTGCATGATATTTCTTCAATATTGAACACGTTCCCTTAACTACATGTGACAAACACCCACTGCTGCCATTTGTGTAGCTTAAGGGTTGAAGAATATGAATACAGACTAACTGCAAATATGGAAGACAAGTACTCTTTATCACAACAAATTTTGAAAGGAATTCAGAGCAGGAGCCTAAATTCAGTGTTCTGAATTGCTCTCTGGGTGCTCTGATTTGCTCCCATGGCCTGAACCTGAAGGTCTCTCAGCACGGTTCGTACCTCAGCGACCTAATTCTGTGAAGTCTTTACATATGTGAACTGTCACACTGACTTCAGTGGCTACCTTGTGCATGTAAGCTGCAGCTTGTAATTTAACATATGCAAATGTGTTTTGAAGGATTGCTTTTTTAAGCTGTGATTCATTTATGCAGAGGCCTGCCTTTTTTTTTCCATTTAACCTGTGGTGAACTGTGTACATCTATGCCATTACTGAAAAAGAATATTGCTTTACTCACATATTTTCATAATCAGAGCACGTTTGATAATTATACTGAATTTACTTCTGCAGTGGTGCATATCCTCTAAAATGCGTAGAGGTTAAAGAGATTGCTGATTTACTTACTCTCCTGTTTTAACTAGGGAGATGCAGGACCTCCGGGACCAACTGCCTTGAGCGTAAGTACACGTAAAACAAAAACGGACGAAAGAAAATCACTAAGAAATGTTGCAGGTTTTACCTTATTTGCAATGTAAATACTTTCATTATTAAATTTAACAGCCAATTCCCTCTCTTTAGAATGCCTCTGCATTTTTTATATACATTGTGAAGCAGGGAAAAGGGAATTTTATAAATATAAAGAAAATAAGCATATTTAAAACGTCTTGTTTCCCACCAAATGCTAACAAGAGTATTGGGTTTTTATTCTGTGTATAGACAGTATAGGCTGGCTGAAGTGAAAGAATTCCCTGGTTATTTTTAGTGAAAAACATTTTTCAGTAAAAGCTTGTAAAACTAATTAATGCTTTTTAAGATATTGTAAATATTCTGTTGTCAGGTTATTTTATTAAGTACTTAGTTATGAGTGCAATGCCATATGTATGACACAGTATTATATATATAGCATGCGTATGTTCAAATTTGACACACAGGACCCTATTTTCAGAAAGTTAAGGATGTGGAGACGCATCCAGCAGCCAGATAGATGTGAGGCTGCCACAGCTCCTTGCCCTCGGGTCCAGCTGGTAGCGGTGCTGAGCGTGCATTCCCAATAGGCACACAAACACACGTACAACACATGTAGACAGGTCTGACCACACAGGTCAACACAGATGGACACACTCAGCACTCCCACAAACACAAACAGTACCAACAGCCTCGTCCTGTTACCCTCTCTGGCTGATCATGATGATGGTCTGGTACTGGGAAATACATACATATATGCAATGTGCATCCCTCTAGTAGCTGAGCTGACACACAGCCTAACCAGTAGATGCCCCTACTCCTGGTCTCTCCAGTTACTGGTACCTGGACGTTCGGCCCCCCTGAGGCTCACAGCCCCACTCCAGTTGCTGGTGCAGACCTGCTCACTCACAGACACCCATGGAAAAACATGCATGTACACCCCGCCCCCTCCCCCCCCCTCCCCCCCTCGCATGCCTGCGCTCGCTCCATTTGTTGGTACCACAAAGGCATAGACCATTGTCTTTTATGAAACACATCATATGCTTCTGGTTCCTTGCATTACGCAATAATGCTGCTACTGATAATAAAAATAATTAAAATAATTTCAGTATTGGCTTAATTATAGTCCATTTAAATTTCCATGATTGGACATTTCTAATAGTATTTGAGAATAACATATGCTTCAGTATGAAGCATTCTCTATCTAGAAAAAGAGGTTGCAAAATTCTTTTCACACAGAACAGAAAATTGTTTAGAGTTTGTCCTTTTAAACACTTGCAGAGTTACATATCGTGGTCTTGACATCTATACAATCTTTTTATCTTACATAATGACCAGATATGCTTAACAAACACAGACTGGAAAGGAAAAAGAAATGTAACATTATAATGATGGAAAATCACTTACTAGATTCTTATGAAGAATGATATTTCAATAATTTAGGGTTTTTTACAGTTTCTACAATTCTCAGTGGAAAAAAAGCAGACAGGTATCTTACACAGACTTTTTCTATAAAGAAAGAATCAGACTCAGGAAGCTCCAAATTTGGTCACTAATTCATTTATTCCCTTTCCTGTAATTTACCTGCAAAAAAAAAATATGTGGTCAGACATGATGATTAGTTGTCTTTCAAGTATGAAGAAAGACTACTTGAGTATGGATCTAACAGTTTCTTTTTGAGGATCTGGTACATGCCTGTGCACCAGAAAAGAGAATTGACCTGCGTATTAGTTGTATTCTGACTAGATAGTGCCACAGAAATGGTGGAAGATGTTTTTAATTTCCTTGCAATGATCTGTGCCCCAAGCATGTACAAAGCCTAAAGAGAAATGTCCCCAAAACTCTCCAGGGCAAGTTTTGCTTCATAAAAGTAATAAATTCTATCTGAATCCAAGTGATTTTGCTCACAAACTGAAATGAGAAGGCCTCCCATTAAGGACAGTCCATTTGGCAAAAAACAGTTGAGAATGGTGCCAGAGAGCATGGCAAAAAGGAAAACAAAGATAAAAGCTCCCAAATTCCCAGGCTATAGTTCCACAGCATGAATAGCTCTTCCCCTAAACTCGGTGTTATGAACTACTTCTACTCTATTCATGTTACCCATGTAATCCTAAATAAACTTCATAAGAACTATCATTCATAGTTTAAATGATTATACATTGTCTTTTCACTCTCTCCATTTCCAAGACCGTGGCAAGGACCTCCGTTAGATCTGACAAACATTGAAGGATGTAACCAGAGACCCATACCGTAAAAATAAATTCTACTCTAAGGTTTCAAAATTAAGTTGCCATATTTTATGGTACTTGTTTTTGGATTAGGAAATCTAAATATCCGGTGTCTTGATTTCCTGGAGATAAATTAGTACTGTGTCCCAAGATCAGTGTCTGTTTGCTACAGTTCATGTGTTGCTAACGGTAAACAGGGCCAATTATGTCCTTCAGCTCTTGAATATACAGTCAAAATGTGTGTTGAAGGACTTAATGGTGAAATATTTTTAGTATACAACCTTGATTCTAAGATTGTTACTGCAATAGATGGATTGGAGTAGATCTTGCTTCAGATGGATTTGTACAGGCCTTGAAGGGATCACTGAAATAGAAATAGGATACCTCTGAAGATAAGACACAGGAAAAAGAATTGAGGATGC
Organism: Gymnogyps californianus; assembly: GCF_018139145.2. NCBI lineage: Eukaryota > Metazoa > Chordata > Aves > Accipitriformes > Cathartidae > Gymnogyps > Gymnogyps californianus. Next base: position 95,400,457 of record NC_059473.1, on the reverse strand, counting down.
CTATTTTCTGTGCGCTATGGGACCATAGAATGGTCCTTTTGAACATTTCTTGTGTAAATGACGGAAAAATGACTACATCCATTCTGATAGCAGCACCCGGATATGTTAGGCCTGTGTCAAATGCATTCATTGTCTTCAGTTGCAGTTGTGGACACGTAGCTTTCCTAGGAGTCGTAGTCAGAGGTTAGTAGTATGATATCAAAAATCAGAAGCTGCTTACAAATTGACTGAACTTACTCCTTCTGTACCTTAAGTGATTCACTTTCATGAAATGGACTGTCAAAGAATTACATTTCTTTGATTACAAAATGTTGTGCAAATGTTTCAGTTCAGTTGATTCAGGCATAGCAAGATGTCTCTGTGTTGGCACATCCACTGATGGTCGTCTTCACACTTTTTCAAAGGAAACATTTAAATTTTAGGAAAGCAGACACGAGTCCTTAGAGGGATGTTACTAAGTGACGTACTGAAACATTTTTTTGTGTAGCTGCTAACTGAGAGAAGAGACAAGAGTGAGTGTGAATTGGTTTAGCAGTTTGAAGACAGATTACAACACTGCGGGAATATATGGCCCAGCAGGAAGGCTTTCTCTCTCCACCACTGTAAATAGTCACGCGTTTCTGTTGGCAAGAGCTAAAAGAAGATGAATGACATGAATGGTGGTGGCTCAGGGAAAATCCAGTCTTCAGCGTTGTTTTATTTGTGTGACTTCTGTGTGGTCGTGACTCTTTTATGATATATAATCATGAAAGGAAGATGTCGTATCTTGCTGTGAATACGTAGTAGGTCAGATAAGGTTCATGTGTCACTGAATGAGAAGTTACTATGTCAGGACCATTCATGCTGTTACAGCTAAAATGTGACATCAGTGTTTCAGTTATGAACGCTATTAAAGCAAAGCTTTGAAATACTCCATTCATTTGGGGCTCATGCATAATGTCATAAATTTATCCTCTACTTACAGTCATTTTTAGTTTTTCCTAATATGAAAATGATTTATTTCTTTTTATCAAAATGCAAAATGAATTATTATGCTGGGGGGCGGGGAGGGAAGAGGAGTGAAAATAATGACACACTGTTAGAGCTAAGTCCAAAATGCATTTGGGCAGGGAGGCAGGGAATATTGAAAGGGACTTGGTTTTGCTCAAGCTGGGTGATTGGGCCTGGGTCATTGACCTTCTGCCCCAGTGCAATTGCATATTGAGACAGGTGGGAAATGATGGCATTACAGAGCTCTGCTGCCCTGTGCAGCTCTTCCATTCCTATGTATTTCCATAGAAATCATACACCCGTGGAATAAGCTGGAGAAGGTCTACCGTATATGCTGGTCTCAGTATAAACTAGAGCATCAGCAGTGTTGTGCAGAGCCAGAGCGTTCTCCCCACACACAGACCTGCACCATGGTCCTGTCCTCAGCACGGGGAACATGAAGGTGGCAAAAGGCTGAAACTGCTTCACTGCAGTCATTCCCAAACAGCTGGTTGGTGCTCCTTCGGTCCGTGGAGGGTTGTTTGTAGGTAATCTACAGAAGCATGTAACAGTAAGTAGTAGAAACTCTTGTTTTTTCATTTGTCTGTGCTAGTGGTACCTGTGAAAGTCTAAAAGGTGTCAGTGACCCTGTGTCTAAAAGTGTTCAGGCATCCCTGATGTGTAGGAAATCCCGTGCTGCTCGGAAGCACAGTAAGTGCGCACTGCCCTCCAACATGAAAAAATGCAGAAGAGAATGAAGTTATTGGTACTTGGAGGAAAAAAAGCTGTATTTTTAAGTGTTCAACTGACAGATAGAGCCATTATAGTCTCTGTAAGGAATGAGGGATACTTGGAGGCAGTATGTATGGCAGAATTCATAAATACTCAACAGCTGTAACAACCTATCAGGTGGATGAGCGTATGCCAAACTGCGAAACAGGGGAAATAATACCGCTGCTTTTTTAAGATGCAAAAATGATTTTATGACTTTGAAATGGAAATTTCATAGCTCAGAAAGCTCATTGGTCTGAAGAAAAAGGTAGAGCTCTGAATACTCCTGTTTGATGTCATTTAACAGAAAATCTTTACTGAAATCCTAAAGCATGCACACTTAACAAAACTTCTCACATGCAACAATAGCAGGGAATTCAGAAAGAAATTGTGTATGCCTGACTACGTTTCTGCAGTGAATAGGATTAGAATTGCAGCCCATGTGTTTCTGTACATTTCTTTAAGGCAGGTACGGAAGTCTTGTTAATACAATTTCATCATTCTTGCATGATGAATTAGAGGGAAAAAAAGTAACAGCGTTGTAGCGCAAAACATGCTAAGCTGTAAAAAGAAATATATGGAAAAATTTATAGGCTTTATGTAGAATCCTAATGAAATTAGTAACTTCAGTAGTTCTAAGTATATTTGTTTGATTCATGCATTATTCATACAAATACATTTTAGTGGCTTGGATCATTAACTTTGACATATATGTGCATATTTAAGCACTTTTAGTAAGGATGTAAAGTTTTTCTGTGTTTCCATGGAGTCAGTTAACACTACGCAAGCCAAGATATATGTATTTATTTTGTCTCCTCAGTTATGGTGGTAGTTTTATGGGAGTAGTCCAAAGTCATGATTGATTCTCATCCTTTCTTTATGCTGTCTTTAATTTCTCTGGTATGTTCTTTCTGAATTGCTCTGTAAATACTAGGTGTCTCTTCATTAGTATTTTTCAAGTGTCTTATAATGCATGCTGGGAATATATTTTGAACTTTTCTTCCTCATTATGCCTACTTTATGCAGGGATATGTTTAGTCTTTAAAGGTTATGTTCCCTGATAAATTGTACTGTAGCCGAAGACCCTTCAGAGAATAAACAGGAGGGATTATACTGTTCTGTTGTGTGGTTTTGTCAAAATGTGGAATTTAGTGGCAAAAGCTGAGGACTGCTTTCTGCAGGGGCACAGCTGGCTCCGCAGCTTGCCCACTTTGGTATCCCCAGCTTAAGCCTGTGCGTGCCGTGTCGGAAGAGTGACAGGTGAGGGAAGGTAGCACAGCCATCTCTTGTAAAATATATGATAACTATTCCTCTTGACACTCGATACGCTGCTTTTAGTTCCTGAGGAAAACGAGCGTCCGTCTGTACGTTCCTGCGAACCTATCCCTTTCAGGAGTTATAAAATAGTCATCCAGATGGCACCAAGTGTTTACGCAGAAGCCGAGGCTTAAGTCGTTCACAGACAGAAGTCCCCAAGACTTGCTTACTAAACAGATAGTTGGAATGTTGGCTCCTAGGTCTGGTTAAATCGAGCCAAAGGAAGCTGGTGCACAAGTGCGGCGCGGAGGCGGCTGGGGGAGGAAGGTGCAGATTCAGGCCCAGGCAAGCTCCGCTGTCACTTTTGGCTCTCCCCTCCCTAAACAAACATCAGCAACAGATTACACAGCTTTCCTCTCGGAGCTTTGGCAGTTATTGTTGTAAAGCTAAAATTCACTTTCAGCAGTGTTGTCTAGGAATTTCATAAATTCATTTGATGCAATACTTTGGTCATAGTGTAATTATTTGGCATTTATACGGAACTCCAAAGAGGAGGCGTTTGGTATCCCAGCATTCTTGTTGTTGTAATGGTCAGCAGTATTTTGGATGATCCTTCCTGAAAAATCATGTGCCAGTTTTTGCTTATCTTGACTTCTGCACACGATTCCTTTCTTGTCTCACAGTGGAAAAAATAAAGTCATCTGAATAACTTAAGAAGGGGACACCCCCCCATTAGTAAGCATCTTAACTAATATTATCCTCTCTTTCTTTTTGTGTAATGATGTAAAGTAAAGGAAAGCAATTCTAGTTAACTAAAGAAAGTATAAACAGAAGATTATATTTTCATTCTAAATCTCTTCTTTTCATATACATCCCTCTAAGAAAAATCTGAATTTTATCTATTTGAGCTTTTTTAATGGAGGTATATTAATTTCATGAAAATACTGAACTGTTCAGTTGTTTTGCATGAGAAATAGTGATCTTTAACTCTCACAGTATAACTTGCAAATATTCCCTTCTTTAAAAAATGCTTTTGAAGTATGGAAACAGATCCTATTAAGATTACCCTTTTAGTGAAACAGAAGATGTTTTAGCAGTTTCAGTCTGTTTTTATCTTCTTTATGCAGTAATACTGATACTGAAGGTACAAGTGAAGATTGATGTCTTAGCCTCACAGAAAATTTGTTTTTAAAAAATTCACAGTCTGCTAAATTGGCAAGAATGTGATTTATATGTCCTTTATTAGAAGAATGATTTGAGAATAGTCCCATATGCAGTAGACATCAATGTAAAGAATCATTTCAAATTATTCCTCAGGATTTAAAATGATACTTTTTTCGCTTAGAAAATAAACCCATGTCTATTAAAAGTACTAGGTTCATAAAGTGTGAACTTCTGTGAAATTACTCTTCCAGTTTCCCTTTGAAACGATTGTCTCTGAAGCAAAGTAGATTTCAAGTGAAGTTACCAGAGAGCGCTACAGAAATGACCAAACCGAAAGCATAATGAGATCAGTGATGAACTTTCTGTTTGGTTCAGTTATAGATTGTCACGAAAATGTAGCTGGTCATGTTTTCTGGCAGACTGAAATACTTCTGCTAAATGCTGTCTCCTTTCCCACAGAAGTAAATGGGTTGGCAGCAGTTTTGAAAGCAAAATCGTGACCTATTCCACTTTGCACTCCCAAGCAAAACAGTATGATTACTGTAGTAGCAATAAGAAGCCAAACATGGGGTACAAATCTTTCAAATTGCCATCTCGACTTACTTCAGTAAGGATGTGAGTGAGACCAGGTCATGTTTGGAAGTGCTGAAGACAGAGGTATTTGAGATAAGCGGTAGTCTAATTTCCCTCACTAAACGATGATACAAGAAATTAGTCATACATCTGTGATTTTCCTGTGCCATTTTTCCCGTGCTAGCAAAATTTTGTAACAGTGAGGTGTGTCTGCAGGCTCTGTGGGTTTCTGTGTGGGTGGTGATGGGCAGTCTTGTGGACAAGAAGAGCAAACCATCATAGTCGTATTTTAAGATTGATCTCTTCCTCACCCTCCTGTTTGGGCTTCGAGGTGGGGCAGCAGGACAGTCACAGCAAGTAAACTGGCTTGAAGATATCTGGTAAACCAACACTGTAGCCATCTTGACTGCAGGGAAAGTATTTATATTTCAGCTTCTTTGCTTGCTGAGGGTAATAGCCCATTCTTACATGAGAGGAAGCTACTCTTTTCCCCTCAATATGGTACAAACAGGCCAAAGAGGAAAATATCCTCAAAATAAGATAGAAGGATCACAGTAACAATCAGGACCTGCACGGTAGAACTTGTTGTCTGGTAACGCCTCCAGATAAGTAGATGAATTTAAGACCTAATTGAACTGCATCTTGATGCAATCTGTCTGGGACGCTGGGGCATTCTTGCATGAGTGCAGCCACAGCAGTACCATCCATCCCATGAGCAGTATTTGGGTGGCTGGGGAATGTTCTTCAAGTCAGTCAGGCTGCAGCTCTATTGTGATCACACATTGTCAGGAATTTGGAAATCCACGATCTCTTTTTACCTGACTATTGATTTGTGTGATTCTATGCTGCTCTACTTGTGGGTTTTACAGAGGGATCATTCTATATGTAATTCATCAGTGTGACGGCTTTTCTTTATCCTGGTGAGAACTGTGCGTTGAAGAACTAGGTCAAGCCCCTGCAGTGGGAATTGCCCACCAATTCGCTTGTAAAAAGGTTTAAGTGTTGATTTTAATTCAGTAGAGCTATACCTTTCTGTTTATAAACATATTGTTTCCAAATTGCTTAGGCAAATGACGTCTGTTATAGTTGGGTCTTCTTAAAGTAGCAAGTTTTATCATTATAAAAGCTCGCATATTCAAATGATTAAAAAATGACCTATTCTTACATTACCACAAGGTGTTTCTGCATACCTAATTTTGTCTTTGCTTGACTCATTTCACTAAACTACATACACTTTCTCCCTGTCTAGTAGCATTTATTCCATAAAAATTGAGGTCATGTGTTTGCTGGAATTCATAGTGAGGAAAAAAATGGGTAAGAGTAGTTTTTGTGTAGAACACAGAAACCAGTCTATGAAGGTCTATAATGAAATAGGTTTTGTGCATTAATTAGACCTGCCTTATTATTGTTAGCATTTGTATTATATTTTTAATTTGTGTTAAGAAGGAAAGGCTGCCATGCTCAGAATCTATTTCAGCAACATTACCTACAAGTACGTAAGGCAGCTGTCTAGCCTTCTGCTTCAAAAACTATCAGCTATGTTTTGAAGCGACTTTCAGAATACCAAAAATGTACTTGCTTGTCTAATATTTTACTCTTTTGGCATCAGCCATAAGCTTCCGAAGGAAGTAATATGAATAACGACTTTAACTTCACTCTTCCACTTCAGCTGGGATTCTTGTTTTGTTTTGTTTTAATTCACCAAGAGGTCACGACAAAAGCTTTGCTTTTGTTCAGAGTGTGTTCTTAGGCAATTACTCTGAGCTATTAAATTTATGAACCAAGTCTCCACCATGTCTCTGCAGATGCTTGTCGTGATATATCAGGCATTTAAAAATGTTTTTATACCTGCAGGGTCACAGGATTAGCCCTTCTGTAATAAGTGGCTTCTGATAGCTACATGCCAGCTAATACACTTTAAACTGATAGCTTATGAAACTTAAAACAGCTTAACTGGCTGAACTGTTAGCTGATTTTTCTGTCACTTCCAAACACATTTCTCTTCTACCATCTCAAGTTTAATAATTCTTATTAGCTTTTATCTCCTGATACTTGCAAAAAATACTCTTAAGTATTAAAATCTTAATTCCTACAGATATTTTCAATGACGTGCAAGTTCTTTTAAAAGCTCACTTATTCTACTGTAGCATTTTTTAAACCCGTCATTTTTCCTGTATTCCCTCAACTAAAGCTTAGTCTAAGTTTTGACGATATTTTGTTTAAGTATCTGTCAGCATGTGCTTCACAGCATGCTTGCTTTTTCTTTATCTAGCTTCACAACCAGCATCTTTTCCCTTGCCAACAATTCCCTTTACGTTTTACCTATTATAAAGGAATTCACAAGTTTCCACTCTTAACTTCATTTTCAAAATTTTGTACAACCCTCTTGTGCCTGCCTGTGCATCATGTTTCATCTCTCTTCATAGCCGTCCTCACTCATTGTAATAGATTTTCTAGGTTTCAGATGCGCCTGAGCCCATTTCCAGCTTGTTGACTTTTTTTCCCCCAAGCTACATGGTAATGTTTGAGACATTTCCACTTCATGTTCCTCAAGCTCCCTTCAGGCATGTAACTCCAGGGGGCTTGCCTGGTCCATGTCAGGTACAAGCCCTAAAGACTGCATATGTTATTTCAGTTGACTTCTTCATGAAGTAGGTAGAAGGGTACCACCTTCCAACCTCAAAGGTGGCCTGGCAGAGTCAGGAGAACCCCGTGCATATTAGGCTACCTGTAAGGATGCATTATATTTTCCTGCCAGTCTGATGCCACAGGAATAGGCTGTTCTTATATCTCACTTTGCCTTGTGCTATTCCTACACCTCCTTTTGCTCATCGCCATACCCATCGTCTTGCCAGTGCAAGACTATCGGTGTGACACATAGTGAATCGTTTTAATTGCTTTGGATGTTGTTTACCTGGGGAGATGGTACATGTAAAATAGATTGCCTTCTGACATGAAATGTTTTCAGTACAATTAATGGCATATCCCGTGAGGCCACGTGTATGTATTCAGTCTATATTCTGTCTCTTTCTGTCTGCGGTGGTGGGCTCCTTTGATGGGGTTTGTCTACCCACTGTGCCGTCTGTGATTTGAGGGAGTCAAGAATCTGATCTTTGATCTCCAAAGGGAGATCTCCAGAAGTTAAATAGGGGTAAGAGCTAAGTAGATACTTTGGTCTGCCTTCCTACAAATACGTACGTACTTTTCTGTGCTAAACTGTTACATTCATTGCCAGATTTTATAGGAGTTCAACAGGGGATGTTTTATTTATCTCTTTAGACAGATTTCACTGTAGAGAAGTTTTCTTTTTCATTCCTTCTGCAGGTTTCTTCTTCAGTTGTTTTTCCAGGATCTCATTCAGTGAATGCTGAACAGGGATAGCGTTGCTAAGTCATTACCATTGCCTAGTTATTACAGTTTTACAGCTGTGTTAGGTAACATGGCCCATGTTGTCCTATCACTTTTTAAACCGAAGATCCCACTGAAGTTAATGTGAACTTTTATCTCAGTTTCAATGTCAGGATGTGGCTCCTTGTACAGGGTAGTCCTCCCTGCCTAGTTACCAATTGTAAGCTGCTCTCCTCCCTTTCCTCGAAGATAAACCTCCTTATCTGGTTCCTTTTTCTTGACAATAATATTGTAGAGAGAAGAAAAAGAATAAAAGTAGATCTTGGACAAAAATGTTGGCTATTAATTATCATTATTGTGCAGTTACATTCTTGTGTAATTCTTGTCCTCTTGGAGCCTTATTGTACAGATATGTGAGGCTAAGTATTTCCTCCTCCATAAAACAGACGTTACAGGTTTTCGTCTCATTCCCCTGCATGAAGTTGTCACTAGAAATGAAATATTAACAAAACAAAACTCCACCTCTTCCTAATTCCCAGAATTTCTCAACAAAGGTGGAATATTGCTAACAGTTGGACGGACAAAATTCTCTGCAAGTTCCAAACTACCTTGAGGAAAAAGTAGAGGTTTACAGAGGTCACATTCACATACTGCTTTATGGGTTTGTGCATGTATAAGCTACGTAACTGCACTGTAATTAACTTACCGTGATTTATTTGTTGGACACAACATTATCATGCATATTCTAGTTCCATAAACTTTTGGGGAAAGATGGAAATGGTGCACATCAGTTTTGTAAAAGATCCTAAACCTTATCCTGTTTACATTATAAACTGAAGTGAAAGGAGAAACATCTTATAGTGAAATACTGTGTGAGGTACACTTCTAGGTTCAGTGTTTGAAAGTAGAGAAATGATAGGAATAGAAAAACTCTTGAACTGACTACTTTTATTTAAAATTTAAGTCAGACTTCATTCTAATCAACTTAAAACAGCTCTTGAAGATATATGAGCTAGCAGCTTTGGCATGCCCACTTTCTCAAGTTTATCTTGGGATTTAGAGATCATAAATGAACTTTTTAAATTCATTTCTGGAAATCTGGACACTTTTTAGAAACATGATTCTCAGGGAGCCTCAGTTTACCCTTATTGGGGCAATAAATATGTGTAATTGATTCTAAATAAGGAGTTCAGAATTTGACCAAAGATATAACTCAAGCTGAAGCAATACCTGAGTCGGAGTAATTTAAATGGTTAAGAATTTAATATTTTAATATTTCAAACTCTTAAGTAAACTAAACACAAGTTCTTTACTTTTGTGATACCCTGTAAGAATATGCAGTATCACATTCAATACTTTTTTTTTTTTAATTATACAAAGTAGAACTGTTCAGTGCTCTTTGCTGATTACATTGAAACTGATTTCATATTTCTTGTTGCTATAATGGAAATTGGATCGCTTCCTTGAAGTAATTTTTTTTTAAAACTGTGTTCCAAGGTGACTCATAAAGTAAAGGGGGGGGCACTGTTCTAAGTACAGAGCTGTTATTTGAAGGCTTTATGATTATATCATACATTAATCAGATATAAAATTAGAGCCCCAAAGCGTCAGAAACAGTCTGTGATTCTGTCTGTGACTGCAAGGCAGATCCTTGCACTGAGTTCAGAAGTAAGGCTCACAAGTCGAGAGTATATTCAAAACACCCAAAGCTCCTGTGCCTGGTCAGGGGAGAGGGCGAGAGAGAAGTGGCTCTAAAGGGTTTTGAAAAGCTGAGCCAGGCACACAGAGGAAGCTGCACAGGGCTGGTTCTTACAATACAGCGAGCGTAAGGCCTTCTGCTATATTTAGTCCCCTTTCCCTCCCCTCCCTTCCCTTCCCATCCCCCTTCAGTGCCTGTATTTGAATTTGAGTTTGAGTAAGATGTCATTCATTTAATATAACTTTTTTTTTCCTTTTTTTTTTTTTTGTGGCATCCTAACTTAACAAGATAAATCACTTTTCATATAACACCGTAGTTAAATATAACTATGCTTAAGTAGTGCTGACTTACCTCTTCTTTTCCAAATGATTCATCCTTTATATGGAGGAAAGTGATTAATAATTACTGTTTGCATTTTCTTCTCGCACCTTAATATAACATTATCCTGAAAGAAGTTATTATGAATAAGCTATTATTAGAAAGAAATGCTTTGTCTTGACATCTGGCTCTTTGGCTTAGTCTTACTTCTGTAAAATAATAGAGGCTGAAAGTAACACCGAATGTTATATGTGTTTAATGTTTGTATTTTCAGGGTTTGCCAGGGCTGGAGGGTCCTCAAGGTCCACCTGGCAAAGAAGGTCAAAGGGTGAGTAAACTTGAACAACTGGTGAGTGTGCTAACTGACCTTGATGTGTGACTTCTCTCTAAGCACTAATAAAAAATGGAAAGGTAGCAGCTGAGTATGAAGCATGCTGACAACAAATTGAGCTTTGACATTTGAGGTTTCTCTTCAGTTGAAGGAGATTTAACAATTTCAGCCATCTAAAGTGTTTTAATGACTGGCAGCACAGATGCAGATATTGTCATTTGTGCAACATGTTTCTGCTGCAATTTTGAGTGAAAGAACATTAAAATTGCTCAGAAGTTTTCATTTTATTGCAGGGATAGACCATACCTTACTACGTCTAAGATATATAAAAATATGGATTTAGGGTCATTATCTAAAATATTAAGAGAAACCAGTACTAGTGACCCAAGTTTTGTTGTAGATGCCGTTATGCAAGTGTCAGAGCCTAACAGATATACAAAGAAGAGAGATACAGTGAAGGGGGGGAGATTATGTTCAAGACATGAAATAAACCTTTGATTATTCAGAATTTTAATATAATGAAGTAACTGACTGACTGCTTTCTCTGTGTTATGTTTTGTTTTCTCTGACTTATTGAATTTGGTCGTTCAGTAGAACAGATAACGAATTTTTGTGATTGTGATATTGCAAGAAATAATTCAGTTTTGGGAGTTTGTTAGCTAGTCTGCTCCTGAAAGTTTGGGAAGATATTCAGACTCAAACTTTTCAATATTTTTATGAATTAAATTGTGCCCAGTTTGTGGTTTTGAAGTTGGGTGTCTCAATAATTCTTGGTTTGTTTAGGCATCTTGATATTTAGTATGTCAGTTAAATTATCTGAAGTGGAAGGATTTAGTATTACTCATCATTGATCTTAGTCAACTACAGTGAATTATTAAAGGACAGTTTAATAATTCCAGTAATAGTAATAATAATAACAGAAGACCAGCTCTTGAACAAAATGAGTAATGGTGTGTAGGCCCCAAAGCTATGTTTTATATTGTTTTTTAAGTTATAAAAACAGTACTAAATTTCACTTAAGTTCAACACGAAAATTTGAAAGCTGAGATTATTTAAGTTTCACAGTAAGGATCAAGAACCCGTTCGGAAAAAGTCAATGTAGTAAGGGAGAATCAAAAGTTATGTGGTGAATATGCTATTAAAGCATATTTTATAGCATATTAACATGCTATTAAGGATTTTATAATTACTATGGCTGTTACTGTTATGCAATTAAATATCCAGGATACTGAAAAATTATGGATATCCAGTTTTAGCCTATTTTAGAGTGTTTTTCTGTGGAGTATTGAATCCGCAGAAACACACAGTTTATTGGTTCTCCTTTAGGAACAGTTATAAATATGGCTATGTTTTAGAGACATTGCTCTTTGAAATTCTTAATTTTTTGAGGCAAAGATTTAGAGTTAACACACTGTATTATATGTAATAGTGGATAAATGAATTTGGAAATTTTTTTTTTTTTTCATTTTGCAGTGGGAATTAGGGAGATGATATATTCATCATGGACATTTCCTATTCACACATAAAATTGAACTGCTGTCTCACTCCAGTATCTATAAAAACAGGAGCACTGATTGTTTTATAATCTTGGCCATGCACACAGTTGCCTTCAGCCAAACAATGGGAACAGCAGACTGTAGAGCCTCAGCATCTGTCTTTATCTTTCTACCAGTGAGATGCTCACAACAATACTCTTTCTGCTGGCCACCCCCGCCCAAGCATTAATAACATAGTTTGCAATCTTAGTTCAACTCCCATGTGCATTTGTATTTCCAATACATTTAATTACACAATAACATAGTCTTTGTAACAAGATCTCTGCTCTGTTTAATGACAAACAGGACTGTGCAAATCTAATGGCTATTAAATATGCCTTTTTATTTAATTATAGATGTCATGTTCCAGCAGATCCTCCAAATCTTTCACATTATATGAAGTTACTGGTTTTGGCATGGACTGTCTTTTGAATATTGAAGCATAATATTGAGTGTGTAACTACCTGATGATTTTTCTTCAACGTATTGTTCAGATCTAGAAGTGATATGGTGCCCATTTTGCAGACTGGAACTGTAATATATTAGGAAAAAGAACCACTCCAAAACATTTGAAAGTATCTATTCAGTTTGGATGCCACACTTTGAGAACCTGAATTTTTTTTAAACTTTCCGTTTACATTGTACTTATGTTCAAAGTTTTAATTCCCACTTACCACAGGAGCATTTTTAAGTGTTCAACTCCTTTGAAAAATAGGCTTAGATTAATAAGGAGTTGAGAGGAGAATCATTAAGTGTGTAAGTTAGAGACCTCTCAACACACATTAAAGCAACATATAAGGAACTGAGGAAGTTAACAGTGTTAATGGTGACATTGTCAAAAACTCAAAGAAACGTGTAGAAGGCTCATGTTAGAGCTAGTGACTTAGGTAAGCAACAGTACAAAATGAGATAGAAAGGGAAGAAAAAAAGCCATGCCAGTGGGTTTCTTCCCTCTTTGAACTGGCCTGAGCCATGATTTTCATTTTCAGACTGTTTTAAGTGGGATTTTATTGTATCATCCAAGATCAGAGTTTAATATTAGAATTACTAAGAAATACCAAAGGTGGGACCTTATCCCAGAGTGGGCACCTGTCTTCCTGCATTCACTATAGAGGGAACTAGGACAAATGTACTCCTGTTAAGAGGAATAAGTTTGGGTAAAAGTATTTCTTTCACCTCACAGGAATAATCTGCATCAAAATTACATAGTAAAAATACATATAAAAATTATTATGGAAATAGAATAAGTTGATTATATATCATTGTATATTTATAATAAACATAAAGATTAACTGAATTGTAGATTTTTAGTTCAAAGTTATGCCACCCTTAAAATGCTTATTGACATATATGTGAAATTGGCTTACAAGCACAAATTTACAACATCACTGAATTAGATGATGACTGTGGGTTATTTATTTCAAGAGTAAAGGGAGATCAATACATTATTTCAAAGAAAGTGGTAACAGCTTTTGTCCAATGGATACACTGCAGAGTTACATGGTATCATTTGAGCCAACACGTGATTATTAAAATACTAAATATGTCACTTTCTGTGGCTTGGTGATCCGATGTATTACTACTGTATGATCATGCTGGGATGATCGTACAAAGAGCAGTTTCGGTTCTTACATGTTTAAATGATGGTATGCAAATAAGTCAGCAATCGAAACTGATGACAGAAGTGTGTGAAATGTCTTCTATCTGAGTTGGTCTCCCTGGATGCTTTCCAGATATCCCAAAGGACAAAAGAGTTTGCAGAAAACAGCGTACACTAATGTGATATGTTTACAGAAATGTAATGTAGGGAGATCATTCAGAATGAGAGAGATGAAGTCCTGAAAGCTCTTTGACTAGATCTGTGCAGCATTAAAGGATCCTGTATCAGGATGCATGCTCTATTTTTTGGCTTTGCTTAAGAGAAAATTCTAAACTCACTAAAAACTTGTAGTGGTGCAGTCATGGAGAACAACTAGTGCGATGATAAATAAAAATTGGATTCTTATGCATATTACTTCTGTCATACTGCTGTAATGGCAAAATGCATAAGTATTTCTTCTCTGAATAAACAAACACATTAATAGTCTAGCATTTAGCAAGTGTATTGGTTATGTTTATAAGAGTAAACTCATTAGCTCCCATTCTTTCTTCACTTATTGTGACACCTTTTCCTCTCATCTCCTTTGTTATGTCTTCTCATTCTGCATATAGCTGGCTTATGCAGGAGAAGAGAGCAACCTTCATGAGCAATGAGGTAGTACAAATAATGATCTTCAGACTTACATAGCTTGTTTCCTTTGCAGAGCAATAAAAAAGGAGAAACAGAGTTGTGAGCTAAAGTGAAGCAATTGGCTTTCTGTTTACCAGCATGCTTCTGTATCTACACAAAAGAAACTACTTAGTATTTACTGTAGCTCTACAAAAAAAAAAAAAAGATATTCAATGATTCATCATACATGGTGCATCCTTATTTAGACTGTTACTTAGAAAAGGAAAGTAATGGTTATGGCAGAAGAAATAGTAGCTACATGATAATCTGGCCATATCCAGAGATGACTCAGTGAAGTTATTTCTGATTCTTCAACCAACCTGAGACATATACAATACTCATTTAAAGGTCGTCTTTGGTGTGACAATGTCTTGAGTGAACTTAGTTAAGTTTTGTATGAGCAGGTACTGCCCTTATGTTTCTCCTTTTGCCATGGTGCCCACTTCCACTTACATGTTAGCCAGCATTGTGTTTTCCTGTGGATGTAAGGAGTCCTCAAACCTTTGCTGTTTCTTACAAAAGGCCAGTGTTTCTCCTTGCTCTACCACTAGTGACTTTGTATGATTTTTTTTAGTTTTGTTGTCTTTAGTGAAGTGGTTTATGTTAGACATGAGACCTTGCTAAGTTAAGAGCCTTTGGTTTTAGTTCTGGTTGCTGGGAGAAGTGGGCCGGTAGAAACAGCTACTCATTCCCTGTTCCTCATTCCTGTATGAGAAATGTTAGACCATTCTGTGGGCACTGCGTTCATATGTGATTTTTCAGTGTCCCTCTTGTTGGCTTCAGGCATTCAGAGCAGCATGTTACTGCTGCAGCAACTTGATACTATTACACCAGTGCTCAGAATGACATCAGAAGTTTCAGAAGGTAATTAGATGTTACTCCGAAAAGTCCCTGGTCCAATATTACCGACCAACAAAATATAGAAAGATTGGGTGCTAACCTAGCATTGCGTGGAATTTAAACCACAGTGGACAACTACACCATCTTCCTGTCTCCCTGCGTTATGCAGGACTTTATTATTTTTCTCAATAGTCCTGCACTTCAGTTAAGTATATCTTTCACAGAAGTACAGCTCCCACCCTAAAGACTTCAACAACAGACTTCACAAGTCTCCGTGGTTTCTTTGTTCCAGTGTTTCTTGTCAATCCCACATTTCAAAATATGCTTTTATTTTACACTTGGGCATGTAGCTTAAGCCTCCAAGAACTGGTTTTTTTTAATGTCTGCTTTACATTAAAGAGATATTTAAAGTTTTTTCTCTGTAATCAAATCACCATTCCATTTATTTTTGAGAAAATTCAGCTAAGGTCTTTCAGCTCCCCATGTAAGGAATTTTCTAAAGTCTTCAAATAATTTGGTCATGTTGCTGTATTTTCTTAAAAAATTCTTCTACTTATAATTACAGACTGCATGGAGTTTTCCAGACTCTGCCTTTACTATGTTAAATTCAGTGAAGTGAAATTTGTATTTCCAAAATATAATTCCAAAGGTTTTGGAAATTAATGCTAAATTTCAGTTCGATATCTTTGTAGCAGGGATTTTCCCTGAACTTTTTGCCCTGCATTTTTTATAAATACTATTTTTTCTGAAAATGATTTAATTTTTTAATATAATATTTCAGTGAATTCCAAAAATTCTCTCAATATGAAGCATCAAAGCAACTTTGTTAGACAGCTATACTGTGAAATCTAGAAATGGTCATTTTTTGTTCTCAGTTGGCCTACAGAAGAGCCAGGCCCAGCACGCAGCTAACATACTGTCATGGTTTAACCCCAGTCAGCAGCCAAGCACCACACAGCTGCTGCCTCACTCCCTGTCGTCCGTCCGTCCCCCGCTCCTGGTGGGAGGGGGAGGAGAATCGGGAAAGAAGGCAGAACTCGTGGGTTGAGATAAGAACAATTTAATAACTACAGTAAAATATAATACTAACAATAACAATAATGAAATATAATAGTAGTAATAATAATAGTAATGAAAAGGAATATAACAAAAAAAGGAGGGGGGGGGGGGGGGGAGGAAAAAAAAAAAACCAAACCAACCCAGTGATGCACAATGCAGTTGCTCACCACCCGCTGACTGATGCCAGAGCCGCGATCGGTGCCTCCCGGCCAGCTCCTCCCTGTTTATATACTGGGCATGACGTTCCACAGTATGGAATACCCCTTTGGCTGGTTCAGGTCAGCTGCCCTGGCTCTGCTCCCTCCCAGCTTCTTGCACACCTCCTTGCTGGCAGAGCATGGGAAACTGAAAAGTCCTTGGCTTAAGATAAGCGCTACTTAGCAACAACTAAAACATCAGCGTGTTATCAACATTATTCTCACACTAAATCCAAAACACAGCACTGTACCAGCTACTAAGAAGAGAGTTAACTCTGTCCCAGCCGAAACCAGGACACATACGCAACAGTTTGTGCAGCAGTTTCTACTTCTTTGAGATTTTCTTGATATCTTCTTGAGCTTCTGGGCACTTTTTCTGGGATTTGGGCACTTCTGGGAAACCTCTGAGAAAACTGAGGGTGCCTGCTGCTGCCAGGTAAGGCTAAGGTAAAGGTAGCTCTAGCAGCTTCTAACGAACTCCATCAGCTGTCCTTGATCAGCAGGTGCCTGCAGCCTTTGTTCTAGCTGACTCCTGATTAGGGAGGATCAAGCACCCTTTTAGCCCATGCCAGGAAGAGGACTATAAAACAGCCAGGCGATGCAGCAGTTTGTGCAGCAATAACTGAGGCAGCCAACAGATGTGCAGCAGTTTGCACAGCAGTTCATGCAGAAGGGCACAAAGAAGAGGCCAGCAAACTTTCCCTGTCCAGCATATGCATCCTTAAAGATGATGGTCACAAGGCACAGGACCCAGGCACTACTGAAGTAACTGCTGTCAGACTCTTGCACCCAGGCAGCTTCAGATGGAGGACACAGCTCTGTAAGTCCATGGGGCCTGATGGGTTGCATCCACAAGTGCAGAGGGAGCTAGCTGATGTCATTGCAAGGCCACTCTTGATTATCTTTGAATGGTCATGGTGACTGGCAGAGGTTCCTGAAGACTGGAAGAGAGCAAATATCACTTCTGTCTTCAAGGAGGAAGATCTGGGGAACTACAGGCCAATCAGCCTCACCTCAATCCCTGGAAATGTGATAGAGGAAATCCTCCTGGAAACCATTTCCAAACACATGAAAGACAAGAAGGTGATTGGGATAGTCTGCATGGATTTATGAAGGGGAAATTATGCTTGACCGACTACATTGCCTTCTACAATGAGGTGACTAGCTTGGTGGATGAGAAGTGAGCAGTGGGTGTTGTTGACCTCAACTTTAGCAAAGCCTTTGACACTATCTCCCGTAACTTTATCTTGTCAGCTTCACAGACAAGCTGACCAAGTACAGATTAGATTAGTGGATAAGTGAGGTGGATTGAAAACCAGCTGAACAACTGGGCCCAGAGGGTTGTGATCAGTGGCACAAAGTCCATTCGGAGATGGGTCACTAGTAGTGTACCCCAGGGCTCAATAGTGGAGCCAGTACTGTCCAACATCTTCATTAACAACCTGAACAATGGGGCAGAACGTAGCAGAGAACTGGGGCAAGAGGAATCACATGAAGTTCAACAAGGGGAAATGCAAAATCCTGCATCTAGGGAGGAATAACCCCAGGTATCAGTATACACTGGAAGCAAACTGGGAAGAACCTTTGTGGAGAAGAGCCTGCTGGACAACAAGCAGATCATGAGCCAGCAATGCACCCTCATGGCAAAAAAAAGGCCAGCAATATCCTGGCTGCATTTGGAAGAGCATTGCCAGCAGGTCAGGGGAGATACCCTTCCCCTTTGCTCAGCACTGGTGAGACCACATCAAGGAAGACATGGACTTACTGAAGTGGGTCTAGCACAGACCCACAAAGTGGATTAAAGAGAATGGAGCATCTTTCATAAAAGGAGAAGCTGGGTGAGCTGGGACTCTTCAGCCTGGAGAAGAGAAGTCTGGGGGAGATCTTATCAGTGTGTATAAATACCTGATTTGAGGGACTGAAGAAGAGCGAGCCAGATTCTCCTCAGTAGTAGCCAGTGACAGGACAAGAGGCAATGAGCACAAATTAAAAAACGGGAAATTCCATCTGAACACAAGAAAACACTTTTTTATGGTGAGGGTGGACAAATACTGATATAAGTTGCCCAGAGAGGTTGTGGAGTCTCCATCTGTGGAGATTTTCAAAAGCTGAGTGGACAGAGTCCTGGACGATTGATCCTGGTTGAGGAGGGGGATTGTACTAGATGATCTCAAGAGGCCCCTTCCAACCCAGACGATTCTGTGATTTTTATTTAACTAGCTCTAGCTTATTCTCAGCATAACTGCCAACAACTTCATTTTTATGGGTTAATAGGATTTTTTTAAATGTTTCATATGTATTTAAACAGACTGATTCTCCACCGTGGTGGTTTCGCTGGTTCCAGTGATGAATTCAGTTCAAACATTTACAAATCTTTCTACATTACCACAGCCATGTGCTTGACTCTGTGTTCCTTGGGAAGTTGCAGGTGTCTTAAAGTAAACATTTTTGAAACAACTTCCTTATTTCCAGTTGTTGTGTTTATAATACCAAATACTTCACTTAAGAGGAAGTTATTTTAGCATTATCTTAGTAATAAATTAAACGCCTTATAAAACTGAGAGTCCTTTGGGTTGTCATATCTAGTGTTTCAACATTGATTTCACTAAAATTTTGTGTTTGGAGGGACCTTGTGAAATTGCAATACTTGCCTTATGTTAATAATCAGTTTACTCTCTGAGATTACAAGTTTTTCTAATCAAGCATGAGTAAAATTATTATGACACAGTGGAAAATCTTCCTAAGTAAATAAACGGGTGGGGAGCTGTTAGGTTTTCTTAACATAATTATTTAGAGTGACATCAAAATTAATTTAAATTCAGATTGCGTTTATCTGGTTTATAGAACTTAAATATTTCTTTGACATAATTTGTTTTCTAGTTCAGTGAGTAAATGTACTCAACGAATTGTAAAACAAGCGTTACAGAGCAATGATAATTACTGCATAGTAGGTCAGACTGCTGGCACAGTGCAAACAGTATTTTTCACAGCTACAGCTCTGGAGTTTTGGAATCTCCTTTAATCTTCTCAGTCCTTCTTGACTTTGATGCAAGTTGTTTTTAAGTATGCAAAGCTCCAGTCTGATTTTATCTTCAAGTTGGAGTGCTGTACGTTCCTTCACTGAGGTATTTAACAGTCTAAAAATATTTAATGTAAAAGAGAGATAATTTTCAGTTTTTCTACCAGAATGTCTTTACCTTAAAAGCAAAGTAAATAACCAGTAAGGTAGGATACAGCTTAAAAAAAAAAAATTCTATTTTTTCCTACTTTGGCATTTAAAAATGGGATGGAAAAGGTTGTAATTTAGAATGTTGAAGACAGATTTGTTAATTAGAAAATAGTTCTATCATTTTTTTAATTTCTTGGTTATTTTCCATTGAATTTTCCATGCTATTTCCATTAATGGAATAACAGAAATTATTTAACTTTTAAGATCTCATTTAGAATTTTCAGGCTCCCTTCCAAATACTCTATTATCAATATTTCTTTTAACATCTCTTAGCAAAAGGTATAGTAACATGAGAGAACAGGAAATTCTCATAATTAAAAATTAAGGTGTTCATTATAAAAATACCTAAATGTAGTTGAAAAATATTTCTACAAGTGATTTTGAATTTAAAATGCACTTTTGTGAATACACTTGAAAAATTGTAGTGGATTTTGCGTAGGGATTTGTCAGCAAAGTAGGTTGTGGCCTTTCACTTCTTGGCACGTTATGCCTTTTTAAGGACTTTTTTTGATGTTTGTTAAATGCATTTGAATAATATTATATAGTCTGGCTAGGTGCTCCCTTTTAGCATTTTATTAATACCAAAATGAAGAAACTAGTGTTTATTGAAAATCATTCCTAAAATTGGAAAGCCAAGGTTGAGTGCAGGAGTGCTTCTGCATTAGCAAGGAGCTCCCTAGTGACTTTTCTTCCAAAACGGGGGATTAGGGTCTGTGTGCTCTATTCTTCTGTGAGCCGTGTTTCTGTGAAAGGCTTTAGTGGGATATGAAGGACACACTTTCACTAGTTTTCTGGCAACGGCTTAATTTCTTGCCTTCTGGCCTTATTTCCTGTGAGTTTATTCAGATTTAACATTTAATAAAGAGGTTAATTTGTAATACACTGGTTACCATAATACATCCTTAAGGCCAAGGTTAATAGGATTGAAGAAGGAATTGTACATTCAAGTCCTAACACTGTATTACTGAAGTTAAAAAGGTTTCATTGGCTGTGACTTAGATTTCCAGTTTAGGAAAGAGAATATCCAAACTATAAGATTCCTAAGGATAAAAAAAAAAAAAACAACTTGTGCAGTTGTGACACTACCAAAGTTAATGACAAAACTCCTACTAACAGCAGTTGTGCTGTCAGGTGGTTAAATGTCAAAGCCCTCCTTAAATATTACCAAATTTTTGGCTAAATGCATGATGAAAAATAATGACTCTGTATTCGGGCTGTGCATTTGTTGTAGATTTGTAATTTTCACTCTGATCTGTCAAATAGTTGATTGGGATCCTGGAGAACCTTCTGCTGTCCCACAACCAATTGGTAGATGTGCACTGTTGAGTAACTGGGTTGGATGGGTGATTGCTGTGATTTTGTGATTAATTCTAATCTTTTGTTTCCAATTAGCTCTTGAACTGATTTTCTCACTGATACTGCCATGTGATGTCTGCCTTCATTCCCCTAAAATGGCAGTCTGGCAAGCTTTTTCTGGTAAAACATGGAGCAGAGGACTGTCACCAGCTTTGGGCTGGGCTGGGTTTCCCCTGGGTTAGAGTTGGTTGGAGCTCTTGCAAGCTCCAGGTGAACTGCCAGGAGCACTGGGTTGTGACTACAGACAGAGAGGGAAAACTGGGAAGTTTATATGGACTAGGCGTGTCATCTCAGAGGACTGAGACGACGGAAGGCCTCTTTTTGTACTCTGAATTAGCTTAGGCACTGGGACTTGTCTGGCTGCTTGGTGGCAACTTTGGGCATCTGGAGAAACAGTCTTTTAACTGCCCAGAGCTCCACTTGCATGGCTGCATTTAGGTGCCCAAGGTGCTGGTGGGGTGTCCATGGGTTGGGCACTCTGAGACATGGGTCTCTACTTTCCTCCTGCTTCAGGTATATCTGTCCCTTTGTCAGTCTGGTTTTGAGGATTATTCAAGAGAATCTTAGTTTAGCTTGGCAAATGAGTTACATAAGCCTCATTAATCTTGCATAATAACTACAGTAGTTAAGACTTTAAAGCCCAGCTTCCTACTTTCTCTAGAACTAGTTCCTGTTTTGAAACATGATGATGTGTTTCAGGAACCACTAATTAGCAGTTTCCCTTGAAAATTCACACAGGCTTATTCTAAGAACTTTTCCCTTCATACTCAAGTATGGGTTCTTTAAATTATTAATTCCATAAATCATGTCAGCGTTCCTACATAACTCTGCTCGGTTTTATCCTAAAATAATCCACAGCTTATTTTTAGACACTAGGATTAGCGATCTTACTCTTCTATAGTTAGAGATATGCGAATAGATGGATGCAACATGATACAGCAGGGGGTTACAATACAGACTTTGAATTCTTGCATTGCGTGTTGGACCTGCAGCGGTGCCCAGGGGCAGCAGTCAGAATCAGAGCACAAGTTTATGGAAGGATGCACAGAGCCTCTCTTCTGAACAGCTTTCCATTTAACGTAAGGCAAAGCTCGTCAAGTCATTTCGATTAACAGAAGGGGCAAAGGAAGAGAGGAATAAAGAGTGCAGTTGGCCACAT
This sequence comes from Gymnogyps californianus, assembly GCF_018139145.2. Classification (NCBI taxonomy): domain Eukaryota; kingdom Metazoa; phylum Chordata; class Aves; order Accipitriformes; family Cathartidae; genus Gymnogyps; species Gymnogyps californianus. The sequence goes on along the minus strand of NC_059473.1, from coordinate 95,378,383 downwards.
ACTTCAGCTAGGCATTCATCTGGGGTTGGCTGAAGCATATAATTTCTCTTTTATTTTTAATATTTTGTCTTTTTGGCCACGAACCAGGCAGTTATTTGAATGATTTGTGTGTGTATCATAGCTGAAGTTTGTGCTGTGGAAAAGAGGAAAGTAGCTGACTGTCCAAATTAGTTGAGGGCACACATTTCGTGAGTCAAGGGGACAGGATACAATATTAGTAACATTTAGACAACTTCTTATCACATTGCCAACAAAAATGTATGCAGCAAAAAGGAAATAACCAGCAACTGTTTTGGTTTTCTTTTCTTTAGATATTATTCTAAGTAGCATTAGACAACTTGTTGACACCACTTATCTTTTTTAACTTAGTGTAGGTGGTATTGCATTTTTTATTTAGTGAAAGGAAGTATGTGATGCCTAGAACATTTATTTATGATGGTGATATGATTTTGAGTGGTTTTATAACCTCAATATTTGCTCAGTGAACTCAACTAGATAAAGGTAATGAGCCTCCTGTGCCGGCTGCCTGCCCCATGGACAGCGATATGGCAGCGAGTACAGCTCTCATGGGGCTGCCAAGACTCGCTTCTGAGCAGGAGGTGGGAACTGTAGCTCTCCGCTAAGCCCACTCCACGAACCCTAGAGGACACCGCCATGTTTTTCACTTTTTCTTTCTTGCCAGAAGGAAGACTCAGAATCAAACTGTAAATATTTAGTCACAGTCTGGCTCATGGTCTGCTCAAGGCAAGGCCATAATGGGCTTATCAAAAACATTATTCTAATAGTTTTAATTATCCTAAACAAAAACGTAAACTACTTTTCTCTATTTTCATTCTTACTATAGTATATATTTTAATTTTTTCCATACTGATGCTGGGAAGTCATAGAGAAGCAGGAGTGCTGCCAAGTAGATGGAGCTGTGTGTATCTCTAACATTTAAATCTCTGTATCTGAAAGGCATTGCTGAAAGGTAGTGGCCTTTTACGTATTTCTGTGTTAAAATTAAAATATCAGACAGTTTAGAAGAGTGCTTGTAGGAAAAAAAAAAAACTTTTGTTCCTCTAGAAAAAGCTGATGCTTCGTACTGATCTGTGTGATGGTTCTATAGGTTTTTTGTACACATGGCACATAGTATAATGACTAATAATATAATGATTGGATAAAAGATAGGGCAAGTGTTTCTTCTGTGTTTCATCAGGTAGGTGTTCTGGTAATTAACAAATGGCAGTGAAAAATAATTACCCCCAATTTTTATTTTTTTAATAACTGATTTTTCAGAAATTTTGTCAAGTTTTGACTTTGCAATATGTCATAAATCACATTTTAGCTCATCTTGTAAATAGAGATAAAATTGCCTTCCCAACATATTCCACGTTTTCCTGTGTAATTAACACCTCGTTCACAGTTGTGTCTGCCAGTCAAAGCCCTGCCTTCTTCCCCTGGACACTTCCTTGATACTTTGTTTAGACTGCTGAGATTTTAAGTGTCATCCTCAGGATACTTTAAATAAGTCCAAACAGGAAAAGGAAGGTGCTTCAAGAAGTCAACAGTGTAGATCATTATAACTCAGAGGGACTATTTAAAAAGTATGAAGCAATTTATCTTTGTTTATTACTTGCATCATTACCTCTCAATCTGTTTTTCATAGTTTCTAAGGAAAGTTTACTGTTTTTCAAAAAAGTTAGGAAATATTAGTTTCCATCTGTATTTTTGAAGTAGAGATCAGTCTAAAAGTCTAGATCTAGCTAACAACAGCCCCCTTTTCTTGTGCATGTGTGCCTTTCCCGGTGCTGTGCCCTCTGTCAGGCCAGGCAAGCTGCTCGGTTGCCCAGTGAACTGCATCAATGAACTGATCAAAGTCAAAAACAACTCTACTTTTTTGTGGGCCATCCTTAGCCCAGGTGAATTCCAGGCTCTTGCTCGTCCCAGGGCTGCGTGGACAGTGCTACCAACACAGCAGAGGACATGCTGGAGGTGGGTGGTAAGGGGCAGTATAGCCTTGAGCCCAATATAGGCACCTAGTACTGTATTTTGGTTCCAAAAATTTACCCTGAGCTGCCCCAGTTACAGCCCTGCATGTGCGAGTACTGGTGGGATTAAACAGCTCAGCACATAACACATGTCTCAGCTAGTTAAGACCCAGGAATTTGGCACTCCAAGTATGCTGAGGTGGGGGGTTTTTTCACGCTGCCCTTAAAACACACTGACTGACTGAGGACCTTCATAAAACCGTGGTGGCAGTGTACATGTTATGTGTCACAGCGCAGTGGATGAAACATTCCCACAACCCTTGTTCTGTTCTTTCTTCAACTTGAAGGGCTCCAAATCCCTACCTCATGCTTCTCAGGAGAGTCCCTGGCATCTAGGCAAGAGGTTGCTGTGGTGAGCTGCAGGGTGTGAGGAAAAGAGATTTTCCACCCTCACTGTCATCATCTTGTTTCCCCTCAGCATAAATCAAGATAAATGAAAGGCAGAGCATGAGAGTGGTTTCCTACAGATCAGGGCGCTCACCTGTAAAGAGCGAAGCTGAGATTCCACTTTCTGTACCTTAGATTACTTCTGCAGTTTGTGCGAGATCGTCATTTAATAAAACACTGAAGCAGGCTTAAAAGTAGGGACCATAGCTTACAGAAATACCCCTATGTGTTAATTGTGAGCTGTCAGCAAGCATTTTCATTTTTTAACTTCTTAAGCCAAGTTTTCACCAGGATATCCCCCTACTGCTTTTTGTTAATTTACGTTTGCTGCATGCAAGGGAAAAATTCAGTCTTAATGGATATAATACTTGGGGTTTTTGCCATCGCACCTAGATATTAGTTGTTCTCAACTGTTGTTTCTAGAAAAGTGCATCAGGTTTCAGCTTGGCAATAAAGTTGTAAATTACTTCCATTTTTATGTTGATATTCCTAAAAAAAAAACATATGTGAAAACAGCAGTTGTTCATTCGAGCTCTGTACTAAAAGAATGTAATAGTTACATGTGCATGTTTTTTAGAATCCAAGTGGAAAGTCTCCCGTTAACTTAAGTAGACTTTTATGCACCTTAAGTTTTAATGCAAATGATTTTGCATGTGCATTATCTACACAGATGGTAGTAATTGCATGAGGAAGGTGAATTGGTTTTGCAAATAAATCTCTGACTTCTCTGCTTGTTATCACATCCTGGAGAAGAAGGGTATGAGTGTTTGTTAATTGGGTTATATTGCACATATTACTTACTGCACAAGTCAGGGTGACTACAGCAGCATAGTTTAACATCCCAAGCTCTGGTATATTCAGATAAAATATAATTTCTTTACACCCCATAAGATGCTCTGTTTATAGCCCTATCAATGTGCACTCACATTTGAGACATAGCTTTAAAATGTGACAGTAGATGTTACAGTGATGCAAATATAGTTTGTCGTAATTATTAAAAACAATCCTAAAAGTACTCGAATTAGATAGTGTTGCAGTGAATGATACAGAGTATTCATTTTGGATACTTTTTGAATTTTTTGCTAATAAGCAAGGCAATAAATCTTTTCTTCAACAAAATTCTTATTCCAAATCAGTCGCTAGCCATAACATTTATAAATGTCTGTTGTTCTTTTTTGTTTCCAGGGAAGACGAGGCAAACCAGGCCTCCCAGGAAAACCGGGGCCACCAGGACCTCCTGTGAGTAACTAACGAGGGGAATGAGAAATTTTCACTCTATCCTGGAACTTTGTTAGCGTTTTTGTAGCAGGTTACCTGATAATAATTATAGTTGAAAACAATTGATCTGTGTTTCCTCTGCTGTATCAAACAACTATTATTGCTAGCCTTTTGATACAGCAAAGATAAAAGGACTGGGTCCAGAAATACCAGGGACTACACAGGAGGGAAAGAACAAGATGCAAACTTCAGCAGAGGAAGCAGAAATTGTCTGGCATTTCAAAGAAAGACTGGCCATGTATGCTAAATGTGAATACTGTGCATTCATTCGCTTTGCAAAATGCGTGATGCTCTGTAGAAGATGGGATAATTTCTGTCTCAGAGGGGTAATTTGAAAGATGAAGGACTGTGTGAAGCATGTGCCAACTGTCTGAATGGTGGGGAGGATTATACCCAGCACTGGAATGAGCACTCAGCTGTAGTTCAAATGAGTTTACTGAAGAATTAAAAAGATTAAGAAATACATGACTCTGTGAAAGGATTTGTAATATGAAGAACTAAAGGGTTTAGCTCAGATCTAAGAGGTTTGGGATTTTAATTTTTTTTTTTTTTTTTTTGAGATACATGATTTCAAATTTCAAGTTAGGTGTGGATGTATATTAGCCTAGAATGAACGCAGCCTTCCTTTGGTAGAGGAAGAGTTGGTCATATTTGTAAAATTCCCTATATATTATATTGTAAAAATGCTGTTGTGCACAAATACAAAACACTCATTTGTGGATTAAGTAAGCTTCTGCTGGTTTACATTCCTAATATCAAACAAGGATCTCCAATTCCTTTTTCTGCTTACCTGCAATAGGTAAAGGCTAGTAGTTTATGCATCAGAAAGTTTGATGCATATGCTTCAATGTCACTGCAAGGGAAAACTCATCTTATTTGTAGAGAAGAGAATAATGCACTGCTGCATGACATACAATGACTAAAATGAAATAGATGTCATTTACACTTATCTAAAAACAAGACTACATAAATTTTATAAATATTTTTTCCCCTTTTTCCTTGCAAAATGTGTTCAGAAAGAGGAGTTGATGATGGAGTTCATTTATCCTGCATAAAACTAAATAGTTAAAATTCCCTCCCTTTCCTTCTTGTCCCCTACATATAGTCATATTGAAGCCTTGCTTATTTGAGTCTTTTGTACAGTTTGGGCTTCCTAATGCTGGAATGGTACTGCCCACTGTGGGAGTCCAAACAGAGGAAAAGAGTGATGCAGAATCTTTCATAATACAAATACCAAAAATAACCTTTAAAAGAAAAAAAAAAAAAGGCAAACCATGGCAGAGGTCAATGTTAGACCTAATCTACTTAGCTTTTTGTAAGCCAGTGAAAAGCTCTTTCTCCATTACAGATTTCTGCCATCATAGATTTGCTGGCAGGTCAGGCTTGTGAAGATGTATGATCCTTGACAGACATACCAGAAATCTTGAGTGGAAGCTAAATTGCACTTTTGTTACTGAGACCTATTTCAGATTTTCTTACAGCAAACAGAAAGCTCAACTTTGTCAGCATGGCAGCATCCATACAAGGAGCTCTGTATGGGTACTGTAACCTAGCACTACATATCAGAAAAGCATTCCTCAAGCAGTCATGGCCTAAATATTGGTTAAAAGTATTTGTTTCTGGCATAACTATCTTGATGTAGTCCTTGCTTTGGATACAGCTACACCAGCATCTTGTGTTCCTCTTCCAAGACTGAGAATATAACCCATAGAAAAAGGCACACTCTAAAAGCAGTAATGCCTGCTAATGCGCATTGGCAGTATCCCCATGTTTAAAGTGCTACAGCTTGTACGTACCAAAAAGACTTTAACATGATCCATCGTTCCTCCTGTCTTTTTCAAGGCTCAAATCATATTAAATTTTGCTATATTGTGCTTCCAGTTACCCCTTCTCTTCTAATAGTAAGTAGTGGCAGCTTCCTCATGCACATGGATATATTGTTGGCCTTTACTTTGGCCTTTCCAAAGTGCAACAGAACTATCACACCTGCAGGGTGGTTGCTGTCATAAGTTTGGCATGTGCAGGGTACAAAATGCTTAACAGATTGACTGAACATATGAAAATTAGACTTTCCAGCAAAAGTAAGTTTGGTGTTTGGTTGATGTTTCAGAAGAATACAAAATTTGTATTTGAGAAAAAAGAGATTCAGTCATTAATTGTTAGGGTAGCTACAGTACACACTATGTGTTTGAAATTAACAAATTACCTAATTTATTTATCAGTTTATGCCATGATGTTAAGTACTTAATTTAGGTATTAGAACAGCCATGTGTTTAGTAATGACAAAAAAAAAAGTGTGACAAAGAAAGTTCTGCCTCCTTGAGGAAGAAGTTGGTGAACAGGATACAATACTTAGGGGATTTGGTATAAACAATAGTCCTAAAAAAAGTGTGTGCAGGGAGGGATTATGAGACCACATTCTGAAGAGTCAAAAGGGCTTTAAATTGGACACTACGAAGTGGTGTGAGTTTTAACTACAATAATAATTTTTTACCTGCTTGTTGCATGGCAGCATTTAAGACTTCTAACTCTCTCTCAATAACTCATCTTTCTTTCCCCCCCCATCCCAACCTAGTTTCTGGGGATTTTTTTTCAGTAAAATTGATGTTTGTAGTGAGTTTCTAGTCCCTTAACATCATCTGCACATCTTTGGTTAAAAACCTGTTGTATTGGTGTCAGAAACATAGATTGATTGGCAACTGGTAATGAAACTACTCAGTTAAAGTGGGACACTCTGTGCAATTTCTTCCAGGTATCCTTTCTTTTGTGTCATTTTTCCCTTATCCTTTCTTTTATGTAATTTTTTCCCTTTGGAGCAAATCCTGTGCCCACAAAAGGCAAGGAGTCAATGAAGATTTTTATTGATGGGTTATTAAAAAATACTTCCTACCCAGATGATGATCCTCCTTTGAGTATTTTTTAAAGTTTATTAAATATTATAGACTTTTAAAGTGTTCTGTTATTCCCTTCTGGTTCAGAATTCATGGTTTACATCCTTGCTATCTGATGTTGTTTTTGACTACTGTTCTGTTATTTCAATACTGGAGAGCTGAGATGTGTGCTCACACTTGTCTCACTCCAGCGGGTAAGAATTTATGCTGAAAACAAGGAATCCAAACGGGTTACGTAGAACAGCAGCTCCCTCTAGTGCTTTTTGATTCCTTCCCCCTGTTTAAAAAGCCTGGAGAGCAGTTTAAAGCTTCTGTTAAATACACTATTCATTTCACGCTCAGAAGCATTCTGAAAATTATGGTTGTGAAATCAAAATCTCTGTACCCTCCAAATGTATTTCATATATTTTCTTGCTTGCATTTTCTTCTAAAGTCTTCTGAAAGAGATACTGTCTCTTTCACACGCTGTTATCCTGCTCGGCATGGCTCTTCGCTGAAACTGAAGTGCTGATTTTATGAAACAAAAAGAAATACTATGATAGGAGGATGCTGTGAGGTTTTAAGTACAGCATTTTGATCTGACTGCAGAACTGAACTGATAGCTTTCTTCTGCTGTAGCTGCTAACAAAAATATCTACAGGACTTAGCAACGCAGATGGGGTTACCAGCAGACCGTAGCTTATTTTGCATATGTATAATGCATTGGCTTTCTAGTTCCCACACCGTTTTTTTTTTTTTTCAGTACTTGAAAGCAAATGTATGGAAAGTGTCTGAACTTAGTATTTATATGCTGTTGGCTTAAGGATGTACAGGCCTAGTTCTGCAGTCTTCACTTAGGCAAAATGCTTTTCTGGTCTTGGGTTGTAGAATTACTACCTGCTTGTTTTTGTGTAAAGTCCTGTTAAGAGGAGATCGTTTATTTTTCTATTTGTCCTGCTTAGAAAATAGCTGCATGATGTCTGGCACTGTTTTACATATTATGGTCAGTTGTGGGAGGTTTTGGGGGTTGGGGTGTTTTTGTTTGTGGTTTTTTTTATTTTTACTTCTACATGAATCAGAAGCCAGGTATTTCTATTTACATAGGTAGGCTAAAGCACAGAAAAGAGAGTTTTACTGGTTTCTCCATTAAGGGTTAACTTCATCTTTTCTGTCTCAGTTTTCTCTGTCTCTACTGGAACTGTTATGACTGGAGGAATTCCATTTCTCAATAGTTCCCATTTTAGTGGGACATCAGATTATTTTTAAAATAAAGAGAGTGCCAAGCTAGAGTTGTGCTACAAAATTCCACCAGTATAACAGCGTTCTTTGGGGTGAGTCCGAGTATGACTTCTGCCCAGTGTTGCTGTTTGGCAGAAGGGAATTACTGTCAGCACTGGTTTTTAAAGGTAGTAAACATGAGGTCTACCTGATTTGGCCAAGTGCCACCTTGTCCAAGAAGCTGTCTGTGGCAGAGGCGGGAAAGAAACGTTGGGTCTGCGAAATCACGGGTTAATAAACTGCAGTCATGGTTATTCATCCTCTTAAACCTGCTGTTTTCTACCAACACGTCCAAAGTTATTGTTTGCAACTATTCTTGTTTGGAAGAATAGCTTTGTGTTACTCCTTAAAGCCTTAAATTAAAATAGGGTTTCATTTTTGTTTGTTTTGCATGTGAGGCAATGGAGAAGTTCGCAGACTACTTGAATTTCTTCATTTAATCCCATATGCTTTTGGTCTCTTGTTATTCAGTATGTATGTCAGTGCCACCAAACTAGTTATCTTAAGTAGCCAGCAGTTTGCCTTGGAAATCTCATTTCCTCTGCCTCAGGAAATACTGTCATTCCTCTACCAATATTTTGAAAGTGAATGAATGTTATCAGTTAATTACAATAAACAGAAAATTAAAGCAATGATAAGTGAAAATTGTCAGTAGCATTTCTGGTATTCCTGGACTTTCAGCTTCTTTTTAGAAGAATATTGGAAATGCTTACATGGTAGGACAGGAATGGCTGGCAAGGGTTGGTCATATTGCTTGTTCCTATGCGTTTAAGTTTTTAAATTCCATATCAAAATGTAATTAATGTATTCTATTGTGGCAGACGTCATGCCTTCATCATTCTTTCCATTTGCTCTTTGGAATAGTTATACAATATTGCATATCTGCACTGATGAGTTTCATGATTTTTTACATTATAGTAATCAGAAAAACAGTTTTTTATTTTACTGGGCAGGCACAGATCTGAAATAGATGGATAAAGTGATTACACTGAGTCACTTGCAGTGCTGTGTTCTCCAAAATGGCCTGTTCTTGAGATGCAACCAGTGCAATTTACTTGTTACACACTTTACTGCATGGACTGTGAGATTGGGTAGACTTTTTCAGCAGTCTCGTCTTCACCGAATGCAGACAAACTGTAAAAGTTAAGGGAGAAAAATATATTATAAACTCCAGTAATTTCACAGTTTGGAGCTATTTCCTTTTAAGCACCTGTGTTTCTATTCCTGCCTTGTCTATAGAAATAACATCTGAAACCTGTTTGTAATTTTGGAAAACAATCAGGACACATTTTCAATTCTCTTCTTATTCATACAACTGTACTATCTGTGTGCTTCACTTCTCAATTACACAACTTGATATTAAAAAAGAAAGAGGAAACTCCGCTCCAGTGAGCTTCAAATTGGCAGATGTGCAAAGTTCTCATTCAAAAGCTAGAAATTGCCTATACAATAATTCTTCAACTCCTGTTAATTTCCTTGCTTCTCCACTTACAAACCAATACTACTGGTTCTTTTTTTGTCTTCAGAGTGGATTATGCAGTGGAGAGAAACTGTGTGGAAGGGAAGAAAGAGACTAGAGTGTAGGAAAACACCCTTGAATAAAAGTATTTTCTGTTGTTGTACACTCATTTTATTAATTTTATTTTAGCAAGAATGATGGAAAGATAAAATTTTTAAATTTATGTCAATTTTTGAAAATGGAAAGACTAAAACCAGAGACGTGGTTTATCTCTGGTAACACAAAGGCTGTGGCATAGTTAAGAATGCAACCCAAATGCCTTAAGTTCCCCTTGACTGCCTTAGTCATGAGACAGTTCTGGGTTTTTTTGAGGTTATGTCAGTTTTTCAAAAGTGTGACATGTACAAAGGATTTCCATTTTGTCAAAAATTATTTATTTGATGTACAAATAATATCTGAGAGGTTGGGGTTGGTGGCAGATATAGCATTCAATCCTTCCTGGGTTGTGTGGTTACAGCAGTTTCATTTGTGAAAAACAGTAAAAGAAACAACATGGTGGCGAATGAGAAGGGAGAATAAATTGTTATTTTTGACTGCTTGCAGGATTACAGAATCCTGCAAGGATTCTGGATTCAAGGATTCAACACTGCAGGATTACAGTGTTGAAGTTGAGCCATCTAGTAAGTAGGCAGTGTCATCAAGGTTCAGTCCCAATTCTGGATTGCTCTCTTTAATATGGATATCGAAGTAAAAACTTTGCCATTAACTTCAGAAATCAGAGCTGAGTGAGCATCTCGGTCAAAACATGACTATATTTATCTTATTTTTCAACATAAATTTGAAGTGACAATTCACTTCCAAATAAAATGAATGGAAACATTTATGGCCTTGTGTCTCTTCCGATGTTGGGGAACAAAGAGGGAGGGAGGCACCTGTGAAGTTTCATGTGGTTTCCAAATCTTCCTAATGTCCCCTAATATGTAAGTACCACTATCTTTCTGTAACAATGTAATCACAGTAAAATACATAGGATCATATTTCATAATTTAGTGATAATGTCTCAGAACACACCTGTCTTGTTCTGGTATGCTGCAATAATGTTCTGCCAGGTCTTACTGATTTATCCATCAGTTTTAATAACTTTTTCCTATTTGACTTTAATTTGGCTTTACCGTCTTCCTAGTTTTTTATACCTTCAGATACCATGGGAACTTTGTGATTGCCTCTCTTTTATTAATTAGTTTCCATCAGATTGAAATTTTTTTCCCCAAGGAAGTAGTCGTTTGGTTAACCAAAATCATGGTTCTGTTGCTCATCTTTTTGAAGTTCGGTACCTCAAGGGAAATACCTTTACTGGTAAGAAGGCCATCAGAGTTTCACAGAATGATCTTCTACATGTGGGAAAACTTTGTGGTTTTGCCGTTCTGCGCACTCCTACAGAGCAGATGCATCTTGCCGGAGAAGGCTTTGCTGTCAGAGTGCAAATCATGACCTACCTTATTTAAATGCTTTGTCAGAACACTTCAAAATACGATTACATTGGAGCCAAAAGATACCAGGGGATATTAGCATCTTCTATACACATGTGAAATTACCAGATATGAGGAATGTCACCTGTGACAAAATCATTGCTGTTCCTCTCATCATCTTTTTCCCTGAATTGCCTGATGGTTTATACAGCAGCAACTCTGAATTAGTAAACAGTTGAGGTCCTCCTTAGAAAAACTGGTTATTTAGCTTATATTGGCCCCGAATACATACCATTTCAGTATGTTCCTTGGATCCCTAGCTGAAATCAGTAGATAGAAGGTTTTTCAATTTTTCTAGGAATACTTAGGAGTCTTGCTGCTGCACTGCTATGAATTTGACAGCAGTTCTTGTTACAAAAGTCTTAACCAGTTGAAAACAATAGTATTTTCATTTTGACCAATTTGTATCTTAGGTGAGAAGTGATTTTGATCCTTGACTTCCTGTAATAGTTTTACAGGTCCTTTAGCATGAAAATGGGAGAAATTTTCAATAGATTCTCATTCTGAAAGTGTAGAAGGCTGTTTTCTTGTTACGCTGCATAACACCAGAATATTTTTGTCATAAATGTGATGTATGTATAGTAACAGTGTGCATAAAATAATTAACAAAGACCTTACACAAAATGAAAATGTGTGATAAAAACTGACTAATCTCTGACATAGCATCTCTGACTGATAAACAACCTCCATTTTTTTGAGGAACAACCCTTTTCAAAACTGAATAGAATTCAATTTCCTAAAGCAATCTTTAGGGTGCATTGTATGCCAGCTACATTTTCCGCACTAACATAAAAGCTGCAGAGGGTAAATTGTCTGTAATTATAAAAAGCCCCAGAGGAGGAGAGTTGCCTTTGTGCTCTGTCTCTGTTAAATGCAGGTCATTCAGACCAAGTGACTTAATTGAGTATATTGTAGTCTTATTAATGTAGTCAAATGTTTCTTATAGCCATCATGAGTGGCTGTAGTTCATATTGCATGATGTGAAAATTTCAACTTAAAGAGAGATATTATGCTAATTTGTAAATTTAACTGAGTTTTAGTTCATAAAATCTTGACTGAACTTTGTGTTCTGCCCTGATTTACAACACTTAAAAATCTCATTGAGGGCCTGGTTTATGGCAGATTATGTCTAAAAATGTTTTATTTTTCCCAAGCACGTGTTTTTTAATCTCTCCATCCTAAGCCTGCATTTGTGTAGGAAGGTCCTTCTCCATTGTTGAAATTCTTGATGAAAGGTGTGTGTTTAAGTATAAACTTGCAATGCTAATAAAACTAGGAAGTTAGTCTTTTGGAGAATTCTAGCATTCCTCAATTTCACTTTCTGTACTCTAAGTTAAAAATCTAGCTGTTTACTCAGACTAGGAGCTGCTTCTACATCAAAACTTGTGCTTTAGGTTAGTGGAAGGAGTTTTAAAATGCTGCAGAACAAAGATGCTGCTCGTACCAGAAGGGATTTGTATTAAAATTGATATGGATGTCACCTCTGCCTTCTCTGACAGACCGATTCACTCCAGAAGTTGTTGCCAGTTTTCAAAACTCAGGGATTTAGAAACTGACTGTCCTTCTCCTCTGTGCCTGAAAAAAGATATAATGAACTTACAGAAAATAATTTACTGTATAAGCAAATAAAAATCTAAACCCTTTTACATGACCATTGCTCTTTGAATACAGGTATGTAAACATAACATTAGTTAAATTAAAATGACCTTCTGATGGATGTTTTTCCATGTAGGGTCCTTCTGGACTAAAAGGAATTCTGGATTCATTGAACAAGCATTATAATGAGGTACGGAAATTTGATATAGTGTCTGTGTGTGTGTGTGTGTGTTTATGATTAAGTATCTAAGGTAGAAATGACCACAGTTTTGATCCCTGCAAACCACATTCCAAATTAATCCAAAAGGTAGATCCTTCCCTGTACCCTTTCTGCATGCCTGTACAGGCTCAATCCACACTCCAGTCGCATACCTACTGTGTCATCTGTCCTGCTGCCATGTGTCTTATCTCCCATCCGTCTTCTACTCGTGTATTTTTGCCTGGTATAACTCAAAAAGGAGGTGGGTGAACCACCTAGCTGTTAGCGTAAACCAGCAGCTCCCCATTTCTAAACCTAATTGCTCTAAACCATACTTGACATTTCTTCTTTCTTGACCTACTCTGTCGCGATCCCAAGAGTAGAATAGAAAGACAGGGAGGAATAACTTTAAAAGATCTGCTAGCAATCCATGATAATTGTCCTGATGTTTGTATCATAGACTAATAAAAATATTGTCTTAATTATAGAACCTCCTGCAGCTACAAGCACTTCATAGAAAAAAGTTAAAATTGCGTAGGACAGTGTTCCAAGTGATAGAGCTTTAGAATTCTTACCACAGATTTTTCAAATCATTTAAGCGGTGGTAGTGTCTGCCATTGTAAGGGATTGTAATTCAAAGATCACACAAGTTTTCTTAATTGATGCCAAAGTGAGTACGTAACTTACTTGATTAGAAAATCGTGTTGCATTCAAAGACTGATGAAGCACTATTACAGGAATATTTGGTTAATACAAAGGTTACTGTGCGTATCACACCTTAAGTCATGCAGGTCAAACCTGGAAGACATCCATTTCTTTTAATATTAAAATGCATAACTATAAAGAGCAGGTGAATTCAGGATATTTTTCTTATATAACGTACGCAGATGAGTACTAAAATCTTTTTTTGAATAGGGATTCTGGAGCGAAATTCATATCAAACATATCTTTCCAGTTGCTTTTATCACTGAAGTGATTTCTCTGATATTTCTGATACTTAATCCATTCCAAATCAGTATATCACCTCAGAACATGCATTAGGAATTAAGCCTAGTTTTATATGCTGTCCTGGACAGGAACATTTTCATACCTGGAGACTTAGTTTCTGGTTTTGGTCTGCCATTTCATATGTATGTGTTGAAGTTTTCTATGTTTTGGTTTTATACTTTTCATTTTCTTTCCAGTTTCTTTTTCCTGCCAAAGACAACCTTCACTGATACCAGCTCTGTTTCCTCTATCAATACCATATTTATTGTAACTCATTCCCACCTCTGGACTATTAATCTCTTTTACCCTGATAGTCCCTTTAAGGTTAATTCTGCAGGAGGAAATACAAACAGTGGTGATCTTCAGGAACTGGCAGGCATCTGTCTCCAAAAAGCATGTTTCTTGTCATTGTAAGGCTCTAATAATTCCGAAGGTGTCTTATGTTTCCTAATTAACAATATTCTGGAAAAAATGTAGACCGGCTGCTCTGTGTCTATAAATTAATCATCTTTTAAATCCCGTACAGCTTACCAGCTTTCTGCTTCCTTGAACTGTCTAGTTTGAAGATTTTAATGACACTGTCATGAGCAATTAACTGTTCAACAAGGAAATGCTGTTTGGTTTCAGATGAGAGAGGAGATGGCTTTCTGATTCAAGTAGCAGGTTTTAAATACACAAACTTTCTGTAACTATGTGTTCAGATCTTCCTAGAGTGAACTTAAGTCTACAACTGCTACAGCAAACGTTTTAGTTTCTGTACATTTTATGATGGGAATGGGACATTCCCATCAAGGACAGGACAAAGATATCAAAGAAGTATCAAAGACAAGGACAGCTTGTCTGCTTTGCCATTGATTATTCATTTAGGCAGATGTATGCACCACTAACTTTCCTTTTTTTCCCCCACACTATTACATGGTATGATGAGTGCTGATTTTGTTCACTGCACCCAGTATATAATTTGCAATGTGCCTTAATTATTTGTATTTGTAAGATGATATTTCAGTGATATTCTGAGGTTTTTGAGATTTCTTACACCACAGGAAATGGTCTTGTCATGTTCCAACATTTTATGCATGTTCTCAAGGATCTCACAAGGTCTTCTTTCAGTTTGGTTCTTTAAAGTATTTAAATTGTGACCACATTTTTGTTGCTATAGAGATTTTAATTTTTTTTTTCCTGAGGATATTTGGATGGCTTCTTTGCATTGGTGTTTTTAGAAATCATGAGGGACTGCTACCAAGAAATGTGAGGGATCAGTGAGAGAGATCTTAAGACCCATCATAATTAATAATGTCTTTTTTTCTATAATTTCTCTGTTTCGTAGCAGATTATTTGTGATTCTTCTGATTTCTTAACAGGGTGGGAAACAGTGGCGGAGCATTTCTTTCCTCGTTTTTCTTCCTTTGTGCCTGTTCTTGCAAGGCATATGACTATTTTTATATTCTTTTATATTCCTTCTTGTTATGTCTTTTGCGCTTTCAGTGTAAATGAGATGCTTTGTGTGTGTTTGAGACACGCATTTTGTTCTCTTCATTATGCCAAGAAACTGGTTCTGCTCTGCTCCGTCGGTTACATTCCTTCAGTGATTGGTAAATGATGCCTCGTGATTTGTGTTTATAAACTCTTAGGCCTCTGTTATCATCCTTTGTGTGGGCTTTCAAGGCCTCTGCTTGTCATCTTTTTTTACTTACCAGTTTTCCATACATAGATTTAAGGTCACTTCAGTCAAACCTGCTTCTAAACATCTTTGGAAAGGGCATACAGATCAGTTTAATCTAAAATGTTCTCCAACATGTAAAAATAAAAATGAAACCACAACACAAAGCAATTGAAACTACATCACAGTCTGCTCAGGAAATGTTTGGAAATCAGTATAATTCATAATAATTATAGATTATTCTTGAATAATTCATTGTTACTTTTCTAAGATTTTTTCTTCAGCATATTTTACTTACGTTTTGTTGTAAAGAGCAAATGACCTATAGATATGCAAAGAGCATAAAAGCAGTTAATTGGTCTAATACCCTTTTTTTTCCTCCATGTATGCAAAAGAAATGCACAACTCAGAATAAATCAGAACTTATAGTATACTCATAATAACAGACACCTAGATTGTTCTCAGTCAAGCGGTAGTCAACTACTTCTCAGCAATACTCAGGTTCTCTTCTTTGGGTATCTGCCTCTTGCTCTGGAGCTGATTTTGATAATTAGGGTAGTAACACTGCCCTAACCCTAAACACTGAAGAAGATCCTTCAGGACATTAACATTTATAAAATAATTATTAATTTTATTTAGGTTATATTCAGTTGTCAACTTCTGAAAATATTAACAGAGTGTAAATGGCACTTTTATTCATCATGATGTTTTCCCATTTTAGAGATACAGAAACTGGAATGTGACAAGGGGAGCTGGCTTGCTCAGGGTTTCCATTCAGCCCAGTGGCAGATGTTCTAGGACTTGGACTCCTTGGGTCCAGACTTGAGCTCATTTTTCAGGATCATTGGTTTTGTTGTTTTTTCATTGTTATTAAAAGAAAACATGTTCCCCTTAGGTAGTCTTGAGCCTGGCTTTGTGAAGAGGAAACCGTTTGCTTTGTATTTTATTGTGTCTTTACCTTGTACAGAAGAGTAAATAGATGCAGTGCAATAATACCTGAGCAAGTATACAACCTGAACCCCTGGTCCTTAAATCTGTCTGCTTTCTTTGAGGAGCAGTGTGAGGAGCCTGTTGATCATATTCATTCCCTTGCCTTCTGCCACACTACTGTAGTAGTAGTGAACTTAAATTAGTTCTATTTTACATTTCATGCTACTCAGAAGTAAAAAGCTTGTGTTTTTGTCATAGAAGAGGAGTGATTTTTATTGTTCTTTTCTAACATACTTGAGAAATGTACTGTAATAATGAGCATAAAAATATGTTCTCTGCATTGAGTTAAAAAAAAAAAAATCACAGATTTGCATAGTAATATTCAACATAGACATTTCCCTTTATGCTTTTGTTAGTCTTCTGCTAGTCTGACTGGAGTATGAGTGCATGACAAAGGATGTGTTGCTGCTACACATTACTTAGATGTACTGCATAGGCATTTAGTATCCCTTTCTAGTAGTAAATTAGGACTTCTGAATTTACATACTGGTAAATTACATGAAATTGATATGGTAAATAAATTGTTACTGTAAATAAATGGTGACGTTCTGTCCTCTGATCTTTGTGGTGATGTTTCTTCCCAGAGTGATACAAGACTACTAGGATTACTTGGGACCCCTGGACCTAAAGGCCAGAAGGGAGATGTTGTAAGCATTTTGGATGAATTTGGAGAAATTTCAAAGTGCCTATCTAACCTGTCTCTGCCACCCTTAACACAGTATCTTTTATTTGATTTATCACAACGGTCTTTGAAGGAATAGATTTTAGATATGACTGGCTCTTTGATCTGTGTAGTCCAATATCCAACTCATTGTGCTATCCTGCAGGTGCAGCACGTGAGCCTTTCTTACCTAATATATGATAACCAGAAAGGGAAAATGCAGGAAGATTTATGTGTGGTTTCTATAACACTGTCTGAGGAGAAGTCAAATGAGCTGGCCTGCTGGTTGGGGGGAGAAGACTCTAAAAAAAGTTGAAATTCAGAAAATATATTTAATAGTAAATCATGAATATTTAAAGCAGTTTCTCTGTAACAATGGGACTTGCTATACCAAAAATACTTACAGTCAGCCTCTAAAAATTACATGGAGGTCAAATTCTGAATGCACACCGTATGATAGTATGTTGTTTATAGGCATCTGTCCTGTTTAAACAGTGGAATGAATTTTTAACAATTGGATGCCTTTTAAACTTGGAAGAAAAGAGACAAGTGCTCTGGATATGTCACAGGATTGACAACATTTTTTTTATTGAGAAGCCTGCAGATCTGCTACAGAAAAGTCATTTAAATTAATTTACAGATGTTTAAATCTCAGATTTCCATTGCAATAAAAGTTAAGATTTTTGTCCTACACAGAATAAAGTACAGTTGAAGGGGAGGAGGAGTTTATTTGCATTTGTTAGAATATAAAAGGTTTTAAATATAATTTATTTTGTTAAAAGGGTCAAAAAGGAGAATTGGGAATGACCGGCGCAAAAGGAGAAAAGGTAAATTAATTCCTTACTTCTATGCTTATGTGTGATACTAGAAGGTGGCTGAATGTACTGATTATGAATCAAATCTTGGAAAATATATTCCGGATCAAGAAAATATATTTGGGCATAGGAAAAGCTGTCAGTCTGTGAACGTCCTTAGTAATTTACTCAAGCTCCTCCTTGAAAGAGTATTTATGTATGCAAGTAAATTTCCCTGTTCCAACTTTAAACGCATTCAGACTTTTACTGAATACCAGTTTAAAATTATGTTTATATCAGTTTATGACCAGTGATTGCCTCACAAATTAGACACTATTCATACTTTTTCAAGTTACAAATGTGATCTTCAATATCAATATGAAAAAAATAGGAGTCTTTATAAATTTGAATAATTTAAAGAAACTTCCTAATTTAATATCTTTTAGTTTAAGCTTAAATTTTCCATAAAGATTTGGGGGTGAGGGATGTTACTGGGGAATAGATGTGTGTTATGTTTGTCCTGGTTTCGGCAGGGAGAGAGTTAACTCTCTTCTTAGTAGCTGGTACAGTGCTGTGTTTTGGATTTAGTGTGAGAATAATGTTGATAACACTCTGATGTTTTAGTTGTTGCTAAGGAGCGCATTATCTTAAGTCAAGGATTTTCCAATTTCCCATGCTCTGCCAGCAAGCAGGTGTGCAAGAAGCTGGGAGGGAGCATGGCCAGGACAGCTGACCTGAACTAGCCAAAGGGATATTCCATACCATAGAACGTCATGCTCAGTATATAAACGGAGGGAACTGGCTGGGAGGGGCGGATCGCTGCTGGGGCATTGGTCAGCGGGTGGTGAGCAATTGCATTGTGCATCACTTGTCTTTTTCTTGGGGTTTTATTTCTCTCTCTTTTTTTTTTTTTGTTATATTCCTTTTCATTACAATTATTATTATATTTTTATTACTACTAATTAGTATTATATTTTATTTTACTTTAGTTATTAAACTGTCCTTATCTCAACCCACGAGTTTTACTTTTTTTTCCGATCCTCCTCCCCATCCCACTGGGAGGGGGGAGAGGTGAGCGGCTGCATGCTGCTTAGCTGCTGGCTGGGGTTAAACCATGACAGAGTTTTTCTAGGAACATGTGATGTACCCAGTTCTTCATCCACTGAATAACAGGCACTTTGCTATTCAGCTGTTAGGCTTCCAGTTGGTTTCTTTTGTCATATCCTTGTGTATAAACAGTTTTCATGCAGGCAGAAACTTTATTTTACTCTGTTAATATGACAGATTCATGATTTTGTGTGTTATAAAGCACTTGTATTTGAGAATTTGTCAGATTTGTATGCATCATCACTCTTTTTAGTTCATGTTCCTGACCCTCCCTTGTGCTCCTGCTTGAAAGGATCAGACATGTCATGGTCTTGTCATTAAATCAACATCATCCCTCAAGTAAACTTTTGTAGTCCATACGTTTTATATAGGTTTAAAAAAAACCCAACATTTTTCAAGGACTCTTCACCAAAACCAGACATATGTACTATTTAGCATTTGAAATAAATCTGTGTTAACCTTTTCCCTATTTTTCCATAGGGAGAGCCTTCTGAAAAAGGGGACAAGGGAGATCCAGTAAGTCTAGCTATGTTTTAAAGTGATGATGTGAATAATTTACGTTTGATATGATTTTCATACTGTATTCATGCTGTAGTTCTTTTCTTTGTACACTTTCATTAGATTCAGTGATTACGTAGGATAGCATATGTATTGTCTCCTTCTTACACATGCATCAAGTTCACACAGGTTATAAATAAAAAACAGAGATGCGCTGTTCTTCAGCATTTCTGTAATTGGTACAGTTCATGAACTGAGTTTAAAGTACACACTTTTTTTGTTCCCTGAAGGTTCTTTCTTTCAGTTATTTCACAAAATTATATGTGGGCTGAACTGTATTATTTTAATTGCTTTACCAGTTTCCAGTGTGGCATTTAACATCAGGCAGTTTTCTTATAACCATTTTATGTGTGCATAATTTTTTTATTATTTTGGGGGATATTTTCAGAACACTCATTCTGTAAGAGTCTGTTTACATGTGTTGCTTATTTTTAATTAACTATTGTCCTCTCTTATGACATTTGACAAAAGCTAGTTATGTTGTTTAATACACAACTGAAGGTTGCTCAGATACTTGTGATTAACATATTATAATAACCAAAATAAGGCATACTGTAATAATGTGTGGGTTTGGAGATGAATACTGTGTCACCAGTAGAGTTTTAGTGGTGAAGAATAGGCTTTAGACTGGAGAAGCTCTTAAGCAAATGTGGTGTTTTCAAACAATTTTTCTTTAAAACACTAGGGAAACCTGCAAACAGAATAGGTTTGAAAGAGGAATACCTTTCAGAGTTTGCACAAGGCATCAGAAATTCTTTAATGCTTTCTCAATATTTGTTAAGTTTGCAAACTATAGTATAATATTTTAAGGTAGCAAATTAAACTCTTAGTTGATCTTAGTTAAAGTGTTAACTTCTTATGGTTGTACCTGCTATTTTCAGGGAGAAACTGGAATGGAGGGATCAAAAGGAAATAAGGTATTTTTTTGACCTGTACACACTATATACATCGCTGGTGTACATAGCTGATACTGGGAGACATAACAGTAAATTTGGATTTTTTAATTTTCTCAAACAATATCATTAGGGTGAAACAGGACACCCTGGACCACCTGGTCTTATTGGAAATCCAGGATCAAAGGTAGGTGAAAGGTATTTTTGTAGTATTAACAGCCGTTACATTCTATGCTGTTATATAAGACGACTCTGAATGCTATCAACTCTTTAGCTAGTGTTAAAGGGCAGAGAATGCAAATAGTTTATATCGAAAGTTTGTGCATGGATCATGGCTATTTTACTTTTAGTTCATAAAATTCTTGTTGATCTCAGCATCACTCAGCAAGGAATATTTATTTAAAGCTCAAATGTTATTTGGTCACTCAAGAATATGAGCACTCATTTTGCAATTACAAATCCACCGGTAGCTGGGTATATTCTCTTTATCCATCAGTGAGGCAAGGAGTAACCACTGCCAATACATTAGCGGTTCCAATGTTTAATCCTATGAGACTGTAGGTAATATAGAAGTAGTCATCACCTTGCTTTGAAGAAAATAACCAAAGCACAAATGTTCTTGAGAATCTCTCATGATGCTTTGAATTGTATCAAATAAAGGTAGAAGTGGAAACTGTGAAAATGTATCCGCCATCCAACACTATTCATGTTGGATATGATAGTACCCAAGTTCCTTAGATCATCAAAAGAAGTCCCAGGGGGAATAGATGCAGCTATAGGGCCCACAAAACTGTGCTCTTAAAAATGATTCTCCACTCTAACTCCTTAGACTGCTCTTTGAATGCTAATGTCCTTCCTTGGTAGGAGCTACTGAAATAATTGTTGTAACTGCAGTGGAAATCTAGGTCACATTCACACTGTATACCTTCCAGAAGAGGCTCATAGAGATCCAAAGAATCATTAGGGTTTGCACCAAGTCATCCTTTTATCTGTACGTCTCAATCCCCTTTTCTTTCAGTGCCCTGGAGTCCTTCTGATGAGATCTATTCCAAAAAGAGAAGGAGCACCTACCACGTAGTTAAAAAAATCAATTCTAGATCTGTCGCTTGAGGGAGGAAATCTTGATTTACTCCTTTTGGTTTGTCTTTCCGTTTAGGTAGTGCCTTTATATTTACTTGTATTTGCTTTGTATACATACTTTGGATTTTGTACGTATCAGTCCCAAAGATTTATTGGACTAAACGTTAGATTAAGGGAGAATGAGCAAACTCTGTACTACTTACTCCATGTAGAAGATAATTCTTAATGCCAGATGTTTTAATCTATTTATATATGAGAACGCTTTACACCGAATTACAACAGGTGTATTGACTTTTACCTCAAGTGTGTATTATATCATTTCACAGGGACTGCAAGGACCTCCAGGACCTGTCGGACCCAGGGGACTGCCAGGAGAAGTTGTATGTATTGTGCAGTTTCACCAAGCTGTAGAAGTGTGGTGTGTGAACAGTTAGCCAGTGAAGCAGTAGTACCACAGAAGTTATCACAGGTGCTCCTTTTGTGGGTGGTACTATAGCAATCAGGTGTCAAAGCACAGTAGCATGGGATGCCTCAGGATAGAGTTCTGCCATTTGCTTATGTTCTTTTTGTCCTTGTGTTACCATCTGAACAAGTAAGAGTGATAATACTAATTTGTCTGATTCACAGATAATTAGCGCTACAAAAATCACTCTTATCTCACAGGAGTAGGTGACAACTTAAAAAAATCTCTAGCAAAGTTTTACTAATGTTACATCGTGAGCTGGAAAGGACAGTGTATGTGCAGCAAAATGAGAAGAATCAGGTAAAGTAAGAGTACCCCAAGGATTTAAACACATGGCCTTCCTTATTTCTGTCTATGGTTTTGTATTTTTCTGAATTGTTTTACTTCCTATAAAAGGAGTGAAGGTTAATAAGGTGGACAGAATAAACAATTACGTTTATTATCTTAGTATTTAGGTCCGATTTATGAGTAAAACTCATATTCAGAGCAGGACGTAATTCCGTTAAAACTACGGACAATATTAAAATCTTTAGCCAGAGTAGAAGTATTGGTTGGAAAGAAATTAATAGAAAACTCCTTTTTTTAATTACTGTTCAATAGATTAAATTACTAAAATACTTCTGCAGAAAGTGGAATGAGAGATTATTCTTATGATTGTCCGTTGATATTCCAATTTAATTGTGCAGAGGCTTACTGACAGTCATAAAGTGCCTAAAGCCATTATATGGTTGCCATAGGTGAAAAATAGCTTAATTTGTGAACACTGACAAGTGGCAGATAATATGTGTTTGTGTGTCCATGTGAGAATGTCAAAACCTGAACTGTTGAACTCTCAAGCAGAAGCCTAATACTTGTTAGATGCAACAGTAGGGACTGCTTTTAAATTTTGATAGCACCTGGACTAAACAAAAGTGGCACATCCCGGGGTCTCCAGTTCATAAAGAGACATGAGACAGACTCACCAATTTGGAGGCTGATCACCTGTTGTGCTTCTACACATAGACTATTTAGATGGCAAGAACCGAGGGGTGAGGGTACCCAGAAGAAGAAGTGGTGCCAAAATAGAAGGGTTCCTGAAAGGAAAGAGGTGTTCTCTCAAGAAAGAAGAGGAAGATCTTGGCTGGAGGAAAGGTCCTGGAAGTTGGGGGAGGTCATGGAGATCAGGGAGATGCATGGAAACAATTGCCAGGGACCTTAGCCCCTAACACCTGAGACTGGTAACTGTGAGCAGCTGCACAACACAAACTAAGACAACTTGCTGCCCAACCATCCCGGACGAGCTACAGTCTCCCTGCTGGAAAGGGAAGTCAGGACCCAATGAACATAACGCTAACAGGGGAACAAGTGAGAGTGTGAGATAATCAAGAAGGGTAAAAGCTCTCATCTCAGTGGTTCTTAAATAAACCCCAGTATCCAGATCCACTACAGGCTGTCAGGCAGTGTCAGAAGCAGCATACAGATGGTTTACTGAACCTCGAGACCATGGCCTGTTGAGGGAGGCCCTCCAGGAGGAGTCGGGAGGATGGGACACCTCACCAGAGATGCAGAAGCAGGACCTTTATGCCTGTGGGTGCAAAACTGATGGGTTGGGATTGTCGAGGCAGTGTTTTAATGTACCTGTAGTTATTACACTTTTGGGTGCCCCACATTCAGGTCTGCCAACTGGTTGGGGTTTGTCAAAGTGATGGGGGCCTGCTTCATGGGGTTTTTAGTGTGCCTGTAACCATTATGCTGTTGGGCAACAGACTGATGCGTCTGCTGGCTGGTTGGAATCCCTCAAACTGGTAGGGGCCTCCCCTGAGAGCCAGCACACCTGTAACGCTTGTGCCTCTGGGCAGGAAGAGCACAGGTGAAACTTCAATCCAGTCCGAATACTCTAGGAAACATCTTAAACTATTAGGCACCTTTACAGTAAGCTTGAAAGTTCCCTGGGCATTTGACTTAACACTCTAATACAGCAGAAGGTCTCTTCTGAGGATGTGGCTGCCTGTCTCTCTTCCAAATTATGGCGCAATCCCTTTTTAGATGTGCAGGCAGCTATGTCCTGCCTAATCCCCCATGTAAACTGAAATTAGGTTTTGGTCCACAACAGTGGTGCTGTCACATAAGCTGACAAGTGGCACCTACCCCTTCTCCCTGGTTCTCCTCCCTCCCTCCCTCTGTAAACCATAAAATGGTTTTTAAGTACCATTTTGGAGGTTTGAGTGGTTAGATCCAAGAAGTGGACCAAGAAAAGCAGACAATGGAGAGCTTGGCTTCAGCCTAGCAGTTAAGCCATTCACCTGTAAAAGAACTGGGATTTTGATCTTTGCTCTGTGGGTTGGTTTTGGTTTTTATCTTATTTCTACAAACAGAAGCATCTAGGAGCTGGTGTTGCTGCATTTTGTCTTAGGCCTTTCCACACACACTCTGAGACTACTTTGTGGAAGAGAACTCTTAATTTGAACAGACTTTTAAGTCATGTACTTTATTAATATTAAAATACAGTTCTGAGTGGTACACAGCTGGCAGACTTTTTATTGTTGACCTGTTAAAAGTCTTAGGGATATAAGCAAAGTGACAGCTGGAGTACAGCATCTTCAGCTCCTAGCAGGGAAAAAAACTAGTATTCAAATCTGCATGTAGTCATTTTGTACTGTTACTTATTGACCATTTCTTTATACCTTGTTTTCCTACTCAGTTGAGGCACACATTTTTTAAATTGTGTCTAATTTATCTGTCTTCTATAACAATAGTTTGTAAGCCTTTTCTGCTGTGCTTCTATTTATATATAGATCCCCAGTCTTACTGTGAAAGATAAAATACCGCATTTTTGTTTTGCTTGTGTTGCCATCATCCTGCTTGAGTTCATAATTGCTGCTTTTGAAACTGTTGTTCTGCTGGATCTTTGATCAAGTGACATTATGAACAGTTAAATACTGTATATAATATGTGTAGATCCTAGATATAGATGATCTTGAAGACTTGTGTTTGTACACACAATTCTAGTATATAAAACCATATATTTAAACATATTATAGAAACGTGTATTTAGTTCCAGACTTGCTGTTTTGTTTTATTTTCTAAACATGAAACATTATGATTTAACAAATATAATAGTTCATCTTATGCAGCATGATGAAAATTATGAGAGGTTGAAGATTTGTTTTACTTTCACTTACGTCATTGAAGAGTCATCCAGCAGATAAGACTTGCTTCTTTCCTTTCCTAAGATATCCCTTAAGCTTGGTCCAACCAAAAAAAAAAAAAAAAAATCTGAGAAATCCTTAGGAAAGAAGACACACTGTATATATTTTATGTCGATACCAGAAGGTGATAGGGTAGGACACGATGTCTGATCCATGATCAGTAAATTTAAACTTCCATATATTCTTATAATGTTTTTGTGTTGGTATAAGCAGAATATTCTTCATTAAGGTACTTTTTTTTTTCTTATGTTTTTAATTTGGGTGGCTGGGTGAAACAAGTAGCTGTCTGTATTAAGGACAGAATACAGCAGAGAAAGCAAACACACAGCTATTACACCCTCACTACTGGTATGAAAATGTTGTCATCCTTCATATGTCAGTGTTCACAAAACGCTGTCTTTTTCTTAGAAAGTTCATTTTTCATTACGGACTAAGTATCATACTTTGATTTGTTTTGGCAATTTTATCATTTCCTGTGGAAATTACTGATATTCTTAACAAAATGCTTGATACAATAGTTGGTTGAATTGCATTGAAGGATTATGATGGAAAAAGTTTCCTGTATTTATTACAGCCTAGTAAGAGAACACAATTTAACATTCCCTATTATTTAAATAGTTTCTATTTAGATTTTAATCTATTTAATTTTGCTGCATTTATAAAAAATCCTTCATGAAAAGGGCAAGGGAAAATACTAAAGTTAAAATCAAAATGTGAAAGATGAGAAGATTTAGACAAAAGAAAGGATGGAATATATTTATTTTGCTGAAAATATTTGATTGTTCATTAAATATCTAAAACTTATTAAAGAAATTTGGTGGATTAAGTAATGTGCAGGAGTATGAATTCATTGAGGTTTTTAAGATACAAATTTGAATAATTAACTAGCGTAGGAATCATGCAGCCCTTCATAGGCAAAAAAGATGAGACACTTATTTAAAACTCAAGTTTGTACCTGCTACTGCCTTCCTTGAAAAAATTATTGACTTTCAAGACTTGGAATTATTTTGAAATTGAAGAAATAAACCTGTCAGTCTCTGCCATTCTGCCCTGATAGCATCCAGAAAATAATCGTGATTATTACATTTCAACTTAAAGAAAAATGATTAGTATATTTGATTAAAGAAGCATTCATTAACTTGTACTCTTTAACATTTTGGGTCAATACTAATGCACAGTAAATAATCCAGTGTAAACTCATTTTCATCTGTAATTTTAGATAATCTTTAAGGGAATAGCTATAAAAATGTACAGTTATATTTTTATTAATTCCAGGGCTTACCAGGAGAGCACGGGGTACCAGGAAACCCAGGAGTTAAAGGAGATAAGGTATGTTTTAAGTGTTTTTGATTAAGCTTGATATGTTAGAGCATATTAGACTGTCATCTCTGAAGTAACCTTCCATCCTTCTGTAGTGTATCTGTGTGGCTGCTTTATGAATTGAATTTAAAATGTACGAGCAGCAACCCCCTGTCCGCTCCTTGGAGATGCTGCAGGCCAATTTGGCAACCCAATTGCTCTTTAGATTCATAATTTAAGTAATATTTCAAGGAGGTTGCATTGGGTTCTTACATTAAATCTGTGCAGTGCAGAAATGTCAGTTCAGGTCCTGACCACAGAACAGCCTTTTCAGTAGTGTCCGAATGAGACTAATGTGTAAAATCCCACTTCACAGTCAGACATACTCATCTTGGCAGAGCACTGGGGCAGCTCTACTGTCTCAGATGCAAGCCAAAGCTGGGATCTCTTTATGGCATTGTATTTTGCTGTGTAGAAGTCCCTTAGTTAGAATTCAGCTACGTCAGCAAGAGTTAAAAATGGTATGTGCGTATATGTTGTATGTAGAGAAGGGGAGAAAAGAAGATACACAAGCATACTGTGAGCTATGTGATGTATTACGGTATTTATACATTGTGGGGTGCAATCCATTAATAGTTTGAAGAAGTGAGCTGATGAAAAAGCAGGAGAAGAAAATAACTGTGGAACAATGACAAAAACATACTCGTCTTGCAAAATGGAGAGTAGTGGATTCAGAAAGAATCACAGAGAATGATGCAGGAGTGTGTAAAAGACAAGAGGACAGCATAATAAAAGGCACAAATTCACCTGTGTAAGCAGGAGGAGTTGTAGAGATGTGGAGCAAGAAACACTGCATGTATTGAAGTAAGAAACAGAGATGTAAACAGGAATACAGTGAAGACCAGGATTTTAGTACTAGGGATAGATAGCTGGAGAAGAGCCAGTTTGAAGCTGTTGCTATGAATTAATTGGCAGGGTTTAATTACAACCTATGTATTAGGGGCCTGGGGACAAAGAAAAGTAGATCAGATGCATTGCGAGCGTGGAAAACGGAGAGAATGCTAGTTACTATTAGTGGTTGTGTGGTCCATGCCTCTTCCTCTTCTGTAACTTTTTGAAGGAAAATATGGGGTTTTTTTCTTCTCTATTTCTTCTCAAAGTACTGGCACTTTCTAGGATAACCTTGATAATATTTAGAGTTTTTTCATAAGAGAAAATTCTCACATTTCAATTAGTGATTCAGATTTATCTTGTAGGGGGACCCTGGTGGGATTATGGGACCGCCTGGACATCCAGGTCCAAAAGGTGATGTGGGGCCTCCTGGACCAAGTCTGCCTGGAATACCAGTAAGTCCATAATCTGAAAAGGCTTTTATGACTTTATTTCTTGTAGGGACAACTGTTAAAGAATTCTCGTTGTGCAATGAAAGAAATCAGAACAAGTATTTTTTTGGATGTAATTTCAAAATTGAAATATAAGTTATAGTGGTATTGTAAGTGCACTAAAATATACTCTGGAAATGGTGCAAGGCTCACATGCTTCTCGTGACAGTGGTATTAACAAGGAAGACATGTAAATCTGTCATAGTTTATTTATAAAGGCTGACTAATTTTGGCAATAAAATTCAGCTAGTCTCTTTGATTTCAAAACATAATTTGTTTTCTTTCCTGGGTTTTTTTTTTTTTTTTAGGGTCCTACTGGTATTCCTGGAAACCCAGGTCCACGGGGACCAAAGGTATCAAAAATATATTATTTCTGTTTCTAAAAAAAAAAAAAAAAAAAGGATAATATGCTAGTTTACATTTTCAGACCTGTTGTAACTGAAAGTCTTGTACCCATCTCAGGGAGAAAGAGGACTACCTGGTGTACAAGGAGCACCTGGGGAGATGGGACCCCCTGGAATAGGCATTCAAGGATCACCAGTAAGTATACGAGCGCCCAGAATTTGGGTTTCTCACTGTGCATCACTGAGAAACTGCAACAAGTAAACAAAGCATAGTAAAAAGCCATGCCATGAACTCCCTTCTGACTCGACTCCCAACTCAGCATCTTTTCCCTTTATCCAGACCCGGAAAGATCTAGTGTTAAGTGAGAAATGGAACCCTTGGAGAACTGAGAGAGTCAATGGCTATTTTAGAGATGAGCTTCCTAGTGATGGTGTTGAGACATCTTCAGACTGTGTCTGTTTCTAAGCAACAGTTGTTTGCAGTTGTCAACAAAATCCAGCCTGAGTACGGGTACAAGAGAAGAGGTATACTCAACATTATAGATGATGGCATTTTGAAAGCCATGCTGGTACTGGAAAAGGCAAAGACACATAGAAGAGGTGTGGAAGGCTTTCCATCAGCTCCGAGCTTTTGCATTTGTGATGACTGCTAATTACAAGCTTAGGTCTACTACTTATAAATGAGAACCTTACAGTGCCAGGTACTATGCCAGGAAATAGTAAAGTCCTGATTTTGCACGGCTTGCTTCACGCGTTTCTGTGCAGTTTAAATTCAAACATAAAGCAGGTTGATGCAGTGTATCTAGAGCATTCATACTAAATAGCTTGTATAGCAATAACTGTTTCAGTTATTCAGCTTGTTTCCCAGGTTTGTTTCTATTGCCTTTAAATAAAGCCATCTGCAGTGTCATCAGAGTATTCAGTAAAAAAATTGATGATAGGTGGTACATGTTATTACATGAGTTCTACTGTGGTGAATAGGGCAATCTCTCTTCAGTCCAGACCAATATAGTCAGCTGATACATTTCAGTTTATTGACAGGACTCAGGTACAGAGAGAAAATGTTTGAGAAAGGTGACTAGAGATTCACACTGAGATCTTAATCTACAATAATAATCCTTAAAAATAATTTATTCAGTTAAAATATTTTCAAATCTGAATTTTAAAAATTATCCATTTATATTTAAATAATCTAATTTGGTTTTATTCGACTGAATATCAGCTTTTCTTATTAATCTCCTAGCTAAATAGCAAGTTTCACCACAGATCATTATTCTTTGGTATTGCTTGCCCTTAAAAATGGGCCTCAGCAAAATCTTGAATTCTCTAATTTTGGCAGAATTAGATCTGGCTTTAAAGCCAAACCTTAGAGCAAGTCTTTCTTGCAATGCAAACTGCACCAGTATCCCACATTCGGTATTTTTTTATGAAATTCATGTCCCTTATCCCAAAAAGTGTAACTACTGATTATTTGGAGTTTTCTTGCAGGGTCCTATAGGTCCAACTGGATCAGCAGGTGTGCAGGTAGGATATAAGTTTTCTCTTTAATATTAAAAACATTAATTTTAGTTTAAGAAGTTTACAGTAAAAGAAAAATATTCTCAAATCCTAAATGACCTTTCCTGCTCTTAGGGCCCTAGGGGACCCCCAGGTTTACCAGGAACTCCAGGAACACCTGGTATTAATGTAAGTGACAGTTCTCAATATACACAGCAAAAAGTAATGTGTCCCTTGTCAATGATTTAAGGCCATCAAATTTTACATTTGTTTCTAGGGCACTCCAGGAAGAGATGGAAAGCCAGGACTGCCAGGCCCTCCAGGTGATCCTGTACGTATCTTTGCTGCAAATATTTTAAATTTAAAGGAGGTGAGATAACCTAGCAAGTCTAGAAGTCCAATTGATTAAATGGATTTGATTTTTGAATGATTATATCCTTTGGGTTTTTTTTCTTTACTTGATTATATTGCAGTATAAATTAAATTTATGTTAACATTTACAGGATAAATATCTTGTTTTCAGGTGTTACGGTTTGTATACTAGAGTTTCTGCCAGGCTATAACTTGGCATAGTGTTCCTCGGTCTCAGAAGCAGTTCTGTATAATGCAAATTGTCAGGAGCGTAGTATGATAATTCCTGTTAAAAGATTGAAAAGTTTGGGAATTCCGAAGCTAATTTTGCTGTGCCACAGAAAGAAGACATTCATTTTTAATGAAATTCTGAGAATAGTTAGTCTCTAATGCTATAAATACCCTTTAGCACTAATGAAAAGTTAAGTGGCTGGGTTTGAAAACAAAAACACTAAATTCTGATCCTTCACCACACTTCAGGAGTTATCATCTCCTCTTGGGTATGTATTACAGCAATGATTTTTATTTAACAAATACTATAGGTTTACAGATTTTGTGAAGTCCAGCACTACAAAATCCAAAAAGCCTGCACATGCCTCAGACCAAACTGTACCCTTAAAGATAACTGATTATTTTACATGGGAGTCAGGAGAGTCCGATGTGCGTATCTGCAAAATTGGCATAAAGGCAAAACTTCAGTCGTTATTCCTGCTCCTGTCTGGAGTCCCAACAACTATCTCAGAACTTTCAAAAAGCAAATTTCTCTTTCGAAACAAATGCTTACTAGAGGCTTTTATGACAGCGAATGAAGCTTTCTGAATTCCATGAGTGCTTGTTCGATACAAATAAAAAACAATAATATAAATAAAATAAATAAAAATCTGTAGATGGTTGAAAGAAAGAAACCAAAATGAGAACTTAAAAGAAAACTGTTAAACTCACCTGTGATCCTGTTGGTTTTATGGGATTTGATATTTCTCAAGAGATTTTAGTCAAAGGCACAGTTTTCAAAACAACAGGGAGACACAGTGATAGTAGTATTTATTTGAGACATATCAAAACAAAGGAAAATAAAAATTACAAAACCTAACATTTGAACTGTATTATGTCCTTTAGCAAAATCTCTGCTCCTTACCAAGGCACGAATTTGGCTTTTTCAGTGAGTGAGTAGAGTATCTCAGCGGTCTCAGTCTGTTCGTCTCTTAAACTGGCAATTCTTCACATACCTGACCATTGCACATACTCCTCAGATGCAGAGACTTGCATCATGTCTTATGAGTGAGGTCCATCTCCAAGTGTCCAGCAATGCAAATCTAAGGCAGCGTTTCCCAAACTAGTCTGCAGACTGCTGATAGCCTGTGAAGAGATTAGAAGTGCTCCAGAGCTGCTGCAGGAATGCATTAGGCAGTAAAATACATCATGCTTTCAGTTAAACATTTGATGATACAGATGCGTGGCAGTCCACAAGTAAGCCCAGCGTACAGCATACACTTATTCAGAGTTCAGCATACACAGGTATGACTCTACAGTATGTGTGCAGTTAGGCTGGACTTGCTGTACATACAGAGCAGATGAACTGTATGGCACAAACATAGTGGGCTTGCTCTCATACCTGGTGTGCCCTTGCAGCTGGATGTTAGGACCCTTTCGTACTGAGGCCTGTACCATAAAATGATATTGCAGCTAAAATAAGAACATTAGAAAAGAGGAGAGACTGGAGAAATTACACTTGTGTAGTCCAGCAGAAAGACCAACAGGTGGCATGGTAATAGCCTGCCTATCTATAAATTTTGTCACAAGGAGAAGAATGAAAAGTCAGGCCAAGTAGGGATGTGGTGGTTGTTTTTAAGCTTTGTTACAGAAGTTTAAGAGCAGGTGCCGCTGTCTATGTACAGTTTACAGTTGTGCAGAGGACGGACTTCATACCTTACATAGTTATGTTCTTAAGTTGTCTTAGGTGGCTATGTCTCACTCTAGAAAACTTCTCAGCATGCTTTCAAAGGTTACACTTATGGTTATGTTCGTTCAGCAGTGCTACTCTTGAGCTGGTATTTGACACCCATTGCTACCAACCGACAGTTTTTCTAATATGCTGCAAAAGTGCTTACACTGTATTTTTCTTCTTCAAGATGGAAATGATTGAAACAGACTGAACAAAAACAGTAACAAATTTTGAATGTGTCTAATTTTATAGTATGCCCAGGGCTATTTTTGCTTTAGCAATTGCAAGAAGAAGAAATGAGCATAGGTAATTGAAGAGTCTGTGAGTGAAGCTGATGATAACCAGTGCAATCAGTTTCTACAGAGAGTCTTTAGATATAAGTTTAATGGCAGCACTTGGAAATCTGAGATATATTGCAGTACAGTGTAAACCTATTGATTGAGCTTTAAATGGGTTAGCTTTAGTATTGGTAGCAATTTAGCAGTGGCACCATAGAGTTTTGCACTAATTCTTAATGTTTAAAGGCAGGACAGAATACTATGTATGTTGCTCATGTTGCTGTAGCTGGATTATTTCCAGTATCTGAGTTAGTTTACTGAAGTTAGCTTTGGCGTCTCCATAAGTCATGCTACAGTTCACAGTAGAGTCAAAGCCTAGGAGAAAGCAGAAGGAAAACAATTGAAGATAATCAGGTGAGAAGTCTGTAAGACTTTCCAATAATGGAAGTTTTTGCTGGTATGCTACAAAAACAACAATATATTATTATTATTTTAAAGTGAAATTTACTATGTTCTGGAGTTATGCTGTTGTCGTGGTTTAAGGAACTTCATTGAAATTATAATGAAGAATTACATTGTTAGATTGGACAGTAATATTTAACTATATTTGAAACCCTGATTTTTCTTTTGAGTTTTCATTAAAATATAGCTTCAACCAATATATATGTAATCAGCTATGTGTGTAACAATATAAACTTTAGAAGCAATGAGAACCCATCAGAATTGGTAATGTTGTGTAAAACATTAACTGAAGCTGCCTTTTTTAATTTCAGATTGCACTGCCACTTGTCGGAGACATGGGTGCTATACTGAAGGTAAACATTTTCAGAGGTTAAATATCTTTGTTTACTATAAGCATGCTTTTTAAACCAAAATATGCACTTGAAAGTTGCTATAGGTTCAATTCTGACCTACTTGGCTAGCCTAAAATAATTTTGAGATTTTTGTTGGTTTTTGTTTTCTTTTTAAAAAATACTCCAGAAATGTATTTTATAGGAATTTTGCAAAATAGCGTTTGAATGGTATGTGAGGTAGTAGCCAGCAAGTGCCTGTTCAACACATCCAGTCCACAGTATGAATTGCTACAAGTATACCCCATTCTCTGCTTTACTTTGTAGCATTAATATTGGAAATACACCAAATGGGAAAAATAGTCTAGAATTTCTAAGCTATTATTTTGAAAAATAATAAAATTTGAAATGATCTGCTGTATTCCAAAATGAAAAGTGTGCTCAGGAAGACTTCAATATGAAAAGCACACGTCATTTCTGAGGAGAGAGATTATCCTATTCTACTGTCCTTTATTAATACATGTACTTAGGGTTTATTGACTTTCTCATTCCCAAATTTGATTTCTTTTAGGTCTATCTTTGCGCTTTTCCCTGATTCTTTCTGTTTGTAATTGTATTGTCTGTCTTCTGTACGTGCTCTTCTACTCTTTGTCAATTCTCTCTCTTACTGATTCTTTATGCTTCATTCTTCATTTCTCTGTGTTTTGTGGTTAGCACTTCTATAAGATTGTAATTTAGCTGGAAAATGCTTCTCTCAACAAAGCAGGAATCATTTACTTTAAAATAGCTATAGATTTGAAGCTGGTGAGAGTAACAAGTAGCCTTCGTCTCTACCTAATCCTTAAAAGGAAGATGATTTGCTCAAACCTAAACACAAGTGTGTCTGGGACTATCCAAAATGAAGGCATTTATGAGTCCTCTCAAAATGAAGGCATTTATGAGTCCTCTCAAAATGAAGGCATTTATGAGTCCTCTCAAAATGAAGTTAAAAATTTGTTAGCATGGTTTGAGTAGAGTGTGTGAGAGGTGGGGAGGGAAACAAGGAAGGATATCTGAACAAGTATATTGTGTAGAAGAGAGAAAGGACTGAAGAGAAGGCTTTGGGGTAGAATGAAGGGATGGTCACAAAGGCAGGAAGGAAGCAGTCTGCATAGATCAGACCTTCTGCCTATGTCACAAAAATGGTTATTTGTCACTTCACTTTCTGTCTGTTCCTCAGGGTGATCCTGGCACAAGAGGTCCTCCAGGCATCCCTGGTAGAGAAGGGCCAAAGGTAAGTTTTGAACAGAGTACTTTACATTGCTTTGTTGCTTGTTAAAAGTAAAAGGCCAGACTCTTACCTCTGACAGTCTTGACTTTTTTTGTCTGATCCCTATCCCTGTAGCATCTGAGCAGCCTAAAGGTTCAAAAGATTTTTACGGTTCAGCCCTCTTCCTGTGTCAGTTTGCCTTTTCTTTCAGGAAAGTGAGCGCAATAGCCTGAGTTGAGTCCCGAGCCAGGTTAGCTCTTCTGTGTCTTGCGTCCATTAAAGCTAGCTCAGATTTGACTGTCCAGTAGTGCATTGCCATCTATAGGCTTATTTTAGGTGAGTCAGTCATGCAAGAATCCTGCGGTGAAGAAGGAAACTTCCCGTATCTCCCTCAAGTGTGCAACAGCTGGACCGCCCTGTGCCTTTACACCGTGTTCCCTCCCCTGGGAGTAACGCAGCCGTTTCACTGGGACTTGAAGTTTCACTGATGTGAATCAAAATTCTGCTTCACTGTAATCGGATCAAATGCCACATGGTTTGGCATATAGATATCTCCTGTAGTTGAGCCTAATTCCATGAAAGTCTACTTTCTCTGTTTCGGCAAGATTTTAAGCTCTTCGGTATTAATAAGATGTCTCCATCAGGCCTTTTGCCTAGTTTGCCCACTAGGTAAAAAACACTCATTTCCTTTCACCTCAATGGGAGACATATTTTAAAGCTTTCAGGTAGTATTGAGCCTTTTTTTCTGTTTTAGGCACTGTTTCTGTAGGGGCTTCATACAAGCATGTATTAAATGTGGGTCATAAAATGCCATACAGAGCATGAAATTCATTGTTCTCTAATAGAAAGTATTTGTTTGAATGTTACGTTTTCATAGGGAAGCAAAGGTGAACGTGGATTTCCTGGACTTGCTGGAGAGAAGGGCGATGAGGTAAAATTACTTTATTTCTATAGCGGTTGCATTCTTAACTGAGCCTGAATAAAGAACTAGACCAAGAATGAAATGCACAGAATGTTATTCAGTTTTTAAAACTGCTGAGATAGTAATGTATTAATATAAATAGACCTCAATCCTGAATTTTCAACAAGATTATATGCTATTATTCAATTAAATAACGTCTCTTTAATTTTTGTCTGAGGATTTTTGCTCATGTGTATATTTTAAAGCCTCACATACATTTAAACGCTAATTTTTAAGAGTATAGGATAGAGCAATAAACAGGCAAATGCCAAATATTTTCAGAAAATACTTCATGTTTTATGACAGTTTGCTTTCATTGTGTGTGTTCGCCTTTAGAATTAACTTTCAAAAACATTGCATTAGGCAAATACTCTGATGAGAACAGCAATTACTATTAAGTGGAAACTGGAAAATGGTTTGGAGACTGAATTTAAAATATTTAGAGTATTTTGCATCATATACTGCATTCTTAGACTTATTTTTATGTCATTATGGAGAAGGAAAAAAAGCCACGTGACTTGTGGTGCCAAATCCAAAATAGCTCCTATAGCTTTCATTTTAAATTGAAATATTTGCAGTTAACAGTTCAAGACCAATCTCTGTCCAAAAAAAAAAAAAAAAAAAATCACCAAAGCAGAAGCTATTAAGCAAATGAATCTGAGTAAGTAAATGAATTTCCTAGTGACCTTAGCCAACTGAAGGAGTTAAAATAAGTAGTCTGTTACAAAATATTTGGTGAACACTTTGAAATTCCAAAATACTTAACTGGCACTGTTAAATACGTACTACTCTCTTGTAATTTGGGAGTGCTGGCTACAAGAGAAAGCACCTGGAAAATGTGAAAGGAATTTAGAGCTTATTGATTGAGGGTTTGTAATTCTTTATAGTGTTTTACATTGCTTTGGCGTTAAGGCCATAATACAGTAAGAATTTTCAAACAGTAGTAGAATGAGAGTAATTTTGAAAAAAATCCGTGTTCGTCAGGATCTTTGGCTTCCAAAAGTAAACAGTTATTTGAAGAAAAAAAAAAAAAGATGCGGCAGAAGCATTAGATATGTATTCCTGCTACTGCTTTGCCCCAGAATTTAGCAGATTGTCAGACTAAAGTATCATGCTTATTTTTCCTCTTGTTTTACATGATCTATAGAGCTCATTATGTCTTTGCTTCTTAAAAGCAAGTGCCTCCTGATGTTGGATTTAGAACATATACCTTAAAATGATGGGGCAGCCATACGCAAAGCCCAAGCAGAACTTTACTTAAAAAATAAGTGAGAATAACACATCCTGTGTGTGCCCTATAGGGTACCTCTACAATTCAACCCTAGCGGTCTGAGGCATTAGCAAAACAGTTTCAACAATTCAGGTACTATTTAACTGCTGAGAATCAAGTGAGATATTAGAGGCAATTAAGAAGGTAATAAGGGAAAGGCAAGATTATAACTGACAGTTAGTTTGTTTTTGTTTTTTTTTTTAAAGGACTCCACAGTAAATTCATTCTAAATTTTTTTTATTGATTCAGTAGGGTGCTGTGCTGTGTTAGCAAGTTAGCTATTCACATGCTTCTTCACTGTTTGATAGCTGGTTAGCTGCCTTAGCTCTGATATTTTCAGTGTTTAGCAGCAGCTTTTGATTGTGACATTATGAGGGTGCAAGTGAATTTATTTTCAGAAACACATGAAAGAGTTTACAAAGTTTAAAAGTAACTTTTTTTACAAATTTTAAAAGAATGCATTTATTTTCATTTTTATGATTTGGTTAGCATGGGAATGGGAAGAGAGATTGAGAAGCCCACCTGAAGCTCTTTGAAATACACTCATTAACTTCTATGTGCTTTTGAATAGCCCTTTAATCTTTGTTGAAGCTTAGTTCTCTTCCTTTTTAAAACATTCCTTTTTTCAGAGGAGGGTTTTTCTAACATCAGTAATAAGAATTACAGAAAATGTTCCTTTGGCTTCATATTCATTTTCCGGGTGACTGTGTCATCGGAATAAAGTAATTCAAAATGAGCAGAGAACACATTAGCAGTTGGATTGCTACTCTGAAAAGCAGCAGAGGTGGATCAATGTCCTCTGTGCGTAGGAGCAAGAAAGGGGATCAATGTCTCTGTCCATCTCCACATCTTTCCTGATTTATTTCTGTCTGAAGTTTTTCCCTCAGTCTCTCCCTCAGAGCCCCTATTTCAGGGCTCCGGACCTCTGTGGTTTTCTAGACTACCCCCTTAGCCATGCCTTCTTAAACACTGCATTTAACATGAGCAATACGCCTTTTCTGAGGTGATTCCTCTTGTCAGAGCATAGGCTCCCTGTGGAGATAAAATGAATTGCTCCTGGGAGGGACCATATTTCCCTTTGTGGATTATAGGGGGAACCGAGAGCGATTAGCTCTCATTAGTGCATGACTTTCATATGTCTAAAATTGCATCTAAGCCTAGTGTGGCAGAGGAAAGACTTCAGTGATGTGCAGGCTTGTCTCAAATCCTACATGTATCCACTGTGGTAAGTTGCACACCTGTATGTTTAGTAAGTGGATACCAGAATTCATCGACTTCCAGGCAATCGAATAGAATAAGAGCAGGAAAGTTGGTCATTAAATACTACGAAAAATGTCATGTTCCGTTATCAAAAAAGCAAAACCTATAAATCGGGCAGAAAGCATCATTGCATTTAGATAGCATCAGGTAATATTGAGAAGTCTGAATAGATGTCTTTTCACCAGCAAAAAAAAACCTTTTAGTGATAGAAAATAGAAAATTAATCTCTAAGGAAAAGCCAGATGTCCTGCTCTTATCTACACAACTAAAGACAAAAAGATACTGTCGTGGTTTAACCCCAGCCAGCAACTAAGCACCACGCAGCCGCTTCCCCCTCCCCCCTCCCAGTGGGATGGGGAGGAGGGAAAAAAGTAAAACTCGTGGGTTGAGATAAGAACAGTTTAATAACTAAAGTAAAATAAAATACACTACTAACTAAGAATAATAATAATATTATAGTAATAATTGTAATGAAAAGGAATATAAAAAAAAAAAAAAAAGAAAGAACACCCAAGAAAAGACAAGTGATGCACAATGCAATTGCTCACCACCCCCTGACCAATGCCCCAGCAGCGATCCGCCCCTCCTGGCCAACTCTGCCCAGCTTATATACTGAGCATGATGTTCTATGGTATGGAATACCCTTTGGCTAGTTCAGGTCAGCTGCCCGGCTATGCTCCCTCCCAGCTTCTTGCACACCTGCTTGCTGGCAGAGCATGGGAAACTGGAAAATCCTTGACTTAAGATAATGCGCTACTTAGCAACAACTAAAACATCAGCGTGTTATCAGCATTATTCTCACACTAAACCCAAACACAGCACTGTACAAGCTACTAAGAAGAAAATTAACTCTCTCCCAGCCGAAACCGGGACAGATACGCAGCACATAAGCTAACAATGTGAAAGGTTGAAGGACAAGTGTTGTTTATCAGTCAAGCAAGAAGTTGCCTCTAACCTTGTTCAATGATAGTCTCTTCCCTGCTTGGTGGGGTTTTTCTTGTTCCTAAAAATAATGCCAACCTTTTAGATGAAAATGTACTTTAATATAGTTATAATACTGCTGGATGTGCTGAATATAAGTAGTTTTTGAGGTATAAGTGGGAGAGGAAATAGACATATGCTCTCTTAATTTCCAGGGCCTTCAAGGTGCTCCTGGACTGCCAGGCATACCAGGACCCAGTGGACCATCTGTAAGTGTGTGGTATAACCTGTGATCTAATCTATCTCTGCAGAGGTTGCTATAACTATCTAGTAAAACTTCATATTCTTAGTTTCTTGTCCTTTCTTTTGGCTTTTAGGAGAGTAATAATAAAATCTTACCCATACTGGCTCTAATAAAAGAAACTATGTTGTGAGTTGATGTTACTGAAAACACTGTCATTGTCTGGGCTCAAAGTTTATGTAACTTAAATGGGTTTGGAGTTTTGGCATTACTAAGACTCTATGAGGTTAAATGACTTATGATGTGCAAACTTGCAGTTAATTATGTATTTGTACCCAAGTTACAGTAATAATGTTAGTAATAAAAATCTAAAAATAATTCCAGCTAGGCATTCTGAAAACATTTAATGCTGAAAACAAGTAATCACTTGGTTTCACAGTAAAAAAAGTATGAGAATAAGCTGATGATATTTAAAGTAACTGAAAAATATCATTTAAAATGTTGGTATGTCTGGGAACACTCCTCTTAGAAATTTTTTTTAAATTCTATTTTCTACATACTGGATGGGATCACATTAGTTAGTATGATCATTATTCATCCATAGGTTACTGACAGTACTAATGCTTCCCTTCATTCAAAAATTGTAACACATTTTAGGAATTTTAATGTGGAGTGTGTAAATTGGTATTTTAGCAGTAAAGCATGATTCTTAGCAGTATCAAGAGGTGTCAGTTAAGGTCAGTGCATTTAGTCTGCCAAGGTGAAAATGCAACCGCAAACACAAGTTTTACCCTTCGAAGGGCTTATCAGAAGGACACAGCTGTTGTATCAAACAGAAGAGAAATATTTGAACCTGGAGGAGAAGCATAATTAGGTTTAAATGACCTTCAAAAAGTACAAGTTTTTAAAACTAAGCTGCAATGCAAAAATACTGTGTTTCATTGTTTCTTAACTAATATAAACCGATACTGTGTTGTGCAGGGAGTCACAGGAAGACCTGGACATCCTGGTCCAGCAGGGTCAAAAGGCGAAAAGGTATTCCTTCTTTTTAGTCTTGGTAAAGTCTGTGAAGGTTTTGCAATCCCATTACGCTCCTATGTTTTGGGTTTTTTTTAACGTAGAGTGCAAACAAGAACTTGACATACATTTTCAAATTAATTTTTATTTGTGTCTTAATACAAGTACTTTCCCCAAACAATGCTGTACATGTGGGCTTATATTTTGAAGCATAGTCCTTGGGGTGTATGTAAGTTGCAGAGACTGTTCTCTAAGTATGACATATATAAAATTTAAGAAAGTGAAAATACGTTTGTGAAACAGTATATGACTAGTTACTACTTGCTCTGCTTCTCGTTCTTTTACCAGTATTTTAGTCAAAAGTAATTGCATACTTTTAAAGTGCTTCACAAGTACTGAAAGTTATTGAGTATAAGTAATTCTGTAAAAATATGTAAGTTTCCTTTATACTTAATTTACACTGTTACAGCACTGCTTTTTATCAATGTTTTATGTGCTCTTGTATCAGGCACTCGATAGTATCCATTATAACTAGAGGTCAAATTCATTTCTTGGGCACCTCAGATCAGTGAAATACAGCAGACACAAACTTAGTTTGCTGCAAAATACTTTCTGGGACAAGTTCTCAATTTTGTATATGAATACACTTTTCTGAAGTTTTTTTCAGCTTTAGCCTGGAGTTTTCCAGGCACAGCACTGCCACATCAATCTATGTGAGCCTACTAATACTCTACAAAACCTTGGCTCTGGTATGAGTAAGAAAGGAAACTATTTTGTAAAGCTCTGGAATTATTTCAGTGTAAAAATTGATTGAGAGCTGTCT
Source organism: Gymnogyps californianus (assembly GCF_018139145.2). NCBI lineage: Eukaryota > Metazoa > Chordata > Aves > Accipitriformes > Cathartidae > Gymnogyps > Gymnogyps californianus. Next base: position 95,337,750 of record NC_059473.1, on the reverse strand, counting down.
CCTTGCAGACCATAATAGCAAAAATTTACCACACTTATTTCCTTTTTATGTAACCGAATGCAAAACAGAAGTCTCTGTTAGTTCCTTGTTTACAGTTCACACACAGGTGGGAATGAGAAGCCACTGCTCTGTAACTAGTGTCTCATTGATCAAAAAGGGCAAAAGTCAGATGGCTGAAGAGTGATGAAGTAAACTGAAATATCGCCAGAGTAATTTCCTCCTCTTTCCTTCATCTGGGGAACATGTTAGAGAAATGATCATATAATATGCTTTCTAAAGTATAGTATTTTTATTCCCCATTAAGTACTCCAGATCACTCTTTGGAGGCTGATAGTTTCTAGCAATTAGTAGGACCATTTGGAAATTATCCTAGTATAAACATATAATTACAATTATATTTTTCTGGTGAGCTAATTATTGCCATTGAACACTTAGCTTGACTTTTGCCACCTTAATAATTTTAGATATGCAGCCTACGTGTCTCACTGACGTATGTTTAATAAGATCCAATGAAGTCAGAGAAAAATTCTGGCAGACTTGTTCCAAATTATACAATGTTTTTAACTGAGTCATAGCGATGAGATTTTGAAAAGATCTTGTTTGGGAAATTTGATGTTGAAACCTTTGTAACTCAGAGACCCCTTTGTAACAGAGACCCCACCATTCTGCTGAGGCAAAAACTCAGAAGCTGTCTTTTTTTTAATATAAGCAATTCAGTGCACTTCAGCAGAACAGACTACAGATACAGGTAACCACAGATGAATATTTTACAGTAAAAATCAAAGAGATACTCATTATATCTCTTAATAAAGATCTTTATTTTTATTCAATGTGATTGTAAATAAACTGAAGTTCTGAAACTGTAGCTCTTCTTTATTTGCCTGTGAATGATCAATTGAGGATTGGCTTTTGCCAAATAATATACAAAGCATAAAATGAATGTTAACTTTTATCTGCCAGTTGCTTAGAAATTTATATTAACAACTCTTTTTTTTCTTCCTCTCCCTCCTGGTATATACGAAGTGTTTCACAACCCAGGTTGCCACTACTATTTTGCCACAAGGAAGTTACTACACATAAAGCATCAAGTAACTAACAAAATAAAAAACTAGTATAAAGTAATGATTAATAACTTGCCTAAAGCTTAATCAGGAGCTGGGCAGGAGAATTTATTCTTGATATTACCTGCTCATATTGACTGTATGTCTTGTTTATTGTCATTATGGTCATCATAGCTTGGGTATGGAATAGGTCTGGACATCAGTTACAGTAAATGAGTTATATGAATTTCTTGCTGTACTAGGGTAGTGAAGGTTCTCCTGGAAAACCTGGACCACCTGGGCCTCCGGTGAGACATTTTGTTTTATATTTTGAATGTTATATTAGGAACAATATACCTGTGAGTAAAATGTGATGTAATATAAAGAATTGACTGTCAATCTAATATGTATTAATAGTGCAGGAAGACAACAATATCTTTTTGCAAAAGGTTTCTGTATTCCTTTTTTATCTTGTGATTCATCACTAAGTAAGTTCAGATCACTAAAGCCATCCTAGAATCTTGGTCAAATGAGTTAACCTTGGTGTCCAATGTTATTAGAGTAATTTAGATAGCTTGAGTACCTGAGATCAGAGAACCTAGGAAAAGTCCGTGGAGCTCACTGGACTCCAAATTAACTGGAATAATACCCAACACAAAATTAGTTCTGGAGAATTATAATAATAATAAATATCAAAATGTAACATACACTGAGATTTACAGGTTTCTGGTTTCGTAATTCAAAAAGTCCCAAGCTGCATTGGTATGTATATTATGTTCTTACTGAAATGTCTGGATTCTTTGAAAAATTGATCAAGAACAAAAATTATATCACAGCTTTGAGCTACAGGGCTTGAACAGGGCAAGAGTTCTGCCTTTATAATTCATAGTTGTGACACTTGGTTTTTATGTTTTAAAGGGTATGCCTTACAATGAAAGAAATGGAATGAGCAGCTTATATAAACTCCAGGTATTTTTTTTATTTTTTTTTTTTTTTCAATCAACACCTAATTTTGGCCCAACTCAACTTTTAAACTTGCTGTTACAGGGAGGTGTGAGTGTCGCTAGTTATCCAGGTCCACCAGGACCTCCGGTAAGTATTGACAGAAAAGTAATTTCTAATAGTTAATTAACATAGTGACAGAGGGGTTGGTTAGTTGCATGCAGTTTTGGTAAGTGGGATGGAATTTGATTTTATATGTGAAAGGTAGAAAAAGTAAGGATATGATTGGTATGTAGTAAATGATAAAGTATGTGATTTTATGTGTTTATCAAGCATTTTAACCCATTTTGGAGAGTATTTTATTTTAAGTATTCCACCCTAGCAAGTAAAGGCTGCAAAAATAGTACATAATTTGGCATTGGACTTTTTAGTGAAAGTATCCTATTATCTTAAAATGTGTGATGTAGTATTTATAGTTAGTGATGGCACGGTTTTGTAATGGATTAAATTTGGTGCTGGAAATGAGAAGCTCATGGACTCTGATCTCAGTTCTGCCACTGATTCACTGCGTGTAGCTACAGCGCAGAAAAATGTGTAAAACTGAGAATTATATTGTGGCAGTAATACAGGGCTGGTGTCTTCCATGCTGCAGAGTGCAGATTCACCACCTTGCAGCTGGACACTGTTGCTATGGTTCTGTGGAGCCAAAGATGCTGTGCACTTATTTAGGTCGTCCTTCTTGTTAGCATCATAGGCAAGTTCTACTGTTTTAAGATGATTGTCATTTTGGTAACCACATAAAAATGTTGTAGCCATCAGTGAGGACTTTGTCCTTACATTACGTGCTGTTTGTAGTGACGGGCTCGCACCGGACCACAGAGCTGTCTTTCTCTGTATTCTGGAACAGCAAAACAAAAACCAAATATGTCTAAGATTTTATACTAAATTAATCAACTGAGAGGGCTGGACTTAATACTGATTCTAAATGCACTGCATTAGCAAAGTATACTCCTAATGTAGCAATACAAAAAAAATCATCTTACTGTGTCACACTGTTCTTTTTTAAATGTGTTTCCACTTCTTTATTTCTTTGCAGGGTCCAAAAGGAGATCCTGGCACAGTGGTATGTATGTATTTTTTGGTCACGATAGAGAATTCCCCAAATAGTTCAACACATGATCCTAGTCACAAGGGTGGAAGAGTCCATTAACGTTCTTTAGCAGGTTGCTTACCTCCTGCAGAATCAGTATGTCTGAAAAAGCCTTTTAATTGCCAGGCTGGTGAATTCTGCAATTTCTAGTAAATCGTTCTAAGTGATAATATAATGAATGACTGAACATAGTGTTAACTGCTTGTGGATTCATCTCTGCTGAGCTGTCCCTGGATATATCTAAGAATAGAGAATGTGAAGTAAAGGTAGAAAACACCTTAAGAGCTATTAGATTGTTCTCAACATTAAATTTGAAAGTGATAAGGGAGAAAGGACAGTGTGCTACATCATGCTAGCTGGTAACAACTAGAAGTTGATGTTTTCTTTGGAAATGGCATGATGGTTAGTTACAGTATGATCACATTGCTTCTGGTGAGCAAGATGATGATGATCGTGGGAGCCACTATACCTTTCAACTATGCAGTTTGACATTCAAAAGCAGACCTATTCAACTTTTTGATTTTTTTTTTCCTTTAAGCATTGTGTTATGTCCTTTTCATGTGATCTTTCTTTAAAAATTATGAGGGGGGGAAGGACAACTAGTAGAAGAATCTTGAGCAGTTGCATAGGGCTAGCTGCCAGCTGAATGTAGATCCAGATCCTGACTGGGTGTACATTTTTCCCCGAAGTCCTTGACATGTGATGTAACTTGCCTTTCTAATAGAGAAATGATATTTGTCCTTAGCTTGCGATTTGTCACTACAGTTCCTAGCCTTGAAGGTGGCAAAGTTGAAACTTACAGGTATTACGTCTTGTTGACTGGATGTCAGGGAAAATACCCAAAAGATAATAATAAAATTTGAGTATTGATGGTTTAGCCCAAAAAGTATGATAGTATCAAATGCCATTTAAAATGGATATTGTTTTAAAAATTGGATAGCTGCTTCCACAGCAGTTAAAATTTCAATACATTTGTGTACTACTTTTTCAAGTCTAAGGAGCATCGCATAACTGCATAATGATAGTTACAGCACTATAACACTGCAAGGCAGTGAAACAGGTACTGCTCCTTCATGGTCAGTGCGGTAGAACTGTGTCTAGCAGACTTCTTTCCAACTTCAGGCAGTATGACTGAATCAGCATAAGTACCGTGTGTCAGCTAATGGAAACTGATGAGAAGAATTTGCTGATAGAAGCAGTAGAAGCTGAGCTAGTTAGGAAAGAAAATTGTGCCCAGTCGGACCGCGTTCCCTGTGATATGCTGATGAATTGTCGACTTGATAAAGATCAGGAAACCCTGAAAAATATTGGAGAGATCATTTTTGAAACAAAATCACGTCCCTTCCAGCAAAGTAAAGAACAGCTATGTCTGCTACTAATGAAACAAATTACTACTTCAGAGCAATTCTTAGAGTTCCTTAACACATTCAGGAGTTCATTCAACCACCAAGAAGCTGACACTTGACCTCTCCAGCTGCTGTCCTGTCTTTGAATTGTTAGCCTTGGGCAAAATAAATAAGGAGGTGGTTCAGCCAACATCTTGGATGCCTGGTAGTAAAGAATCAGGTCAGAGCACAACACATAGACTGTTTAAATGTCACTAGAGACTGGCCTTGTCTGAACACATCAGGCCACAGTATTTGGAAGATGATGGTGAGTGTCTTCTCCTGTTGAAGGGTTCTTGTCTTCTGACTTGGGTCCATATCATGGAGTCTTTCTTTTCAGTATCAGTGTGAAACTACTGAGAAATGTCTCTACTCATGAAAGCAGTATGCCAGTACCATTTAGTTGTATCTTTTTTCCTACCAGTGCAGGCACAGTATCTACACAAAAATAGCAGCATTAAGTGCAGCTAGCTCAGACTAACCCAGCGAAGACCAAAGTGGTATGGGAAGGTAACATTTTTAAGAGCTGGCTAGGACTTCATCTATCATGAAGGTGCATAATCTCCATGCAGCCAACCTGTGCAGGGCCTAGGATCATGTTTGATTCCTTGCCAAGTGTTCATGGAGAGCCATGAAAAACATGAAAAACTAAACTTTGATCTATGAACCAACGTGATAACTGTGCTCCTCAAGGACAATAAGAAACCCAAAACGGAACCCCTCAGCACTCACAGCAAAACATGGAGTTTTGAGATAGTTTCCTAAAATAGTTGATTAATCTATTTTCAAAAAACGTCACAAAGCCTCTTTTTTTGTTTCACCATAATGCCCAGAAGCTGAATACATCTTTCTGTACCAGCATCCACTTCCTACTTAGGAAGCACCATCTCCCAAACAGAGTTTAGGTGTGGAAGGGGAGATCTGCCAAAGACTTCATGAAATCCAGATGGGAATTTGTTGTGGCTTTTGATTTAACTGAGAATTGCTGAAATACTGGAATTGTTGGCTGTAGTTTAAATCTCTGTGGTAAATTATCTATTTTCTTTAAAAAATGAAAAAGAATTAAAAGGGCCTCCCCACTCTACATGTTAAACTGATTTCTCCAGTGGAGCATGTTTCTGGTTTTCTTTCAAAACTTGAAGACCTACACAGGGACCTAGCCTGTGTGTCCCTTGCTGCAGAGTAAGCTTTGTTTAGGGAACAGAGCACAGAATTGCTTGGAAGTTGGTTCTCTGGTTGACAGCGTGTGCTTACACCCTGGGGCTCTACCGCCTGGAGGTGCTTTAGAGCTGACCTTGGCTTGCAAGAACACTGGAGGGGAGTCTTCTGGATTACATTCTTCATCAAAATTAAAACTGTTGATCCAAATATTCACACAGTGCCTCTGGGAAAAGCTTAATTCGCACATCACTAAAACAGGGCATAACAAAATCTGTTCACCTAATAACTGGTTAGCTGTTTTACTAATCTCAAGTTAAATAATCTGCTGTTGCTTGCTGTTCAACATTTCTCATGTAGAGTACAGAAATTCTAATGTATGCAATCCTTTTTAATTTAAAAAAAAAAAACCAAACTCAGGGAGACCCAGGACCGATGGGATTACCAGGACTGGAAGGACTCCCAGGGGAAAAGGTAGGACTCTTAAAAAGAAGTCATGGCTTCTTAGAGGTAACTATCTGCAGCTAAATGTTTTCTGAAACCTTGTTTGAATTTTTTTTTCTGTGTGAATGTTTCTGTGTGAAAAATATTTGCATATTTATCTGTATTTCCTTTTTTTGATTTACTGTGGATCTAAATCATATACTCACCCAGCATAAAATTTCATTTTCCGCAAATGGAAAATTGTGTGTAGGAGGTCTTGTAATATTTTGTTTTCTTAATTTGATAGAATACTACTATGTTATATATAGTATATACTATATACAACTGTATTACTTGATAGTGATATAGTTAACATGTTCCTAAGTATGGTTGCTAGTTCTTGTTCTCTATTGAACATCGTCTTATGCTTACAGTCTGTCTGTCTGTCTTGTTATAAGACTTAGGGCATAGCTACAGATCTGAAGAGGAGTTTGTACCTGAATTAGTTTAGACCTAGTGCATGCAAGACTTCCATACAAAAAAAAAGACTATTTCAGATGAGTGTAAAAATATAAAACAGAGTAAAAATAGAGGGAGAGACTGATACCTTACAGTTCCTGTTGTATTGCATCCTGCTCCAAAGTGAGCAAAAATCTCTTTTCTCGGACTGTTGCTCATTATTCTAAAAAAGGCCCCTTGTTTCTGTTTCACTTTTCTTGCACTCCATACTGCATGTATGAGGCCACCATAGCACATCCCAAACCCTATCATATTCTCCAGCTCCTTCCTGTAGTTCAAGTCTGCATTCCAGTGCTAGGAAATGATCCTTTCCTTCAGCTGGTGGCACGTTTCAGCCTTGTACTTACTGTTTGTGGAGGCTGATAAGAATTTAGAGAAAAGTTTGTCATGAAATGCTAAAAATGTCAAGATTGTGGTATTTGTTTCTAAATATGGCAAAGTACAAAAAATTCAGTGGGGAAATTAAAAAACCTGTAAATATGTTTTCTGGTAGTGAGAACAGTTTGATTTTGCCCCTATCTTCTAAATTTAAGGAGAAGAAAGAGTAATTTTTTTTTTTTATGGAGTATTTATTCAGCTTTTTTAATTACATGTTATTCAATTACTTCATACAAAAATAGTTTACTGAAACTTATTTTTCATCAAAAAGCAATGTAAATGAAAAGTTTCTCTCTCAATATCACTGTGCATTACTCCTACTTGTGCAGAGAGTGGGGAGTGACAAGATCTAAGGTAGATGTCTATACTAGATGTTTAAATTACATGAGATGATTCTTGCTCTGGAAAACTACAATTTACAAGCAATTAAAGACTAGTCTGATTTCAGAATGAACAAACACAGGGAGATATTACAGGTCTAACTGAGACAAAGTGGGGACAAGAATTAAATAAAGGGAATAAGCAATGGAGCAGATCATATAAACAAGCTAAGTGAGTGTTTGGCCCTTTCCCAAAGTAAAAATATCCTTTCCTTAACTAAATTTGGTCAAAATTCCACATTTCTAGTGCAAATAAATGAACAGAATCCCAGAGTCTGCTTGCCAGTCCCAACAGTATAGTGCATGCTGGTTTTTAATTTAGAGCTATTAGGTACATCTGTGTAGCAGAATGCCATCTTCCACAGACAATGTTGGCTGTAACTTCATGGTAATTTCATGAACTGGCTTAAGAACTTTGTGTCCTCGGGGTAAAATGTCCCTTCCCTCAGCTGTGCTGACAGTGGTTTGTGCAGCCGTGCTGCAAATCGCATTGCTGAAAGGACCAGAATAACCCTTAAAAGAAAAGAAGTTGCAAGGGAAGTGTTAGGAATTTCTAGCTTCACTGTCGTAGCCAGCATGTAGGAAAATGCCACAATACAAGTTCTGGGTCCAGAATAACCACAGGGACAGAGTGCAGTGCTCCAGTGAATATGCCCTGCTACAGATACTCAGTGCTCAAGTGTTCCTGAGGTGCATGTTGTGTTCCTCACTGAGGGGTGAACTTGCATTGAGTGACTTCTCTTAGCTTCCAGAGCAAGAGAGGTTGAACTGTGGCCTGTAAGCAAGCTTCTCTCTCCGGACACAAGGTCAGACATTTAACTTGTCATCTGTCTACACTTTGTGTAATGGAGTTCAGTGTTTCTAATTACCAGCATTGTCATTGTGCTACCTGAACAAAATGATGAGAATGAGACAAATCAGCATTAGGTATAAGAACAGAAACCAGAAATCCAAACATCTCTGGAGGCTCTTCTGCGCAACAGAACGTGGCTGTAGCTATGTTGGCGGAGCTTTTACAAAGCAGTTCCAGGTAACATAAACTCATCTCACAAAAATATTCTTCTGTTAGTATGGCTTTAACTTTGCCAGGGCTTTTCTGACATGATTATAGAAACTAGGAGGCTGATTTTTTTCTTACATTTTTAACCAGCGTTACACTAGCAGAGTGTAGTGTTATAGACCAATACATGTCAGCAATGGGTTAGGGCAAATCTCACTGTGTAGGGTGTTACCACTGGTGAGCTCCATCTGTCTGCTTTGGGTTGTAGTCCTCTCAAGAGAGAAAGATGAATTTGTGCCCATAACTCATCACCTCCAGCACAAAAGCCGTTGTCTTAGCTTAAAGCATAGATAACGGTGGCTGTATGCTAAAATGAGAAACTTTGCCCTGAAAGGACCATGGCACAAGCAAATCGAGGATGCTGACTTGCAGCAAATGGATGACTGGGTAGCAGGAAGGTGAAAACTTCTTTGAAAGATACATCTTAAATATGGGGATGTTGATATGATAGTGAATTACCCTATGTGAATTTTGGTCATTGTCATGGCCACAAATGATAATTATTTGGAAAACTACAGATAAGTCAGGGACTTTCCATCCCTTTTCAAGGAAGGCCTCAAGCAGAGTATAAGGGATAGCATGGAAATTATGACATTATACAAGAGAACCTAAACAGAGGATTTAAGTTACTTGCTCAAGTCTGTAAAATGAGTCAGTGGCAGAGCTAAATATTAGCATTTAGCAGAGCCTGGCTTTTGTCCTCATTTTCAGTTCACTAAATAATCCTTCCTCAGGTTTTAATGGGAATCCACAAACAAACTTCTGTTTTGAGTGTTACCATTTAACTATAGGTTTATCTTTTTTTCAGGGTGACCGTGGACCAGCTGGCACGCCAGGAATAGCAGGGACACCAGTACGTATATTCATTAAAGAAAACTCAGTTTGTTAGAAGCTGAAAAAACAGGTCAAGCAAGGTGCTGAGCTGTAATCTCGATCACTGTTTGTGGAACGCCAGCACTTGGCTAATGCTTTATAAGCAGGTATGAAAATGATGTGTTTTTCCTAAAGAGGTTAGAGTTTTAATACCACTGAGGGTTCATATTATTATTAAAATGACAGGAGGGAATGGTGTGAATACATGATATAGCTGGAATTTGAAGGTGCATATGCTTAGTTAAGAAAGCATATGAGATTCTTCTCATTGCCTCAGTTTAATATAGATAAAGACATTTTCTGTGTTCCTGGGCATGCACAGATTTCTTAGCATCTTTCTATCACAAAGAAAAATTATGAACTTTAGTTATTGCAATCCACGAGGATCTGCATATCAAGTCAATCAAACATTTGCTTTAGGGGAATGCTTTGTCAGCTATTTACATGTGGTATTCAGAGAAGTTTCTGAAAGTCATCCAGAAACTTTGTTGTAGGTGAAAGTAAATGTAACTAATGATAAATTGAAATTATAATTATTCATTTGTGTTCCTAAAGGAAATGAAGACAACTTTTCTTTAGATTGCATTCACAGTTTAATAAAAAAGTTTATTCATATTTCAGGAGGCAATATGGAGTTATTTATATGCAAATACCTTTATTATTAAATTTGGGCAGCTACCAATCCATTCAGGAGCTGTTTTTAAATTATAAATATGTGTTTCATGAAATAAAGAGAAGTTTGTGTCTCTGCGCTCCCATTTCCATTAGCCACTGATTTAGTCTATTTACTATGAGTTCCAAGAGAGAACATCAGCTTAAATAGCTTAATTTAGTTAAGTTCTCCTAAAACAAGGTAAAATTGCACATTTAAGGGGAAAAGAGAAGTATTTCTCTGAGTTTTATAGCCCATGTAAGAGTTTCAAAATTTGTTGCTCTGAAATATATTTCACGCTGTGAATCAATAATGCAGTAGCTGTTTAGGATGATCACAATTGTTCATTCCCTGTGTATTTCCCACTGGATAGGTTCATAGAATGGTTTGGGTTGGAAGGGATCTTAAAGATCATCTAGTTCCAACTCCCCTGCCATGGACAGGGACACCTTCCGCTAGACCAGATTGCTCAAAGACCCATCCAGCATGGCCCTGAACACCTCCAAGGATGGGGCATCCACAACTTCTCTGGGAAACCTGTTCCAGTGCCTCACCACCCTCACAGCGAAGAATTGCTTCCTTACAACTAATATAAATCTACCGTCTTTCAGTTTAAAGCCATTGCCCCTTGTCCTATCACTACATGCCCTTGCAAAAAGTCCCTCTCCAGCTTTCTTGTAGGCCCCCTTTAGGTACTGGAAGGCCGCTATAAGGTCTCCCCGGAGCCTTCTCTTCTCCAGGCTGAACAACCCCAACTCTCTCAGCCTGTCTTCATAGGGGAGGTGCTTCAGCCCCCTGATCATCTTCGTAGCCCTCCTCTGCTCCAACAGGTCCATGTCCTTCTTATGTTGGGGGCCCCAGAGCTGAATGCAGTACTCCAGGTGGGGTCTTATGAGAGCAGAGTAGAGGGGAAGAATCACCTCCCTCGACCTGCTGGTCACGCTTCTTTTGATGCAGCCCAGGATGCGATTGGCTTTCTGGGTTGCAGAGGCACATTGCCAGGTCATGTTGAGCTTCTTGTCAACCAACACCCCCAAGTCCTTCTCCTCAGGGCTGCTCTCAATCCATTCTCCACCCAGCCTGTATTTGTGTTTGGGATTGCCCCGACCCATGTGCAGGACCTTGCACTTGGCCTTGTTGAACTTCATGAGATTCGCACGGGCCCACCTCTCAAGCCTGTCAAGGTCCTCTGGATGGCATCCCTTCCCTCCAGCATGTCGACCACACCACACAGCTTGGTGTCGTCAGCAAACCTGCTGAGGGAGTGCTCAATTCCACTGTCCATGTCACCATGGATGTCAACAAAGATGTTAAACAGCACCGGTCCCAATACCGACCCCTGAGGAAGGCCACTCATGACTGCTCTCCACTTGGACATCAAGCCATTCCAAGTCTTATTCTTGCTGCTCTCTATTCTAGCTGGATATGAAATATTTAATGAGTTCCTTGCATCGCTGATGGAGTTGCATTCTGTTGATTACATTTAATTCTAGTAAAATCCACTGAAATAAATTATTTGCTTTAACATTTTATGCTAAGCAGTTTTCATTAACAAATTAATAGACGTATGAGAGACAATATTTTTTAGTAGTCTAGGAAGAGGTTTTGAAATATATCCACATATCTTACTGGAAGAGAATTTGTCCTCCTTGCCTGGCATTATTCCCTAGATTGAATAGTGGACCCTTTTTCCCATTTGGGAATATAAACCTCTCATTTTAGCTTTGGATTTTTGCTGAGCGGGATTATCAGGGAAGCTTGGACTGAGATTCTGCAAGAATTGCCACCAATGCCTATTTCCTCGGCATGAATCCTCAGTCCTGTTGTTCCTGAAGTTGTCACTGGCATTGATGTGTTAGATGCCTCACTTGTACAAGTCAGCTGAGGATCTGGTCTAAGGATATTTCCGGGAAATGTAGATTCAGGGTAATAGATCCTTGTCTGGGGCTGAACCAGATAGGCTGTTAAAAGCAAGTCATCATTTAAAAAAAAAAAAAAAAAAGACATTTAAAATCACCATCTAAATGATGACATGAGAAAGAATTGTGAATTCTGGCAGGCTGAACATAAAACGACAATAAAAGTGGCTGAAAAAGAGCATGAAGAAAATTTGCAAAAGGCGTTAAGTCAGTAATAAACTCACTTTAAAAAAAAATCAGGACTAGGAAGTACCTGAAGGAAAAAATCTTGATTTCACATATACAGTGATAAACTTTGATCTGACTGGGACTTCTCGAAGGAAATCATGGTGTTGTAAAAGAAAATTTCATGAAAACATTATCTCAGTATTCAGAAAGGGTAAAGAAGACAAAGTGAATGAGTTATGTTGTACACAAAAGCCAGATTAACATGGCACAAATATTAAAAAAATCTGGTAAAATATTTCTTTTTCCTCTCTTAAAGCATTTAATGAACAGTAACATGAACATTTCACTCAAATATATATCCTCTCTTATTTTTGACCTACGAGAAATTATGTTTTGCTTCCTAGTAATTTGAATTTATAATGTTCTCTTTTTGCAGGGAAAGCCGGGATCTCCTGGGTCCCCAGGGATGCCAGGGGAACCTGTAAGTACAGATTTGAGTTCTGGACTCTTATGATAATACACAAATATTTCAAACACCAAATGCAAGATTTTACATGCAGATTTATATGTGTGTTGTCTTCTTTCTTAGGGTGAAAGAGGACCTATAGGAGATATAGGCTTCCCCGGGCCAGAAGGGCCACAAGGAAAACCAGTAAGCAATTTTATACTGAATATATATGTTCATTACAAAAGGATACGTCTTAGTTTGTAACTTCTGATAAAAGAAATGAGATTACATCCTGCTTTGTGTTAGGCTAGGTAACATCTGAAGAACACTTAGAGCTGCAGTGCTCAATATTAACCATCCAGTCAAGAATTCCTGGTATTGTGATGTTTTAATAGTTAATGTTACTGAGATGTTGCCTTTAAAGGTCTTATGAGGGTCCTTTGGATCCTGTTGACATAAAGGATCCTCTCATATTTTTTTCAGAAGGAGAATATTAACCCAGACACTCAACACAGTCTATAAAGGATGGGGTGACAAAATACATTCTCTGTTTCAGTTTAGATAGAGAAGCATGTGCTTCATGACTCTGAATAAACTTCGTAACTCTTCTGTATACAGGTGATGCAACACTGCAGCTGAAGCATTTACTGTTCACTTAGGATATGTCTAATCTGACCTCTTTATTTAATAAAAGTGTGACAGCAGTGTAGTCAGCACTGTCTGAGCTGGTTTGAAACAACCTACTTTATATTCTAGAAGTGGTTCAGCTAGGATAGTGCAGAACTCATTATCTCCCCTGAAGCTTGGTGTTTTGGGGACAAGCATGAGAAGCAGACCATTTGAGTTTGTCAGCACGTCTCCACATTACGCTTCTGTCTTGAAAGAAGAGACATTGTCTGTAACTTCAGCAGCAAATTGGCCCAAGGTGCCTAATCTGTGCAAAACTCCACTTTGCAGTATGAGAGGGAAGGAAATATTCCTCGTGTCTTTGCTCATGCAAGTCCTTCTTTCTCACTCAGTGAAATAGCAGTGAATTTGCTGCATATGCAGATCCATGTATATCCTGGTAAATTAAACAGTGCTAGAGCAATTCTCTTGCAGTTATCTGGCATTGTGCAATTGTTAACATACTCTCTGACGTTATTTTGGCCCATGCCAACTAGGACTCTCAGATAATGCCGCATTCCAGTTCAGGGGATAACGTGGGCCTGGGACTGTTTCCAGCAGGTGGTATGAATGAGACCACCCTCTTTTGGGAAGGAAATCTGTTTAGCGCAGGAGGCTGAATCTGTGCTGTGCCACGAGTCCTAAGGACCAAAGAGTAGATCTGGCCACTTACTGTTAAGACGTAATCTCTGTAACAGCAGAAGGGTAATAGGGCATCAGGGCTAATATCTAGAATAAGAGAAATCTCTTCTATGGTTGTATAATGACTAGCCGGGACTGGAAAAGTGCATGTACAGGTCCATATTCCACATTTGCAGAATTTCCATATAACTTGTCATTTAAAGTTGTGGGCTCATTAAAGTTGATGTGCATCTTGATGCCAAAGATTTTTTTTTTTTGCTCTGCTCTCAGCTCAAATTTAATGTGCTTGCAGTTCAGTATTGCCCTGAGCTCTGTTATTTCACATCTCAAGACTATTTGTGAGTATTTCTATATTGTAACCACATGAACTGCTGCCTCTGCAGCTTCAGAATATGTACTGATACCAGCACTAAACATTGAACTTTACCCTTTATATTTTTAAAATGCATATATGTAAGCATATTTATTGAAAAATTGTTGGGTTTGTGTTTTTTTTTTTTATAGGGAATCAATGGAAAAGATGGATTGCCAGGTCCTCCGGTAGGAAAACATGCTTTTGCATACTAGTGTATTTTAATCTTCATAGATACCGTAGCTGTTAATCCTAGGCAATTGCTTTCAGTTCTGCTAACAGATGAATATACAAAGAAGCCTTTAAGTGATACGTTTATCTTTTTTCAAAAACAATTTTTCAGGGTGCTGTGGGGAGACCAGGAGACAGAGGACCCAAAGGAGAACGTGTAAGTCACTTGTTTTAATAACTTTTTTCTTTTTAGTGAGCATCTAAGCACCTCATCAGCCCATATTTTTCAGGCAAAACCAAGAAACTAATTCCCTGTGAACTTCAAGCAGTCTCTTAGACAACTAAGAGGTTTAGTCCTAGACGCCACTTTAAGGAATTAGAATTGAATTGGCTTCTGCATTTAGAAGAAAAAGACATTTTATAGACTTTCTAACACATTTGGCCTGGACACTGTAAATTGATCAACAGGTTGAAAATTGGAAAGTAACTAATCCTGTTGTGACGCTATCAAACTTTGCAAAAGCTATGAAGCTTGCCCCATCGTCATCCCTGGGATCTTTGTATGTCACAAACACAAATCATGTTTTGTATAAAACAAGCTTGTTACACTTAGGCAGCAGGAATGCCAATGCAATACCTTACTGCTTCCCAAAATGTTTAGACAGTTCTGTTCATGGTAACAAGACCATGGTGGACAGGAATTATTACAGGAGGTGAGAGATGATCTTTATTTTGCTAGAGCAAAGAAAATCCTAGCGTATACTCTTCTCCTGTTATAACGTTGCTAAAGCCCTGATGTCCTAATCCAATTGATACCACAATTATTTGATGAATCAGAAAAGCACCTCCCTGTGTAATCTAGAAAAGGAAATGCTGCTTTATGACACTGAGGAGACACGAGGTTTTAACCATTACTACGATAATTGTCCCTTACAAAAATTGTTTGCAGTGTTCTGTTTCTGCTTTTAAGGACACAAATAAAATGTAAGAACCTTCTTATTGTACCACCTACTGTGTACTGCATTACACCACTCAGCCTTGACCTTCTCAGTGTTAACCTATCTCAATGCCCTGCAAATAGTACTGTACATATACAAGCAGAAGAGGAGGCTGGACCTGTAAGTGCATGACCTTGAAACATACTGACAGGGAGGAGGATGTTGAAAGTCTGAGAGAGACAGAGACACAGCCTTAGCTTGCTTCATCAGAGTGAAACTTGGGAAGCTTCAGGGTAAGAGAAGAGGGTGTATTTATTCCAGTCTCATTGGTGACAGAGTACATACATACACACGTGTACATGTTGCTGTAGATGTAAATATGGATATATGTTTGCTCACAGATGCCTGAATCTGCTCTCACTTCTAGGATCACTGGCAAACATGTCATGATCTAGCTGTCTCTGTACAGAGTAAAATAAATAAATATATATACACACACACGTGTGTATATATATAAATAAAAGAAATATATAGATATATGTTAAAAAATAAATCCATTTCCAGAAGTATTTTTGTCTCAAGTGATAATCAAAATCTCTCACAACCTTTTATAACAGGAAAGTTATAAATATGCCCAATGCAGTATCTGAATACAGTTTTCAGAAAGCTGTCAGTTGTTCCTTACAATTCTGCAGGAAAAGAAAAGGTTTGTTGAAAACAAGGGGCGATCTGCCTAAGAAATAACAGCGAAATACACAGCAGAAGTCTGCATCTCAGATAAGAGATCACTGGGGGAGTTGGAGTTGATTTTTTTTTTTTTCCCCCCTCTGGATCAGGTATTACAGACCTGCATCTGAGAGAGATTGCGGTGATTACAGAAAATAACACAAAGTCAAGGTTTTCTTGTAGCCATTCTTATTACTGCTATACAGCGTACTCCTTCAGTTTGAGACCAGCTGTTGCAATTACAGAAAAGCATTAAAATTGGAAGGACAGAATAAAACTCTTGAGGTTTTCATGTCTAATGTAAGCATATCCTTGTAGGACCCATTTTAAGAAGGAAGTAGTCATCTAGGCTGAAATAATCTTATACATCCTTTGAGTGTCTAAACACTGCTGTTATTACTACTTTATAAACTGAGTAACAAACCAGTTGAAAACAAGTGGTTTATACCAATCAGAAATACACTTTTCAAGTCATTTGAACAACAGATTAAAGTACTAGTGGCTGGCTCATTTATTGCTATTATCTGCATACCTTGATCACAGACAGGGAGCCCGCTGGACTAGAGCATGTAGAAACCCAGGCACAACAATAGTTCCTTCTGCACAGAATTTAGTACAAGATTACATGCAAGAGATGGGAGAGCACTAGAAAGGAGGAGGACTGAATAAATCAGCACCGTAGGCAGAGATCGCAAAACACAGATGTCCTACTTTGTTTTTCGTACAATTCATAGTGAAGGAGAGTTTAAAGAGGAATCTGGAGGAAGATACGACCTAGTTTTATGAATTTTTACAAGGAGTTTGTTCCAAACACAAAGAAAACACTGGAGACAGTTAAAAAAATGCTTGTTTGAAAAGTGACTGTATTTGATCTGCCTCCTACACGTTGGCAGCCCGTAAAATGGGAATCATTTAGAAGAAAAGCAATCCCAGGATCAGCTTCACACTGCCATAGCACCATGGTCTTAGAGAAACCTGTATTTTTCTTTATTTCTAGTAGAATAGCTATCCATACCTACTCTGCAGGGTTATAAACCTGAGAAATTATGTATGTCTATTTATGCCTTAAATACATTTTTAATGAAGGCTTCTTGTAAATATAGTAATCTTCAGACAGCTTTTTTTATATATGTGGGTGCATGCATGTGTGTGTGATCTCATTTGAAAGCACTATCAGACAAAATGGTGTGTTTGGTGGCTCCCTATACTGGACTTCAGTCTCCAAAAAAGTGACTGAACTAAAAATTATATTAAAGGCTATACCTCTTTCAAGTTTTGCAATAACATACGGTAGAACAGGAGTTGTTCTTCAATTTTATAATGTTTCAGGTTGCTATGAGTGAAGTAGGAGATGGAGGTTGGATGCAAAAACTTTGTTAAGGCCAGGAAAGAGCCTCTTCCCTGCAGACTACAAAAGTTCTGCTTCTCAATCAGAATCCTTCCTTTGCCCTGAATTTCTCAAGGTGTTGCAATACACATCCTGATACAACAGCTGTATGCAGGACAGAACACTTTTTCCTATAAATCTTAAAATTTATAGAAACCTGAAAAGGTACGCCTCTTCTGTCAGAACATTACTCTTCCAGTTCCCCCGATGCACATATGCTCCCTTTCCTGCTCCCATCGACTGTTAAAAATCTGTGAGTCTTTGACAAGGGTTACAGGTGTCTTTTGGGTATCACATCATATCTTGTCTTTTTTCTACTGAATAGCTAAATTAGCTGTGTGTTTGTTGGAAAGTCATTCATATGCTGCATATTTAGAGTTTTGCCCAAAGTATTAATGCCCAGAAACTAAAACTGGAAATCAGGCATCTGCCGTATTGGCAGGATAGGTCTTTTAAGAGAAATACAATGAACGTAATCACACTGAGATTGTTTCTGTGTCACACTGACTTCCCTATGTGATCATGTTAGCAGTTTGACAGGTTGTACTGGGTTTACGTGGCAAGGTTTGGGTAACAGGGGGGCTGCAGGGGTGGCCTCTGTGAGAATACACCAGGAGCTGCCCCCATGTCAGACAGAGCCAATTCCAGCCGGCTCCAAGACGGACCTGCTGCTGGCCAAAGCTGAGCCCATGAGTGACGTTGGTACTGCCTATGTGATAGAAAGGATAAAAAATGCTGCGCAACAGCTGGGAGAGAGGAATGAGAAAACATGAGAGAAACAACTCTGCAGACACCAAGGTCGATGAAGAAGGAGAGCAGGAGGTGCTCCAGGCGCTGGAGCAGAGATTCCCCTGCAGCCTGTGGAGATGATCATGGTGAAGCAGGCTGTCTTCCTGCAGCCCATGGAGGACCATGGTGGAGCAGATATCCATCCCGCAGCTCATGGAGGACCCCATGCTGGAGCAGGTGGATGTGCCGAAGGAAGATGCAGCCCATGAAGAGCCCACACTGGAGCAGGCTCCTGGCATGACCTGTGGCCCGTGGAGAGAAGCCCACACAGGAGCAGGTTTTTAGGCAGGAACTGTGTCCCATGGGGGACCCACACTGGAGCAGTCCACTCGTGAAGAACTGCAGCCCGTGGGAAGGACCCACGCTGGAGCAGTTCATGAAGGAGATGTATCCCATGGGAAGGACCCCACGCTGGAGCAGGATAAGAATGTGAGAAGGAAGGAGCAGCAGAGACAAAGTGTTAAGGACTGACTGCACCCCCATTCCCCATCCCCATGCACCACTTGAGGGGAGGAGGTAGAAGAGTGAGGAATGAAGCTGAGCCTGGGAAGAAAGGGGATGGGTTGAGGGGAAGGTCTCACTATCCTGCTCTGTTACTAATTTGCAATAAATTAAATTAATCTTCCCAGAGTTCAGTCTGTTTTCCCCTGGTGATAATTGGTGAGTGATCTCCCTGTCCTTATCTTGACTCACAAGCTTTTCATCTCATTTTCTGCCCCTGTCTTGTTGAGGAGGGGGAGTGAGAGAGCAGCTGGGTGGGTACCTGGTAGGCAGCCAAGGTCAACGCACCACAGAGGTTAAAATTATAAGTGTGAGATGATGAGGTCTCAGATTTTTGACACTTGTTTTTTTTTCTTGTGGTAGACTTTCAGAGTTCAGATCCTTTTTACTCTTACTGAGGGCAATTTAAACTCCAATTGGGAACGCATTATAGTTTCAGTTAATGCAATAAAACATCGCAAGTTACAGTGGTCTTTGTAGTGAAGCCTAGCTATAGTCAGTAATAAGCTCTAACTCACTGGAAATCATACAGATTGGAGGACAGATAGGTGATAAAAATGGTATACAACCTCCTACTTGCATCCTTACCTTTCTTTCTTTTTCAATCTTTACATGTCATGTAAATATGACTTAAGAATATAACTACACTTTTATTGGTTTATCAGTCAATGATGTTTCAGATCTGAGTACAGTTTACCAGCTCTTGCTGTAGATTAAGAATGCAATTAATTCCATTCATTCACCCTTCATAAATGTAGATTCTGGATTTATCTAGTAATGATGTAGTCAATTCTTGGTGCTGTTTGCTGCTTACGGTGGAGCCTAACATTAGCTTAAGTGATGCAGCAAGGGCAGTCAGTGACCCTTAAGAACTGCCAGCTGTTCATTTACAATCTGAACGTGTGACTTGTGGCACTCTGCTCCACAGCTGTAGTTCTTGTGAACTAACAGCTTATACATTAAGTGATTCTAAAAGATTTAATTCCTCACAAATAAAACAAATGTAAATGCCAGTTCAGCCATGATGGAAGCTGTTGCTCGCCAGAATATTGACCTTTAATTTATTTTGTTTGCAAGGAATTCAGTTGTTATAAATGGATTTGTGTGTTTGTTGTTTCTTTGATTAACTGAAATTTTGTATACATGCAGAAATAAAATACTAGGCTTCTAGAGAAAGTTACAGAAAAAAGCCTGATGCCATGTGCCTGGGGGAATTTGAGCACCTAAATTCTACCTATGCCATATTTGACATTTCTGGATCCTTGTATAAGGGCTATAAACTTTCTGTACCCAAGTTCTGTCCTTGAAAAATGGGTTACAGAGTCAAGCTAATTTTTGTCATTGACTTCAACGTTAGAAGTGTAAGAAAACAAAATGTTACTTGCTGTGTTTTCAGAGACAAGGGTTAGCCTGTAAAATCAGCTTCCCTGCATGACTCATAAAATCTATTTCTGAACAGGGAAGGATTTTCTCTTCAGCATGCACGGGTGACTTTTCCTAGTTTGTTCCACTGTGTGCGATGGTTTTCCTTCCGCTTTTATTTTACACAGGGAGATCAGGGTATTCCAGGGGACAAAGGTCCACAAGGCGAACGAGGGAAACCTGGCCTATCAGGAGAAAAGGGAGATGCGGGTCCTATTGGGCCACCAGGAGACAGAGGCTATCCAGGATCACCGGGTCATCAAGGTCCCCCGGTTCACCAGGACCCCCAGGGTTTCCAGTAAGTAAATACAAGTTTTCCTTGGTTGCTTGCAAATTCAGACGACGTGAAGGTAGCATGCGCTGAGCAGTGGAAATTCAACTGAGCGATA
Organism: Gymnogyps californianus; assembly: GCF_018139145.2. Taxonomy (NCBI): domain Eukaryota; kingdom Metazoa; phylum Chordata; class Aves; order Accipitriformes; family Cathartidae; genus Gymnogyps; species Gymnogyps californianus. The sequence continues at coordinate 95,317,272 of NC_059473.1, read as the reverse complement.
CCACAGTATCAGAAAAACTAAGATAGCTCTGAAATAATTTCAGTGTTCAGTTAAGAGGTGGAAAAAATATACGCAGGTGATCAAGCAGTTATTTTAAATTTTTTTTTTAAATATGTGCTATGGATAAACTTTATTTATTCCTTTAGCTCCCGACAAATCAATACGGCTACTCAATACTGTTAATTTTAAAGTTTTTCATAAGCTTAAGAGCTAAAATGTAAGTCTTTGCAACTGAGAAAGAAAAGGAGGCAGACAAAAATGATTCTCAATAAAAGGGAAATCAGCATTTAAAAAGACAATGAAATGCTGCCTGTTAGTTGTAGATATCTTGGTCTGTCTCCATGTGCGCACAGGCACACATCCATGTTATGGGTTCTTTATACCCTAAGTCAGATAGGATAAAGCTCTAAAGAACTTTTCCAATGAAGTTATTGGTCCTGTGATGCAAGTTCTAGTTCGTCGGCTGTGCATCAAAGCAGTTAGTCCCTAGAGGGAGTGAGAAGTTGGCAAATGTTATGCAAAAGGCGAGTAAAGCATAGCAGTGTCACTGGACATCCTTACTGTCTTACGCAAATTAATTTCCATAGACATAACATGCTGATCATCTTGTCAGTTAGGAGTGCCTCTTCCACTTCATGGTGTTAGTGGTCTTTATAATACTGTAATGTATTTGCAATAAAGTGGCCTTTGCAGTTAAGTAAATAACACAATTATATTAAACTATTTAATTTTTGGTGAAAGCTTTATGTTTTTAATGCTAATTTCAGCATTTTTTTATTTTTATAGCTTCATAAAGTGCCGTCTTTATGTTTCTTCTGATACATATCACCTTTTTTCCTTCATCAGGCTGATACAGTTTCACTTGAAGAAATAAAAAATTACATTAAACAAGAGGTTCTTAAGGTTTTTGAAGGTAAGAAAATGAAGTATTATACAACTAAATGTAAATCTTAAATTCTTTTCTAAATGTTTTACATCCCTACAGCCTTTATATACATTTCTTTACATGTCATCTAACTTACATTGGACTTAGCAGCTGCCTTGTTGCTGTAGCTATGTTTAACTGTTGTTTAGTCTACTTAATATAATTATGTTCAAACAATTATAAATTATAGTATCTGTTAACCAGAGTATTTCCTTATGTAAAAGATTAGCATTAAAAGCATAAAATTATGCTCCAAATCATAATAGCAAACATATGTATGTATCATTGTAGATACATGTATGTATCATATATTATTGCAGATACATATGTATCTACAATGTATCATTAAGACATTGAAGATTTATTAAAGTGGAGACAATAGAAATGTCTAATTATTTTGGCCACTTAGTGGATGACTATCTAAATGAGAGAAAGGCTTGACAGCTTTCAGTCATGCAGGTCTAAACTGCTGTGCATTTTCAGCAAACACCCCTGCTGAGCTCCAAAGCTCCCTTGCAGACCAGCATCTTCTGGCACAGTTTTAGGCAAGTACCAGATTCAGCCAAGGCCTTTGTACTATGTAAGCTTTCTTAGGTGTGTCCTTACTCTGAAAAGGAAATATTTTTCTTCCCCAGCGTTTTCTTAGTCAGGGTTGAAAAGCTGTGACTCAGGTAGGTATCTGAAACAAGCTTCTGCTCAAACACCTCTTAACAGTAACTTCTCTTCCATTGCAAAATGCATTTCTTACATCTGCAATATGCTTAGCTATTTTGTCATTAATATTTGTGGATACAAAACCTTTTATCTTTTAGGGATAAAAGAAACCATATAAAGCTTGAGACTTTTTAAACTGTTCAGGCAGTTTTTCACTTTATAACAAGGCTATCGTTTTGTGCATTTTCACCTTTCCCCAGACTGCTACCCCTTAGGAGCTCAACCTACTATGTATTTTAAGAGCAGTTTGTTGGCTGAAGTTACCTCCTTTTCCCATTCAAATGAAATGGTAACAAGCATTTAGTCTATTCGTAAAAAGAAAGTATTAAAAGGTGTCCTGCCTACAGGGAATATTGTTTTTTGTCTTTATAGCTATTCCATTTTCTACACCTCGCTAGTGTTCCCACAGATCTTCTATTTTTGGCTTTGTTTCACTTTGCCTATTTTCTGTCACCTTGCTTATTTTTTGTTTGATGCCCACTCTTCTCTTTAATTTTTTTTTTCTTAAATCTTAAAACTCCACCACAGTAAATACCTGCTAAATTGTGGAATGCTTAGTTAAGTTTTTTAATCCAGTATAAATGAGACAGATTCAAGGTTAGTACCTATTTTGTCTACCTCTAAGGAACACTGAAATGTTACCAAGTGCACTTTATTCCACCAGCATGAACAGTTCATGCTGAAATCTCTGCAATTAATAATGTTTGCTGAGCACTTATAGGTTTTTTCACAACTGTTTTCAGGGTTTCAGTACATTCCAAGAACTGTTCGCAGTATTTAAGCTCTACTTTGCAACTTAATGAGTTACAAATGTATAAGGTAGCCCTTCATAGGGGTGTTAAGTACTAATTATTCTGTGTTCATGTATTTTAAGTAATTGCATCAACAGGAGTCAGAAGTCATTTGAAATATTGGAATACATTAGTAAAAGAGAGTAGTAATAGAAACTTTAGTACAAATTCGTTCAGATTATTTCAAAGGGAAGGACATGTCTTCAAAGACTCAGACATGACTCTGAGCTGGAACTGAAGGCCTCGGTACTTATGGCAGCATTTAATACCTTGGCATTTAGAAGGATTAAACACCTTACTTCCAGAAACTTACTTTAGCTGGGGCTTTGGGTTTTATTTATTTTCCCGTATTTTGCTAGCAGATTTCTTACCCACGTTTTCTTGCGTCCTTTGTTAATGAAGAAAGGATGGCTCAGTTTGTATCCCAGCTGAAGCTGCCTGCTGCAATGCTTGCCTCCCAAGCTCATGGAAAACCAGGGCCCCCAGGAAAAGATGGGTTACCAGGGCCACCGGGAAAGGATGGTTTGCCAGGGCCACCAGGAGAACGTGGAATTCAAGGTAGGAATTCCAAAAAATGTTCCCGCGAATTGTATCTTGAAATCTTTATACACTTGCTAATGATTATGAAATAAGCCAGGATTACCTATCTAGCTTCCTAATGATTAACTTTTAAAACTGTACTTATGTTTTTTCCAGACTAGATCTAAATATTAACCCATAGTAAATGTGTGGATTTTACTGATTAAAAACTCCTAATCAGTGCATTTTATTCTAATAAGTGATAAAGTTAATTACTGACAGATATCTAAAGCTGACAGATATCTAGACTACTGTAGCAGGTTTTTTTTTTTCTCCAAAATACTTCAACAAGGAAGAAAAACTGTGCCAGCACTCTAATGTAACTATTTAGATCCTGTTCCGTATTGAGAGACCATCTTATTTAAGAAACAAAATTTGATGTCTAAATCTGAGTGCTCTCAGCTCTGATCCTGAGACAACACAAGGGAGGAAAAACTGAAGGCAAATATTATTCTTTAAGAAGCAGTGAAAACTGAAATATTACCACATGAATTCTTCTTACAGTGAAATAATCTATTTTCACAAATCAGTTTCAGAGTAATCAGCTTTTCATTATACCCCAAACAGTAATTTGTACATTGCAATGCATTTGGACAGTATAGGACTCTCGTTTCACTGAACTGTCTTTCACTGCAAAATTAGCTTCAAGGGATCCAGGCTCATTGTAGCTGTGCTCTACTGTAGAGTCAGCCTCTCAGAGATTAGAAGGAAGAGGAGAAGAGAATAAAAGGAAAAAAGAGTTTATAGATTAATAATATTTTGTGGGTGGGTAATATGTAATTTGCAGTTTATCTGTAGGTAGTTCTTTATTATCTTTTGTTAGTTTGGTCTGCTCTGGAGTCAGAGCAAGTCAGACTGGAATGAAGAACATGAGAGCAAAGCTGAAGATGTGTGGATCCTAAAGCTATCGGAAGAATAAAGACTTACTAACATTGATAAGCGCAAACCCCTGACAGAAGCTTGAAAAATGTGATGAGCTCAGAATGAGAAGAACAAGAATAAAGGATCAAGGAAAACAATAAAAGGCTTAGAATCTTACAACACTGACTTCATCATTACCTAACTATTCAGATCACTGTAAACAGTCAACTTCAATGTCAGTGCCAGATTGTTCAATGATGATGTATGTGGTGGATAGTCTCAGATGCTTCTGGGAAGTGGAACGTTGTACTAGGCTTCATTTCCAGCTAGTGAGCGTCAAGAGTAAAGATGATAGCTATGCTTGAAAAAAAAATAAAGCTGCTTTTTCATGCCTTATACTTAAGTAAAAGTAGTGCCCCATGTACGCAGGATTTCCATTTATTTTACTGATATGCTCAATACTCTTTTTTGATTAGTAAAAGGTAAGCTAAGTGAGAAGCATTTACTTCTCTGATACATCAAAAGTTATATGAAATTACACTTCCAAGGAAAGAAAACCAAAAACTTGTCTTGCCTCCTTTTTACACTCTGAGTAAGAGATAGTCCTGCGAGAGAAGCACACTTACAAATACCCTTCATGCCTTTCCCAGTTGTGCCTGTGCGTGTTATTGTTTTGTGCCAACAGTAAAAAGCAATTCAAATCTCTGAGCAGATTGAAAAGTATCCTTCCACATTCCAGCTTATTTTCAGCCATAAAAGACACAGCAGACAAGACTTCTTGGAGAAGCATGTTACGTGCATGTGTGGCTGAGACCATCAAGGTAGCATGCTGTGTGCACATGTGCCCAAGTCATAATACGCATTTGGTATGGACTGACAGATACTCCTTATTATATTTCTTACTTGGGTGTAGCCCAGATTGCCAGCTCTGGGGTTTTGCTGTGTGCAGTAATACACATCTGGGCTGGCAGAGTGAAATAATCACTTGTCCAATACAGCCAGTGAAAAGAAGTAGGTACTTTCGGAGAACAATTAACAGGACCTCTACGAACATCTCCAGAGCCTGTTTGTGATGCTGCACGCTGAGCAGAGAGCCTGCTAGAGCCAGCCAGCGGGAAAGGCAGGTGTCACTGTGCGTCCGAGGAGGTGCTTAACTTAACTTGTGGCTTCGCAGGGGTCCCTCCGTACGCCTTGACTGTGGTGCCAGTTCCCCCAGGAACTGGTCTGGTATGACCTGGCTGGATTCCACCAGAGCCTCCTTCTGCACATCAAACCAATAGCTAGGGGTTAGTCCCGGAAGCAGAAAACATAGATACTAACTTCTGGAAGTGTAGTCATGGTCTTCAAAAAGTGTATTTAAGGAATTGCTAGACTCTTGGGCATAGAGTCATTCATTTCTAATGAAGTCCAGTATTGTTACCTGCTGGCCTTCAGCAAGGTTGTTCATAGTGTACCTCAGGTACTTCCCAGTGGTTCAGGTACAAATAATTTTGATTTTATAGGATGGTCTCAATAAAAATGTAGCATGCAAACAAAAAACAACAAAGAATTGCAACTTAAATTATGAAACATGCAATTGGTATTTAAACAGACTTTGTATAATAATGATTGGAAGATTTTTATATATATTTTTCTTCATTTAAAAAAAAAATAACCTATGGCATGTGCATCAGCAAGCTGATTCTGTGAGGCAGTGTTACCAGTGAAATGTACAGCATGTGCTTAAGGAGGAGCAGAGGAACTTGTTTACTGTTTGTGTTTTAAAGGATGCTAATGTCTCGTAGAGAAACAGGAAGTTTATTTCAAGACTTTATAGACAAGCTATAGCAATGTCATCCATTTGCAGTCAGTCAACTTGTCATGTGTTAGAGGATCTAGATCAATTAACTCCACTGACTTAATTGGATTTTTAAAACTATAATAGTAAGTGAATTTTAGTCCATTAGAGCAAATGCACCTTGGGATAATTTTGCAATCCAGAGATCCTTTATGTTAATATGACTATTGTTTTTTTCTCAATAGAGAAAAGAAGATTTCATCTTAGTTAAACTTCACCGTTTCTATCAAATTAAGGAAACAAGAGTTTTTTTATAGGTCCTCATAACTCATGGTAACCTCGAGGAATCAAACATCACAGCTCAGGAAAGAAAAACACCATGTGATGAATAGTGAAAGTTCCTTATCTTTATTGCTAATCTCTGTTGTAAACTTTGTGTCTCTTATTATAATTAGTAATTTGTATGGTGGGAGCACGTAGAAACCTTGGCTGACATCAGGAACCCATTGTAGTGGATGTTGTCCAGACACAGTCACTCTTCTGAAATAGCTGCACTGGTTTCAAGCGTTGCCTCCTGTAAAATGTTCTTTGTTGTGGAGGGAGAAGTTAACCTGTTTTACTTCGATTTCAAACCCAGCTACTACCTCTCAGCTAAGAGGGCTGTAACACACAGAAGGAATTCAGAATATGCACTGGAAGCTGGATGAGAGGGCTTGCTTTTAGCACCCTTCCTGTTGCTTTGCAGTTGTTTGTTTTTAAGAACGCAGAGTATTTGCACAGTAAAACACAGTGGATACTTTGGTCTCATTGTTCCCTGTCGTGGTAATGTGTTTGCCTCATATTTGTATTAAAGAACCTCGGATTTCTCTAGATACTTGACATGATAGTTTCAGGTGCTTGCATTATCCATGCAAGTGGAAGAGGGTCTCCATGATATAGGTGGAATACCTTTTGGAGCTGTTTAAATGGGAGAACTTTTTACCTCCAAGTTCATAGACATGAATTTGTGTCATTTCCCAGTAGAGCTGAGGGTGTTGGGGTAGCGATGCTTCTGACTGATGTTTGTGAAGAGCACCAAACCGAGAGCTGTATTGTAGCTATCACCACTCATCTATGAGCAGAAGAAAGCTTATCTGTTTGAACACGTACTTGCTAAATACTGCTACCAAGTGTTTACTATACTACCCATGTTGGGTACATGTTTACATACTACGATTTTTGGGTTGCAGAAATCACAACAAAACTTCTGGAACCCGAGTGAAAGGTTTTGCTAAAGCAGTCACCTTTTGAATTAAGCAGGTACCTCTTACTGGAATTGTAATTCTACCAGTAAAAATAGACAGCATCTTATATGTGCCTTTACGTTAAAAACAATAAATCAAAATCTGATTTGTGTATGGTAATATTTTCCTTTGATTGTGTACGAGTTTGTCACTTTAAGCTCAGAGGGAAGGTGATATAGAAGTGTAATCATGGCCCTACTTCTGAGCAAAATATACCTCATTAAAAATCAAATATTTTCCTGCCAGAATTACACATTACATTGTTCGGATTGTTTACTTATAGGCCTGTTTACTGATATGCTTACACCCTGTTAAATAAAGCCTTATTTTTAGAAAAGATATCTGGGAATTTTTGTATTAAACTTCAGTGTCAACAGAACTTACCTGCCACTGTGTACAAACTACACCTTTGCATGTGTATTCAGATATAGCCAGTAATGGTTTACACTACCCTGGATCATATATTTGCATTGGCAGGCTGTTCTTTGTCCTGTTGTGGGTTTTTTTTTTTTCCTTATTGTCTTGAATTCCAGTGATGTTTACAGAATCTTTCAGTCTTTCTCAGTCCCTTTTCAGTTATGTCTCAGATACCTGCAGTAATGGTTATCATGGAGATTGTAAATGTGATATATCGTAAATGTGATTTCTCTCTTTTCCCCATAACTAAAGAAATGCAAAACAAATGGTTAGTGGTAGCACTACTTTGTAAAATTACAATTAACTGGGTTTGTAGTGAGAAATGTACTGTAACTATCTTGTAAATTAAGAAACATAGAGATACATATAATAAATAGGAAATGTAATAGATCCTGTGGTTGTATGATTGAGCTTCTCAAACAGTAGCAACTACTATGCGTTACGTGAGATTTTCAGAGTAAACCAACTTGATGTAGTTATAAATACTACTATGGTCATTAAAGAGCAAAATCAAGATTCACAATTGAATACAGACACCTGCATATTCCCTTTTCTGAGTCTTTATAGCTTGTGTGCATATATGCCTTGTACAATTCCGCTTAACTCAGTGAATGAGTTAACTCAGAATGCATGATTAATATTGTTTCTCTGTGAGCTTTTAAACAGTTGACTTCCTTTTGTTATGTTATGCATGTCACTCTGCATGCATTTTCTAATGTGTTTGCCTCACTGTAATTTCCTTGTTGGGGTGCTGAGAGAAGAGTAAGATAATTGATGCTCTGTTTTGAAACCTAGAATGATTGCAACAGGTAATAGACTTTCTACCGAAGTGTATAATGAGCTTGTGTTTAACGGAAAGCTTGAATACTCCGCATACCATTCCTACTGCATTGTGTCTGTCGCAACAACCCTGAATGGGTACCCACAGCACTTACAATAGTTTCCTTCTGGATTGTCCTGTAAAGTACCAGTCTTGCCGTAGACCGCAGTACACTGACAAGACAGCCTTTGCCGTCCATCTGCCAGTGCCCATTAATCTTCCTGAGACATCAGGTGGATTGATACCACCATGCTGACTGGTCAGCCGTGACTCTTCTCTTTTAACTCAAACTAAATTGCAGCTCTCACAAGAGGAAGTTTATTGTATGGCATACACGACACTGGAAATATACTGGTCCCTGAAGCAGAACAAATTTAATTCCAAATGTGACCAGAAGTTGGCAAACTAATCTTCAATATATGTCACCTTACATGCCAACGTCAGAGGTGTTGGAGACGGAAGAGGGTTTCCTTATAATCCCTTTTAAAGTAAGGGGTTGTGGCAGGTGTCACTTGTTCCTTTCAAAATGCCTTCATCCCCTGTCCTACATAAATTACATGTTCTAAACAGAAAAGGTACATTTGTAGATGGATTCTTAACTTTGAGATATTAAGCAGTGTTATGCCGATAGCCACGAGTCCTCTGCTCTAAAGCAGCCAGAGGGTTTCCAACTAATAAAACTTGTTACAAACAGTTTAAGGAAAAAGAAACGGGGGTTGGACATGAGTTGCAGCACCTGAGAAGATTGAAGCTATTTAGATAAATACAAAGCTATGGCCTGTGAAGAAAACGAACACAAATATTCAAAGTATAATTGGTGATCACACCTTGTTAACGGTGTGTAGGCCTTGCATGCTAGAACCCGAAATCTGCACAAGCTCTAAAGAAGCCTCATTCCACGTGAGGGCAGCTGTGTAATGCTGGGGGGGGAGTGGGTCTTCTCTTGCATACAGGGGAATATCTAAGCATACAACTACCAGTTTACAGTCTAAAAAGTGCAGACGTAAAGATTTATGCAGAGCGGAGAGGGCGAAGTCTCGCTCAGTTTGCGGGCTATCAGAGAAGGGCTGGTCAGACTCCAGGTGGCCTTTGGGTTGGTGCTTTACATCACTTCATCAAACAGGTAACGCTGGAGCAGAATACGCATTTGGTTCTTTATTAGAGGAACTTCAGGAAGGTAACTTAAAATCTAGGGGAAGGGTCCAGCTAGTGAACATAGCGAGAGTCCTCTGGCAGAGGATGCAACAGTTACTGCTAGAAATGCTCGTATTTTCCAGCAGGAACTTAGAAACATAAGAGCTGTCTCAGAAAAAAATACCAGTCTCAGAAAAAGAAGTGAGCATGTGTTTTCCCAATTACATTTCTCTTGCTAATTTCCTGTCAACAAGATATATGGAAGATCACTGTTTATAATAAGAGGACGCTCTTATTTTCATATCTTTATTCTGTGTAGGTTATAGAGGACAGAAAGGGGAAAGAGGCGAGCCTGGAATTGGACTGCCCGGTAACCCTGGACCACCTGGCCCTGAAGGTACAAGTCTCCAGATTTATTTCTGCTATTGTTATTTATGAACTAACAGGCCTTTCTCCTGGTTTTCACGCCGGTTTTGCACCCGTGCCTTTCCTCCCGAGCTTGGTCGTGGCGTGAGGTCAGAGCCACCTGCCTTCTCGCGGATGAGCTGGCGTGCAGCTGACTGTCGGTGATGAAACGCGGGGCACTGCGCGCGCTCTGGCGAGGACTCTGCTAATTCTGACTTTGTTTTACCAGCTACTGGCCTGCCAGGCCCGCCGGGAACGCCAGGCTCACCCGGACCGCAGGGGCCACCTGGACCCAATGGGAGATGCAATCCAGCAGATTGCTATTACCACGTATCACAGACTCGGTCACGCACCAGCGGGAAATAAAAACCCTCTCCCCTAGACACTTGGGTTCACAGTCACTTTTCACTCCTCTCAATAAGTTAATTTAACCTTTGAAATATTGGGTGCATTTTTTTTTTTCCCTTGACACTGCATGGTATATAGATAATTTATAAGGCGCAGAATTGAGCCTTTTTCTATGTTATTTGCAGTGTCATAATTATGAAATGATGACGTATATTTTCCAGAGTGCATTCCATGTGTTACGTTTCTCATATTTATTTTGCTTAGAGGAGAAAATAGGCCCAAATAATTTTCATAAGCTTTTTTCTTCAAACAAAAAATATTTTATTATACCTTAAGACAGTATGTATGCCTCAGTGTGTAAGCTGGCTTTATTTTTCTTGCTGCTGGTGAAGTTTAAATGGAGAAAATGCATTTCTGAAGTTTTAAAGCGTACCCGTTCATGGCAAATGCGGGACCTGAGCTGGAGCGCTGGGAACTCTGTTTAGACTAAACGTTCACGTCCCTCGAGGAGGCTCTGAACCAGGTCCGTGTCGTGCACTACAAACGCTACCCACCGTTTCAGTCACTTCCTAGATGTCGAAGAAGGAGACGAAGATGTGTTTATGATCTCTCTAATCCCATCCAACACTTAGCTTCAGACTGACTGGAAATTCGCCAGGTGTAGCCCCAAGAAGCGTCTCTCCTGACTGGATATTGTCCCAACTGAGAGCTTGTACGTTCGTTTAGTCATGGTTACGTATACTCCAGATAATAAACTGCTAGGGGCTGGTGTTGATGTTCCCAACGGAGAACTGGCACATCGTCTAACCATTACATGGACTTAGTAAGTGTAGTATCATTGCCTGTAATCACACTACTTTGCCATTATGTCTGCTTAAAGCAAAATCGATCCCTTGCTTTAGAGCAGAGGGTGGTGGGTACACAGTGAGACAGTCAAAGAAGGACCTTCACAAGTTTCTAATCTTACTTGATGGCACAGTTTTCCTCTTCCTCCTGGAATAATCATGTGCCAAAATAAGCTTGAGAAGAACATGGAAACAGCAGAATGCAAAACTCACAGGTCCTAGTAACTGGTTGCAAAAAATTATTTGAGTTCAAGAGAAATTTGGAAAAAATGCAGAACCCTCCTTGGGAAGGTGTGCTGCAGAGAGCATGACTGCATGCAGTTTGCAGCATTCAGTAAATCCTACAGGACCAGATGTTGTCAATGAAGGACAAAACAGAACAAAGTGTAAATCCTGGAGAGCTCAAAGGGTTGAACAAAAGAAAAGATGGAGAAAATCAATCACACAGAGACTGATTCTGAAAAGGAGGGAGGAGGGTTGGCCAAAGTTTCACTCCTGATTATTAGGAAACAGATGATCCTAGATTAGTCCTACGGAATTTGCTACAGTGCAATAGAAAGTGAAGGCGCTATTGAGAGAACACGGACAGCTATAACCCACAACCTCAAAATAAATCCGTAGTACAAAAGCAGTACTGAGGGTTCCTGCCCCGTCATTAGGAAGCCAGTCATTCTCTGCCACGTCAGGCAGGGAAGTGGTTTTGGTGACTTCATGCTTGAGCAGTACTGAGCCGTCAGGGAAGCGTTCCCAAATTGGAAGCGCTGGGTTCCAGAGAAGCCGTTGTGAGACACGAATCTGGCTGACTTCTGGGTTTTGCTTAAAAACAGTAAGGAATGACTGGTGGGAGTCTTTAAAAAAAGAAACACATTGACATTTGTTCTGAATAGAGTTCCTCCAGACCGGAGGAGCAAGATGAGTGCAAGAAGGGACAGAGTTAACCCAGGTAGCTGGGGAACACAGGCAAGCCTTCAGGCACGCTTTCTGAGAGGGAAAGCATACCCACTTGACATGTTAATCAGATGTTTGGAGGAAAGAAAGTGCTTACCACAAGAAAGATGTTTAAGTAAACACAGAGATGGAAGGCTGAGAGTAAACACCTGGGACAGGAGAGGGCAGCAGGAAGAAGGACAGCAGAAAACCTATGGTGTACCATGAAACCATCTCCTGAAGGGCATCTGCGAGCTGTAATATGCCCTGCAGCTGGGGACCCCTTGGAGGGGTCCGGGTGCTTTGTCTGTCCCTCGTGAGGATGGGGACGGACAGGTCAAAGCCGACGGTCAAACCACAGTCCTCATGCGTCCTCTGCTCTGTGGGCGGTGGGCGCCCATCCCACCAGGGCGAAGGTGCATTTGGAACAAGCGGTCCTGCCTGTGCTTAGCTCAAAACGTGCTGCTCCCGTTCCAGACCTCCTGTGCCCATAGAGCACGTCTTGGTTTGCTCTGTGGTATTGACCACCTTTCCAGATCTGGTCCTCAGAGCTGTGCGAAGGCTGGGAACCGGTGAGGCGACTTGAAACCGAGCGCTTGCCTGTCCCGAGGCACCTGCTGCTGCCTGGCCACAGGTCTGCCAGCCCAGCGGGTGAAGCCGGGGGCCTTACACCAATGTATATATCGGTGTATATGCACCAGTGGAGGAACAGGCCCCGCATACTGTTTTCCATTCAGTCAAATGAACTGCTGGTCAGGTATCTTGCGTGAACATTTTTTCATCAATTTCTTTTTACTTCTCTAGTAATTCCAATATATGTAAAAATCTAAATATTTTTTTACTTCATAAGTTAATTTTAAACTTCATTTTCTGTGATAATATCAAAAAGGGTGCTGTCTTGTAAAGAGTATCCGCGTGACTGAAAGGTTTCCAAGCAGCCCCCATCATGGAAGGCTGTACGTAGACTATTGCGCCGCGTTAGTGGTATGTGTATATTTTGGGGCTTTTAGCTAGCTGAAACCGAGCATCTGTTATTTGCCGGACGCAATTGCTGTATGTTAATTTACTTGAACTTATCGGAAAGCAGAACACTTTTTATATTTGAAGAAGTTTTATTTTTTCATCTATGTTTCCTACAGATGCCTTTTTCTTTTTATAGGCTCAAACCTACAGGTCTTTTTAAAATGTATTTGAACACTTTCAATTGATTTGCAGGTAACTTTGGTAATTATCTTGTTGCATTATCTTTTATTTTGCTAAAAGCCCACTTTAATTTTCTCACTTGAGAAAACGGGTATTTTTTTTATACGGGCTATCTCAATACCTTTTTAAAGATGCTGCGTTCTTCACTGGGGTAGAACAGTGTTAAACCCAGCTTAACTTTACTACACACTGGCTTGCTCCTGCTCTATATTTTTAAAATTGGAAACAGAATGTAGCTGGAAACGTGCTTCTGCATGGTTTTCAGGTTTGGTCCCTGAAATTTCTTTGCAGTTTCAGACTGATGTTGTCTTATTTTTTGGGAAGGGGGCCGGGGAGGGCAGAGGAGTGCTGATCTATTTTTCAATTTGTTTTATCAATTTCATGTCTGTTTTGAGCAGTCTGTGCCGCAGTAAGCATTGCAAGGAACTAAACACGGAGGATTATTTTTTCCAGTAGCATAAGGTCTTTTTCTGATTTGGGAATGTTTACGTAAAACAGGACTTTGAACTCAAATATCTTTGACAAAATGTTTTAAACCTTTCTTAAAAGCTCTCTAAGCTTTGTTCTAGTTCAGGGTCAGATTATTATATTTTATGGCAAGTTGCTTTATCACGTACTAAGAACGTGTTGGAATTTTCTTCAAATAGCTATGTACAGAACTACTCAGTTTGCCTAAAGAAAGTAATAGACTTGGTAAGAGGGGAACTTTTCTGAGGCTGCAACACACCTCCTTTTGTCCACACGGGGGAGTTCAAAACCTCTGTTCAGTACAAAGCCTAAAGCCCGGGTTTAACTCACTCGGCAGCTCAAGAAATGACCCAATGCTGCGTAGACTCACAGCACAAGAGTCAGTGTTTCTGATTTTATTCTTAAGCCTGACTTCCCCCCACTCTCCCTCTAAAATCCATTTAGTTTTTCATGGTAGTATTTGCAGAAATACTGCCTTTCTTGGATAATTGTTTTCAGGTAGCATTCTTCGATTTTATTTGTGTTTTGTATATATACACGTTACAGAAGAACGTGCAGTAGCAGAACATCCCACTTTCAGGCATCATTTATGTCCCCTGTAATGATGTTTGTCTCTAGGGGAGCAGGGAGTCTGCTCAGGTTAATAAAAATTACGACAGCATACTTCGTACGATCGAGTAACAGTGCAGCTGACTTAGTAATGTTTTAGGAACCAGTATTTTTGTCTTAAACTGGATCTGGTTTCAATGCTAAAAGAGCACTGTGGTATGGAAACAGGATTGATTGTATCATCCATCCTCCCTTTATGTTTTATGATTGTGGATTATGACAGATGTTAGATATACACAGCTTTGTTAAATAAGCGTATTTTTTAAATTAATGGATAATCACTCAAAATATTTGGCGCTGCTTCTTTTTCACAAGGGTGAAATACTATTTTCATGTCAGCGTACACTGAATTTTTTTCTTCTTTTTCTGTAATGTTTACATAAAAGTCTTGTAAAAACCCCACGGGCTCAACTAGCATTTTATAAACTTGTTTCTCCAAATATACTATGTAAAGCCACCCTCTAACCTTGCATTTTACTAATGCAGTAGAACCACTGCTCTAACGTGACGCGTTAGAACATGAGAAGTATCTCAGGAATCAAAACGATGTTGGTTTGGGTTTGGTTTTTTTTAATCATGTTTTTGTTAGATTCTGGATGTACTGAGTCATATAAATTTTCCTTGAAATCTGTTAAGTCCACTACAACTAGATTGTACTGGATGGATGTTTAAATCCATCTGCATACATGTAGGTGGGTGTAGGCCATGGAGAACAAGTTTAACCGTGACCTTGCCTTGGTTGGTGTGTAAGTGGAAACCTTAAGCTTCATGATACCATGAGGAAATGTGGTTTTCAAATATTAATTGCTAACAAACGTTACAGATTCTAGACCAAAATAAGTTTGTAGCTAAAAAGAATGTAGTCTTTTAGCAGTTTTATCTCAGTCTGCTGTTCTATAAACATGAATGCGTTGAATTATTTACTGTGGTTTCAATGTAAATATATTCTGTCTCCAGACAGTATATTTGAAGGATTTTCAATTACATACCTTATTTTATTGTTTTCTTTCATTTCTGAATGATATGCAGCTGTCACTGAATGAATCACAGTACGTGCCAACTGGTTGCTTCGTTCCTTCATTATATTTTTGGTTTGCAACATTTAAGGTTCGGTTCAATGGAAATGTATTAAGTGGATAGAAAATTGCTTTTTACATTATTATGTGGCCATTTACATCTGAAATAGGATTCCAGATGGAAATGGAAATCTTTCACATACTTTCTATTTGTGGTTCCGTCAGAAATGACAACCTTTCCTTCTGTGTCAAATCACGAGAGGGAGGATGCAACTGCAAACGAGAGAAAGGAGAGGCACAAAGCCACCGCAGCGAGCCCTGCGGAGCCCCGGCGCCGGGGCTGCAAGCCTGGGGGGCTGGCTGAATTCAGGGGTGTCAGGCTTGTGCTTCCTACGGCTCAGTGAAACTTAGGGCTCCACAGTCTGGAGGGAAAAAAAAAGTGAAAAACCTTGGCCTTTATATATATATATACACATATAAAAAAAATAATATAAAATTTATGGAAGTCAATGTAATCTCTGAATGAGATGCAGGTAACTTTCCTGTCTGAATATGAGATAATCACTTTTATTCAAGAAACTGATTCACTGAACCATTTAACTTTAGGTAACTTGAGGTATTTTCATTGTTCTCTTGCTGCCTAACTCTCCCAGGACAAAAAAGAGAACTCCCAGATCAATGGTATTTTAAAGGATGCTAGGTAATAATTTGACCACTAACTTGGTTTTCTTTCTTCAGATTTGATAGTGGCTTCAGCAAGCTTGCTTCATATATTGTCTAAAGCTGCCGCAGTTTCACTAGGCCTTTTGAACGCATACACAGCGAGCAAAACAGAACAGTACAACAAAAGGTTGAGGGGAGGGGAATAAAACTGAAGCTGCAACAAATCAGATGGGAGTAACGTGCCCTACAAAACCAAGACATTTCTTCTTTACCTGGGACCCACGGGCAGAGGAGATGCAGTGACTGCATTTTAAGCATAAAGGAAGCAGAGACTCCATGGCCAAATAATGATACAGGTCCAGCAAATGCATTTCACCCAATTATCTAAGCAGTTTTAAAATATTTGCAAAAATGCAGCATGCGTTTGTACATGGAGCACAACTGCTGTGCTCTGCTAGGAGGAGCCAACACTGTTGTCTCTGAAACTAAGAGACTCAGTTTCTTGTTCCCTCTGTCCATCAAGTAACCTTGAAAGTACCATCTGTTGACACTTTCCCTTTTTGAAGGAAGAACAGATTTGGCTGTAGGTCTGCGTTTGGCTCTGGGTAAACTCAGATCACGACTAGGGTATTGAGGGAAGCAAAAGCTAGTGTAATCCTCCCTAGCCTTGCTTTCCTGCCTCGTTTAGGAGCTCCAAATTGGGCTCTAGAAAGACTTTGGCTGGAGAGAGACTTCAGCCTTTGTGAAATATTCACCAGAGTTTTCTGGTAGCAGTTCATACTAGGTTGCTTGAACCCAGTGAAGGCTGTGAGAGAAAACTTATATGTAAATTCTCATATAAGCTCTTTCTGTATATATAAACTATAGATTTATAACATATATTTTTTTATTACAGTATTCAGCAGCAGTGTTACTAATACTTATTAGTAGCCTAGTAGGGAAAGCATTCCAGTCAACATTTTAAAATACCAGCTTGGATTGTGAAGAATTGGTTATCATTTTGAGGACAGTTGTTAAACATTTTTCTCTTGGTTCCTGCCTACACTTAAGTAACTGGGGAGCTAAAAAAATGTATTTATCGCAGTGCAGTTAAACCTCCAGAATTAGGAGCAGTGACAGAGATGCTGATGGGTAAAAGTGATTTTCATTAGTCTTTCGTTCACGAAACCTCATAGCATTTTATGATGTTGAACCCGAAAGAGATGAGAACAAGATTTACTCAGGACTTCACCGGGATTCCAGGAGCATCTGGTTAGAATGGGCGGCACGCTGTCAGTGGCTTGTGAAACCTCTCAACCTCTTTGCTTTGTGCCTTCTAAATACATTTATTTAAACTAGCACTATTTTTTTTTGGTATCACCATAGTTGATATACCTTTCTTTTAAATTCATAATTCTGTCTTTATTTTCCAAATCTTTATTTACTTGAATGTGCTGTTAATAAATTTCAGTTCCTGATATTTTTTTGGTACACGGTCTACCATGCTTCAGATAAAATTTTTCCACTCTTGCACAAGATTCGGGATTGGTAAATAGTTAGATTAACCAACGTGTCCCACAATGACTTACAATAGGCTTGAAGATTTATTCTTCAGTTCTGTATTTTAAGTTAAAACTCACGAGTCAGCTTGAAGGCAGAAAATCTGTCACACTCTTAAGCTATCCACTTACATAGGTTCTGCATTGAACTGACCCTCAGTGTTGAATTTGTTTGATTGTAATAATTCTTGTTTGGTTTTTACATATGAATGTTTTCTCTCCTACGTGAGTTTCTTTCCATTGTGGAATTTTATGCATTTTTCAGACTATATTTTTTAAAGCACTTCACATTTGTATTTAAATGTTGGGGCTTTTTGCTTCTTTTGATTCATTATGTTTGTCCATTACATATGGAAAATAATATTTTCATTCTGTTAGCAGTTGGTTTTTTTTTTCCTTTTTAACAGTTTTACACACTTTATAGTCAAAATAAAAGTTTGCTGGTGAAACTGCAGTTTGTCATTACCACTAACAGTTTATTTGTTGCACTACGTAAGGAGTACTTTTGAGGACCGTGCCCTAAATCGGTAAAAAACTGATCTAATTCTAAAATTTTATGGAACACCCTTATGTGCAAACAAGCTAATCACCTTGTATGCAATTGGCTGGATTTGTTTCTTAAGGATGAAATTCTTTGCGCTCATCTATTCTGATGACTTCTTGTAGTGTTAACGTAGGAGATGTGGGTTATGAGAGAGTTTGGACAAACTGGCAGTGCAGGAAAACCGTTCTGTCTCAGGCTTTGCCCAGAGTCTCTGGGCAGGATGACTTACTGCTTCATGCCTGTGTTCTTCCCCCGTCTTTTCCCTGAAATCTCACCCGGTCCTGCTTCTGTGGCACTAAACAGAGAGCAGTAGACGCTTGCAGATAAGACTGACTTGTAAAGATGCAGCCTCTTTTATATTTTATCATTTAAAATACTGGGCTGTGCAAGGGACGTAAAGAGATTATCAAAATTAATCCCATTTAACTCGTTCTCTAATAAACGTGCAAATATACTTTCTTTTAGTAGGCACATTTAGTAGACACATAGTATCAGACATTTTTCTCCCAAGTGATCTCCGTTTAGGCATTTTCTGTCAACACATGAGGTGCCAGAGCTGCGGCTCCTAGATGCAGCTAGGGCATCAAGTTTGGTTTGGGGAAGGCTTATCTATTATATTTTTTCAATAGTTCCTTTTAGAGTATGTATTGTACCAGTACCTTTCCCTTTAGTGTTGTCTTATACGTTACATGCAAAACGCATAGCTCAAATGATGGTGTTATTTCTTTATAGTCTCACATGGCATACAAGTCAACTGTTTTGAACATAAACAGACCATTACGGGCTAGGAAAAAAAATCAACGCTTAAAGCAAGTGTGCCAAAGTTTGTATTTAAAAATTTGGATGACTAACAGCGAAATGAAAGGAAACATCATAGGATGGTTTCATTGTTGTCTTTGAGAGAGAACGCACTTCAGAGAAGGTAAAGTCAAAACCACAAATAGTTTAATTTATACAGAGAGAAACAAAATATCCACATTGCACATTCTCCTCTAAAAATTGAGTTTATCTAAAACAGGCAACTTGGGATGTCTGATGGCAGTCTCCTAGCTGTTCTGTTTATCAGTATTGAATGTAACCATACATACAAAAACATATGGGGGTTAGAACATTATTTATTTGGTTTTTGTACAACCACAGATGTTATTTCAAAATCTGTAATCTCTACTATAAAACTTTTATATTTCTGGGCCTTAAAATTCCCTTGACAGTGGCTACTGCCTTTTATTTTAATTTCACATAGAAGGAGGCAAGCTGGAATAGGCTTCATACAAAATTATGAATGCAACACAACGGAGTGGAAAATGCAGAGGTTATTGCACATGGCTTAGTCATGAGAAGCCCGTGATCATACCTTTACAGGGATTTACAGCATAAAAGGGGTCGGAGGCGGCAGGTTTTCGTAAGAATTGAATTTCGGCAATTGAATTGAAGAGCTGAAGGCGGCTTAGCATATCCTGTACAGCACATCATACGTACAATGAAATGACTGTGCATGAAGTGATATAATTGGCTTGGGAGTGTTCTGGAATTTATTTTATAAGCATAAAAGAATAGCTACTACTGAAGTAAATAAACTGTTCCTTTTTTATTTGATGGTTGAAGACACATTATTTCACTGTACATCATACATAGGAATTAAGTAGGGGAAGAGGAGAAATCACAGAAAGTCTTTATTAAAAAAAAATTAAAAATAAAAATAGACAAGTGCCTTTTTTTCCCCCCAAAGGGAGAAGGAGGCAGAAGGCATCACCTGTGTATTTCTGTAAGCACCATTGTTCCAGCTTGTGTTGCTAAGTACACCTTTAGAAAGAACGTACAGCCCCTGTGTTAAAAATGCCTTGCTGAAACCTTGGTTGAAAGGTTTCTCCTTGTTTGTATTTCTCCTTCATTCCTTATTTTTTCTCAGCTGTCTGTGCAGGAAGTAAATTGACGCTGACACGTCGTGGCACTTGCGCTGCCCGTTCACGGCCCTTTCATGTTCTTACCAACTCTCTGTCCAGCCTGCATTCTGCAAGACGATGGCTCGCAGTACCCAGGAGGGCCGGGAGGGCCAGGAGGACCGGGAACCCCAGGCTGACCAGCCACCCCAGGGAGACCTCGTTCACCATCACGGCCTTCCCTGCCGTAGCTGGGTTTGCCTGGTTCACCTGGAAAAGGGGATGCAGGTCTAAAAATTGGCAGCATACGACTTGCTTAGTATACATGCAGCTTTACTGAACATCCTGTTCTTAAAAGCTGTATGACGATGGCTTTTTACTGCTCTCGGTGGATTCTCCAGAGAGGTGCCTACTTAGCGGGACAGTTTTCCTCTAACAGACAACCAGGCTGTGTTTACGCAGTCCCAATCCTCTCCAGTTATACTGGTGTAGATCTGCTGCTATAAAAAGCTGTGTGGTATAACTGATGGCAGCACTGCAGACAAGCCTGTTGGCGATGCGTATGAAGGTGTAAATGCTACTCACTACTTCAGAGTTATGTTAGCGCTCTGGAAAGAGACATATCAAGAATTTATTTTTATTCTCCACTCAGATGTGTTGGGGAATTAGATGTATAGAGTGGAACTGCTGAGCACTAAAGTATCTTTTTTACTTCTAAATCTTCAATGAAGAGATGAAATATAGTGATTTTAGTAAGCCTCTTCCAATGATAAATTTCTAAAGAAGGCAACTCTGAGTTTCACAGACATCCTAGGTATCAGTAGATACTAAACTGCATTTTTTTTTCTTTTTACGAAGAGAACAAATTTTGGTAGTTTCTGTATATATATATACACACACACACACACACACACACAGAGAAACGTGCTGTAGAGAGATATTGATGGAAATAACATATTTATTTTCCTTCACTGGCCACTAGAGGCCGGTTGTGCTGCATTTACCAGCAAGAATCTGTCCTGGACCCCCATTACAGAACACTGCAATTAATTACCACAAAAATAAAGGGGAATTGTACTGTGAATGTCCTAAATTATGAATGGAGATCTTGAAGACTGCTGTGGCTGCCAGTGAGATAATCTGGGTTTTGTGGCCTTTTGTTTGTTTTATTTATATATATATATAAAATATATTTATATAAAAAAGAGGCAATTTTATATATAGTGTGTGTGTGTATGATTGCCTCTTTTTTTTTTTTTTTTTTAATGCTTTGTATACATTTTTCCTAATCTTGCTACTTTGAGATAAATGGGGTGGTAGCTCTTTAGTAAAAGAGCTTTTAATTCTGATTTGTGACTGTATCATTACCTATGAAGTAAAAATTATGAAGTACTGCTATTTCGAAGTTTATTGCTTAATGGACACCTTTTATGTTTTCAAGGCAGCCTGAGGTATCAGTTCTGAATACATTTTTACTACATCTCTTCTTCTTTATCCTCACCCTCTTATATTTACCTGGAAGACCTCTTGGTCCAGGGTAACCTTTGAGTCCTCTGCCTGGAAATCCTCTTTCTCCTCTTTCTCCTGGTTCACCTAAAGCAAATTCATGAACATTAGTTACAGCCTGCTTGGAGTATTACTTTCAGTAAGTTGCCTCTCAGAGGTGAACAGTTAATAAGCAGAGAATTCAGGTGGCTGTATATATTCTTAGCATCTCTGAATGATGTCCTGACACATGTCCGTGTAAGATGTTTGGGATTTGTTTGGGTTTTTTCCCCCCATTTGAGTTATACTCAGACATGTTGGAGGGAAAAAAACCCCACACCTGGAGCTGGACAGTAAGTACCACATAAAATATGCCATAGGCTATGTAACAGAAATAAACCAACCTCACAGAACTACACAGGCTCTTTTGGAATACAGACTGAGGTTACTGGCCGAGGGCTTTTGCAAGACCATGTGAATTCAGCTAAGAAATAAAAATTCTCAAGTGCTGCTCCTTGAGGCAGCTAGTGCAGAGAACAAAAGACTCTTGCACAGATCTGGCTTGCACAGATTACAGTATTCTGCTGACATCTACATAAGACGTTCATAAATTAAAACAAAGAACTTTGTTCTCGTATACTAGTATTATAGAGACTTTTCTTTGGTAGGCACCCAGCTTTTCTTTAAACTCATACGTTGCTCCCAACAAGAAGCATTTTAGTAAGAGGAAGCTTTTTTTGTTGTTTTGGTTGTAAAGTTCAAATTCTGTTCACTGTATATATTCCATAAAAGTACATATATTTATCACTTGTGAATACCATGTGTAAACTCTTGGTTGGTTTTTTTTTTTGCTGCAAGTCAAAAGTATACGCCTAATAATATTTGAGTGAGCTTTATTTTATACTTCCATACTTTCTTGTACTGCAGTGAGGAAAGTTAGAATAGACTGTTAGGTTTGTGGCTTGCCTAGAAATGGCACAGCAGAAAACGAAGCTACGTAAAGGAACACAAGAGTCAGTACAAAATTCCAAGTTTCACTAAAAGATGCACACAGGGTACTAGAGGAGGAAACTTTACGCTTCAGACTGCCTAGTCAACATGGAGATTCAGCCTGTCTTTGTAAATACAGCTACTGGAAGCACTGATGTCAGGTTATCCATATATACTTCTGCTATTTCCAGCCACTTTGGAATAGTGTTTACTGCTGGTTACCCAAAACTTCTCCAACTTCTTATTTCTGTTTCTGCGCTCCTTCACTACCCCAGATTGCTCATTAAAGTTCACTATAATCTTCTTCCTTGAGCCACCTCTTTTTGACTCTGTTGTCATCGATGCTGTTAAAATCACTGTACCTTTGCATTGTCTGCTCTCTCTCATGGCAACACATTCTTGTGTTTCTATCTCCTCTTTATCGTGGCCTTCTAAACCATTCTCAACATCCTCCTCCTTTTCCCTTTTATCACATGTTCTAGGTACCCTTTTCCTCTCACTCCGATCTCAGACAATTCCCCAAATGGATGGGGAAAGTCAGTTCATCTCTGTGACCCCTGTGGAACTCTGGTAACTACCAGGAATTCAGAGAGTGAAGCGCTGAGATTTTTTCAGGTTGCCTGCCATGTACCATCATGATAGCTCTTGCACATGAGAGCATTCACCACTTCTCCTGTATCTGTAATTGTATTTCAAGGTTTACTGTAAGGTAGCTTGGAATTTGGTGACAATTATGATAGGAAACAAAGCATCTTGCTTGTTTGGTGGTTTTTTTTTATGCTCTGTAGATTTTTTTTTTTTTTTAATATTAACACAGTGCAGCCTGTTGTGTGCCAAATCAAATTCAGCATATCCGATCACCTTTGTATCTCCATTTTTTGTTGCTTCTGCGAATACAGATGACATTACATTAAATGAAAACAGTAACAGAGCTCCAGCAATAATGCTGTTAAGGTTTGCTTTGTTTGTATTCTATTCCTTCTCTCAAAGGTTTTCCCAATTTTACTTTAAAATAAAGCTTGAGACAAAGTAAACACTCTAATCCAGCGACAGCCCAGCTTTGTGCAGAAATACAATTTTTAAATAAAACCTTCCTTCAAGAAAACAAATCGAAATCACTGCTGAATAGAAACTAATACATACATAGTGGTCATAAGACTTCGCAGAAAATTCTACTGTATAATCCTTTGGAAGAGTATAAAACCTCTCAGTCAGGAACAAAAGAGATTAACTTAGACCAAAGATTTTTTGTAAAGTGTAAGGTAAGTCAATTTTATTATGGATTTGTCCTTTCCAAAGAATCAATAGATTGTGGTACATGGTGCGATGATGTTAAAATGGCTCAACTATTATACCCAAATAAGAGGCAGATTGTTATCAGTCACTTGTAACGTGAGAAACTGGATAGACTTAGAAAAGTAGGCTAGAGATTAGCGAATGAATCTGACTGTTTACGTTAGCTTTTGGGACCGCAAGTCTTGCGAAAGTGAGGTCCACAACCAGACTGAGCAGAAGAAAGAGAGAATCACTGCTGGAACTTTTTAGCATATGAAAAATACAAACCTCAAAAGTCCATGAGAGGGAGAATTAATATTAGGAATCTGACTCAGTTGCTTACTTCTAGTTCAAGGAAGATATCTGTCCTTTCTCATATTCTATAAGTGATTTGATGACAAAAAATGGATTTATAAACAAGTCTTGCTGAGGCCAGGCCAATGTGCCCTTTAATCACTGGGGCAACTGAGGCAACAGTTACAGGCAACAGCTTAGGTTCCTAATTCAGGATCTTTTTGGGCTTTACATGTGTACAATGTACATCCACAACCTGTAATCCAAAGGAAAAAAAAGACCAACAAAACCACACAAAAACTGGAGCAGTCAACAACTGAAAGCCAGTTACAGAATTTCTTACCTTTCGGACCTTTACGACCGATCTCACCAGGGGGACCTTTAAGGCCAGGCAAGCCACGGGGTCCAAGCTGTCCTGGGAAGCCATTTTCGCCAGCAGGCCCTGGAGCACCTGGTGGCCCCGGTCGGCCAGGAAGACCCGGAGCACCAAATTCTGGCCTCCTAAGACTGGCTGCCAGCTGAGCTAGTTGTTCTGCAATGAACAGGAGGACAGACTTAAGCAGTAAGTGGATCTGAATGGGGAGATTCCCATGTTCACTGAAGAACATCATACAAGATATTATCTTAGTACTACCAGTGGCAAACTGCATAGGCACACTGTGAAGCCAGTCACTCTGAAGCCTACTTCTTAAAAATTTAATGTTTGCAGGCTGAAATGACTCAAATGTATATGGTTTATTTAGAAATGTCCTTATAATTTTCTATATCATTTCAATTTCAATCATCTAGTAAGAAAACTTACTCATGCAATTGCTGCCTCTTAAAAAAGCAAATATCTCTCTTCATTACTAATTGTTAATCCTGTCAAGATCCGTCTTTGCAAGAAGGAACAGCTGAAAAGCACAAGGGCAGTCATCTATGTTGGCCTGGTAAGTGCAGGCCTTCCTTTTCAGAGAAAGGAAACCCTCAAATTGGTGCTCGTGAGCTCAAGTTTGATAAATAATTGAACATTTTATATTGATCTTTTCTTAAGGTAAATGAGCAGGATCAGCTTGCCATTCCTTGGAATGGTCTAAGCTAGCTATTCCCTTTTCCTCCTCCCCCTTTCAGGCCACTGCTGTAACAGCATGAGAGCAGTTCTCTCTTTCCTTAACATTTCTGTTCTAGACTTCAAATCCATCTTCCAAGCGTGCCTTAGAAATAAGTTTCTCTGGATACAGCCACACACAACTCCCCATATGACATTTGCTATAAAGTCCGCATGACTTGGCAAGACTAGTTATTTTGTGTCCACAACCAAGAAATATTAAGAAGATGGGGGAAAAGGGGGTGGGGTAGGATCTGAAATAAAATAGAAACTATAGCCAGCAGATATACGAGGAAGACTGGAGATAGCACTCTGCGAGCAAAGCCTACTGAGGAGCTGAACTTCAGTTATAGTTGTCTTTAAGCTGACAAGGTTCCAGGGACCCACTTGGGTTGATTCCTATTTCTTTTTTTTCTCTCTTTTTTTTTTTTTTTTAAACATGACAGCATTGACAATTGTAGGGGCTCTCACGAGGGATGCAATGAAGACAGTCTAGATTTCTCCCATACCCTTCTCTTCAGTGCTAATTCTGACGGTTATGAATAAATTCAAGCATCATATCTGATTTCACTATAATCCTCCTCAATATTACTGTCTTTCAAGAGACTACTTTAGAAGGCCTTTTTATCCTATTTATAGAAAGTTAAAAAAAAAAAAACAAAACTGTTGGGCAGTATCAAGAACAGTTATGACTACTGAGACTTTTTAGATTAAATCATGAGCAGCAATTTCATTCTGATAAACTCTTAACATTACAACGGCATAATATCCCAAAGGGCATCTTCAGTAGCAAGTACTGAAAAGTCTCTTTTGTGCTTACAGGGCAGCATAAATTTTTAAACTCAGTAAATCCCATGCACCCAACTGTATTAGAAAAGCTCCAGATTTCTGTGTGTGTCAAGAAGAACTAAGCAAATATAATTAGGGTTTTGAACATCTGCCTATCGCTTTCATTTTATGGTATGTTATCTCCAGAAAGCCTCTCTCTGCACTCCTCTTTTTTACCTATTTTGCACATAGTTTGTTTGCTGTAATCTAATACTGTATGAGTACATATGGCAAAACAAGCTTTCAGTGAAGCTGTGTACATTTATAAATGTAAACATAGCAAGTGATTTGTACACAAAATATATGTATTTCATAAAAACACTCCTGTCTATGGCCTGGTTACTACAGTAATAGAGTGGAATCAACAGGTAGTTCAATGAGGCTGCAAAGTATATATAAATAAGGGACTTCTTTCTCATATTCTCTCATATTGTATCCACATTCACATGTGGGAAGATTTTCTGCCAGGTCCCCTGCTGAGGCCGCACTATTTGTTCTGGACAAGAGTGGGAAAATCTTGGTTGCCTCCACAGCAGTAGATTATCCTGATTTAAATGCACAAGAAACATCAAATACTTTTTAGCATATTTACCTTGCATGACTCTCATGCAAACCTGCTTAATGTGCTGATCGGTTGGTTCTTTTCCCTAGGATTAAAAAAATAATAGTTTAAAAAAAACAGTCGATACCACAGTACATTTTATAAGTGTGCCTGATGCAAAAAATGCTGGCCAGTCATCATGGTTTAACCCCAGCTAGCAACTGAGCACCACACAGCCGCTCACTCACTCCCCCGCCCTGGTGGGATGGGGGAGAGAATTGGAAGGGTAAAAGTGAGAAAACTCATGGGTTGAGATAAAAACAGCTTAATAAATAAAAAGAAATAATAATAATAATAATAATAAATTGTAAGGAAAAGAGTGGAAAAAATAACAGAGAGAAAAATAAAACCCAAGAAAGACAAGTGATGCAAATGAAAACAATTGCTCACCACCAACCGACCGATGCCCAGCCAGTCCCCAAACAGCGGTCCCCCCGCCAACCTCCCCCCTGGTTATATTGCTGAGCGTGACGTCATATGGTATGGAATATCCCTTTGGTCAGTTGGGATCAGCTGTCCCAACTGTGTCCCCTCCCAACTTTTTGTGCACCCCCAGCCTACTCGCTGGCAGGGCTGTGTGAGAGGCAGAAAAGGCCTTGATGCTGTGTAAGCACTGCTCAGCAGTAACTAAAACATCAGCATGTTATCAACACTATTTTCAGCACAAATCCAAAACATAGCCCCATACAAGCTACTATGAAGAAATTTAACTCTATATCCCAGTCAAAATCAGTACACCAGTCAATAAAAGGTGTTCCAGTCCCTGCAAGTGCAACTATTCCAGCTGAAGTCAATTTGACTAGCAAGGTAGATACCATGTGTGATACACCCATGTATCAAACATAGTTTCGTGTGCACTACAGGAATGGGACGGGCATAGGAAAATGGAACTGAATGGAAAGTTGAGGACCCAAGGACCTAACTGTATACAACCCTAAGATTTCTCTGGTGGACAAATGTGTCTGTTGTGAGGTACAGCGTATTTCAAACTCTACTGTGGCACTTGGGTTTTGCATGCATACGCATCTCCTGATGCAAAAAAAGGAGTGGTGTGAGTGACAGCTAAGTATTCAAAAGATACCAATTACATGAAAACGGTACTTACAGCTGGACCTTGGCTGCCAGGCAGACCTGGGGCACCCTGTTGACCCTGCAAGCCTCGCGGTCCAGGTGAGCCTCGTGGCCCTTCCATGCCAGGCAGTCCCCGACTTCCCTCAGGCCCACGGGAACCAGGCTCTCCAGGATTACCAACCTGACAATGAAGGAGAGGAATTTCAATGAACTGCTATACTAGTGTTAGACTCATTCTGACATATCAAAATGGTGACAGGAGCTATTCGCAAATGCAAAGCAATGAATGCTGGGATGCAGAGTTGTTGAACAGCTTCTTTTTAAATAAGCGAATGGAGTCAGCAGTTGTGTGATTTATAAACTTAAAAAGAGGTCTGCATTCCTCACTTAAAAGGGAGAAGTGGAAAAATAAGATACTCTGTCAAAAAAGGCAAATCAGCATCCATAGTGACATGCACAAGACATTGTTTTTTTGTCAAGGAACAGACCTCCTATACTTGGTTTCTACTGCTGCCCTCGTGCATGTCACATGCAACATTTCTAGACATTAAGCGCTCCTCAAATTACAAAAATTCCAGCTCCCTGCTTGGTCCAAATGCCTTTCATGCCCTTTCGTAGAGAGTACCACAGTAGGAGCCTGTATCGTCTAGCCCCAGGCTGCTTGGGAACACACATTTTTGCTGTGTTTACATCTGTCAGAGCCAGAGCTCACTGCACACAGGTTCTAGTGCCTACGCTTGAGCTTGCTGGCATAGGGAAGGGAACATACTCACACAAACTGATGTTGAAAAACTGCCTGAACAGATGCAATGCCAGCTTATTTCACTCAGGGAAGGGGTAGAAAGAGCTATTTTACTGGGGACTGAAAGGACTGATATGGCTACATCAATATGTCCACTTAAATACATTAGTAAGTAAAGCTATAGCTTCTGCTCCAGTAAATTTTCTAAAAGTGATTAAATATCATGCAGAGTGAGACCTATGCCAACAGGCATCTGTGAGTTACTTTCAATACAAGTTATTTTACTACTATTAATCAATAGTAGTACTAACAAAGAAAAAGAACACCCAAAAATCAAACAAACCCCAAAAACCACAACAAAACCCACAACAAGCAGAAAAAAAATCCTACATACTTATGGCTTCCCAAATCTACTGGGGAAAAAAAAGAACACCCGCTGAAAGAGATGCTCAAGAACAATTACTCAACTGTGGTATCAGTTAAATCCACAAGATGGAGCCATTTCAGTTCCAGCTATGCTGCATCTCAGACAGCTAATTGCTGTCCCTCTCAGAAGAAAACCCAAAGGCCATGCTTCAATATATACATTAAGACGACAGCAAAATTCCCTTCGTGGACTATACAGCCAGGAAGCCATCATTCCTTTCTTGCCCAGCCTGGTGAGTTATCAGGTTCCCTGATGGATTACTCATCCCTGTGTATGTACTCACTAGGATGACAACCACTCTAGGGTCTCATCAAGAGAAGAGGATTTTAAAAATCTAGGGGGATAAAACTACGGATTTCTCTTCTATCTCTTCCTCATGTCCTTCTTGTAAGATCTGGACCAGCAGTAAACACTCTCTAGCTCATATTTGCTTAGCCCCAAAGTCACAGAAGCCACTGAGAACACAAGCATAGCTCTTTTTGTTACATTCAACCTCAGTTCCCTGTAGGCAGAACTGTTGATAAAGTTTGTATCATAGCCCAAACTGTCAGCTGCTCTAACGATCCCACTCTTCAGTGATCCTGAAATAAAAGAATGCATTCAGCTCTCAAATTCTTTTTCTTATGTGACATACAAGCTTCTGCTCACCTTCCACATCAAAGCTATCATTTTGTTATTTAAAAAAAAAAAAAAAAAAAGAAAAAAAAAGAAAAAAGGGAATCCAGGCCAGAAATACTTCTGCTTTCACAGACATCACAGTCCTGCTGCCAGCTTTTTCACAGTGTAAAGATTACAGACTGCATGCAGGCACTGCACTGAGCTTCCTTTCTATACAACACCTACTGTACAAAGAGTACATTCATTTCCTTAAAAAAAAAAACAACATTAGTTGGCCAGAAAACTGCTGCTGAATGATGCTTCTCTTTTATGGAGCTTAGAATTCAGGACATGAATTCTTTTCCAAAGCTAATTCATTTTAATATTAACTGTATTCAAAATTTAAACAGAAGAAATGCTGTTGGAACTCATTCAATTTAACTGTGATAAAGAGCTCAGCTCATTATTTATATTTTCTTTCTTAAATCAGAAAACCATCTATCTGATCTACTAGATCTCCATATTTCTGTAACAGTGCTATTCATTATACTTACAGCTCCCTTTGCTCCTGGTAATCCCATATCACCCTAAGAAAAAAATAAGACAAACTATATTAGAAGAGAGTATCCGTTATCATCACAGACATTACAAACGCAGTAAACTTGACATGATTTTTTTTCCAGTATAAAAACAAAAAGTTCACATATTTAGTTGATTTAAGCAAAATTGCACCTCAAATTACAATTCATGTGGAAATGAAACTTAAATTTCAGATTTTTTTTGTAAAATTCCATTCTCAAAAACATTTCTGTAAGGTGCAAATAAGAAAACATGTTTATTATAATTGGGTTTGTATTGCTTATCTTAGAATCAGACACATGGCTTTAACCTCTCAAACCACAGTTACAGCAAAGGACAATCTTAGATAGTAGACTGCTTGGAAACCTTTAGAAGAAGCATTAGTTAATCAGGATTTTCTAGTTTGACAGAATTATGGATATTTTACAGTGTTGTGTTAGCCCTGACAAAACTGCAACAGAAACCAGGCAAGTGTCTACCCAATGCTGTGAAGAAGGCAAATCCCTAGAAGTTCCTGTTCCCAGCAACCTGGCTCCTGGCTTGAACAACCCCAAGATCCCTCTATCGCTTGACTGAGAATAGCAGTCCCACTATTCAGAAGTTTTTAGTTTTCCCTCTGAATTGGAAAAAAAAAGTTTCAAAATCTTGTAATCACCTATGAAATAGATTAACTCTTCTTCTTCAGTGTTTTCATATTACTCTTGGAGAGATTTCTGAAAATTGTGTTTTCCCAGTTCCTAAATGTCATTGGTGAAATAATTGATTTCTAAAGGTCAGAAAGGCCACTTTGTCTGTTAATGAATATGCCATAAGTGAAATAAATAGAAATAACAACTGTTACCAGTTTAAAAACAGACTAACTGGCAGCACACTTAAACAACCTATAGTATTGCTTCCTGGGAATCTGTATAGTGATGGTAAAGCTGAATTACTGGACATCTAGCTCACTAGGGCTGTTAATTAACTTTAAAAACCTTTCAGAATTCCAGAGCGTAGGAAAAAAAGTGCTCATTTCCAGCACACAGCCTGGCTACAGTTTTTTAAATAGGGAGCAGTTTACTTCCTTTTGAAAGATCAAGTTCTGGCTTTGCTGGATGGGGGCCCATAGGAGCCACTGGAGTAGTGCATTTCTCTTTCTGTAGGAAAACAAATCCTCTTTACCCAAGGGCACACAACCCAGGCATTATCCATGTGAATTCACAACATGCCACACTCCTGTGGTGTATACATACATATATTCCTCCAGCAATATCACAGCACCACAGCCTCTTCCCAGACGATTCTCCCTCTCCCTAACAGCAAGTTGCTACATCTTATTTCAAAAGATAAAGGCAATAAAAAATATTTTCATCAAGTCTGAGTTATTAAGGATATTTATTATCTGTGCTCCTGTTTCACCTGAATTAAACTACCTCCTCATCCTCACTGCCTCAAACACCAAGAATTTATGTGTATGTGTGTGCATGCATATATATATATTCATAGGTAAATGCTTAGTGTATCTCTACATATGTATCTCTCTCTCTATATATACACACACACCCCCTTCAAGGTAGCCTGTACTGTATTATATACCTAATAGAATATGCATATTTCAGAGTGCTTTCAAAACAGCAGGAATGGCGTGACCAGGCTAATAGAACTGCCTTGCTCTTCAATGCCCAGTTAATATAAAACTGAAATGTGACTTTCAATGATCAAAACATATGCTTGAAGCACTCCAACAATATTTTAGTTTTAATTTATGACAACAAAATATTAGATCAGGTGAAGAGACAATAACGCCTTACTAAGTCACCCTTTTCTCCTCCATCTCCTTCTGCTCCAGGTGCACCCTATACAGAAAAAAGACATACTGTCAGCCTTCAGATTTAGTCAACATAATGTACTGCAGCATTTGGTAGTGTGACTTGAAAGTACCATGATCTCTAACATGACTTACTTGTTCACCCTTAGGTCCTGGTTCACCCACTGAACCCTAAAAGGTTAAAGATTAAAAAAAAAAAAAAAAAAACACATTTCAGAATTTGAAACTGCAGGTTCAAAAGCATACTAAATTATCTTCAATCCTCCCTACCACCTAGCATTAATGCAAGAGACCTTTAAAGCTGCAAATTTTTAAGAATGACAATGAAAGCACTTAAATCTTACTATATAATTAAGGTGACAGACTGAAGGCAAGTAATAGCATGGAACATATAATCCACTGCCACACTGGATGGTACAGATTCTGACTGTCAAACAGTAGATCTCGCCTTTACATGGCAGTTGCTCTTGCAGCTGCTACAACTCCGCTCTGCAAATTGGTTAGAAGTTGTAAGTAAAAAATCCAGTAAGTGTATCACTTTTTCTAGCCCTATTAAGTATTCTGTATTGCTGTAGGCCATACCAGCCCTGCTAATGTGGGATAAGCACAGACATCCACAAGTTCAGTCACAACCCTGTCTTGCTTGCTGTTTAATTCTCAACGTTTTTTAGCAGAACTATGTCTAGAATTTTGATCATCACAGTCAAAGCTGAATGGCTTGTATCTTGAATTTGATATTCCTTTTTTTAAAAAAAATAATATTATTATGTTTCATCTTAGAATCCTGTAACAAAACATACCTGTGTGGACAGGCAGGAACCAAAGAGGAATAAATTAATGACCCGATTCATTTCAAACATATGTAATTTGTTTCTATAGTAAAAGTATTTCATTTGTAGAAGTGTATTATTTAAGAAAATCTTAGTATTTGTGTTCTGTTAGAAAACCAATCACACCATCCTTAAATGTTCTTTGCAGTCTGTGCACATTCAAACATATACATTCCAAAAGAACTATAACTGTGCATTAAAAAAATTTTCTAAAACAGATATACAGCATTTTCTCTCCCATTTCAGAGATCCATTTAATTCACATAAGATATAGGCACACAAACCAGTGTAACATCTACAATTTAATGAATTCAGATTTGTTCTCATATTCCTCAGGACGAAGAGCCAGTACTAAATTATCCACAAAGCTAAGCAGTGGAAATCACAGATCTATTAAACATTCCACCTTTGTCAAACAACACTGAAACTATTTTGTCTGAAGTGTTCTCAAAATTGTGGCTTATTAAGGTTTTCCAATTACACAAAAAGACACTGATTTCCAACGTAACATCATTTTGGGGGTTCTTTTTCTCCACTTAATCTTCTTTAGAGAAAGAAAACTACTAATAGATAAGGTTGAGATGGGAGAAGCTTTTGCTTTTGTGAAACTTGGCCTGTAATATGTGTGTTAGCAAACATAAAAATCACAGCTGAAACTATCTGAATCTATTCTACACTGACTCCCAAAATTTCAATGGAGACAATAGGGTAAGATGTCAAAATATTAGAATATCCACTTTTTTGACATACTGCTTATCTATTTGTAAAAATCCCTCTCAAATCATGCCCAGGAATTGTTTGCAAAACTGCCAGTCAGCATCAGTCAAAACTGTACTAGGGGTTACACTAACTATTTAGCAGTATAAAGGATCACGTTCCAGTGCCAAGGTCTGGGTCTTAGCCTGGTGCTGTTTAATTTACTAAAACAGACAGAACCAGAGTGTCTGAAATCAATTCAAAAATATGTGAATCAGAAACAGTGTAAGTGGTGAATGCTGGGGTTTGGCCATTATCTGTAACATATCTGCGTAACCACTCTGTAAGATTCTCTGAAGTGTAATCCATTGTTGTAATACTGTTCTGTATTGCTATCTCTCCTATAATATGTCAGGTGTGTGACGGATGCACTCGACTCCTTGACCAAACTAGTGGCAGTCTGGTTCAGGCTCCAAACGAGGTAAAGACCTAGGCCGTAACCAGGCCAAGAACTTCTCTACTTCCCACTTGTTCTCTGAAAACCCACACCGGAACAGGGTGACATGGTGAGCATGGAAGCATATGGGCTTGGAAACTGGAACACCGACCATGCAATTAGCACATGAATAGCAGGTGGTTCTTCCAAGGCTCATTTGTCAGGGAACAAAGAAAGTTGTGGGTAAAAGGAGTCTCATGCCTACCTTTTCTATTGCACGTAATTTGACTACGAGCCAACCACTTTATTCCATAAATACGACAGCCTAAGTGAGCCTTTTTCAGGCTCTCCCTGCTAAGCAGTTGGCTGCACGGCAGTGATCTCCCCTTGACCTGGGACGCCTCTCAAGGTTCTTCCTTGAGGCTGAGAGACCCCTTACCAACTGCAGATCTTTAGCAAGTGACCGATATTGCGCATACCTTTGCATTATAGCGCACTAAGATTTTGTATTGGTAACTTTGATTTTGTGTTGGTAACTTTGAATCATTATTATATCCTCTGCAGTAAGTAACAGAGTGAACCTTGCCATCGAACTTTGTTAAGTCTCACTTCCACAACATCATATTTCAATAAAACCACTTTTGCTGATATCTTTGGTGGTGGTTCTTTAAGCGCTCTAAATCTCCCCTGTGACAACTTGGCGTAGTCAGCAGGATGGCAAGTAGTATCACTGATTACTTAGGGAGGCATGGAATAAGTCTGAGTCCCAAACTCTCAGAAGAATGGGCTCGCGAACATTGGCATGACTGGGGTGCCATCGAAGGACAATTAAAATTAGCAAGAGGAAATGCTAAAGATGGTAAAGGAAAGGGAATTAGTTGTAAGATGTTAGGCACCTGCCTAGAAGCTGCCTGTCAGTATAGGAAACATAATAATAGAGAGAAGTAAGATCTAAGAGATGAAACAGAAGGCAGGAAGGCAGCTGAGTTATTACTGTCCTTACAAATCAAGCAGCTACAGAAGCAGTTACAGGAAGAAAAGGAGAAAAAACAAAATTTGGAAGAAAAGGTCAAGATGATGTTCATGCAGGCTCCGCATCCCCTCGTGCAAATTCGGAAATGTGTCCCCAGAGGATTGGGATGGTGATATTTGGGGTGATCCTGATGACTACAATGAGGGAAATGATGCCCCCCTGTTCCCCTCAGAACCCCCTGAATATGAGGCTAGACCCATCCCTAAAACAGAACACTCTGAAGGACCTCGGGGTGGTACTCCGCAATATATTGTGTGAACCACTCCCTGGGATCCATTGCAATTGGCAAACTTACAAGAGAAATACGGCAGAAAGCCAGGTGAAACTGAAACTGAATATTCATGGTGCGTCTGCCTGAGCAGCAGCGACCAAATAACGTTCAGTGGAGACAAAGCAAACAGTTATTGGGGTCCAGGAATCTTCTTAAACCTAGGACCCGACCCGGCAAATGAATCCCATTCTATTACCCGTAGGGTAGCTTATTGGCCTGGGGGAATAAGTGCCTTGGAATGAGGTGAGCCTTCTATAATTCCCATCCGTTCCCTAACGGAGCTCTCCACTGCTGTCACAAAAGCCACCTGCATACAAGCTATGCACACACAGGGAGAAGCTGGTGATACCCCAATATCTGCCATGGTAAATTATGCAATATTAAAGCCACTAAATGAAGGAGGCACTTACATTTTGATTCCAGTTGGACCTCGACAACAACTGGTGAAATTCCCAATAGATACGGGAGCACAAATTTCAATACTAACACAACAGGTTGCCAAGAATCTGGGTGTGCGACCCAGAGGGCAAAGAGTTAAAGTCACCGGGGTGAACAGAGCACAGTGAAAATTAATTTACATCTCCCAGGCAAGAAGCGCATGTCATCTACTCACTTTGCGGTTAAAAAGCACAATGAAAATATTTTGGGTTTCAGTGTTTTGACCGGACAAAACTGGCACTTGCCAGACAGCAGCGTGTGGTCCTTCGATTCGAGTATGAACCCCAACCCTGGCAGAAATAGGGAGGCTACAGTATGCATACTCCACGCAGCTCCTGCGCTCTCCAATTTGAAAATTACCAAAGTACCACAGTATCCAATTTCTGCTGTGGCACAAAATTGAATTTCTGGCATACTAGCAGACTTGGAAAAAAGGCACGTTATTTCCAGAATCTGCTCCCCATACAATTCACCTGTCGGGCCAGTCCGAAAGCCGGATGAGAGATGGCGCCTGACAATAGAACATGCCAGCACAGCTCTGCTAACGGCGGCAGTACCGCATATTGCAAGTTTAACAGCCATGCTACAAGCAGCCACACACCCATGGATGGCGGTACAGGACGTGAAAGATACATTCTTCATGGTCCCCTTACAGGAGGAGGACAAAGAGAAATTTGCTTTCACTCAGGAAGGTATACAATATACCTTTAACAGACTCCCACAGGAGTATAAACATTCACTTACAATTGCTCATGCTCCATTTGCTGAACTTTTACAGACAGTCTCACTTCCTCAGAATGTGAAACTGTACCAATATATAGATGATATTCTGATCGGAGAGACTTCCCCTGAAAGAGTGGGGGAAGTGGCAGCAGCAGTGCGGCAAGGACTATATAAAGCAGAAGTTGAGGTTCCACATGAAAAACGTCAAGCAACAAGTAGAGAAGTAAAATTTTAGGTACCTGGTGGATTGCAATTCCACTGGACACCCTAAGTAAAATGGAACAATTGCAGATACCTCAATCTAGGAAAGAAATACAACAGCTTATGGGTACTTTAGGGTACTGGAGAAAACATGAACCTGGATTTTCTATCGTTGCTCACCCACTGTACCCACTTTTACAAAAAGTAAAACCATGGAAATGGAAGCCAGAACATGAAGAGGCAGTCAAAACCCTAATACAGGAATTAAAGACATATCAGTCACTGGGGCCAGTACACCCCCGTGACCCTGTTATAGCAGAATGGGGTTTTGCAGAACATGGCACTTATTGCAATCTATTCTAAACCAGCCGAACAGGTCAAAAAGGCCTTTAATGTTCAGCTCAACTGCATTTAAAGAGACAGAACAGAGATATTCTGAGTGGGAAAAGGGAATTTTGTCTTTAGTTCGAGCAGTTAAACAAGTTGAGAAAATACAGCAGGGACAACTTTTCCAGACTAGAGGGCCATTTAATTTGCTAGAAACAGTTCTGAAAGGAACTGCTCCCCCAGAAGGAATTGCACAGAAACCCACCACCAGGAAATGGTACACCTACCTGATGGGACTAGCAGATGAAATACAATTGACTGGAGGACATACAAAAATTTCCATGTTACAAATGCCTATAAACACCGACCCATTAGCACTAAACCACCCATTTAAACCTTCGCCGATTCTAAATGCACCTCCCCTCTGAAAGAACATCGACTGAAGGCATTTGGTTTACCGATGCCTCAGCAAAGAGAGTAAATGGTAGATGGTGGTCTAACGCCACTGCATTAGACATTACCATTGGCAAACAAGCTAATAGAAGAAGGTGAAGGTAGTGCACAAGTAGGAGAATTAAGGGCAGTTGTTTTAGCAGCACAAAATGGAGCAAAATCTATGTTGACCCCTATGCCATGTGGGCAGGTGCCACACAACAACTTTGTCAATGGGAAGCCCTAAATTGGGAAGTAAACAGATCTCCAGTTTGGAGAACTGAAGATTGGCAATTATTAGATATCACTAGACAAGCGCCATTTAAACTAAGATGGGTAAAAGCCCATGTAAAAAATGACCAGCCAGCCACAAAATGGAACCAACAAGCAGATGAATTAGCCAGAATTAGGGGAATGAAAACAGGAGACATGCCAGGTCCCAAATGGTACCAACTGTGAGAATGGTTGCATCAGAAATAAGGCCACACAGGCCGAGAAGCACTTTATTTCGCAGCTCAAAGCCAAGGTTGGCCTCTAGACAGGAAAAATGTGAAATCATCCCTACAGAATGCCCCCAATGTAAATTGAAATTGCAAATGGATCACCCAGCTAAAGCACCACCACTACATCTCAATAAAGGAAAACCCTATGGTCAACAAGGCAAGTTGATTACATTGACTTTATCCCTTGGGATATCAGTACATCTTCACGGGAGCAGAGGTTGTCTCAGGCCTAATTATGGCAACTAAGTGTCAGCAGGCTAATGGTCAGAACACCATCAGGGGATTAGCCTCTTGGTTTTCAGGTCTACCAGCCCCTGACGTCATAGAAAGTGACAATGGCTCACAGTTCTCCAGCAATGAAGTGCAAGAATGGGCAAAGCAGGAAGACATTCAATGGGTATTCCATACCCTCTACTATCCCCAATCAAACAGGATAGTAGAAAGAGCAAATGGTCTATTAAAAAGGAGTCTTAAACCACACGAGCCCCACTGGGATACTAGATTGCCTGAAGTGATTCACCAATTGAATAACCGATACAGACGCACAGAGAGCCCGGTCACTCGTGCATTCTTTCTGTCAGCACCTTATGGAACATCCTTCATCAGATGTAAAAATGTATCCCCTTGCCCTTCAACTGGGGCAACCCGTTATGGTAGATTTACCAGAAATTGGCACTGTCCCAATAACGCTAACAAAACCTTTCAGCCTTTCAGCCTGGGAAGCAGAAGACAGCAATGGAGCTAAACATCGTATTAGCGCTAGATGGATACATCCTAGCCACTAACTAGAAGGGGTAACCAGTCCACAAAAATCCTGCAGAGACTTGTATTGTTTTTTCTTTTCAGGAACAATACCAGGAATGATACCAGCACACCTTCCCTGAAGATCAAGTTAACCATCAGAGCATTGCTTACCCTTCCCACAGGAGTAACCATCGCCAGGATGGATGAAATTCGGTTCACACATCAACAAGCCTGATGCACGGGATGGAAACCTCAAATTCTTTTGTTTATGCTAGTCAATACAGTAACTATAGTACATTCTGGACCATACATGTTTAAAATTGGTGGGAATACAGGAATATTGGGAAAACCAAGACAAAACCTAACAATGACAATCACTGGTAATCACACCATAGTAAAAGCAAACAGAAGTCACCTTATTTCTGCTACACCAGGTGACAAAAATCTCTATTGAACGTAACGTAACAAATTATTCAAAGGGAAACACCTACGTGGTCATCAAAAGGACAAATCAAACT
This sequence comes from Gymnogyps californianus, assembly GCF_018139145.2. NCBI lineage: Eukaryota > Metazoa > Chordata > Aves > Accipitriformes > Cathartidae > Gymnogyps > Gymnogyps californianus. Next base: position 95,278,590 of record NC_059473.1, on the reverse strand, counting down.
CAATCAAAAGGCAGAGCAAACTGTTTCTCACACCCCAATTATATAATTAGTTTCCTCTTTAATGACATAACTATAGAAGCAGTATGCCTGTGGACAGATACAGGGAAAGATAACAGAAATGAACTATCCTTAAAGGTCACACTAGGACCTATTCCCAGCCCTCACACTACACCAACAGCTACCCCTACTGCCTATTAACCTACTCCCTATTTTATTACTCCCACAACCAACCAAACTACATATCTACTGATTTCTGAATTTGCTAATAATAATTCTATGCTATTAAATATACAGGCCAGCCACAAGTGCTATTTAATCCATCATGGTCCTTCAAATGAGTGGAACTACCAATGCAGGTTAATATCTCTGCAGTTAAACCTACCTGCTCACCATTCCTAAATACGTCCTATACAGGATGGTTAGTATGGTTGCATGGGTGAATCCTCACCTCTCCAAAACAAACAGAGAGGGATGTGACTGACGTTCAGGGAACAGGATTAGGAGTATTAAACAGCATAGATGCTGAAGTTTTAGCAAACAAATTAAGCTCAGCAACAAGTGATTTGTGTAAACTAGGGCATCCATTTCTATCTTCTTTGCTGGCACTGGCAACTAGTCAATGGCTCTTATCTGATATATTTTCTAACTGGGAAAGAATTAATGAGAAGGACCACCAACTAACTGTAGATGCACTTGGCGTTGCCCAGAATAATGTCTCGCTAGCTCTTAGCTGTATCGAAGCTCAGTTATGGGTGTAATGAGCGCACCTTGCCCACTGAGATTCAGAAGGTAATTTGGGAAAATGCAACTCAATTTGAAAAGGATTTCCAATTTTGGTGGTATCTAGTCAATCTCACTTATGACCCCACCGACAGTAAAGCCACAGCTTTTGTTTTGACAATACACAATGCTTCGGTATACATCATATACCCAATCATTGCACTGGGATTAAATCACAATGGAACTGTCCTCCACCCATTAGAACATAGAGCATGGGCCCAACAAAATGGGAACAAATGGCAAACTGTTGATGTGACATGTTGTATGGGAACAACAAGGATTTATTTGTGAAAGTAATACCATTAAGGCTCAAGATATTTGCCTTGACACCAAACAAAATGTTTGTCATTCATATTCAGCTCCTGTCATATCCTACCAATTGTTACAATCTAACTATATATTGTATCAAGATTTATTACCTACCCCCACTGGAATGAATCTCATATTGGTAAGAAAACTGCTGCAACATGATTACGTGTGACAATTGCTAAAACTAATTCGAAACAACTGACAAAGAATCCCAATTACCATCTATCATGACGCAGAGAAGATACACCGCGTCCTAGAAAGAGTGAAGAAAGATGGAGAACATCACTGGCGGGAAACTCTCCTTGGATGGTCACCAACAGCAACTGGAGCTTTGAAATTGATGTTATATCCAGGTGTAGTTTTGTTAGTTCTGACTGTATTGTGTTTATTGCTCATAATCATTCTGTATATCAAAGTTTGGCAGATAACGAAACAAATTGTGTTAATCCAACATGTAAAACATACGCAATCAACTGATTCTGTATGTGCACTGGTATATAATTAGCATTAATTTTAATGCTTAAGCTAAGCAACTCATCAGATAATTGTACCCTTACCACTGATCTGCAACAAGCCACATATTTATGACATAGAGGCAAGAGGTAACTGTACTACCACCCTGTGAGTCGATAAAGCGGATTGACTGTAGTCACAGGGTGGAGTGTGACAGATGCACTTGAGATATCGATGCCCTGATATCTTTGGTGGTGGTGGTTCTTTAATTGGTCAAAATCACCTGCATGTGACGAGGTGCCAGCAGACAGTACCCAATATGTAACAGCTTTGGGATCAGGAATGACTACTGAAATATGGTTTTTTGTGAATTCTGCCTGGCTTCTGGTTGCTATTTACATCAACTCTTATCATGCATATATGGGCTTCACAACAGAACTTCATAGGATCCCTGTGTACAAAACCATGAAATTTTGAAATCAGGAAGGGAAGAAAGGTTACTTCAGTCTAGAACTTACTGATAGCAGTGGTTGACCCAAAGACTAGGGTTAACAGGCTACAGAGATTCCTATTTCCAAACACTGACAAGGATGTTTGGCTCTGTGTAAGACAGATGCAGTTGCAAGTTGAACAGGGAAGAGAAAGGAATAGAGTGGCACAATGCTCTCCAGGCTTGTGACTTGGAACACGTACTGCAGATCAGTGCTACTGGCAAAGCTACAGCCATGTTAAGTCTGCCCCAGAAAATTCACTCCAGCCTCTATGCAACTGAAGAAAAAAAAAAAAAAAAAAAAGAGAATCAAGGATACAAGTGGACACTTGTCTCAAAACAGGAAAGCTAAAAAGTAATCACAGGATGAGATAATTGCTAGCATAGCTTTTTGGACTTTAAGGTATTTGCACAGGGCATTAAACTGACCCTAGGATTTAAAAAAAGCTCCAGGCATAAGATATTGTCATCTGCCAGTTAGATAAACAGAAATTTCCTGGCTGTAGCGTGAATCTCACTGGGTCTGTTTACAGCATCTACATTCTGCTCTTATCCTAGAAGTCCAGACCCTTTATATGGTAAATGAGAAATATCAGGCAACTTTGGAGGGAGATTGTCAGCACTCCAACAAATACTAATTATTTTCCTTCCAGATTTGCTTCCTCAGGTACCTTCAATCTCCCTCTGGAGAAGTCTAAAGTATGAATCATTACCAATCTAATAAAAAGAGACTGCTTTATGTCGATACTTACATTTGACTACAAACATATGTTCCTGATCTCAGCATTAAAAAAAAACAAAAACCAAACACATGAAAAAATACCTCAACAACAACAAAGACTTAGAAACTTGTTTTTAAGTACCTGAGCAGCTTTTAAAGACTGCCAAAAACAACTGCAAGCCCTATCTAGCCACCCTACGATGTATACTGGGAGCATACCAGGGGCAGAATTCCTCTGTTCAACTAAAGACATCTACAGCAGTGATACCTATGCCTGACTAACAGTCCTATACTTTCTTGATTGTCAGTGGAAAGTAAGAGGCACTTCACAAGTGCAATTCATTTAATACTGAAGTAGATGCCTGAAGTAAGAAGGACGAAACACAGTGTAGAACTGACTATATCTGTAACAAAGATGCCTGAAGTTTGGTAAGTAAATTCCATCCTCTGTAGCCTCCTATAAACAAGAGAAGATAAGGAACATTTTTGGGTTTATATTTTTGGGTTTATATACTGTCTTCACTGACATTTATTCAGCAAAGCAAGATACATTCTGCACATATGTGAGATCCCCAGGGCCCAGTTCTTCCCTCCTAACAAAATACTAGAAGAGGTACTTATATCCTGCAATTGTGCGTGTATGCATAGGTGTCTCAGTAGCTGCACTAGCCTGTGCATTTCCATAGCAGGTCCCAAGACATATGTAAAAGTCACTGTATCTACTGTAGACCAGGACTGAAGTTCCAAAGCTCTTTAGTGACCAGAGACCCTGACTTACAATTTCAGATCTGGCTGAGTCAATGATTTGCAATATGATTTAGGCCTTTAAATGATTCAAACTCCAAAAAACGGCAATATTTACACCAGTAATCTTATTTCAGTGTCAAGACTACTTATTTCTTATTTCACTGTCAAGACTTTTCCTCTATATTTTATGAGCTACACGTAGTTAATGGGCACCTAGAGCACCACTTTCAAGCAGTTAACAGATCTACATACAAAACAAGAAATCAGACATTAATTCATGTAAAAACTGAAAACAATGCTCAAATTATTGTCTTTACTCCTGACATCAAACTGCAGTCTGTACGTATGAGTGCATTTCTTACCCGGTCACCCTTACCACCAGGTAGGCCTGGAGGACCTGGCAGTCCAGGAAGTCCAATATCACCCTGGGGACCCTGTGAAAATAAGTCAAGGATGTAAACTTACCCAATCTGTTTTGGAATGAACAGCTAAGGGTCATACCCTGACAAGCAGATGGGGCAGAATCTTATTCCCAGAACAGTCCTAACTTGATGAAAGAGGATTATCTGATGAAAATAGAGCTGATCCAAAATACAGCCCTTTAAACAGCATCTTATTATGATTTTATTGCTGACAAACACAACAGAAATGGCTTACAGGGCTTTCCACCCTCCAGTCCCTCGACGACAGTCTGGTTCTCTTAAAAATGCTTCCTAAGATCTTGCACTCTATGATTTGTGCATTCCTCTTTAACAGCAGGCTCTTTCAGCCAAAGCCTCCCCAGCTATGCTTCTGACTGTTACTGTGTAAATACTGCCGGAGCACTGGTAAAAGGTGGCATTCATAATCTGCTCCACTCACTAGTTTCACGTAGCTGCTGGCAGAAAGCCAGTCTTTCACTGCTCCTGTTCCCCCGAGTACATGCAGCCCACACAGGAGTGTGCAACCCAACTTCGCACATCACAGGATTTATGGGTTTTTTTTAAATAGAAGAAAAAGACCCACACATCTCCATATACATTAAAACAGCATTTTCTAATATTAGCACAGTCACAGAGGACTGAAAAAGAAACTCAACAATCACTCGTTTCAACGTTATTTTCAGTTCCCTGCATGGATAAACGGGTAAGTGTAGTTCCAGATGATACCATAGCTCCTTGAAAGTAAACATGAGCACTGAATATGGAAATGAACTGCTTACCCATTTCCCTGGTAAACCTGGAGGACCCGCAGGACCTGGCTCCCCTCTGCTACCCTTATAGGAAATAGAAGGACATCATTACTTCCTGAAATATTTCCTGTGAACAGGGAATAAAGTATGATTTTTGTTTTCTTAATGTTTAGTGAATTACACTACTTAGCAGTTAGCTTTAATCAAGACTTCTGTTTATTAGTGCAAAAATATCACACACATTAAAAACAGTGAAACTTCCTGAGAAATGTAAACTTTCTTAGCTAACAATGGCATACAATATTTAGTTGGCATTAAATGATTCAACTAATTCATTCTGCTGAGTGATTATGCACAATCAAGTCCCCTTCATGGGATCGCACCTGAGAGTTACCTGTTACGAACACATTTACTTCACTAAGACAACTCTGACGCACATGCTCAGCTTCAGGCTTTTGCTTAGTTTCATCAACTGAACTCCCCCATGACCACATACTTAAAAGCCCAGGACCCCACATGAACAATGGACAAATGTCAAAAGTGTGTGCAGAAGTCATGCTTAACAAAATCATTTGGGTTAAAAAAAAAAGTCTAGACTGTTATAGGGAAGGGTAACCTTTAAAAATCCCCATTCATAATAGTGATAAGTATAAACACGCTTTTTACTGGATTTTTACTTTATATCTTCACTTCAGATATGTTTATCCATTCAGATCATCATATTCACATTAGTGTTATAACTCCATCTCTTAAGGCAGCCATTTGAATATATACCTGGGTAAACCTGACATTCAGTCAGATTTTCAAAGATTTTAAACAATTTTTGAACTAAAGTACCTTTCTCAAAAGGGTTTTGTCTCATATGATTAAACCTTTCAGAACAGCTCAGTAAGATTTATACATTTACTCTCACCTGTACATATATATACCTGTACAGATAAATTCAAACACTGTCCCAACACAAGCCTAAGTCTCACTTGAGACACTTTTCTTACTTCCACTGTGTGAATACATAACTGGTACTTGCTATAAAAGCATGATATAGCATTTAAGATCATAAAATACATATCTAATAATTTCAGTTCTTGGTAAGTAGATAACCTGTTATATATAACTTAGAAAATTTCGGATAAAAGCAGATTGAACCATTGTAGTGTTGTATACAATGGGTAATTTTAAATATAGACATTTTCTTCATAATAAGAAAAATATTGTGAAATATTGTGACATACTGAACAATAAAAGGAGATGGCAGACATCTCCTTTTACACCAGGTCATAAATGCAATGACAACTTCTCACACAGGCTTAGGAAAACTAACTCTACAATTCAAGAAATAATTAGGTATCCTGGAGAGATCAGAGAACCAAACACAAACAGACTTTTCCATTCATTTCCTTCAAAATATCCTATGGTGTTAAAATCATTATCCTTTTAAAGCACTTTGTATAATTTCTAGAAGCTTTTTTATGTTAAAAAAAAAGAAAAAAGCCGCCCAAATCACCTTCATTTTACAACCCAGAAGATGCATTAACCTTTTCAAAATCTGTTATTTAAATCACATAATTCTGTACTACATCTCTGACCTGGAATACTACTACATTTCTGATGAAGGAAAGTGAAGGATTGAAATTATGATTAGTATTAGAAACTCGTCTCCTCATATATGTCATAACATTCATGTCTGATTGCTATACAGCTATAAAACAAAAGCAACGTCACCTTCCATAGAGTTAAAATCATATAATAAACCTCTTAAGCACATCAAAGGTTCTGCTGGTCATACAGAATGCAAGAAAAATCTTCCATTTTATTTTAAATGCAAAAAAAAATTTTGTGAAATATACACTACACTTTTTCAAACACCAATGCTTTTCTAAGGTGGTAAAAAAGAAGGTTAGTGTACAGAAGACTGGAATACAAAAGGATAGTATTTCCTGTAAACATTGACATTATGTCTGTAAGGACAGACTACTTCAAACTAAGGGCCACCACTGCAAGATCTGCAGGAGTTGTGTTTTAGCAAGTAAGAGGGGAACTGTAACCCAAAGAACAATCAGGAATCCCATTGGCCCATGGCATAATTTAAAAGACTGTAAAGCTTCCTCCAAGTTATACCTGACTGAAATGGTCCTGGGATAGGATTTACATTGAGCTAGTTACTCTTGGTTCCTTTCATAGGGGATGACGAAAAAAAGGCATCTTGAAATGTCCTCATGTAAACATTTAAAATACATCACAAGTCATGTCCTAGAAGCATCTGCGTTTTCCCCACAGCCTACAAGAGGGTTTCTGTAATAACTGGTTCAGGTGTTGACATCTGTACTTGGTCAGATGAAACGTTCCTCTGTGCTCTAAGTTACTCATAGGCAATAATCAGAAAAGAAGGCGTTTTGGCCATGTCCTCAGTCTACCTTTCTTACACAGCGGCCCTATATATAACACAGTCCATAGTTGCAGGCGACTCACAAATCAATGGGCATGTTGCACTGGTTTTAATGAAAAAAAGACCAGAATCTGTATGTTTTATGCACTTTTGACATACTTCAAAACTCCTACTTTTCCTAGGGGTGGAACACTTGAAGAGGGAAAGTAGGTACTCTAGTTTAGAGTGAGCTGGGACAGACTGGCTTGCACCCATGATGGTAAACTTTCCTGGCCTACAATGAAGGGAGGCAGCATGCAGACTATCACTGCAAATGGCCCCTGAAGCACTCCAAAGCTTCGCCACTGCCTAGATTGTTTCAGTCAATGACGTTAGACAGTGTGGACCAAAAGCATGTCCAGGACAGCGCCAGTACTTTAACAGTATAGATAATTGATTTCTGTTATGTATACTATATCACTTAGCATGTGAGTACTGCTGAGGATAGGGTCATTCTCCCAAAGGACAGAAAGGCACATGGGAAACGGTAGGGTGTGAAATGGTAGTACAGCACCACAATACTGAACAATACCAGGATGCAGCCCTTCCACAGCTGATGTGCTAGACTGTGGTTACAACAAAATCTACCTTCCCTTTGTTCCAAGGCAGGATTGCTGGACCACTCAATACATTTAACTGAAGATTGAATGTCTGTCTCTCAGTTCTGTTAGACCTATATTTAGCCTTTGAATGCAACATACGTAAGGGGACATTACAGGATTTACAGTAGACCTTCCTTTAGGTTGTCTGGGATGGTTTTCATCCTCACTGAGACTTTGAAGACTTGATTCTTTTGTAGAATTCTCACAAGCAGTTACAGAATGTATTCTCATGCTAAAACAGTTTCTTTCACTGGTTTATTGATTTCCTGTTGATCAATTGAGTGGAACAATAATAAGAATGAGAATATGTCCCAGGTAATTTGCATCTCACTTAGCTGCCCAGATAATCAAAATACTAATTAGAATCTCTTGACAGGTAATTCACAGTGTACACTGTAATAAACTCTCCTCTACTTAGGAATTTTGTTTTTATAATATGTCATACCATTTTTAGTATATTCAATAGCAGTGCCATAGAGAATTAAATCTGTGCAGAATAAAAAAGAATAAACAAAGTACATTTTGGAATGAACTTTTTTAAACTTAGTATTCCACTGTCTTTTGCAAAATATAACCCATTTATCAATTATATGCTTGCGAGACTTTAACTTTTCATAATTTTTTTTCATCCAAAATCTCAGAGGAATTATTAAGTTCAAGGATTCATCCATGGAAGCATCAACAGGACTCTTCCTTTGACCTTCAGTACAGTAGTAAAAAGCATCCAAAAATATAAACTATTATTTGCTGGAAGAGTAAATATACAGCAAACTTTCTCTGAGATTTTAAATGCACCTTTGCACCTTTCTCAGAGTAATAATTAAATTGTACTGCTCAGGATAATGGTAAGAGATAGGTGTAGCATGAAATGCACCTTCCTCTTAACTGTGTCATGCTTTGGGCACAAGCAGCAGCCCAATAGCTGCCATTCTCTTCAAGGATGATATTATGGCCAAGTATAAAGGACAGAGACCTTTCATACTGGCTACATCTATAGTGTTAACTAAAGTCTAGGACAGCTTTAGTACACTAACTCCATAACAAGTCCATTTTTTACCCAGGTTACTGTCTATACTGCTTAGAAGCCAACATTGGGATATCTGCTGACATCCAGCGGTCTAGCATGTCCAAAAGTCAAAGGAAGCTGTTGTTGGAGGTGGAGGGGTAAAGAGTGAGGTAGCAGACAGGAATCTGACCATGCAGTTTGGAAAGACAGGGGTGGATAGTATGAGAACTGGAGAGGCTTGGAGATACTCACCAGGTTTGGCTGGGATATGTAGTCTGTGAGTAAGAGAGGAGAAAGTGCTACCCTGTACAAACCATGCTGCAGAACTGTGCAAGGTAAGAAAGTTTAGTCACATCCATCTAGAGGCTTAGGTTTACTGCATAAAAAGTGTACCTGGCAGGATGGAAATCCACTTTGTTCTTTTGACTCTGCTATAGACTGCAATGCTAACTGCTTTAGCTGTAGCTTAAATGTAAACTATGACTCACCACTTGTGGAACACCTCTGAAATTATACATACAAAACATGTCCACTAATACCTAAACATATCATATAAACTGAGGCAAGGACATTTCATCGTACCACACTACCAATACCACTACACCATTACCAATTATGGAAAATGACCCATTATTTCAGTTGGAGTCATGTAAAAAGAATATGATAGGAAAGCTAGATTTTAGTTGTAATTTTAGGGTAACCAAAGATGCATTTCAGGGTAGGTAAGACAAAAGTATCTTTAAAGAGAGTCAGAAAATTATTTAGCTGAAAGTAATCTGAGATGCTGAAAACGGTATTCTCATCTAACTTCAGGCTGTCTGACATTTTAGTACTAAATCCAAGGTATTCTCCAGGCTCCCTCTTTATAATGAGCAGAGAGACAAAGGCACCTCCAGAGAGCAAGTCAGCCCAACCAACCAGGGCCCTTCAGAAGTCTCTCAGAGGGGGCTACGGTATCAAATCTTAGGCAGCTAGATGCTTAACCTCTGTTGCTAATGTTAGGAAAACATGTATTGCATCCTAAAGCCTTAACAACACATATATGCTGGCCTGCATATACATCGAGTTTGCTCAATTTGCTAGGCAAGTATTGAACTTTAAGTTAAATGGTTACTTAAATGTTCCAAGCTCTCTTTTCACTGCAAAACCACAGGCTGGGATACATGTTCTCCAAATGTTAGCAATTTAAAGGTTAAATAGCTGAAGAAAAACAAGGGATGAAAAAATCAGGGGCAGGGGTCAGTATTTTCTGCAGACACAATATGAAAAATTAAATCTTACTAAATCTCAGCAAATATGAAAGAAAATGGTTAAGCAGCTTAGGGAGCATGGCTAAATTCCACTGATTAGGAATGACACTCTGATGTTTGAGAATTGCTTCCTTTGGGCCACCTGCCATGATGACTGGCTTAGAAAGGTTTAAATCACAAATGAGTTTAGTAATTACTTGGATTGGCTAGCATAATGTGAAGCAAACATAAAGTTAACCGACAAAACAATTAGAGTGGAATGGAGAATAAGTTTGATTTAGAAACAAAAGACAAAATTTCCATGTTGCTCCAGTTGTTTTTCTGTTTTGCTGAACAAATGAATAGTAAATTAAATAAACAAAAGTAAAACTTTTTTTTCCGCTCAGGTGCCAACATAAGTTTTCTAAGGAAAAGCAACGATAGACTAAAATGTTACTTTTGAAAGTAATTTTCTCCTATGGATATTTGTCAGCAGTGAGGTAAGAGTCTCCCAACACATGAGTTTGCCTATTTTTAATTAGAGCTAGTTACCTGGTTTTAAACCATTTAATATCTTCCCTGTGAAACTGTAAATGTTTACAGACTCGCAAAAGGCCAAAATTTGAATCTGCTGCTTAGTAACAATACTGTTCCAACTACATTCCAATAGTTGTTTAATAATGAAAATAACATTGAAATAACATGGTTTATGCCAGAGGATACTACAGGCTATTTGGTAGACAGTATAGAAGTATTAATTTGTCCCACAGAGTCACTGATGATTGCTTAATAGTGCTCCATCGTGTAACTCCTCAAAAAATTACGCACTAGTTGAAGTGAAAATTTTCTCTCAAAAAGATGTCTTTTGCAAGTAGCTAAAGCTGAAAAGTCAGGCAATTTTTTAATATAACACAAATGTAGGCATGTTGTTTTTCCCTAGTGCAGATACCAGCCTGCTGTCCATATCAGCAGTCAGCCTTGTTATCCCCCCACAAACCTTCACTGGAGGTCCTTTCCTCTACAGTTCTGGCCCTCCTGGAGCTACCAGCCACACTGTCTTTCCCCAATAATGATGTGAAGAATAGGGGTAAGTGAAATGGGAAAGTGAAGAGGATCTCTCATGTGACTGCTGCCATGCAGCAATACATAAAGCGACTGAAGTTCTCCATATCCTGCAAAACATCAAGGTTTTTTCCAACTCCAAGGAAGAAGCCCAGCTCCTCTTGACTTCTACTTGAGTCTTCTATACCAAGAGTGAAATGGAACAAAGGGTAAAGGAGAAAGAAAAGAAGTGAGGTGAGTGCTAAAGAGGATAATTCAAAATAGGAAGGAAAAGGACAAGAAAAATACCTGAATAGTAACCACAAAATCCTCAGGCTTTGAAAGTGTTTGGTTATAAAACTTTAGTCAAAAGTTATCAAATGTTAAAGTTGTGAGAAAATTTCAAAATCTGAAAAAAAATACAAAAATACTCACAAGAAAAATTCTCTTTAGAGCAATTATAAAATTTTTTCTCAACTTGTTTTCAAAATTTCTGGTTTTCGAAGTTTGAAAATCATGGTGTGTAGAATTATTTAACTGGCAGATTTTTTTTTTTCCTGGAAATGTAAGGGCAGAGTCCTAAAAGCTGAGGCTCAAATATATCTACTACATGTACATGCTGCAGAAGAAAGAGAAAACACTCTTTATTCTGCCCTGAAAATAAATACAAACTCAACTTGGACCAAAGCTCACTGAGGCTCAATAATCCAACCCTGTGTCCTTCTTGAACAAAAAATCCTGATCATTCCAGTTTTTTGTGTAGAAGTAATGTTTTTTCCAGTGTTCCCAAAAAGAAAACAGAAAGCCATTCCAGTCATATGCTGCCTGTAGTCTTGAGCAGAGGGAAGATAAACATAGTCATTATTCAAGGCTCTTTATAGCCTTAAAGGAACTATAGATGAGAAGTAGATTACTGTTTAATGTTCTACATGCAAACTTACTTTATTATCAATTATTTACTTCCTTTCTCCATTTTGTATTGACCAAAAGGTTTTTCTTTCTATCCTTTTGTTCTAATCTTCACATGTTTTCCAAAATGAGTGCACTTTGTAAAGACAGAGAAAATAAAGGCAAGATATCCAGATGTCTTGCTGGTCTCTAGAGTGGTAAACAGAAAAACCATTGTATTTAATCTGCATTAAGTATTGCTGTCCGACTACAGGGTTATTAATAATTAACCTTGCGTGTCAACTCCTGTTCTATGGACTGCTGATTTTGTAAATTCATGTTCACATTGAAAGGATTAAAAGCATAGTTTAGCAGATTACAGTGCATTATCAGAGTGGGCAATTACTTTGGTCTGATTCAATTATAATTCTTATTCCTGTTACAAGCATACAAAATATCAGCTCAAGAAGAACAGGGCTGAAAACTTTTTCTAGTGCACCCAACACTTTTAAACACAAACAACAAAAACAAATGTTTGCAAGTTGGGTATATGGGAGGCTGAAGATACCTGTATTCCATCCTAGTAAGTGTATGCTCATCTTATCCCCTTTTTATATCATTCATAGGCAGCTGTGGACACAGCACTCATACAAAGATTCAGTCTAAAATAAAATGTGATCTCACGAATTAATGCATCTAGCACACGATAATGCAAACCACAGAAGAAAACAGAAGAAAACAAAATCTGTTACTTGGCTGTGCTGTATGTTTAAGAGTTAATTCAGAGAAGATATTCCTGACCCATGAAATACCTTTACAAATATATCCCTATCAGGGACTCTCTAAGCCCCGTATGAGGATAACCCTACAACTGCATGAGTAAAACTGTTATGTCATTGTACGATAGCAGAAGCTCAGAAAATTCCAGGAAAGTATCCCTAGGGTATCAGTAGCAGGCGAGAAGCTTGCAAAAGCAATTGGTTACGGAGCCTGGAGCCTTGTCAGTGTCGTCAGACTGAATTTTGGTATATGAAGATTTTCTTCAAATCACTGACCGTCTCATCCCTCACAGAAGGATTAACAGCAAAGGGAAATTAGATCAGCCTTATGTAACTTCAATCCATGCCAGGTCCACTCTAGAGGGAATCAGAAATCTGTACCCAGAAGACTCTCTAGTACCCCAAGCATGCCTCAGGAACGGTTGTCCTTTGTCTTCAACAATGAGCCTTAGCAAATGCCATCAGTTCACTTTCCTCAGCACATTTATTTCCTGCAGCAAACTATGTGCTCAGCAATGAGTTCCCCAGTCTTCCGAATCTTTCTAGTGTTAAGGAAAATCTCCAGTGAAAGAAACTACATCATCAGTGTTTCCAAGTAGATATAATGCTATACTTCACATCACTATAGCTACATTCATGTCAACAGAAAGGGCCAAGGCACAGGCCTGAGCAGCATCCCACTATCATCCATGATAAATGGTTAGCACGCTTCTGTCTCAGGCGAACTGGAGTCTCCTAGATAATGCCCAACAACAGTTTTGGGAACATAGGCAAGAGACTGTTCCCCATATGCAACTTGATTGCACCCAGCCTGCTCTTAGACATAAGGGGATGTTAAGGGAGTTTAGTAGTGTGAAGACAAACCATGCCATGCCAGTCAACCAAGGGGGCTGAGGACAGTCTCTAGCCATTTTCTTTACTATGTAGGACAGACAGCTACCTTTCCTTCATACCTTGCCTCACTGCTCACATTACGTGCATTAGAAATAGGTCCCAGCCAAAAAAATTCATGTTCTGAATATTCAGTCCAAAGTTCAAAACCTTGTAATATACAGCTAAGCCTTGTAATATACAGCATAAGCTTCTTTAAGTGGCTGAAACAGTTAAAGAAAAGAGCAAGTGATCTACTGACAGCTAGTGAATTTAAGCTTTTCAACGCCAGTGATGGGAGTTGACTGTTGCAGTGGAAGAACAGGAGTTTGGTTGCAGCTTTTTGTCACAAACCGCCCTCGTTCCCTCTGTTTGGGCTTTTACTCAGCTTATTTAAAAACAAAGACCAGAAGAATACAAACAAAGGTTTAAAATTTAATTTATCACCAAAGCCAGAAACAGTCATAGGACATGTGCTTCTGGATTTCTCTATGTGATGATGCACATCCACCTGGTACAGAAGGGGGTTAAAGAACACCTAGTACTTACCTTAAAAATTAGCACTTGTGCTGAGTAATATTTTTACCTCATGGTTAGCTTCAGCAACCATAACTTGAGACACTGCAATATTACATACACTTAGTTAGAAATTTATTCAATACTTACTGGTGGTCCCCGGGGTCCTGTTGGACCTGCTTCTCCCTCTGGCCCCTGTTCACCCTGTTTTGGGGATAGGAAGAATGCAACAAATTTGAAGAGTGATTTTTTGTACAATGCAAAACTTTTCATTTTTCTAGATCTTTTGAATAAGATTAATGATCTTACCGGTTTACCAGAATTTCCCATCAAACCTGGCACCCCAGGGGGACCTCTATTACCCTGTTGGACAAAAGATGAAAAATATTAGCCAAGCCAATGGTTTACTGTTCCATTTTAAAATAAAAAATAAGGAAATCAATAAGGTCTAAAAAAATCAGCCTGTATTCATTTTTTAACTTCCACCTTTATTTTGGTTTTCATTTAACTTTCACCTAATTCCTTCTATCTAATTTTTCAAAAGTCAGATTTCATTCTTTTCTTGTTTACGTACTGACAAATCCCAAATAGACTTGATTGCTGCTCTCAAATCACAGAAGGATAATATCATTCCATGTAATTTCAGAAGAAATTCACATCTTAATCTAGTTTTCTTTTTCCGTTACTTAAAACAAAACTCAAACATTATTGTCTGAAACATTCCATAGTCTCAATCATACAATACTTTTTTAAACTTAATTAGAATTGATGCTGCAATTTGGTGGTACATAAATAGAGATTACAATCTCTGATTCAATCAACTTAGGGCAGTTATAAATATTATTACGAGATCCCTCATTTCAAACTGTAGTGAGGTACCCATGCCACATGCCTCCTCTAGCAATAACTTCCACAAATTTAAAAGGAAATGGCCTTTTTTAGGTATTATTTAATGCCTGGAATCATGAAAACCACATCAGGTAGCAAAAGAATCATGAAAAAGCACAGGACTAGGGTTGATAAACGAATATATTTAATTCTTTCAGCCAAAGGCTTGTCTCTTACCACAACAGAAAATTAACATAATTTCACTGAATACTTTAGAACTTGATAAGCACAAATAGAGTATCATAAGAAAGTTAATACTCAAGATGATTTACCTTTGGGCCAGGAATGCCTTTCACACCTGGAGAGCCTGGTAAACCCTGAAAGAAATAACATTTACAGTGTTTATTTATTGTTAAGGGGATTGGAAATGGTGTTTAAAAACATCTTTCGCATGTTTAAGTATTTCTAGTCCTTTTACTTGATATTGAAGCACTTTTATCCAATAATGGACAAAGCTTGAATTCTTTCTATTTACAAAGTAATAGATAAGGAGTATTATTCCTACTTCATAAATTGGCAAAAGGAGCATGGAAAAGTGAGGAGTTGTGGCTTTTTCTGGCTTAGACTAGAAATAGATTCTCGGTCCCAGTATTCTGAGACTGGAGGTAGAGAGTTTAACAGATACTTTTTGTATACATTTCATCCCCTCCTCAATTCTGTGCAACAGCTCACAGCAAGTATGCTTTTACCACATTTTCTTCCAAGCTTAAGAGCTCACTTCGTATTACAAATTTACTTCTAGTTCTGTTTTAATACACCTCCTTCACCATATCCTCCCAGCAATTACTCCTATAGCATAGCATTTCAAAGAAGTTTCTATTTAGCTTTTGACAATTGGCACAGTTTTCAAACTTACTCAGTTAATGTGCAAGGATTACCTTCTAAAAGAGTCCATAAAGCACTACTGATTCCCTATAACTTCACCACAGGGGATACACTAGAAAACTCCTCCCCCGCCCCGAAAGAAGCATGAGCGTGATGCATTCCAGATGTTCCGAGCCAGCAGAATATCAAAAAGAGATGATTGTTCATCTAAGGTATGTTAGACTAGCACATCAGCTCTTCCAGCTCACCCTGGGAATAGGTTTGGTCCTAGTCAATACAATGAGACCAGCTCTAATTGTGGGGTCACACCATAATATCCACAGGGTCTCAGATATGAGAAACCCTGTAAGAATTGCATACTGGCCACAAATGTTTTGTAAGACTGAGTTCCTCACTACAGTACCATGAGGAGATTTAGGCTTTTTGCAAAAGTTTTGGATACACATAGCAGCATTTCCCCTTGCGTTACGCATACTCTTCCTGGGCCTTTTGCTTAGATTTTAACTTAAATTACTCCAACATCAGCATGAAATTAACTGATATATGGCCTTTCTGTGGCTTGAACTGACCCTAACTTTCCAAGGTAAAATACCAGATACTTACTGGCAGTCCCTGAAGCCCTGCATCACCTGGAGCTCCGGGTTTTCCTGGTTCACCCTGAAAAACATTTGAAGTTGTAATTTATGCAAATCAAACAAAAGGGAGAATTTCATTTCTGGAACACAGAGCTGGAGTATTTTTGGATCTGTAGGATGGGAAAGTTCATTCAATTACTTTAATAATGTGCATAAAGCCACGGGAAGCAGCACAATAAAAAGCCACAAATGAATGAACAAATCTAGGGCACTACCAAAGTTCAGATATATGCCAACTCTGCCTTACTTTTGCTCCAGGCATTCCAGGGATCCCTTCCCGGCCATCGACTCCTGGTAAGCCCTTGAAAGAAAAAAAAAAAGAAAAAAAAAAAAGAAAAAAAAAAGAAAAAAAAAAATAATTAACATATTGTTGGAGAGATTTTGCCCAGGCACTCTGATACACAAATTAGCATGACATGAAGCAGATGAAGAAATGAAATATACATACAGGCTCTCCTTTAGGCCCAGGGAGACCATTTATTCCTCTTGTACCTTGAGGGCCCTAAGAATAATAAGAATTTTTAAAAATGAAAATAACCACATTGAAATGACAGATGCGAAGAATGTCAACACATACTCATTCAGATATGCATTACTTTGAGAGTACCAATTATGCTGTATGTTTATGCTAATTGCAAGTCAACATGAGTTGAAATTTGCCTATGCTCACCCTTTCTCCCTTCGGACCTGCCTCTCCCAGTGGACCTCTCTGTCCTTGATCACCCTACAGGAAAAACAAAAAAAGATTATTTTAGCAATAAAACCAGAATAAACTTACTTGTATTTATTAGCTAAAACCTCCAGTAAATCAACAACAGTACAATTCACACTTGGTTAAAGCAGACATCTTAAACTCGTACTACATTTAAAAATGCAATTTCTTAAAACTGCAGCTGACAGCTACATTTTAAAAAACACAGCTCAAGCCATCCCCTAGGAATCCAGGAATGTCTAAGCAAAGGATGTTGCACTCACTTCTTCAACCCATCCAGTTACTGGCTAGTCCAAGCATAAATTCCAGCTGAGGGGGCACGGAGCAGGGAAGAATTAAAAAAAAAAAAACAAAAAAAACACACAACAAAAAACCCCCACCACAACACCCCAAAAAACCCAAACAAACAAAAAAAACAAACAAAAGGGCACAAATTGCCCTGAACAGGTTTTGTTCTAATGAATGAATACTTTCCAGTTTAAAACCTGAAAAATTCCAAGCCACCTTAACGCACAGTAGCACTCAGAATGAAGAGGTAACAATAACATACTAAGAGGCTAAAATGTGTTCATCTACCCCATAATTCCTTGGGGACAGTAAGAGATTCTGGACTTGACATCACTGTCATATCATTTATTCACCTGTGGGGAATCAATAGAATTGGATTAATCAGAGGTTTTTCTGATTCACAGCCACAAAGCTTCAGGGTTTAGTATCTAACTGGATAGACCCTGGGAAGTGTTTGGCTAACACACACTCTACTTACAGGTGCACCAGGAAGACCTTGGGGACCAGGCTCACCATCAAGCCCACGAGCTCCCTACAAAACAAGTAGATAACACAAGACATTAAAATGAAGTGCTGAAATACTACCAACTTATGCTCCCTCCTGGTCTGCTGGGAGCTGCAAATCCTCTACAGCTGAGGTTTTTTAATAGCTCTAATTTTAAAAAAAAAAACAAAAAAAAAAAACAAACCACAAAAACCACGAAGGAATTTTGGCAAACTTTTTTTTTTTAATCTATCTTGAGTTTTTGTGGAGTTATGAAAGCCAATATTTTTTAACTATGGAAAAGTGTCATTCAAAAAATGACATTCAGTTCACTCTCTAAAAAAAAGAATCATCTTGGACAGCGAGGAGGTGGACCTTTTCACACTACTTCAGAAAATGTCTGTGTCTTCCTTAATAATACTATATCCTTCACCACATAATAGAATAGCATCAAAATGTGAAGAGAAATCATCAAGTGCAGTGCAGCTATTTTTATCACATATGTTTCAAGGAAACAATGCAATTGCCACCCTGTAAGTAATTTTAAAAGGAGGGAAAAAAAAAAGGTTTTCAAAAAGATTTACAGAGAATAAGGAACTCCTTTGTCAAAACAGATGCAGTAAATAATTCAAATAGACAAAACAGTACAAAAATGTAGGCAAATAACTATGAAGAATTAGAAGATACAAAGAAGGCCAGAAAAGCAAAGTAAGATAGTAATAGCTTAGCAAATGTGTCTGAGAGGTTAGGAAGGATCACTCATGAGAAGATTCATAATCAGGACAAATTTGATGTTGTTTCTGAACACAGATGATCACAGAATAAGTTTTCCATTATTTCATTTCTGGAGAAGGAGACAATGGCATGATTGCTACATTTCACTCCTTCCAGAAATTTTTACCATATAGATTTAGCAAGATCATAAGAACAGAAATGTAAGTCAGTTTTGAAATAACAGTTAGAAACACTTTGATGAACAGCAGGAAAATTACCCAGCAAAGTCACAGCCCACAGAAACATGAATCCCACTGGCAGCAATTTAAGACACAAAAGATGCAAGAGACAGAAAGAATGGTAAAAGAACAAACTTCCAATAAAAAATCTTGCCAAAAACTGGGACAGTGGCAGCAAAAGCCTTCAGGAAGATGCAAATCACAGGAGGGACTACTTAATAAACTTTAGCTTTAAATAAAACATGCTATAGTTTATAACTGCTGTAACTTGCTATCTTGCTAACTACATACTTGCACTCATGCCAAACTCGTATAAGTCCAAGGATCAGAGGGAAAGGTGTGAAGAGTACATGTACTTCATTAATCAGAAGGACCAAGCTGCCCTTCTTCCTAACCAGAAGTACAGTAGCTATGGAAATACAGCTGGTGGGAGAGAGAAAATGCAGTGAAAAAAAGGAGAAATTTAAATAAGCTTTAAAAACATTCAGGGGTGTACGTTTTTTTTATCCAGGCCATTTTATGGAAAGAAAGGTTAATACTCACTTTGGTACCTTTAGGTCCCATTATACCAGTTATACCTCTGATACCTAGGATGCCCTGAAAATGAAAAGTATATTCAAATTATGCTTAAATCTTTTCATCAGAACTGTCCTAGTTTTCAGATGCAAGACTCAGAGTTCTACATGCTTTCTTTATGCTTATTCTACTATTTTCTTAGTACAAAAGGAGAAATCCAGCTACATCTGTATTAGAATATTTTATTTATATGGTAATTTGATATTTTACTAATTTAAGAATTTTAAAAAGAATAACAAAACTATCAGGTTGAATGCTACAACCACAAATATGCCTTAAGGACTGAAAAAACCCACTGATTTCTCTTGATTACCACAGAGTTGAAGCATTCTCTCTGTGCAGCCTGTGTGAGAGGAACACAAGAAGGCCAGATTTGCAAAAGTGCTAAGTTGACTTAAGTGGGGTATAGGACAGATGCAGGAGAAATGTACCATCAGACTTTACAGAACTCTAGAGGTAGAAAAAATTGGGCAAGGTTTTTGAGAATACAAGTGCTAAGTTTATGTGCCCACCACACCCGAGAAGCTGGACTGAGTAGACATCCTAGTGCAGCAGGATGTACCATAACTATCATCGCTTCCCTTCAAAATACAGTCTTTTGGGAAATTTGGCTTCAATTTTTTCCTCTTCCTGAGAGACTGAAACTACATGACATGTCTCCTCTCTGCAGAGAGGTCAAACCCTCAGCCATAACGTGTTTGCCCTGCAACAAGAAGAATGCACTACAACTATGTTAATGAAACAGCTACAGGCACTTCAATGCAGCATAGGCAAACTTACTCCTTGACCAGACTCCAGATGGGCAGCCCTTTTACTTGCTCCTAACCAAGTTAGATGGAATCTTGCACAGAACATTTAAAGCTTTGTCAGCCCAAAACGTGAGAAAAATCATGATAACGCAACAGTGACTACAGCAGCCCAACAAGGGAGAGCCACAGTCTAATCCTTGTTCCTAGATCAGAGATGGAAGTAGGCACATTGCAGTACCCACTACTTTCTATCAGAAGCAACACCTCTCCCAGAGGTGGCTATCTTATGCAAGTCTTCTTGTCAACGCATTACATAAAAGTGTTGGATTGTAGGTGCTGCTGTGGAGACTGGATTCCTAATCACTTCTATGGATCTGAGCCTTACTTTCGTTTATGTAAGAAACATACAAGAAAATACAGAGTCTACAGCCTCTCCATCTGCGTCTCTAACATGTCGTCTATCCTCTTTTCCATAGATTGTCTATCTGACATCACTTTCTGCATATTATGAATCCTACATTTTAATAAGAAACAATTATTTTAAAGCTTGTTTGTAAGGTCATCAACTGGTGAAACAATGAAGTGAAATGAGTAAAGCCTTAAAAAAAAAAAAAAAGGGAAAGTTAATCTCTAATTGGTTTTTAATTCTACTGTGTTATTTCACAGTGACTGAAGAACTTTACCAAACTGAGTTAAATGAATTGGTCCTCACATGCCCTTCAGACAGCAGAAGCCGCATCTTACACAAGTACTTTCTCTGCACCAGGGAACCAGGGATACTTTTTCAGCATCAAACGTAAGAAGGATTACACCTTTTCCTTTACTGAGTCTCTGTTCTTTCTTTATCTTTCTCTAGTCCTAATCCAGAGGTTTATGTTGTCTTATGTTCATAGAGAATTCCATAATTTAGGATTTGGATGTCATGTGCATCAAGGTAAGCTCCTGTATAATATCACATCTGGACACCAATGCTATTAAAGAAATAGTTTCATATCTAGGAGAAAAGCATAAGACCCCATCAGAAAATAAACTATAGAAATTAAATGTGTTATGCCTATGCCCATATCTCTTACTTAGAATGACCCCTTTATTCTGTTCCCTATTGCCTATTCAGCTGTGGTAACCATAAGAAGAGCTCCTCACAAGGAAACAAGCTGAGGAGGTACGTGCCAGACTAAAGATGTCAAGTGAAGCATGACAAGAAAATAATACCAAAATCATAGGTGTGATTGAAGGATGCTTCTTTGGCATGCAAAAAGGCAAAAAAGAAAACAAATTTTTAAAAACAATGGGTTCTTCAGTGGCTGCTACTTCATCCTCAAGTCTTAGCTAAGCCTGAATTTCACAGTTAACCATGTTTTAAACAAACACTAGGTTTGCAAGGATGAAGTCGGAGTCATCAAAATTATGGAAAGGAAGGCCAAGAAAAAAAAAACAGAAAAAAAAAACCCAACTATTTGCACAATCTAAGCACAACACAAAATTTAGGACATGAAATACTTTTTAAAATAAGCCTTTCCATAGAACTATTTAGAGTTTTGTGCCAAGCGACAACGTAGCTTTTTGGAGAGACTTAAATAATTCTACTTTCACTCATAGATAACATGGCAGAATAAAGAGAAAGGTGTGTGGAGATTTCATAATATCTGTTTTCTTACAATAAGAAGAAAAAAAGATATGACATCATAAAGCAAATGGGTAACACTATTTAAGAGGAAATACTTTACTGGAGGGCCTTGAGCTCCCACTTCACCACTAGGTCCTTGGTCCCCTTCTTCACCCTGGGAAAGCAAAAGGAATACATCTAGCTAATCCATACCATGCATATTGCTCTCTCATTGTAGGAGGTACATTTACTACTTACTATTTTCTGTCACCATGTCCTGCCTGAAGAAAATCCAAATGAAGTCACACTACTTCCTCAGAACATATAGACAGATACTCATTTAGGTTCACATTCCATTCAACTATTAGTTAAAAGGGTAATTTCAAAGCAACCCCAGTATAAAGAAGAATAATGATATTTTACTCTTAATCTGTCATTCCTTTTTTTCTTTAATCTTTAATCTGTTTAGGTTTTCTTGTTCTTTTAAACTAAAAGTGTAATGAAGGTATACTCATCTATGTGAATGGACTGGATATGCTAGTAGCTCTGCATCACAATACCACATTGCGCTTCAAAATTTTTGGAAAACTAAAATGATAAAATGCCTTATCTCGTCAAACCCCTATTTGATTAGATGATAACCTCTCTCATACAAAGACAGTGCACACTAACAGAACAACAGTACTTACTGCCAGTTTAATTTGCAAAAAGGGATTTTGAAGCATAAGACAACTGCTCAACATCCAGGAAAAAAATAGGCGAGCTGTTTCTAATAAATTAATATTCTTTTCAATATGCTTAGGAATAGAGAACAGGGTTTTTTTTTTAAAAAAAAAAAAAAAACAACTTTTCTCTGATTTTTTTCCTCCAGCATTGAAGCATGGACCAAGGCAGTGCAAATCTTCTCAACTTTTCTTACAAATATTTCAATATTAAACAAGGTTAATTCAAATGAAACCTTAAAAGAGTTCACATTTGAGTCTTCACGCTGAATGGGACTTGGCCTCTTTACTATAGTTATAATATTTCTTTGCCTATGAACTTATATACTGTGTCCTTTCACTCTCAAATATGTTTTTCCCTCTCATTCTTCATGTTACTGCTCATCTGTGCCACAGAACAATTTACTTGGTAAATCCACAGAATTCTTCTGCATTTAAATATTTGGAAGTTTTCCAATTAATAAATTTTACTTCAGTTTGTGCCATGAGTTCCATAATAATTAAATTGAATGATCAAAATAAAAAGCAAGAGGAGTATGACTTCTGCATCATAATAAATACAGAGTACAGGTAAATGAAGAATAGAGATATGCCTTTGGTTACTCTGGAGAATTATGATATGTAGTATCTCTTCATGCATTCTGGTAAAACAATTAACAGCTCTAACAAAATATAATACTGTTTTTGAAGAAGTGGCTAAATTACTATTAGCTTGCTAAAAACAACAGCAGTTTTTCCTCTTTTTTTTTTTTTTTTTTTTTACCTTATAACCTTGTTTTCCTGGTTCACCAGACTCTCCTTTTGAACCTTTCTGTCCCTAAAATAAATGTAAAAACCAAAATAAATAAGTAATTAGAGATTATTCAAAATTAAAATACTGAGTTTTGTAAAACAGACACAGACTTCTCAGAACTATCTTGCTGTTCTCTCTGCAATCCCCATTCACCACTGCTTCCTCACCTATCTAGTTAACACCACATATTAAGTACCATGTTCAAAAAGATCTGCTCCTGGATCTAACAAGGCTGTATTTCTAGGCAGGTTAGTATTTCTTCTTACGTTACCCCATAACAATTTCCTCAGGACAACAGTATTCCTAGAAACCAGCAAAGAATACATTAAAAAAAAAAATTTTAGCTAAAATGAGACTCAAAAAGTGTTCATTTCAATTTAGTATGTTATAGGTCTCCTAGGAAGAGAGAAAGAAGGAAAAAAGACTAAGGATTTGGGGGAATATTTAGAGTGTCTGGAGTCAGACTACAAATGGTCCAGAAAGTGAATGAAGCAATCCTTCACATACTCTAATCCTTTCAGGACCACACATAAATTTTACCCTGAAGATTACAGCAGCAGTAAGAGATTTCAACAACGAGAGGTTATTTTGGTAGTCAAGAGTTGAAATAACCCTAAGCATCCACACTGATGCAATGTTTTTTGAAATTAACAGTGAACTGCCCTTTTGTCAAGCCAGCAATTACCCTCCCTAGTGCTCTGAGACAGTATCTCTGTAAGGAATGCTTGAACAGATTCTCTTACCTTCATTCCCATTAAGCCAGCATGTCCCGGGCGGCCAGGTGGACAAGCATTGGGACACTGGAAAAGCATCCACATAGTTACTACCACATAGGTTGAATAAGGTTATCTGAGATGACTTAAAACACACACATGGACAACCATCTTACCAACGGGTCACCATCTTGCAGGCCAATAGTTCCCTAAATTAAATGAAATTAATCAAAGTCAGTAAAAGAGGAACAACCAGACCTGACTCATTAGACATTATAGTCATTAGACAAAACAGAAATTACTACTGCCTAAAGCTGGAATCAGAAGTATAATCAACCAAAGGACCTCTGACATGAAAAGCACCTAAACTGTACGATTTTATTGTAGGATTGCAGGTACCTGCAAAATCCTGTCCTCTAACTTAGATCAACTTTTCTGAAAAACAAAATATTTCTTTTGTTTTTTAAGCTACATAAAACATATTTTCTACTAAATATAGAGCAAATATAACCAAACCCCATGAATTTCCAACAGAACCCAAGACAACTTCTGTAGTAAGGATAACTTTTACTTTTCCAGCTTACTATCACTCAGCAAAAGATTCAGATCTTTGCAGAGAAAATAATCTTCCCACAACACAAGTATTGGTAGATGAGTGAGATGTCTGGCAGTTAATGGAATTGCAATAAACTAGAGATCAGTGTACAACGAGATGGACTCAGTGGGGGGAAGGCCATTACTCGTATTAAATCAAATACTTGATGGAAGCTAACGGGAGGCTTATGAGGCACAAC
Source organism: Gymnogyps californianus (assembly GCF_018139145.2). Lineage (NCBI taxonomy): Eukaryota > Metazoa > Chordata > Aves > Accipitriformes > Cathartidae > Gymnogyps > Gymnogyps californianus. Next base: position 95,253,825 of record NC_059473.1, on the reverse strand, counting down.
AGGGAGCAATATGATTTCACAGCAGCAGCTGGATTCTCTAAAGCCCAGCGAGAGGGAGCACACTGTTTCAGAAAGAAGCACAGGGGAGTTCAAGGAATGAGCTGGTCTCCTTTTACACAGAAGGATTTAAAAAAAGCTGAGGGTATGTTTGGCTCCATAATGTCATCAACTGCAATGGGATTGTGGCACTTCAGAAATCTAAAAAGGACAAAACTTCAAGGAATAGAAGCAGCATATGCCATTATTGAGAATTCATTTTTACTTTTTTCCTAAATACTCTTCTCCACTTTACCATTCACATTTTTTACAATGCCTCTGCCAGTTCTCTGGCAATTTTCATGAAAACAAGAAACATGGCATAAATAAAGCATATGGATTTAGGGTCTGTCCAGCAGAGGAACAGTACAGCTTTTAAAAGGACATTAGTATGACACGTTTCCCTCCAATGTTTCTGACAAACATTCCATTTTATCTCTCTGGGCAGGTAAATAGCCACAAGACAAAGGCATAACACACATCCCTCCTCCCAAGAGGCTCAAAGAAGATAACCATTCCCCTAGAGAGGCAAAGCACTGGTGTAAAGCTTTCTTCTATCCCTTGCAAGTAGCAGGCCTGGTTGCAAGAAAGACATTAGAACTTAACCCACCTGCGAGCATATCTTTCTGGCTCATGAGCCAAATATTAAATTTTTCTCCTCCTAACAGAGAAAAGTCTACCTCTGCTAAAGTACTACCAGTGAGGCCCAACAAAGACTACATTTACAGTAACACTGTAATTCACAGGGAACTTTAAAACTTGTAAAAGTTACAGTTTAAGACCGTTTGCAGAAATAGGAAGACATCATGACAGAAGTTACACAGTTTGCATTTCAAACTATCTTTTATAACCATGAAGACTAGAAACTTCCTTTCTAAATGGAAGATCAAATGTTGATATGATTAAATGAGTTGTATCTCGGGCTTTGAACACAAGCCTCTAGACATTATGAATTAATACAGCATGCTGAAATCCTAAAGTCGGTATTCAGCTGTAGGACTTGAGGAGAAGTTTTGTTCAAGCAGCAAAAACACACAATTCAGACATTAGCACATATTAAAGGCAATCACGTACCTGAGGACCTGGTGGTCCTGGTGGCCCTGGTGGCCCTCTTTTTCCTGGATCTCCCTAAAAAACGGTAAAATAATTTTGTTGATTCACAGTAATAATGACAACCAGCAGTTACATATTCACACCACAAAACAACAGTGAGAAATTAAGTAGCTATAGAAGGATAGGCTAGGTAGCCAGCTAAAACATCAACCCACAACATGGCTCCCATAGTAGAATGGGAAAACTGATTTTTTAGTAGAATGGGAGCCATGTTGTGGAATAGGAGCCACAAAAAACCAATAAATTTTCAGCTGCTTTAGAAAACTGAAACATCTGACCACAGGATCATCTATGCACTCCTCTCTCTTATAACTGCGAATTAAGTTCTGAATTAAAAGAATCCTAGTAATTGGCAAAAATGCCCAAAGCACAGAGAGGAAAAAATCCCCTTTTTCAGAGCCCAAGATGAATTTAACAAGTTAGAATCTTCTCCTGTTTGTGAAGGTTTGATGTCCAGTGCTTTCAGAAGTAAAGACAACACAGAACCTCTGCAAATAATTTTTTCTGAATGCTTTTAATTAAAATAAATCTAATATTCTGACAGGGACCACCTTTTAACTTAATACTGTTATTTCAATATTATTTTTGATATGTTATTATAATAAATGAAATGAACAAGATTAATATAGAAAAATTATTCACTAATTCTCACAATGCATGAGCTATAGAGCCATAGGTTTAAAAACACTAAAAAGGAATATTTCTTTTCTGCACAATGTATAATTACATTGTCACAATGTGTTGTGGACGCTTGTGATATAAATGGATTCAAAAAGGGACTGACTACATTAACGGAGGATAGGCTCATATATAGCTTTTGAAAAAGGCAGCACAGATGCAATTTTTGATTCAGGCAGTCTCTGAACTGCCAACTGCCAGAATGTGGGACAGTATGACAGAAAATTGTCATTTTACAAATAGCCTGTACACTTCCCTAGGTATCCATTATTGCCCTTGCTACAGACAAGACAGTGAGCTAGATGGAACATCTTCTGAAACAAATTGGCAGTTTTTAATATTCTTTTTTATATTCATTTATATGACTAAGCGCAACACACAGTGAGAGGTACGCATTAAAAAGTAGGCTTCAGTAAACAAAATTTTAATGCTATTTCAGATTTCAAGTAAATTAACAATTGGTTTCAGGAGTCAAAATATGACAGTGTGCTGAAACTGAGTGCACAGTTCAGCAGTAAGGTCAGTAGATGGAGTCACACTTAAAATGAGACTAAGAAGAAATACTGAATTGCCATGTTCGCTGATATGCAAATGGGAAACAGAAATAGTATGTGGTCATGTACCATGTGTATGTGAGAAGACAGGAGTAAAGCTAAAGTTCTGCATGTAATGTTAAGTTTTACATTCCCTGTATTTCTAGCACATTTGCTTTTTGATTTTAGCTTTCCTTTAATGAGAGAAGGAGTATGGAACACTATATGAAACATTTAATTCTAATCTAATGGGTGGCCCTGACTTTGTGCTATTAATTGTTTATTTCTGATGAGCTTCAAACACAATCTTTCCTCTACCAGTGATCACTGCAGAGGAAAAAAACATGTTTTCAAGTGCTGTTATAATCCAAATAGTGTTTAGATGGCACAGTAATTATTCATTTTTTTCTGCAAGTACCTTCTAGCGATTGAATAAACCCACATTTTTAGCAAACATGGTAGTACTTACAGGTGGACCAGCATGACCTACTTCCCCAGGAAGTCCTGCTGCACCAGCTGGACCCTATAACAACCAAGTTAAATAGTATTTTTAGACCGTACAATACCTCTATAACAAGCACCCAAGGAGTGAGAACATGTAATTCTCTCAAACAACAAACTATGCCTTCAGATACCGTATTCTTGCCCCATATACCATAGACCTAAGCAACCTCAGTAGTAGTTGAAGAAAGCATACATAATAGTCGTAGAACATCAGGATTAAAACAGTCTCTTTTTTCACTTAATCACTTTTTATTACAGTATAACAGCTTTATTTAATATTTAAACAGATTCATTAAACAGTATATTTATGAATTGTAAAAATGATACTTACGGGTGGTCCAAGAAGCCCCTTGCCCTGTGAAATGTGAAAAAAGGTCAGAAATGGGGGGAGGGTTCCACACCTAGTCAAACTGTTTGCCAAGAACAGAGTATTTGGGATAAAAAGGTACAAAAAACCTGATGTTTGATTCTGCAAAATCATTTTGAAAACCTGTTTAACTAATGTTAAATATCAATTTTATTATTAGGTAATCAGTACCAGGAGAAAAATTAAATTATTGATTAAGTTACCTTGCAGTAGCATTTATTTACACATATTTACAAACACACATACTTCCACAAAGGAATGAAGACATTAAAGCCTTTGGGTTTAGCTAATTATCAAGTACCATGATAAACACATCTATGCTATAATCATTTCCTTCTAATGGTGCGTTTAAATTGATAATAAAAAGAGATCTTTTTTTTTTGGCCAGTGCTTCCCCGAGGTCTAAATCCATTAAAGTAGCACTTTTTGGTAACCAGAAAGAACACCAAACTGCTCCTGTTTACATTTTCCATCAGTATTGCTCTGAATCATTTTAATGAGAATTGTCCAAGATACAAACGTGTTTCTGCCTATTTGGACAATACACTCCCTGTAAGAAAACACATCCCTCAGTCTTGCATTACTAAAGCAAATGGATAATTTTATGAAGAACAGTGTCAATGACGTGTATGAAACACTGGCATATAAAATCACAAACGTACTTAAATTTCCAGGAGATTTGATGTAATAAAGCGCCTGGGCTGGGTAGAGTTTAAAAACCACAGAATGCCATACCAGAATTGTATCTGCAAGGTTGTCTGTAGAAAACTTGGTATAACACAGGGAAAATTTCAAGCATTTATCAGAGTCATTCCATTTTAACTATTTAATACACAGCAGAAAGTAAACTTTTTCACCTTGCATAATCTACATTATTCCTTTGCTATTACTTAACGCTCCCTTTGTGCAATTCGTTATATTATATATGTCTATATTTGACTATACAAATCAAACTTTCACTGCATCACATATCAGATATTGTAATATCACCTGCCTCTGAAAGAAGGAAACCAATTACTTGCAGGTTCTCATCGGAGTACCCCTCGCTAACGTGCCCCTAACAGTGGCAGGGAAAGTCAGTGATACCAAAAGAAGCAGCTACAGCTAGTGTGTCCAGCCCACACACAGGCCCAGGAGAAGCCAGTCCCCTACTCTGCCCACTCCATTGCATCTCCTCACCCTCCTAATTAGGACTCCAAGAAGCAGGGGGTGTCCCCCAGCAATCCATGCCTCCTCCTTGCCCAGCTACTCCACCCTTCTGGCCATGAACTTCCTGCAAGCAGACCAGGCTGCAGAGTTGAGAACTCCAGGGCAATCAGCCAGTAAGGACCTGCAGTCCTACTGGAAGCAGTTAATGATCCTAACCAGTTGCCCATGTTCCTGCCTCTGTCTGTGTCCTAAAGGGGAAGCCTCTCCACGCAGCCTGGGACTGCAGCCTTACATCCCCAGATGCCCAATGCCTGCTTTGGACGTACTTATCTGACCCATGGAGCACATGGAGTGCACGGGCATGGGCAGTAATCCACAGTCTGTAATCACCTGGTTCAGAGACACTTACCCTGTAGATCTGGTAAGTACCTCCCATTGTCAGCACAGACCTGCTGCCATCCACCACAGAGTCACATACCAGTATTTGTATGTGTACCCTGTGCCGGAAGCTGTGCTTTAGTAGACCTTAAAATATTTTCAATTTCTCTATCACTAAATACACACAATCCTACCCATATGTGAGATCTGTAAAACACTAGCAATATATCAGTTAACAGAAAAGTTAGAGGGAACTTAACGGAGAGAATGGACTGAAGGGTGCAATACATGCACTGAACGCAGCAGCCCCAGGTCCATTTACCAGGGCCAGATCAGAGACATCAGCATATTTGGTGGTAAATTACTTGAATTAATCAGAAGTATTCTACTAATTATGTAAATCTGCCATTTGAGAGACTATCTGCAAAAGAGATGAGACATAGAGAATAAATTAAAACTAAATGATGAAGCAGGAAAAAATAGAGGAAAGGAAAGTAAAAGAACATAACTGAAGATTGCCAGGATACATTCTGGGGAAGAAAAGCTGACAAGAGTAGAAAAGCAAATGCTGTATATAAAACTTTAGATACTTAATATTCTGTCTTTCAGTTACCCTGAAGTCCTAACTTGGCCAATAAATTCCACTGGATGACCTTGAAAAACAGTCATAAAAATTTAAAACTAATTCATGTTGTAGCCAAGGCTTCTGACTTTCTGTTTGCACTGAGCGTTTTAACCTTAAGCAAGGGGTTTTTGTGAGAAATGAAGTCTTTGGATAACCATCCAGAGACTACTCCACTTGCAAAAGGCAATACTCAATTAATCACGTAACTAGTATGCAGATTCATACGTGTGCTCACTATGTTTCTAGTAAACAAGGTCTCACGGATCAAACCAAAGACCTGCAAAGGTTAAACAGCCCCATTACTTCACACTTGTAGTAAGAGCTTCTCAAAAAGTCTCTGAATCTGAGAATTAGAACTATCACACTCCAGCACTACCACTTCTACCCTTTTTTTTTTTTAATTAGGTTTCATTACTTTAAGTTTAATCTCACTAAAGGTGAGATGACTAGTGTTGGCCTTTTTGAGAAACTTCCACTAACTGCTCTATTTCTTCAGCAGCTTAAAGCCATTTGTCAAAAGGAAAGCCTATATGAATGGAATTTCCCCAAGAGATTTATTCTGAGCATTAATCTTTCCATATGGATTCAGTGTACACAGGTTAACAACCATGGAGCTACAAAAATCAAACAGTAGGCTTCTTCCTAAAATGTGAGGTCTAAGGATCAACCTTAACCTTAATGTCATTACCTTAACAAGGGTAATGACAAGAGGTCACTAAGTATATCCATCTTTTCTTTACCTGTAAATAACTAAGAATTCTCATTCCCTCATTATAAATATTCCTGCAGATTCACCTTTAAATACAAGGTCCAGTTGCTTATTAAGCAGAGGCAGAACAACTCCAAAGGCAATCCCTACTGAGGTTCACTGAAGCATTATCACCTTAAGACTGAAATTCTCAGGGCAAACAAAAATTGCTAAACTTTGAACAGTGGTCCAAAATCTCTTCAGATTTATTGCTTTTAAAGTCTCAAAATAGGGTCACAAAAGATCTGAATTAGGTTAAGTGCTGCTCTGAATGGAATCAGCATTCTACCTTGACAAGTTGGTCCAGTTTGCTGCTTTCCCATAGTAACATCTCCACTTCTAAGTTGAGATTAACCCTCTTTATGTATATTCTATATATGCACTTTTTCTGAAGGCTCTTAAATTATTCGTTCTCACATTAGCCTGTTAAAGGTGAGGTAAAATTATGTATATTTTCCCCAAGACAGTTTTTATTTCAGTTGACAGGCTAAAATACTACAGTATTTTAACCTAGTATTTCAGTAATTCAGTTTTAATTCCCCATTTTTTCCTCTCCCATAGTAGCTGTTTTTATGTACACTTTTCCCTTATCATCTGAGTAACGTATCTGACAAGGTTAAGCTATCTCTTCATTCCAGCTGCACATTTTAAAATGCATTGCAAACAATCTAGAAATTATTTCCCCATCTACTTGACAGCAAAAAATGAAAATAAACAAACTCAAACCTGTAACAGAAAAATTTAGTGCTTTCAGTCTACCTAGAAGCTATCTCAGTTCTGCTACTTCCTGTGACTAAATTTAGCTCATATATTGATTCTACAGATTGACCAGCCATTATAAAATTATTATATATTTTCCAGATTTTCAGGTAAGAAACAGCATCCATGAAAATGTCCACACCGAATGATTCACCTTAAGTTTGAACATGTCTATAATGTAACATCTTCAAGAATAACATTAGAATTTCCTCTCTGGCCAAATATCAAAGTGATTGTTTAATATAAATCTAATGAAAGTTAATGGGACAGGGTCAAAAATACAAAGATACAGTTGAAGGTACAGAATTTCACAGCAGGGAGTGCTATATCAGAATACCATGCCTCTTCTATTTAATTCCAATAATTTCTCCAAAATGAATCTAATTTTTAATTAACTTTTAATTATGTGCAGCCCTATTACAATTTCATGCCAGTCATCTTTTTCCATTACTCATTTTCCTTGAGGTTTTTCCTAGTTTCCTATATAATCTAAGTTTCTACATGCCACCCATCATTCAATTCTTCAACTCTGTAAAATTCCTAAAATCCACAATTATTTTCAGCCTCCAAAGATGGATGTTAAATTCATCTGCATGCCAACTGGAACAGTCATCTTCGCATGTCCTGTCTCATATTTTGTCTTGTTTTCATATGGAACAGCACAGGAAGTTCCATACAGCATTTACACTTCAGTGATCCCATTTAAACACATGGCTAGGAGCTGAAACAGGAGTAACTGTAGACTAATTTATGCAAATAAAACATGGGCTCTCCTGTCTCTACAGCATTTTCACAAAGAGATGGAAAACAACAATATGCATCCAAACCTTGTGACCACATCACACACGCCCCTTTCTTTTCTACAGCATACAAACCAAACATGTCCTTTCTGTAATATCTGCACACTTTGACATAAAGACAAAAAGGTTCCTTAATGTACTACTTTAATATCTTATGAGTTCTTTGAAACCTCAGAAATAGTTTCTGTTTTTTCTTCACTACATTTGATGGTAAGAATCCTTCATATTGATACTTAAGGTCTAAAAAGCCTCTTCATATTCTAAATGTATTACTTACCGGAAGTCCACGAGCACCTGGTAGCCCTGGCTCACCCTTTAAAAGATAAAAATTGAGTTTTTCAAGAGGCATTAGCATAAAGTTTTGTAAACAACATACAGGAAGATGCTCTCACCTTTTGAAGGGTATCATCTAGTGGAAATATTCTGCAAGTATTATTCACGTCATTAATGCTACGCTGGTTTCAGTGAGTCTTGATGGAAAGGACAGACTTTCTCAATATTAAAAAGATACAGCCTCAGGCCTTTTTTTCCCCCCCAAAAAATAATTCAAACATGCTGGTTACTCTGACTTCTGATGTATATTTCATTTGGCTGATTGCTGATGAAGCCAGGTTTCACTGTTCTGGTTCCCACTGTGTATTACTATGACATAACTACAGTACAACAAGATGGAAAGAGCCTCACCATCACTGAAGATGCTCAACCTTAATGTCATCAATGTAATGCCACCTTTCCTTAGTGCTGGCTGGGGGAATGGAAGTTGCTTTGTACTGTGTGAAAAGGGCCCAATGGGTCTGTATTCTATAGATGTTTTAATATTGTAAGAAAGGCTGCAGCATCTCATTAGTTGCATAGAGACAAACAAAAATCCCGCTTAAAAAAAAAAATCCCATAATTTCATGCATAATTTTGTTCTTACCTTCTGTCCTTTTGGCCCTGTGGCTCCAGGTGAGCCATCAGGTCCTGTGAATCCCTTTGGAAGTAATGTATACAATGTTAATGCAAAGGTTACGTTGTTTTCTTAATCACAACAGAAAACATGCTAAAACATAGAATAACGAAGCTATTAAATGAGATAAGCAACTGCAGGAGATTTACAATTCAGATGCCTATTTACATGTACAGCGAGAACTGCCCAAGTTCAAAGTACTAGCTTCTGGCAACAAACATCAGTGCCTGTGATATGTGTCCTTCAAAAATTATTCAGTTAAATCACAATTAAAACTAAACATGTGATCTCACATGACCTTATTTCCTTTCAATGGGAGACTGATGAATTTAGTTCATGGCTCAGGTTAAAACCAAGAACCGTCAGTGTTTTCCACTTCAAATAAACCATTCATTGACCAAAAAAAAAAAAAAAAAAAAAAAAAAAATCAACAAAGCTGCCAAGCTGGATCTGAGGTCAGTCTTTCAACCACACTTGTCAATCTGGCTAAAATTAAAAAGAAATCATGATATTATAACTATAAATTCATTTGGAGTTTTTTTGTTTTCTGTTGTTTCCAAATTTTTAACCAGCTTATATGGCTTAGAAATTTCCAGATATCCATAAGAAAAGTCTTGCTTTTACATTTGTCCAATACTTTTCTTTTTTGGTACACTTCCAGCAATTCAGTGTTCACCCAAAGGGATGTTTTCTCCGATAATTTGCTTTCGAAAGCTTACATGATTATTACAGGCAATTACTGTACAGTATCTTTACTCAGTCTACTAAAAGTGACACTGAAATAGTTTGTAAAAGAAAAATGAGATTTAAAAAGTCTGAACCACCTCACCAATTAAACATGGAAGAAGGTATTATAAATCTAAAACCCCAATTAAAAGTTGAATGCACAGTGGGAGTACAATAAGGTCCCATGTTTTGTCTTCAAGTGAAAATAAAAACGGTTCACCATTTCAGAACACAATATTCTAGTATTACAGTTTCACTCATCCACTAATATGAGGAAATATGCAAGTGCAAACAAATATCAAAAGCTGAGCTGAGTTTAAAACATTCTGTTTCACCTGATTGTGTTACCATGAATTCTGGCAAGGAAAACAAAGCCATGCCTTAATTGAAAATTGTAAGAGGCAATGATTTCTAAAGATCTGCTTACAGATTTTTGACATGCACAAACGGGTTGTGGTCCTGCATTGTTTTCAGGAAAAAAATGAAGTGGTATGAGATACCACTCATGGCAAGCCCATTTCCTCTTACAGATTTGAAATTTGAACAGTATAACTAAAGATTGTTTCAGCTCCACGTCCATTAAATCTCTTTGCAAAAGCAAATTAAAAATTAACCTCTAATAGTATTGCAATCTTCAATAAATATTAGGCTTTTTCATTCATATAATTTGCAATATTCTCTAATATGCTAGTTTGTTGTATATAATCTTTATTTTTGATGTTTTAAATTGTGAAAGTATTCTACCACTTAGGTAAATTAAACATAAGCTTGCCTGCCTCCTGGCATAAGATCTAAGTACTAATGTAACCATCTTGCTTCATAGCAAGAAATGCTTTCAAACACTGCTCTCGAGAGAAATATGAAGAGTTTCCCAAAAATGTATGAAGGTGTTTTTATTGCCACTAACTTATTCAAGAGATACAACCTAACTGGCCATCAACACTAGATGATGTTGAAACTTTATTATTCTGTATTATTTTCCAGGGAGAAAGGAAGAATCATTAGCAGGTACAGGCTCTGCAGTGGCTGAAGCCTGGGAGGTTTATGTTTGGAATAACAGCTACATGGAAATCACAGTTTTTCCTCAGAAACTGAGTTAAAATCCGTTCCTAAGCTTCAATGTAGTAAAAAGATAACTGTACACTAACATCAGGCCTACAGGGCTGATCTAAATGATTTTTCTTCTTCCCATTTTCTCCAGCTTAGGGAAGCAGAAGCTAACGAGACCTAAAATCACTAAACACAGCCCCTCCACACAGCCCCTCCGGGCATTAAACACCAACTGCCCCCAAGAGGCCGGCCCGCCCTGCCGACCCGCGGCGGTGACCGTTAGGGAGCGGCGGCGGGCGCCCCCTGCCGGCCGCCCTGCCCGGGGGGGAGCGGGTCTCTCCTCCCCGCTCGGGGCCGGCCCGCCCGCGGCCCGGTCTCTCGGGAGCCGCTGGTGCCCTCGGCCGCAGCGGACCCTCCTGCCCAGGCCTGGGCTTGGATCCTCCCTCTTGCCCTTGCTGCCCAGCTCTTCGCCCCGCAGGGAGCGGGGCGCTGACCTGAGGCTGCTTCCAGAGGACGCGGCATGGCCTCTCCCCCGCCCCCGCAGCACCGCTGCCCAGCGCCCTCTCCAGAGCAGGGTGGCAGCACCCCCACCCCGCAGCCCTTGCGCTGTTCCTCAGCTGCTGCCCCGGCCGCCCTCAGCCCGGCTGCGCTCTGCCAAGAGAGCGTCTTTCAGCTTGGAGAAAAGAGCCTCTCCCCCGCGTGTGCCGCTGGCACTCACTGGCAGCTGTGAGGAAGCCAGAGACCTCAAAAGGAGGTCATGCTTCTACAAAAATAGACTAAAACCAAGTATTTTTCTTAAATTAAAAAAAAAAAAAAAAAAAAAAGAAGAGGGCATTCCAGAAAGTCAAGTGTACTCACATCAGCTCCTGGCTCTCCAGGCAGGCCAGGGGATCCTGGTTTGCCCGCATCCCCATCCGGACCCTTCAGGATTTAAATGGACAGTTAAGCATGTTTCAGAGAGGGAAGCAGAGACAGCTAGGGGAAGCAGAAACAAAACCCAAAACCTCTCCTCTTGCAGGAGTGAATGCAAAGTAGCTGAAATCACTTACCGGTGGACCGGGGGGGCCGTTAGGACCTCTCTCCCCCTAACAAGATAAGAAAGGGAAGGTATTAGAGCTACAGGGACTTTTCATGGTCCCTCATAAAAAAACCACTGATTTACAGATTATCAGGAATAATCCCAAACCGATTCTTATTGTAGGAAATTAATGTTAAACCCACGTGATCTCTATTATACACTAATAGAAATAATCACAGAAACTTCTGACAGGAATTGGGGGAAAATACATAGTAGCTCCTATCAGGAATAATGCCACAAATCCTTATCATGCTTTAGTATGAGTGATACTACATAATCCCTTTTGAGATTAGAATTATAAAACCCCTATACCCCATTTAAGGCAAAGAATCACAGCATATGATGATTACATAAAATAAATAATCCTTTATTTTCTGTATCAGAGATAATCTGAAAGGCCACCTTCTCCCCCCGCCCCAGCCCGCTACAAAGTTTGAGACCCATCAATTCCTATGTGGATCTGCAGCCAAATTCAAACACTTCGGGGTCAAATGCCGACAGTGAGGACAATGCAGGTACACCTCGAGGCATTTCCTATTTCCTAGGCAGGGCATGGGAAACACTTACATCAATGCCATCAATACCGGGAACTCCTGGTGGCCCTGGCGGACCCGGGGGGCCTGGTGGACCAGGGAGACCTCTCTGACAAGGAGTAAGAAAAAAAAAAAAAAAAAAGCAGCAATTAGAGCCTGGCAAACCTGCAAGACCCAGTCTGGGGGGACCAGCATAATGAGAGGGGGATTCTATGGCTTGGTCAGGGGCATCACAGCTGATGAGGAAGAGCTGTGTCCTCACACCACAAGTGTCAGGACCCACACACCCTATCCCATCTTAGCTGTCACGACGATGACCAGCAACGCTCCTCTCACAGGTAGAGTGTAGATGAGGTGTTAAACCCCCCCTTCCCAAGCCTGGCCACCCTCCTACACCTTGCAATGCTGGCAGGGCCAGGGCAAGGTGGAGGGGGCTCAACTCCCCAGCCCAGGAGGATCTGAACACTGTATGGCAATGACAGGGCGGCAGAGACAAAAACAGTGATCTTTGCAAATCAAACACTGAAATTCACTAAACTAATCTAGTTACTCATTCAGCCAACACAAAGGAGACAGTATTCTAAGAGTTCTAAATATTCGCTTGTGCTAGCGAAGAAAATTTAAAACAACCCTTTCCCTACTCCACTGACAGGCTCAGCGGTTTCCCGTTTCCTCAGGACTACATTAGCATCTACAGAGGCGCTTTCTCAAAGCACCGGGCTCCCGAGAGGGAGGCGGGAGGCGCCACCAGCATGTGGAAACCGAGAGAAAGGCTTTTACAGGTCTCCCTCCCTATAATGAGGGGCTCTGTTCTCCTCTGGCCGCGGCCCCACAACGGCACTCTGTGAGCGAGAGGCTGGCCTGGGCCTTGCTGGGGCCCTGAGCCTGGCCCCTCGCTCCCCACAGCACTGCTGCTCTGGATGCCTTTCCTCCCCACACCAGTCTTCCCAGTAATAATCCATCCGGCAGTAGTTGTAGATGGAGCTCAGGCCCCGCCGTATCACCGGGAACCTGCCTGATGCCTGCCAGGTAGCACCATACAGGCGCGCACACACATGGCACCCACCACCCTGTGGCCAACTCGCCTTTCCTCTGTAGAAGTGCTAGCGCTGTGTCAGGGTCAGCTACAGCTACTACGGGGGAGAAAAGGGTCGGAAAACCCTCCAGTGGGTCGGTGCCAGGGCATGACAGAGAGCGGCCTTCAGTCTCTCTTCACCCGCACCCTTTCCCTGAGCACAGAGCACCATCCCTTCTCTCACACTTACCTCGATTACCGTCTGGCTTACCTGCGAGGGAGAAAAACAGAGTCAAAGTCAGAATAAACTTACTTGAGCCAGGCAGAGGCAAACAACCTGCAGGAAAACCCCCAGAGGCAGGAGGCCCCGCAGAGCCCGGGCCATGGCGATGGAGGGAGCGGCCTGCAGCTTCTGGGGCGGGCGGCCGAAAGGTGAGCCCCGCTGCAGCCCCTCACGGCTGCCTGCTCACGCCTTGGGGAGGGTCGCGGGGATTGGAGGGAAGCTGACGGCTGGGAAGGGGAGGACTGAATGCCAGCAGCGCCTTAACCCTTTGCCCTGCTACTGTTGCTTTGGGCGCCGACCCTTGCCTTCCCTCCCTGCCCCCCCGCCAGGGCTTTCCCGCCGTCAGGCTCCCCGGTAAGGCGGCAGCTGCGGGGAGGCGGCCGCGAAAATCCCTCCCGCCTGCAAGGCGCAGCTTTCAGAAGCCTCCCACCCAAGCACCGGGGGGGGGGGGGGAAGAGAAAGTAAGTCACGGAAGGGTTAAAATGAGGCTGCTGCTGCTGCTTTAGGGGGTTGAATTTCTAAAGGCAACAAATTCCAGGCAGATATAGTAAAAACCGGCATCTCGGGCCAGAAAGGGGATTAAAAACCGAGGCTCCTGGGGGCTGCCGCTGGCCAGCAGCAGGCAGGGACTCGGTGGCAGCCCGGCGGCGGGCAGGGCAGGGCAGGGCCGGCAGGGCAGGGCGCTCACCCGGGCCGGCAGCTCGCCGCAGCCTTCGCGCTGGGGTCTCAGGGGGTCGCAGTGAATCACCATCCACTGGATTTCGAACTGGCAAAGGAGATAAAGATCACGTTAATTCGGGTCAGGGGGTCACGCTGGCCGAGGGTGTAACAGAAGGAACACTGGTCAGCTAACGGCACGTTTTAAAAGGTAGGTATTTAATGATAATAGCTACGAGTGTACCGGAGAGCTCAGTCCAGAGCAGTGCTTCACCCTGCATTCCCCCACCCCTAACTGTGGAGGTCTTTTAAAGAAAGGGCATAAACCTGCCACAGGATTTAAAGAGAAGGCGACATTCGTCATGTGTAATTTTTTACATGTTCTTTATAAGCACAGGCATTTTTCCTCATGCTATATGGTGGTTTTATTAGACACACAAAAAGATTTTCTCTGAGTGGATAGTTGTGCCCATGAGGTAGGTAGGTCTGAGGACAGAAACATGGCCTAAGTGTGAGAAGTTCAAAAAGCAGGATCATATGCACACTGGCAACGGTCTGCAAATGAGTAATATACATCTGTGGAATTTCACATCTTCTCTGAACATTTGTATTTGGCACTGGAAAATGACACAGGATTAAGGCAAACCTCTTCTCCGAAGCTGCAACCGAAACTCGCTTGATGTGCTATATAGATTAAAAAACATACCCTCTGCTGAAAGTTACTGAATAGCTCAAACATACAGCTTCAGAGGTATATCCATTGATATATAATGCATCACGTGGAATTTTAAGTAACAGAAGCATATTAAATTGTGCCTATTTATTGTATCTAAGTTTTAAAGTCTTGGGTTGTTTTCCCTTGCCATCACACGTAGTATCAGCTTGGCTTATGAACCAATAATGAGTGGTTTATCCAGAGATTTCTCAGTTTGACGATAAAATTCAGAGGCTCCTATTCCTTTCTTTTCATTATGGATGGCTGAGGAGTTGGGGGGAAAGAAAGTTCTGGGGTTTTGCTCTTGTTACAACATAGAGCCTTGGTATGGAAAAGACTCGGATTTTTTTTTTTTCTGAGAAGCTGAAAATAAAAGTGAGTGTCCGGGGGCTTTCACTTCTTATTTCTTTGCTTCTCTGAGTCTTTCTTCTTATTCTGTTGAGCTAAAGTAGCTCCCCACCATCCCTCCCACAACATAATGTCTCGGTGCTTCCTGGCTGCCTTCTGTGCTCCCTCTGGGATATCTCATTGCTCTCTTCAATCCCAATCCGTAACTGATGCGGAAGGCAGACTGTCATTCTGAGATGCTTTCCTCTCCTGCCACCATCCTTACATTGACTTAGTTGCGTACTGACTGCTAGAGCCAATAAATGCTTTGAGTCTGAAGTCCTTTAAGATCTCTGCAAGACACTCACATATCCACTAGTTGCTTCTCTTTTTTTTTCTTTCACCTTCACCACTTCAGTGCTGCCACTCCTGAAATCCTCACTATCACATCTCTACTGTTCTGTTTACTTTGCAGTCATCAGTTTCCAGAGTGCTGAGACTGGAGCACAAAAGAGGCAGTACCCTCGGGTTTTTTACCTGTTATCTGACACCACTATCTGTGAGTCAATTCTCTACCTCCTATATTCAATTCTCACTTTAAAACCTTTCCCAGTCACCTTAATCATAGACAACTGAATGTCATAATATATGTATAAAAGAAACTAAATGTATACTATAATTTGATACTACCAGGCAGCAATACAATAATAAAAATAAGAGGGTATCTGGGATCTGAAGATGAGGATTTATAAAAAAGCATAAAAATGGGATCAAATGATACTCATATGATAATCTGTTTCATACCATACAACTAGATTCTGAGTCCTGAGTCTCTACGTTATTCACATTTGAACCTCACTTGCAGAGGGAAAGAGGTCCATAACTGGCTCTAAAGCAGTTTATAATCTATTTCTGATTTAAATTAAGATAGACATGGTTTTAAGTGACAGAATTTCTACTTTTTCAGTTGGTCTGTTTAATATTAAATAAAATTATATTAAATAATATTAAAATTGAAAAGTCATCCATTCAGTAGTTAGGAAATACCATAATTAAGGTTGCCTGTACAAATTTAATCTGTATGTAATCTGAAATTGTGTGATTCCACACTTCTTTCCTTAGAATGCTTCCTTCATTCACAAGACCAAATGAACAAGGCCATGGAAATGGTTCCCATACTGCAGAAACTGTAAGTTTGGAAATAAATGGGGCAAAAGATGGTAAAAAAAGAAAGGATGGCTTTGTGGAAAAGGCAGACAGATACCACTGAATGAGCCTGCTTTTTCTTCATAATTCTTATATAGTGCTGACAAATTATTTAAATCAAAATAGCCACATTAGAGAGCATTCTGTGTGGGGCGGGAGGAGGGAATTGGATGCCTGCAATGAAGTATCCGGCTACAAGTTATGCAAAAGTGCTGATCAGTAACAACTGTAGCTGAAATCAATAGTCTTGAGCTGTGCTTTCAACTTATAACATGGCACAAAACCTGTAAACATGACTTTTAAGACATACCAGCAGCCAATATTTGCATCAGCACATTCTAGTTCTTTTATGTAGATAATCATTGCCTCTTTTTTGTCTTTTGTGTGTGTATGTGTGTGTGTCTGGGTTTTGGCTTCTGTACTAAGGTGAGAAAGATTTGAGATGATAAAATGCTAATTACTGAGTTGTGTTAGACTTTGATGCGTGACTGTCCAGGTGCCAATATCTGTGTCTTAAGAGAATACTACTAGAAAATGCATATACATTTTTTAACTTTGAACCCAGTTTTTCAACTTTGAACATAATCAATATTAAAATAGAGGTAAATTTATTAATGAGATTATAAGATGTGATTGCTTGCTGCAGTGGGAACTTGACTCACTGAGCCAGGAAATCCTTTTAGTGTCTCATATGTTTTCTTCCAACGCTCTTGAATGGCCAAAGAGAAAACCAGTCACTTTGTTTTGTTCAAGATGGCATTTGAGAGGTGAGCATTAAGACCTGGTACTCTCATGAGTCTAAGACACACAAAAAAAGTCTGAATAAATGGGGCAGGCATCCTATGCAGAAAAAATACCTAGCATTATTACAAAACACTGTACCATAATATGAATGTAAAAGGAGTTGAAATATTTTGAACATGCAGCTTTAATTTGACATTTCTTAGTTCACAGTTGCTTAGTCAGCCAGCATTTTTTTAAAAATAAATTGTGGTTGCTCTCTAAATTTTTCACTTAGAGTTTTTGTTACTGTTTTGAGGCTGTATAAAACAAAAATTGAGATGAAACCTGTTTGACTTTTTAAAATGAAAAATAAAACTCTTTTGTTGGCAAGGTAGTGAAAGGTGTGACTGGCCTCCCATTGATTTAGGAGAGGTGAGAGAAGGGCAAATATGTCCTAGCCTTGCTGTCAAGGTTCCTTTTCCCTCACCAGTACTTCACAATGATCTTGTGGATCATATTAAGCTGATTTAGAGGACGCCACTATTTTGAAGATGTCTCATGTAGATGTTCTATCGATATCGATACAAAGTGTTATTAAGGATGAAGTACAGGCACAAAGTTCTCAGAAATGAACCTCAGATAAATCAGGGGTAATCATAAAGCAAAGTTATTGAAATGTAATCCTATAAGACCCATAGGTGTTTAAGACCCATAGGTCAATATTTCTGACATCCATTTTCCAAGATTCCTACAGGATTTCCATTTCATCTTAATTTCTTAGCACAGATATAATTGGATTAGTTATGTTTGTCTGTTCACTGTTTTGTCCTCTTAAATTCTATGGAAATGCCTGCAAATGCCCACAGCTTTGCACATCTCAGTATCAGCTATGCAATTCAGTTGTCTTATTAGTGCTTTCGATGAGAGAGATGAAGGTTAAGTAAGATGTAAATGAGACCTAAATATCTAGTATTTTCAGTATAGCATCAGTCACAGGGAAGCATTTAGCAGTACTGTAGGCTTTAAGGAAAACCATGACACTCAGAGCACGTTTGCAGGTCCCTTCTGGGAGAACTGGCTCCCTGTGCCCCGCTGGGCTATTGCTGCCTCGGGGGTGATTCATGGGAAGACATCCCTTCAGGGGAAGTACAACTCAGCTAAGCAGTTTTCAGGTGAAGGTTTTCTACAATTTTTCGTCGATGATATTTAAGTTTGTTCTAAGGGAAGTCTGCTATCGACTCTTTGTACATCTGTTAAGTGACCAAGAATGAGCTACACATTTTTAAACATATGTCATTCTAGAACTATTTTAAACATGTTTTATCCATTTTCCTACATCTCTGTAATGGGTTTTTAGAGCTTCACTTTCCTTGCATCTTTTTTCAAAGTCTTAGAACAGTACAGCAAATTCTGGTGTTATTTGACCTTCCATAGCAAGGGTTCAGCCTTCTGAATGTGAGATTCACAGGGTGAAAAAAACCTGAGGCATGACTTTTTACAATTCACACACACAATCTGTTCTATGGTGTAAATTAATCCCTGTTCAGCAAATATTGATAAGCAGCTTCCTCTTAGATGTTACAAATCATGCAGCTGCCCTGAACTAGTTAGCAGCATTAAATGTCAATTAAATAATGACCAAGGATCACTTCTAGCAAAGGGTTTAGCGTCTATTATGAGAAAATCAGGGTAATGCCTTTGAAATTGCAGAAACTAAGGCAATGTATATCATCTCCCAGCAGTTAATCTTTGAGCAGTAGGAAATGAACGCCCTTACTTTTCTATAACAAACAGGTGATTTAGAGAGTAAGTTCCTTTTCAGTTTTGAAATGGTGATATATCTTGTATTGCTTAGAGTTAATAGTGGATTATTTGAATTACATTTCGATAAAAAGAACTATTTTCTTTTTTATCTAAAAAAAGATAAAATGCAGCTGTAAACCTGTATAAAAATTTGCCCTCCATAAAACATTCCAGAAATCCTGGAATAAATTTTCGTAAAGGCTCAAAGGCAAGCCGTAGTTTCTAATGGAACTCTATCTATTACTCTCCTAGGCAATCATAGTAAGAACAAGCAATAAAGAATCTCTTGTAAAATGACATGTATTACAGTGCACCTATAAGAAGTTGACCTATTCTGCAAGATAAATAGAGCATTCACAGAATACTGCAAAAAAGAAGGCTAGGAAACACATAATTTATGTCCTTTAAAAATTATACCACTGGAAGTAATATACTTTAACAATGCCTGGAAATAAATTAGAAATTGTGCCTGGGACATATTAAATAACCAAGACTGGTGAGATGTTTAAACTGAGTATAATCAAGCAAGTTAAAGGATAAGCCTAGAATATCCCCAAACATAGATTTATTTACTCGATTTAAAGAGAAACTAAAGGCACAGGCTAAAAGAGAAACTTGTGCAATATAAACAGCCATTTAAAAATTAATAGTCCATCAGATTTCATAATTTCTTTATCGTAATTTCAGAGAATATGGTCTTCCTAAATCTACATTTTTATAATATCAGGTTGGACCACTACTATTGTCAGTTTTGGCTTCATAGCACAGGCCATGCAATTCAATCTAGTGAGTCCTATGTCAAACCCACAGTCCTATGTCAAACCCACAGAATTAAAGGGTATTTTTAGACATCCAAACTTGGTTTAAAAATGTAATGTGATGCTTACCTTCTTCCTTCCCTGATAATTTGTTCCAGTGCTTCATTATTCTTTTTGTCAAAAAGTGTGCATCATATTCCTGTTTTAAGGCCTACCTTATGCAAAGATTTGATTTTTTTCATAAAATACACTAAATATGACTGAATCTTCCCAGAAACATGCTAAAGGTGTAAACAAATATTTTGCACGATAAGTGGTGAATTGTAAAAATGATTTAATTCCATTTTGTCCTTTCATCCTTGAAGGAGGGCGTCCTATATTTAATGTATCTTCACACTAGTGCCTAATGACGTACGTGCTTAAACATAGACGAGGCAGAACTTAATGCTAGACTCTCTTCCCCCACCAGATGCCTGAAGACCCTAGGGTAATCAGTGTTCCTCATTTGTATACCTTGCTGAAAAGAGCAAGTCCCTGCAAAACACGGGCTGGAGAGGAAGGGGGATAAAATTCCAAATTTCCTCTGCTGCTTTTCCTGACTTCTTTAATCCTAGCCAAAGGTCAGCCAGAGCACCAACAGAGAAGGGGGAGAAGTCCGAGTTCTTGCCAAGGTGACCTTAATACCACATCTCTCTCCTCGTTTGTAGGCTGCCATTTCTAATCATTACTTCAACAGGCAACAGGAACCCTCCTCGTTTTTAAAGGAATGACTCTGTGTCTAACTTGAGAGCATGGTTTACTGTAGCACTGTATACTAGGTGTTGTAATACTATTACATTAATACCTGTAGCTCTCTGTGCATTTAATCTAAATATCTTTCCAAAGTGGAATACAATATTGGGGTAGAAATTTTTTCATCCTAGTAACATGCATAGAATATGTAATGCTTTCATCATCCCATCCATCCATTCACCCACCAGTATCCCTCAGACCAGTTAGCAAAGCTAAGATACCTATGCAGCTAACTATTACATTATCAGCTCCAGCTGATTACTTTTGAATGATGTTTTCAAAGACTAACTTTTGTTTTCAACAGAATTAATATAACTTTTCAGCTATTGATATTTTCTAATCCACATCTATAGCAACATACTAGATATAGCCACTTTCAGACACCTGGGGCAGCTTTCTGTCATCATTTTTCAAGTAAAACTGATTTCTATACAGTGCAATATAGTAACCTATACATACAGAGGTGATGAAGCATGAGATGCTTCTTCTGTTGCAACATTTCCCCTTTCAAGTTTATACAATGCTGGTTATCCTGTGGTCACATTTTTTGCAAACAACATGAAATATAGTTAAAAGATTATATCTCACTTCACTCTTTATTTCACAGTTGATGCAAAACTTCAGTGTAGGGATGTGGAAAATGGTTACAATATATTAAGTATCTGATTCTCTTTTGCCATTCAACTCATTTTGAAATGAGTACCCTATATATATATATACACACACACATACATATATATGGATATCTTACCATCCGTATGTTCCTAACACACTTAAAGAGGATCCTTGGAAAAGGAACAGGATAATATACGGAACTTTGCAATGTTTGCTGCAATTTTTTCAGTTCTGTTTTGAAACCATTTCCTTTTAATCTACAAAGTGAATTCAGAAATAGCCTTCCCAAAGTCTTAAATGTCATTTAGTGCCACCATGGGACAAAGTTGTTACATTATTCAGCATAAAGTGCAGCATAACTCATTAGCTGAAAAAACACTAGCTGAGAAAACACTTTCATGGATGTCTGAAAGGCAAAATGCAGATGTGACAGCTACAAATTTTTTTATGTCAGAAATTACAGGTATGTCACTTTGTATGTGTTTTATATTAATCGCTTGTCTCAGAAACTAAATCAGATAATCAAATAATAAAATCCCTAAGGTTTTTCATATTCAGTTTTCTTTGTTGAAGGGTGCAAAAGCATTCAATATTTACCATATGTCACCCCCAATATTATTTTCTCCATCAAAACAACTCTCCTTGCAATGTAGTAGCATGAAGAGGATATTTTCAGCATTAAATCCATTAACAGGATATAGAATAAGCATTTCACTGCCTATGCTGGCTACACAGAATACAGGAACACTCCACAGTGAGTTTACATGTCTACTGCAATGCACAGGGGAAGTTAAATATCTAACAAAGAGATTTACTGCAGCCATGATATGGGGGTGGGATGTCCTGAGCTAGCCAGGAGAAAGTATTGTGGAGATGGGTGGGCTTTATGTCTCAGCTCTGCTGGGCCCTTCGCTTGGATTGGATCTAGTCTCTGATGCTACACTTATCCCTCATAGGATTCACAAACAAGAACCGTCTTTAAGAGTTCAGCGTCTACTCCAGGTTAGTCTTTTTCAAAAAACTCAAGCTAATTAAAGAGAAAAAGCGACTGTTAACATGATCATACCAGGTAGCACAATGATTAGAACAGTCTCCTGAGGTATAAGGTACTCATGATAATCTCTGATTTAGCAATGAGATTTAAACTTGGGTCTTTTATTTCCTGTGTGAACATCAGAGTAGATCAAAAAGGACCTCTGTCAATCTCCCTTACAGGAGATATTCCCTTTGTATTAATGATTTAAAACATTGTGCTGGTTTTGGCTGGGATAGAGTTAATTTTCTTCATAGTAGCTAGTATGGGGCTATGTTTTGGATTTGTGCTGGAAGCAGTGTTGATAATACAGGGAGGTTTAGTTACTGCTGAGCGGTGCTTACACAGTGTCAAGGCCTTTTCTGCTTCACACACCACCCCACCAGCGAGTAGGCTGGGGGTGCACAAGAAGTTGGGAGGGGACACAGCTGGGACAGCTGACCCCAACTGACCAAAGGGATATGCCATACCATATGATGTCATGCTCAGCAATAAAGCTGGGGGAAGAAGAAGGAAGGGGGGGGACGTTCAGAGTGATTGCGTTCATCTTCCCAAGCAACTGTTACCCATGATGGAGCCCTGCTTTCCTGGAGATGGCTGAAAACCTGCCTGCCGATGGGAAGTAGTGAATGAATTCCTTGTTTTGCTTTGCTTGTGCACGTGGCTTTTGTTTTCCCTATTAAACTGTCTTTCTCTCAACTCACAAGTTTTCTCACTTTTACCCTTCCAATTCTCTCCCCTATCCCAACCAGGGGGGGAAGTGAGCAAGCGGCTGTGTGGTGCTTAGTTGCCGGCTGGGGTTAAACCACGACAAATATTTGTTCTGCCAGAGACACATTTAATTATCTCTAGCTGATGGTCGGTGCACGCATATGAGAGAGTGGTCCCAGTTCTTGCTCAATGAAAGTTTTGCTCTCTTTGATGTGAGATGCAGCCCACAAATCCATGTCATGAGACTTCCTTCTAGATCAAGCCCCGCACATGAGATAAGCAGAGGAACACCCAACTGATACATCCAGACAGAGCAGAATCCAGTGACAGAAGTGTGGATGTCTGAGAAATTTCACTATTGAAACTTAGACATAACCTGGGTCATCTCTTACCTTACACAGTATATATATGTGCAAAATTTAAAAAGCAAAGCTAGTACTTACCTGCCAAGGAGTTGTTATTTTCTGCCATTTCTGCTTCCAGAAAACATTTGAAGATGCATTCCACAAAAAAATATTAAGTGTAAAGATCCTATAAAACACTTTTTGCAGTAATAAAAGATTCTGGAACTTACCGGAACTGAAATTTCAGGATTATTTTTAAGTTTTCCAAGCACAGCAAAGCCATCAACGCTGATTTTCCCTTTTGGTTTTATGTTTAAGGATTCTATTTTAATACAGTCAATAAAAAGTGTGACACTGTTTGCTTCCACACTTATCATAAGCTTGTGCCATTGGGAGTCAAACAAGAAAGGCAAATGCAAAAATGATGCAGTTTGGAGACTTCCATCCACTCCTTTATAAGAAAACTCAACACTTTTCATTTGACCATTAAGATTCACTCCAACTTGTTCTTTTCCTGAAGAATCCTGAATCTGCCAAATAGTCCAGTATTTCTGAAGTGTGGCCCCAGTCATCCGAAAAGTAGTTAGAAAGGAATATTCATCAGGCAATCCGTTGGAATATATGGCGCTGTGTAGGATCAAAATACAGTACATTGGTTGTGTATTTGTTCTGAAAAGCTCCACATATCACCACAGAGTAATGAGAAACAGTTACTCAGTGGAACCATATTTCAACTATGCTTTTATCAGTGCTCTTCTGCCTGCAGAGTCCCGAAACGAGATGTCCTTTCAAGTCATTAGTGTTGCTAATGGCAAAAGGAACTGGTTCAGAAATGTGGATCCTTCCAACATTGTACAATATTTATGATAACCCTTTCTAAGTGTAATGGATGGAGCAACAGACTCTTACTTCAGATTTAGAAAGTATATCCTACAATTATGCTATTTCCTACTATTAGACTTACAAAATCAGTCAACATAGTGTGACTTTATAATTGACCAGGTAGGTAGTCAGTGCAGATCTGGTTTCGTTTTGAAGACATAAGAATGTCTTCTGCAAATGCATTTTCTTGTTCAGCCTGACAATAACCATTTTGTTAATGTATTAGCTGTCACTTCAGCAGAAATCATTCAACAAATCATTCATTGACAAATACACACATAGTAAGAACCCACACTAAAAATGTATTATGTCCTGTGATGTTCAACAACAAGACTACAAGTAGGAGGGAACAGATTTGCCACATATAAAATGTTTCATTCTTTTGCAACTCCTGTAACATGTAAGATTGGGAAACACAAACATGTACTACTGGCTGTGTCACTGTGCAAAATAGTGATGTCATTTTTTATCTCAAATGTGTCAGTGAATCCAGTAGAATAGTTAAGAAATATGCCTTTTCATATTCTATGGATCATACAATTGTAGTGTCATAATCCAGTTGACATCAATACATTATTTGCCATCTACCCACATTTAAGAATAAGTTGTACTTGAATAAATTTCTTAAGTATGGGGACATGCAGAGCTATTTTGTCACCATCATTCATTAGAATAACTTCTCAGGCAAGTAGGCATTTTGAACAAAGATTATTTTTGAGTGGCAGATCAATCCTATCTCAGCAGCAATTTAGCCAGCATTAGTGAACCTCAGGCTTTAGGCTAAGGGGAAAAAAAAAACGAAAAAATTGAATAAATTAGTCCTTTTTCTGTATGCTTGATGACTACTGATTTAGTAAGAGAGTACTTCCAGATAAAGTGTGCACAGTTTGTAGTTTGGTGTTAAAGTGTCCAAAGCTGTAGTGCAATCATATTCCAGCAGGCGACGGCACAGCCTCAGCAAGATTTCAGTAAGGACCCGGGCAAGCCTGGCAGCAGCAGCTTCACCGTATTAATAAACTCCCCAAACTGCTGGTGTTTCTCCTTTTTCCCCATGAGCCTTTACATACACCTGAAAGCTGATGTATGAGGAAGGGGAACGTTTAGCTGGAAGATTATCTTATTACACAAGGTGTGGAGATATACAAAGGTGGAAGAGGGGGTTCCTTGCCAATATCTTCAAACTGTCTGTAATTTGGTATGACTTGTGTCTCTGTTGACTGCAGATGCAGTAGTCTGTCCCAGCTGGTTTTGTTTGATAGGACTTTATCTAATTTGTTGTGTTCTCCCATTGTTTTGTTTCAGTTTGTATCGTGCCATCTCAAATCCAAATGTCAGTGCATGGACATTGTACCTTTCCTCCTGTTCTGAGCACTTTCCAGTGTTTACTCCTGTCCCCTATCCTTCCTTGTGTTAGGCTTCTAGCTTACACAACAAGTTTATATATTCTTTCCTGCTCCAGGAAGATACTCCCTCTCCCTATCCAGACTCACATTCACTCTTACTAAGCTCCTGATCCAGTTCAGCACATCTTTTATGGCCCTCCATGTCCTTCTTCCTCTATAATATCTCTTAAACAAGTATTTCAATCTCCTCTACTGCTAAAACCTTAGCTCATCTGAGTCATTTATCTCTTCAGTTGCTGAATCCCACCATTTGTTCTTGCACAAGAGCTGATTTTACTACTACTGTACTGAAGTTGGTATTGTTAGGTAATTTTTTAACTAGCCTCTGTGTGACATTCCACTTTCTCGATCAAGTTCAGTGACTCCAGGGGATCTGATACGCGGAGCTCTGCAGCTAAAGGAAGCAGTACTAATCCCAGATCCTCTGAGGAGAGGTTTTCATTCTTTCTCTGCACTAAGTTTTGCTGTCATGGCAATACTGGTTAAACTATCAATCAATCACACACATTCTCACCCCACCTCAGCTGACATAACTATACTGGCAAAAAAAAACCCCAATGAACCAACCAAAAAAACTAGTAAGTAAACATAGTTATACTTTTTGATTAGAAGATTGTTTATACCAGATTGTCAAAAGGATTCTTTGCACCATATTTAGCTATGGCATTAGTCCTTTATAAGCCACTATATGGGTCCTCCTTCTTTTTCAGAAATCAAAATAGAAATATGTTAGCTTTTTCAAGTGATACACAAAGAAGAGAAATTGTGTAAAAGCTTCTGACATTGGTAAGAGAAAACTAAATTATAAGAAATGTATATAGAACAGTAAAGATAAAAAGCCAGTGCACAAACGTGGATAAATATTTACATTTTAAAGAACTGTTAATAACCAATCAGAAGAACTGCTGCCTTTAGACTAAAGACAGAGTATCAGTAATGTGACTCAACATAACAAAGCACAGCATGACCCATCGCCACAAAGGTACTCTGCAGTACCTGTAGTACTGCAGTACTGTACTGTGCAGTACTCTGCACAGTTACTGTGTGAGATTTATACCTATAATTCTACAAGTAAAGCAGAGACAGATTCTCATCTCAGTTACTCCAACAGTAATGAAAAGCAACTCCATTGGCTTTAGTGGTTTCAGTGTATTTCAGTACACAGTTTTTCCCAAAGCCTGTAATCCTTACATAGGCAAAACCCTGCTGAAGTCAGCAGCTTAAAATGCTAAATATTTGGAAACCATGGCAAATTTATCATGATATTTAAATAAACAATTGTAGAGAAGTTATTCCTCCATCTCACTGCAAAGTGAAGAGTGCTGGATTCTGTAATCTTCTTGAAGAGCTGATAACTATATAAGAACTTAAATTATTTCTGTAAATTATTTTTAACATACATGTTTCCAATTCCACTAATTTATGGAAGGAAATCAAACAGTTTCAAATTTAGAATCAGGCAAATGAGCAAAGGAAGAATTAATGTGAAAAAATATTTCAAGCACAAATGCAGTCCTGACCCATCTCTTATCCACTTAAAATTGCCAAGGATATAAGCCATCAGAGCATTTTTTTTATTTTTGTATCTTAAGTTTGTAAGATAGTAGTCTAGTCCTGCTTTCCTTGTGTACTCAGACTATTATTAACTGCTTTAATTGTATAATGAGTGCAAGGTCAAGTCAATATTTTAGCAGATATTTGAATCCTTGCTTAATTTTTTAAAATACAGTTGGGGGGGGGGAATTTGAAACATTTGTAATTCATCTAAGGGGACTTCTGAAACACTACTGTTTTCTTTTAATCTTTTTCATAAACACCTAAGACTATTACTAATCCTGTAGCTTGAGTGCTTAATAGGAAGATTTCTTTGAGATTTCAAGGCTAAGTCCTACCGAGGCATCAATACAACCAAGATAAATCATCTGACTAGGTGGTGGAAGCCCTGAGTAGTGCCACTCACTGCAGGATTCATCAAGAGCAGCAGAGTATGTTAAAAGGTTAACTATGTACCAGTTTGAATACTACAAAGTAACTGCTTATTTTATTAAACCTGTTTCTTTAAGAGTTAATTTCTTAGGTGAGCTCCATTGCCCACTGAGATAACTTACTCCTCGCTAAATGAAGATTTTAGAAATGTTAGTACAACCCACTAGAGGTGGCTGTAGAAATTCCTCTGGCCAACCTCATTATAATGCAGTATCATGTACCCAGGAGTGGGGGGTCCTTTGCTCAAGCTGGAGGCACTTGTGTCTGCACCTCCTGAAGCCTCCTAGAATCACAGCTGACCTGGCAGGCACTATCTGGCAGCCATCAAATAAGCAATAACAGTAAAATCTAGCAAAGCATTTTTAAAAGCAACTGTCGTGAGTCATTAGCCAGAAGTCATTTGTTAGGACTCATTACCCTCAGCTGGTCTCTATTCTTCAGAAACATCCAGTTCTGAGCTAATTGTTTCTCTGATGAGCTAATTAGCTTCCTAGCTGCATTTTGTCTTTTCCATTACAGCATCATCATCAATATCTATGTAAGGTATCTCACTTGTAATGCAAAAGGAAAAGCACCTGAAGAACTTTGGTGGCTGGATGTAGAAAAGCCAGACCTTTGGGCATATGCGTTTGAGGAGCATTACTTCACAGAGAAGCATTATTCCCAAAGGAAAAACCAGGAAATCAGCCTATGAAACTCTCTGGATGTTCCAAGCTTACTGATAAAGCTTTGTAAACTTCTTATTTTTATTTTATAATTTCTTATCGTAATGTGTTTGTCATGTCACCTGATAAAATGGTCTGCAGTACACCACTACCTCAAATATAAACACTGTTCAAAAGGCAGCTTCAATTTTTATGTTGCTCTGCTTTCTACTGAGATGAGGATGCAGGCAAAGAGGTATCATTTCTGGATTCATAGGCTACCTTCATGCTACTAAATTTGATACGCCCAGGACTGTTCTCTGAGACTAAGTTCAGCTGGCATGAAAAAGTTTAAACCTGCTTACATTCAAAATATGATGACTATATGCAAGCCGCATATTGGGAATGGTCCATGGCCTACACTAGCTGCCAGGCTGTGCCAGGGAATTGTTTAAAGAGTGCTAATTATTCTGGACCCAAACCATGCCAAGATCTTGTATAATATTTTAACAGTATAGATGATCAAGTGTGAATGCCTTGGAATGTTCCCTGGCATTAATTTGTCCATGTGGACATAAGGGCCTTGTAATGTGACAGCTGCATTTGTGAAGTCAAAGGATTAAGATTTCATCCAGTGCATAAAGATAGCTAGCCCTTTTCGCCCACATAAAAATATATCATGAACATATTCCTTTGTGCTAATATATTTTTTTAAAGCTTGCAATTAAAAATCCACAATTATTATCCAAATTACCAGTATTAATTTTGTATTTACTAACTGGTGGACACCTACAACAGGTACATAGATTAAATTGAAAAATGACAGGTTCACCATGTCAGAGATGATGGGTATGAGTCATGGCAGTTTCACAGGTTCTTATTACACAAAGAACACTATATTGATTCTTCAGCAGATTTTATGCTAGAAGAAGCAATGGCCAATGGGAATTTATTTGGATGATGGGAGAAGCTTAAGTCAATACTTGTGTGCAATCATTTCTGTTCATTCTGGGATATACTTCTGGACCTTGGCAAGTATGCTAAGCAGCAAAAAGACCAAGCTACAAGTTAGTAGCATTTTGAGGAGGCTATGTAAGCTTTTCAAGGCATAAGCTATTGCTACAGCAAAGACTGAATAAATACACTGAGCCATGCCCATCTAATTGAGCTCTCATTCCCATGCCATAGCCACTGTAACACAGGCTTGTCTGTGTTGGTATAACGATCATATGCTAATCTAAAAAATTATTTTCCTGTTCCTGATAAATACTGACTGAACAGTGACAGTCAGGCAAGCCCTCTGTGCTGATGCAGTAATTGGCTTGCTTGCTATTTCTACGCATGTGCCCACCTCCTCATCCCTTCCTCAAAAGCCTTGAAAGCCTTACGCCAGGGAAAGAGCTTTCTTAGGGAGACCCCTCCCTATCTCATAAGGCAAGAGAAGACACTGTCCAGGGCTGTCGGGCTACCTGGTACTAATATGGCTGCTCATTAACAAAGGTGTGAGAGGAGATCTCTGCAGTGGAGCAGGCGCGGAGCCTGCTGTTGCCTGACGTGTTTATTGAGAGTCCCTCCCCAGCGCTCCTATAGCACTTGTGCCTTCGTGCCTATGTCAGCCACCCAGCTCGGGAAAACAGTGCTGCGTATTTTTTCCAAACTCACTCTAGTTTTGCCTCCCCCGCCTCTTGGCGAAGCAGGAGCTCACAGCGCCGGAGGCAGGTACCGGAGGATTACACCTTCTGTGGGCCTGCCCGGCGACAGCTACGGTGGCCCCCGCGCCCCCGGGGCTCCTCCGGTCCCCCGTGCCCTGCGCAGCCCGCGGCGGGGAGGCGTTTCAGCACCGCGGGCACGGACAGCTCCGGGGCGAGGGGGGCGCCTCGGGCCGGAGGCGGGCGGGGGGCGGCTCGGGCGGCTCTCCCCTCCCCTCCCCTCCCCTCCCCTCCCTTCACCTTTCCTCCTTTCCTCCTTTCCCTTCCCCTCCTCTCCCGTCCCCTCCCTTCACCTTCCCTCCCCTCCTCTCCCCTACCTGCAGCCGCGGGATGCAGCTGCTGCCCGCTGGTACCTCGAGAAATATTTACATTATCGTTAAATCCTCCACGTGTGAATAAAGGATAGCGGGAGGTGGCCGGAGGGAAATGCAGCAGGAGTTCAGGGTTGCTGCGATGCCTGGGTCTGAGAAAGCCAGAGCTACACCCATGCCATTAAAGACGCTCAGCCTTGCTTGAGGTGCTCTGCATAACTTGCTAACTCCTGTAATGCTTCTCAGGCATTTCATCATCCCAAATTCATACCAGTAAAACCCACCTACCATGCCACATTATAAAGATTATGTGGAGAGTTCTGTTTTTTAAAAAAAAATTATTGGAAATGGCCTAAGGTGTGCCTCTCCTGTGCTGTTAGCCTCAGCTGCTTACTGCCCACTTCACTCCTTCTGAGTCAGCTTACTGAGAGGAGCACACTGTAAAATAACTCCGGAGCAGAGCAGCGAGATCGGGCTCAGTGACAGAGGAGCTGCACACTGATGCACCAGGGCACTGTCAGGACTCAAGCCTTAATCCATTCCCTGGGACAAAACACTCAGCTCAAGTGCAGGTGACTTTTTAGTTTGAGCCAGGGCCAAATTTCAGGTATGCCATGAGGTAGCATTGCAGTGTAACAGCACAGTGTTGACTGGAAGTACCAGTGTGTTGAATGTGGTAAATTCATGATACTACAGCACCATACTCAGCCAACAAGCCTAGTGGCAGTAGTGCCACTGTATTAACGCAGCTTGTATAGGCTTGGTCAGGGATAACTTGTGTATATCGAGCATATATCTCACTAGAACCATCTATAACAATAAGTATAAACTTTCTTAAAAATGAAAATATTGCCGCTTTGATAGCTCAGGCTGTTTCTAAGGTAAGAAGCATGAGTTGAAAATCTGAGAATCTCCAACTTTTAGTGAAATGAAAATCCCGTTTACTGTCTGTGGTTGGATTCACATTTATGCGCTAGCAGCCTTGATTTGCCACAGGAATGTAAAGTAGTCATGAGCCCAATGTAACCAACCAGTTAAGCTGTAAACCAGCTTAACCTGGTGGCTACCAAGGCAGAAGCCAGGGAGGACTGCAGCAAGCAAAAGGTGTCAGTGATAGTCGGAGTATGACAGAAACACTTTGCACTCCAATTATTCCTAGCTGAAACAGCAGTCCAATTAAAGGTCTTGCCAGTTAATTGCTAAGTAAAGGCATTCTCAATTACATAATGTGCTGGATCAGAATCCAGACTTGCCTAAGTTTGGCAAAGACATCTCTGCCCTGCTGTACTGTCTCTATTCCTTCACCAGCAGCAAGTCTGGCCTGTAAAGCACAAACACAATTAGATTCCTAAATCCTGGCTCCTATTGCAACTTGCCTGTGACATGCTAAATAATGGTTTTCATCTTTTATAGATTAAGTGACCATAAATCAGCCAGGAACATGCATGTAACACTTATTCAAAAAGCAAAAAAAATCCTTACCATACAATCAATCAGCTTTTATCCTACCTTGTCTCTGCAATCCTTACATGATCAGAAAGATCCCTTTGTGTCAATGTTTTGAGAAAACTTTCCTCACTCTTTTCCTGTTATCTTTTCTTTGCCTCCCTATCCCTTTTCATGTCATCAACAACTCTTGGCCTCACTTCCTAGAGGTGAATCCCTTTCTATTGGCAAATCTTGAGGTACCCTTAGCAATATCGTCGGTAGAGGAAAGTGGAAGTCCCTGAAACTGCTGTTACAGAATCAGTCTGGTCTGGTGGTGGCAATGAAAAAAAAGTTGAACCCCTCTTTCACCTTCCAAAAGCTTTGCAAATGAGGTGATCTAGCTGGGGAGAGGATCTATCCCTTAAACAATAATATTGCAAAATATGTATATTTTAAAGTCAACCAACAAAAGGCATTACCTGGTTGGGATCCTGAAGTCTACATTGGGTCCCAATTTATAAGCCACTTGTAGAGAAGTGGAGCCCACTACTCTCTGGATAATTCCTTGGGAAGCAGCTTTTTCTATTTGGAACTGAGAAATCAGGTCAAAGCCTACAAGAAAAAATATACATGTCCAGAATGTAACTTTCATTTTAATTTAATTAGAGAATTGTGCAGTCACAGAGTTGAATATAATCTGATAAAGTTTCTGAACAGCAGCTTTTTCCTGAAAAAGTCGGGATGCTACTTGCCTGGTAAGTCATCTTGGCCAATCCTGATTGTTGGGCAGAGATCAGTTCTCTGACTGGCACCCAGAATGACTGGTAGTCCTGCAAAAAAGGGTGAATTTATTAACCGTGTGCCTGCACATTGCCTCAGATCACCTTAAAAAATTAAGTGAAGCAACTGTAAGAATATTATGGATTAAACAGAGCTATAAATAATAACAATAATTAGATGTATATAATAATTTAAACTGTACTCAGTGAAGTCAGAGGTCTAAGAAAATAAGCATCTGTTTCTAGAGAGCTCCAAATTTAAAATTATAACTTGGCTGATTATTTGATTATTTTATTCAAGCCTTTAAATGAGAGTGTTATAATAATTCTTCTCTTGCAGAGCTATGGAGAAATAGTTGTAGCATAAGAAGGCCTGCTGTGTAAGGAGTTTTTGGTTTGGAACTTTTGGTGGTTTAAGCAAACTTTGAAAAAAAAAGCCGGTTACCTAAATCAACAGTCTCCCTAGTCCCAAGGAAACTTAAACAAACCTCATGCCAACTAAAGAGGCTGTTGAGAAACTGTTGGCATCTTTTCCACCCTCTCTGGTATGCCAGGTGTTCCCAACTTCCTCTGTGCCACGTTTGATCAGAGAATGATCATTCATGAAATATAGGGTGGGGGCAAGAAAAACTTACAGACCTTTTTCGTTGACCCAAACAAGAATGTAGAAGAAATTTGTTTGAGGAAACCAAATTTTAAAATCTAATTTTTCAGAATATTATCTGTCAAAAAGCCTTGTAATGAGCATGAAAACCTACCAGATTCCCCTAGTTTAAGGAAGGAGGAAAGAAAAATAAACATTTATTTGAAGAGTTTAAGAGTCATGCACAAGTCCAGTACCAGGTCAATCTGGAAAATGTTAGTAAAGTTTGGATGGAGAAGAATGAAGTGTGCAAGTTGGAAGGAGATGCATTTCTAACCTACAGAGAGCCTCTTGTGTGCTGCAAAGGCTCAACCATAAATGTGGGTTTCCTTCTGACAACATAGACTTAAAAGGAACATTCAGGTTGACATATTACACCTTAGAAATGGCCTCATTCTATATTATTTGATGAGACATATGGCTGACATCCAGCCATTTACATTTTATGCCCAGCAAATAAAGTAGAACCAGTTTGTTGCTACACGTAGCAGAAGAATATCTAACTAGAAGCACTGAAAGATGGGGGGAGGTTTGTGTCCTGTATCTACCACCTATATCCAGATTTTAATCCTTACCTTAAAAATACATCTAATAGCGAGTTTAAAATAACACACAGATCTCTTGCTTTTCCCCCTCTTTCTCATACACATACATCCATACATACACATAGACAGTTCTCCCTTTCTGTGATGGCTAGCTAGAGAGGATTTTAATTTTGAATAGGTTCAGAATAATTCTTTTGACAGTCAAAATTACAGAAAGATGAAATGCAGACAAAGTCTGTCTCCTTACTTGATTGTTGCTGGATGGTGGCTGAGATGAAAGACCACAGAAAACTACACACGTAAAAGAAAGCTGTAATTTTCCTGTAAACAGAAAGAAAACTCCAGTATGAATCTATAGTTTCTGACACATTCTGTTACTGACTTTCTCCTCAGAGCCATGCATATTAAATGTATAAAAACATGAGTTAAGGATTTACTAACAGATTTGACAAGACAATTTCTTTACATGAGAACTTTTTATCTTTGCCTTATAATGCAATATGTCAATAAAGCTCTTTCTATTACCTTTTCCGTCATATAATGCTGTCATAAACCCAAACAACAAAGGCAGCAGCTGGCAAGGACAGCTTTAACTGTTCTAATTTCTTATTTACAGATTTCTCTAAGTCCCACTTGTTCTCTTACCAGTTGCTTTTCATCTTCACTGCTGGCTTTCTTCACTTCTCTCATGTGAATACGTGGTGTATGTAGTCACACTCCCTGCTTCTCTCTCATTAGTCCTGCAGAAGAGAGCGGCAAGGGGTGCAGAGAGCTCCTCCTGCCCCACGCAGGACCCAGCAGGGAGGGAGGTACAGGCTACTGGGTCTGTTTTAATCTTGCAAAGGGAAGGAGGTGGAGGCTGGACAGACATGTGTGTCCTGGCGGGCTCTGAGGGCGGATCTCTGGAGCCAGCTGAATATAAAGAAGCCAAGAGAGCAAAGAAAAGGCTGCTGCTTGTGCCAGCATCAGGGCAGGGAGATGAAGAAAATGTGAGTTCGCGATGCCAGTCACTGAACGGTGGGGTCTGCTCTTCAGCCAGGCAGAGGAAAGAACAATATGTACCAGGGGGTCTGAGGAAGCTGGTGGCCCTGATGTGGTGTTAAGACCAAAAGCTTTGAGAACAAGGGAACCCCAGTCCTATAAAGAAGGCATTTCTATTTCTCACTGATTTACTCATCAGGTGGCCTCAGGAGAAGCCTAGCTGGTGATGTCCCAGTTGGTTCTTCTGAGTAAAACCAATTACGTAAAACGGTTTTCATTGCTTAAACTCAAACCTTTTCAAGGAATACACATAGGCATTACTAAGCAGACTCCTGTTCTTCTGTTGTCATCGATAAAGCACTCACTTTCCACAGACTATTACACATGTTTGGACAAAGACATTTGTTCATATTTTTTCACATGGATGTAAAAAGAGAGAGAGAGACTAAAATCTGTGTGCATGAAAAGACCAAGGAAAAAGGCGAACAGCCAGAAGGTCCCGATAGTTACCACAATCAAAGTTCATGTATGTATGGAAAAGTATGCTAAGTTGTGCTAATACATCAAATTTGTAAAGTTTCATCTTCTCTAGATTCTTCATATTCTAAGGTAGTTTAAATTTCCAGAATTTTTTTTTTTTTTTAAAGTGTGGGATATAGCAAATGCAATGATCTCTGCTGTTTGCTGAGAGTCTGAAGCAATAACTGAGTAATGAACTACCCTATTTGTCCCAATTTGCTGTAACTCGCATTCCCAGTATTGGTAATTCCAGTGTTAATGTTGTTCACACTTTTATGTCTATTGTTAGAAAGGGAGGGGCTGGATCATAAACATGAACAGTTTGCCATGAATAATGTCTCATTTTAATGCCTAAGCAAGAACATCTTGGGTGATACCACTTTTTCCCCCTTCAAGAGAAAGGTACGCTCAGGGAGCCTTGCAGTCCAGCATCACGACGGTGAACATATGATACCTGTGCCAGAATTGGCCCATGAAACCACTGTCAATAAAGAAAATTAAAAACCAGAGAAATATTAACATGATTTCACAGTAAGTTTGCCCAAGTCACCACACACCTGAGTCGCTTATCCTCCATGCAAATATTACCATTGTGTGATGCAGTGTTATCTGTAGGGCACAAAAGGAGTCTATAAGGAGCAGGAGGGAGAGCGGGATGTGGAAGTCACCTGAAGCTATAAAGAAGGGGAAGGACATGGGAATGTGGCATGGGAAGGAACAAGTGAGAGCACCCAGGGCTTCGAAGGAGTACCAGAAGGTTTGTGAAGGAATGGAAAAGAGCCAGGTGCCAAACCATCTCTTTTGTCACATATAAGTTGTGGCATTAAGTTTGCCTTTGAGACTGCTTAGTATTGCCAATTTATTTGTGGCAGCATTAAGGAAGAAAAAGCCATCCCAGTAGTTAGATATGCAACTAAGTGGTACCATCTTTGAGTAAATTAGCAAATATTTTTTGGCACATGACATGAAGATGTCTGCCATTGCTTGTGTCTGGGGTTATTGACACACACATTATCCTCTCCAAAGAAGGGGAGCCTTGTTCAGAGAAATTCAGAGAAACATACTCTCTTTCTGAACAATCTATAATCTATTTTCATTTGTATTTCATTGCAGCAATTCTCATGGGTGGATCTTCTTATGCCTGGAGTATTTTCCCTATCCAGGATCTTCAAAAGCCATGCTTACTGAAATAAAACATGGGAGACGCTATGTAACTAAAGCTTGGAAA
Organism: Gymnogyps californianus; assembly: GCF_018139145.2. Lineage (NCBI taxonomy): Eukaryota > Metazoa > Chordata > Aves > Accipitriformes > Cathartidae > Gymnogyps > Gymnogyps californianus. The sequence goes on along the minus strand of NC_059473.1, from coordinate 95,217,759 downwards.
ACCCATTTACTATTCTATTTGTGGGCAAAGGAAAAATTCTTTAGAAGATACTAATAGGCTCTGGTTGTCCTGTGTGCATTTTGATGTCTTCATCTTGAAACAAAACTCACAATCTATGATGAAATTCCTGATTAGATGTTCTACTAATAATTATCACATCATCTTCAAAGAGCCAGAAAAATATTAGCAGACAAACTAGTGGTAGCTGACTTATTAGTCCCATGATCTAGTCAATATTATTCCCATTTCATGCAAATGTAAACTGAGATAGATGGAGTAGGTATCTTATATATCTTGCTAAGGGTCACAGAGACAGTCCCCATCCAACTAGCACTCACATTTAGATGACCTGACTATTTTGATGTGTCTCTAGGTCACTTTGTATTTTTCTTTTATGAATTGGGCTAATACAGATTTTTTCCAAAAATCCCAGTGCACAGTGATTGCTGTTTAGCCACTTGCTCAGGGATCCATCATCTAAGCACTAACTGCTCAACTGTTGAAAGTAGATTAATTAAACAACATAGAATATGATTCTCCAAAAGATCTCTGTTCTTTAGCTAAGGTATGGTGACTTTGTTCAAATACTATCTCCTGAAAACAAGCTATGTAGGAATGTCATCACCTCACTAGCATTTTGAAGTGTGGTTACACATCTGACTTCACATTCCTCTCCTCAAATATCTGATTCCATATTCCTGTTCTTCTCTGTAGCTTGAGTTGGAAAACATGTATTCGTACAGCTGTCTGGTGAGACTGCAGCTAGATTGGAGGGAAATAGCGAATAAATCAGGTGGACCCAGCTTCTCTTGCCGATATAAAGCTTGCTCTCTGTGATGAAAAAGGTTGCAGTGAGATGGCTGTAGTTAGACTTCCAGAAGGCGCAATCCAGCACAAACCACAGAAACCAACATTTGGCTCAGAAGGAGCTGTTAAATGTGGCAGAGAAGAAGGTTCCTCAGTTCAGGCTTGGGCTGACGGCAATTTAGGATGGCTAAATTAAGCCACCTCCTGATGTTTATTGTTTGACTGGGCTTGAAGGAGCTCAATGTCACTGGCTTGTACTTTTGAGCAGGATTTTTAGGAGGGACTAGGCAAATTTGTTCTTCCTCTGAAAAGTATTTGCAGCATATATGCAGGCACTGAGGGCTCAAGAACAGGCTTTGGGACTGGAGGAACAAAAGTTCAATTTGCTCTGTTAAAGTGGGGCCTCTGCCCACGTGAGTGGTCTCACAAAGGAGCAATGGTTGATGCCCCCAGCCATACACTGCTCTTCCACACACGGCTGGAGGGGAGAGGAGCATCAGGGAAGACTGGAGAGAGGTCACTTTTTATTTATCTCATATCTCCTGGAAAATTACTTGTCTCCTGTCGTCTTCTCTAAATTGGGCCTTCAGTCCTTTCGTTTAACTTCAGCTTCTTACGGCCACTTTCTCTGCTCAGTTTACAGTAACAAAAATCTGCATTATGCATTTCAACCTTCTTTATCCTTACCTGTAGTAGAAGGGTCACTGCTGTCTTCATAGTTTAGCAGACTCTAGGATAAGCGCATACCACTCACTTAACTTGTGTGAATTTGTTGTTACATTGTGTTTGGCTCTGATAGCTGAAGATTAACTGCCTGTGGCTGTGAGTGATGGTGAAGACCTGCTCTTTATTAATCACTCTCAGAGTTAAGACAACTTGGACCTGTGACTGATCTCATTGACAACAGGGGCAAAACTTGCACTGACTTAAGCACCTTTTAATTAAACCAGCAACAAATAATTAAACCAGCATCCACAAGTGTAGGGTAATTGAACTAACAGCAAAACTATAATCCTTGTCAGGTTCCAACACATCATTGGAATTTAACAAATAATTTATTATCCAGTAAATTCTTACCTTCATCATAAAAATTTACTTTTCTGTCCAAAATTTTATGAATTTTGGCATGGGAAGAAAAACAGCTTTTCTTTCCAAGCTGTAAGATGCCATTTTCTGTGAAGACCAAATGGCTTCTTTCTAGGAGAGGTCGCTCAAAGAAACCTGGGAATACATGGGGCCAGATTCTCATCTCCTCAACACAATCCTCCTTCCAGGAGAACCTCACTGTAATGGCATTGCATCCAGTTTGTGAACACCCAGGCTGTTGCAATGTAGTCTCCAAAATTCAACAAATCCCTCTGGAGTGTTCTTGGACCACAAACAGAGATGGTCTATACATGGGGCCAGACAAACTTGCACCATAGCTCCACGTCCCGTTGCCATAATAATTCTTTCTGTGGACAAGGCTTGCAGTTTCCATTACCTTTGGATGAAAGTCTAGATTGTGGTATCTTTCCTATTTTCATTTCTTTCTAGGTCAGAAGATTTGTACTTTGTCTCCAGGGGTGCCAGACAGCGATTATCCCCGAATGTTACAGCCAGTGATTCCAATTATCTTAAATACAGGAAAATTTATTTTCTAGTGGAATGGCAGAGAAAATCAAAAGAAAAGTTAAGCAGCCTTCAAGCAGAACTATGCTAATATTGCAATGAACACAGTTGTGTTTTGGCAGAAATTAGGATTCTGATCTCACTTGACTTACTTACATCTGTGTCCATCTACTGATCACACTGATTTTACTGATTCTTAACAACTGAAATAAGATAAGAAACAGGGTCTGCCTGTTTGTGTGAGTTATTTGTTGAGCATAAAATGTGGTGAAGAATTTATTTATAATAACAAATAGTATTACTAAGAGCTGCGTCCAAAATTCACAATTGCATCTAACTAAAAACAAAAAAATCCTCAAAATTGGAAGTATTTTCAGTCACAGTTTAATAAGTCTTGATTATATTCTTTTACATTGTTCTCTCTTTCTGTCACTGCACATTGGCTAAATATTATCCCAACCCACTGGCACACCATTTAGATGATGAAAAACATGTTCTTTCATGTTTCAACAGAACTGGGAAAATGTAATATACCTCTAAATACATTCAGATTCTTTTTGAGCCAAAATATGAACACAAATTTCAATTCCTAAAACCAGAACTTTTTGTAATTGTTGACCTGATGGAACTTAGTTCCATTGATATTTATGTCTAAGTACTGCAGCAATCATAATTTATTCTACTGTCATGAAATACCCTTTGAGAGAAATCACGTCCTTGCTGACACCAGTAACAAAACGTCCGTTGATTTAAATGGGATCAGGATTTCCCTCTCTTACACAAGCATATGTGCACCACAACACTGGTTCATAGGTAAAAATACTCATTAAAATAAAATTAGTGTATGGTTACTTTGGACAGTGACAATTTTAAAGGCCAGGCTTTCTCCAGTACTCCCTGCCTCGCTGCCTGCCTTCCCCGGCCAGGCTCAGCACCCTGCCTCCTGTCCTCAGCTCAGCTGGGTTCCAGCTGCCCGGACCCAAGGACGGGGCAGGTTTCCCCCAGTCCAGAGGACAGAGGATGAGAGATCCTGACAGGGCAGGGAAGGAGAGAAATATGCATATCTGTCTACTTGTTTCCACAAAAGAGCAAATTCTATGGCACAAATTTTGATTTCTGTGGTAGCTGGGAAAAAAACAGGTTTCACACTGTTGAAGACCATGAGGATTCTGTGGCAGCTTTTTTTCTAAAATGGCGATCTCCAAAGTCCTCAGCTCTCCCCAAAGTCAGTTCAGGCTTTTTGCAGACTTAGGGCATCACTGTATACGTTCATGCTTGTTCAAGGACTGTCTGAACAGCTCTGGGATGGGGAGAATTAGGTGGTCAGTTTGTTTTATAATGAAAGCTGAGTTTCAACGAAGTATGGTATTAGGGGAGATTCCAGGACCACAGAAAGCTGGCACACACAGACCTCTACACAGGATTTATGACATTTAGAATATGTATTTTCATCTGCAAGATATGTTCTGTATCAAAAGAACTCTGCCAAAATTTAAAACTTGCCATTTTCTCTCTTTCAAGAAATGTAAAGTACATAAATACGTAAGAATAACACAATAATTAAATACTGTGAAGTATAATTCTAGCAGTTTGTAAGTATTTAATTCTTTATACCAAGGCCTGCATTCATATTGCACTGATTTTGCACTTCCACTTACAGCTGGTTATTGACCTCAGCAGAGCTACAGGGTTGCAAAAAATGTTCTGGCCAGAAGTTCATTCAGACAAAACTAAGACAACAAAAATTTGTTAACATTATTCCTTCCGTTTTCTCTCAGTGAATCTACCACTACACCACAACTGGCAGCTTCTGAGCAGTGTGCTGCCAAAATGACAACCACGGAGTAGAAAACAAAGGGTAGATTTAATGATCATTTTCAGAGCAGAAGGCGACTTACTAGTGAAGTCCCACAGAGATTTGCACAAAGGCCTGCACCATTCAAAATATTCATAAATGTGATCTGGAAGGAGTGTGAATAATGGGGAGGTAACATCTGCAGATACGAGGAAGTTACCTGAGCAATAAAAATGAAAGCTGAGGGTATAAATTGTGGGAAGGTCTCAAAATACCTAGTAAGCATTTGATAAAATAGCAGGTGAAATTCTGTATAAATAAAGAGGAAGTAATTGGCAATGAAAAAGCAGTCCTAAATTTATGGTAGCTTCTACCATTCTGGAAAGGTATCTGTCAGCTAGAATAGGAAGAGCTGTGAAAACGTACCTCAATGTTCAGTAGTGGGCAAAAAGCAAACTGCATGTTAGGAGCAATTACGAAAGCAATAGTGAACAAAGCAGAAACCATCAAACTGCTGCTGTATAAACCATGGTCAGCAGGGATGATCAAAGGCCTGGACAGGTTTCAGTATGAAAAAGAATTAAATAAATGAGGATTCTTCAACCCTGAAAAAAATGAGATCTAATGAAGTCAAAGCAGCATGGAAAAAGTGAATAAAGAACAATTGTTGCTCTCTTGCAAACAAGGACTAAGGTTATCAACTGAAGCTGGAAGCCAGAAGATTCAAAACAAGCAACAGATGGCCCTTCCCCATACAACTTGTAGCCGAGCGGCGGGATTCTTTTCCACCACTTTTAGCATTCACCATTGCAAATGCTAGAAGTTGTATGGGATCAAAAAGAGACATGGCAGATTAATGGAGGAAAAATCCACCAGGCACCACCTCCAACTCACAAAGTCCTTGGGCCACAAATCACTGCAGACTGGGAAAATACATAGGAGAAGTGTTCCTATGTACTTGTTCTATTTCTACATGCTTCTCTAGGTATCCACTATTAATACCTTGACCAGAGAAAGTATGCTGTACCAGATGGACCTTTGGTCTGACCTGATACAGCTGCATCTTTTAATACTTAAAAGACTAGCAATACTGAAAATTCAAAAAGGAAAGACTGCCCTTGTAATACCAGAACACATTTCAGAGGACTTAGACCTAGCAGCACTCCTAAAAACCAGCTGTGGTCTGAGAAGCAAGGGAGTTTCTTTCTGACATTTCCTAATTTTTTCAAAATGCAAGGTACTGGGATAGAAGTTTTGTTCTTGTATATGGAGAAGACTCTCAAAGATCACCTCACAGACTGGATGTTAGAAAAGAATCCAAAAAGCATAGAAGCATAGAAAAATTTAGACTGGGGAGGACCTGTGGAGGTCACCTGGTCCAATCTTCTCTCAAGTCAGACTCATATTTCAGAGTCAGAGCAGGTTGCTTAGGGCCTTACCAGGCTGGGACCTGAGTATCTCCAAGGACAGAGACTCCAGAACCACCCAGGGAGACTGCACCAGCGTGTAGCCACTACCACAGTGGTGACTTTTTGTTTGTTCAAGCAGAATTTCCACTGCTACAACTTATGAACACCTGAATACCTGTGTTTGTTAGCACTCAGAGTTTCTTGGCCTCATTCCTCACTCTCTTGCCCTTGCGAATGAATGTGAGAAGGACTTTCACTACCAGGAATAAGTCATTTGATAGTTACTCTCTATCTAGTTTGTATAGCTATAAGTAGCTATGTGTGCTGCAGGAATGTGAAGAATCAAGTGCTCAGAGAGTTTAAGAGGAACATAGGGCAAGACTGTGTGAATTCAGAAAAGAAAAATAACCTACAGTGATATCCAGGGGATATTTCTTCTGGAAAACTACATGAAGAACTTTTCTTAAGAAACAAAACCACAAAAAAAAGAGGCTGAGCAGGAAAGTGTTTATCATCTTGATTTATTTTTTAATGGTTGGCTTTATAAAAGATTGGTAAATATTTTACTGCAGCTTACTTAAGAAGGAATGCAGCGTGCCTATAAATAAATCCATGTTGATTATCTAGCGGCGTAAGCTTCTCTGTCTCCCATGTTACTGATGCAATGGTCTGAAGTGTATCTCATCAGATATGATTAGATATTTCCTGTTGTCATGTGTAAATTAGTCACTCACTCCTGCAAATGTCACAGAACTTGTTTTGCTGCTTTCTTATTTATTTTTGTATGTCCTATAGTTGGATTGCTTAAGACACCCACTGTTACTACCATTTTTTTATTCCTTGGGGTTTTTTTTTGCCACTGGTGGGCTTCTTGTACAATAAACTTGAGAAGTCTTATCCAAAGAAGCTATACTTTCTGGATCTCTTTTGGTTAAATTTTTGTATGTAGGGTTGAAGAATGTATTTTTAACAATAAAACTTATTGTAATATAACTTAAGATTTCTCACCTTTGCTTACAGCTGAGATGGCACCTGTGTTCATATGCTTTCCTAAAACTAACTACTTTACAGTCAATTGCCAGAACTTATGTCCTTATAAATTATGGATTGAGAAATCTGTAACATTTATAACTTGTGGCCAACTATCATTTTTTTGAGGGAAGATCTTTTTGTAAAGCCAACATCAATTAAAAAAGAAATCTCCTGCAAAAGTATTAGGAAGGTGATCACAGAAAGTTGGCTAATATTGTGGCTGACAAATCAAGACTCAAGTGACTCGTCATGAAAACCAAGTAGGAATGTCTCCTGTGTATGGGATTCTCATCTCCATCCATGGGAGCTATGCACAAAAAGTGTGAATAAAAATAACCTAACTACAATGCTCTGAAATGTCAAACACATTTCTTCCCAAAATTTATGATCTCGCCTGGGTTATGCGGACTGTGTTGCATGCTGCAGCCACTCTGGAAAGCAACCAGTTGCTGCAAAGATTTACAGCATACTTTAAATAGTTGAGAGGGAAAGACGCATGTTCAAGGGGAGGGCAGCGGCACAGAGGATTAGCAGTGGGAGAGGACTTCTACCACTTTTAGGTCAGCGCTCTGAGTCAAGCCTTGCTCAGAGACGAACAAAAGTTGTTACTATCTCATGTCTGCTAGTCCGTGTGAAATGAGTTAATGATCACAGGCCAACCGTTGGCAGACAAACATCTCACTGCAAAATCACTCTCCCTTCTGGAAGCCTTGTAAGAAAATCAAGGACTAATTAAGCATGGAAAATGAACTACCTTGTCTCCTCTAACCAAGGTCTTTCCAGACTAAGGATGAAACCAGGTGGTGGGGAAGGGTGAGCAAGCAGCTGCTTCCCTGGCACTAGCAATTTTGAGGATAACCAGAGGACTTTACAGGACCGCTAAACCAGTAGCTTTCAACCCCTTGTAAACCCGTCTGAAAAACATAGGTACATATGAGCAGCACTCTGTTTGGTACTATACTCAGTATTTGAGACAGTTAGTTATGTCTGAATTCTTAAGAATATTTAGATTTGTTTTAAGAATTTGAAGAACCATTTTAGGCGTGAGTTCTCTTGAGCCAAATCTTCAAAAAATTTATGTACTGGACTGAAGAGCACAAACATCCTGCTTGTGTTGGGGTGTACTGAATTTATCAAAAGTGTGATAGAGACTTGTGTACTAGTTCAGCTTTGCAGGGATTTCTGGAAGTCCTCTGGTCCACCCCCCTGCTCAGAGCAGGGCTAACCTCAGGTTGCTGAAAACCTGTCAAGTTTTGATTATCTCCAAGGACGGACAACTTGTTCCACCATTCAATTACTGTCTCACATGGATACTTTGTAAATATGCTTATTTACAGCATTCAGGCTGAACTAGTTAGCAGTCCTGGAGCACAGAAGTGCCAGCAAAACTGCTTGACACAATCAGCATATAAATACAAGTAAGAACCTTTTCTACACGCGCTGTCACTCAGGCTGTCTCCTGTGTCTCTAGGACATTTCTTAGAGTATTGCAGATGCTTTGATGTAATTGGGAAGAATACTCCAGGGCACTGAACACAATTTTCAAGGTAATGCAGCTCAAATTTGACACACAGTGTTCTCTGGTTCTGTGAAATTTCAATACTTTTTTTCAGGTACTTTCCTATTTTCAAGCTATCTGTGTCTTTAAGCCTCCTCCGTAATCCTGTTTAATGCCGCCTATGGGAAACTTTTTTTTAGGATGAGTTCAGGTCTATATTGGAGAAGCCTTTCCTGGCATAACAATGACAGAGTGTGGGTTTTCTTGTGACATTTTTATACTGGAAAAGTCCTAGTATATCTATACAATTATACCACATAAATGGGTTTTCATCAGCATAATGTATTTCACTTGCTGAACTGGCATAAGCCAGTCCAGAAAAAGCAGAGCTTCATTTGAAGGAAATTATCTAATTTGAGAAATCTTTTTCCAGTGTCAAGAGGGTACAAACAGTCTGTGGCAACGCAATTAGTGAACTGACTTTTCTGTCCGACAGGTGGAGTTTTACAATCACTGATGCTCAGATTCTCACACTATGCTGTTCATTCATTAGAAATTAAATTAGTCCTAACCACGTATTAGTACTGTTTAATATTGATAATGCCAGATGGATATATGCATAGATGAATGAATTATTGGCCTTTTCCATCTTTATGTAGTATGTGGGTTGTTAAGACACCCAAAGTCAGCAGTGATGTTTCTATCTTAGGTTATTGCTGAGATATTCAAGAAATGGCACTTTTTAATTTTTGCTTTCAAGCATTTCTAACATTACCTACAAGACATACACCTTGTTTAAAAAGAACTTTGCTGCAAAAATATCAGAACACTTTGTTCTATCAAATATTAATAAGCTTTACGTTCTTGTCGTATGTTGCCTGTTATTCATCTGATGTAAATGACCTTTCAGTCTTTTCTGCACTCTCTGCATCTTTGGTAGAATTAGTAATACAGATGTCAATGATTGTCCACCTTTTAATTACATAAAGACTTTTTGGTAACTTCCCCATTGTGATCCCATATTTTCAATAAGCTGACGTCTCATTTGTGTATTTGCTTAACACTGTGCATTCTGCAGAGTTTTCACTCACTTTGCAACACAATAATCCTCTTACTGCAACTGTAAAAACACCTAAAAACAAATGCAATTGCAACAGCCAGGAGAGTGATCATGGACCGAGCTGGGATGGATGGATGGATGGATGGATGGATGGATGGATGGATGGATGAAGAGCTGTGGACTGACAGCTGTTCCCCAGCCTTACCTGAAACTAGATCCTTTCCTTTGGGGTTTAGTTCCAAATTCTCATGTTTAAGTCATGCTCCTTTATTGTATGCTCTCCTTTTGACCTGATGAATCTTGCATTGCTCTCTGCACGTGGTGTAGCCAGGAGCACACCTGGAACGGCAGGACTTCAGTCAGTCCCAACAGATGGAAGAAGAAACTGAAGCTTGATCTCACATATACTGGACGTGTGTGCAAGCTGGTTCGTTATTACACACAAAATAGGTGTGGCAGTACCATTACCTGTAACCATCCTGATTATTGTTGATTTGAAAAGGTTGTGCCCTGATTATTCTTTCCAAGATGAGGTGCAAAGACCTGATCTCCAGGGTGGACTCTATGTTCTGGATCCCAGAGGCAGGGAGGAGACTTCCTGAAGCCTTGAGTCAGGTACTTGGGCTCTAGGTGAGGATTTTAAGCATGTTCCTCTACCTACTGTTTCCTGTTCCCCATTTTGTGGGAGTAGGCCTTAAGGTATGCCTACCTCTCTCTATGCTCTGTGTAGGAAGTGTAGGTAACTAATTCTAGGACCTGGATTCTGTTCGAGGAGGAGAGCCCTAAAATTAAAATGTTGGGTATGCATGCATTTAAATCTCTTGTTTAGTCTAGTCCATATTTCTTTTTAAAATCTTGCTGGACATTTCGGTAGTTATATAATCTTGACATTTACTCTGGGAATCGCCTGGGAGAGTTATCTTCTGCTACATTTTGTACAAATACATTAAACTAGTGTGAAAAAAAGAAAACACACTGAGATGGACTTGATGGAACACATCAGTCAGGTGAGAGAGAGCCTCTAGTGTTTCCTGATGCTGTCTGTTGAATTAATACCAAAAATTTATTCAACCAGCTATTACAAAGTGGTAAAAAAGCTAAAGAAAAGAATTAATTGAGTGGCATCATCCATGACTGACCACATCTTTTCCTTTTGCAACCAAGGTTGAGAAATTGCAGCTTTAGCAGGTTTTTTTGTTTGTGAGTGCTCTCTTAAACCAGGTATATTGAACCGGATAGAAGCCAAATGTAGAAATGTCTGTAAATTATCACACGTTCCAGAGCAGTAATAATTTAGGAGTCTCTCTGACATTCAGAAGAAGAAAATATTACTTGGCTAGAAATTTGTATCTCATGGCAAAGAGGCCAAGAAAATACTGTAAATGCTGCAGGCGTAAGAAAATTAATAAGTACATACCATGCCATATGCACATTCAAATGCTATCGTCTGGCATGTGGTTACAAGTAGTAAAAAGGAGATAGAATTAGATTTTCCTCACTAAACTATAACTGCATTTATTAATATTTATATAATCTCTCAACCCTAAATGTCAGGGTTATTTGGATGCTGGGTTCATCATTATTTACTCAGCGGAATAACATGTTGATAACTGAAGGATGTCCAGCATTCTGAAATGGTGATCCATAATATTTTTCTTGCTGGGTAAACACAGATTTAGCTGAACTGGTGAAATCAAATCACCCATAGGGCAGTGGCTGTGAGAACTAGGGCTGGCTGTAGAACAAGAATTACCTTCAAATGTACTTCAGGGTCATCATATTTTTATGTTGGATCTCAGTGAAACCAAGAGAGAAGACAGAGGAAGCACACATCGTACAATAGTCCAAAAGCAGGGGATGCTTCAAAGGCATTGATCAGCCCTTTTCTTGCCCTAGGTTTGCTTATGGGGACAGGGGGTTGCTGCCTGTGTCTCTTAAGCTACAAGGCACTTAAACAGCCTGTGCCAGCTTTGTGCTCAGGCTGACCACAAAACCAACCTGATTTGCTGGTTGCTACAGGAAGATGCCACCTGCTCCTGTGGGAAATACCTAGGCCATCCTTTCAGCCCCACGGTAGGTGTCATAAGCGCAGGTAGGATATATGGGGTAACCTAGCAAACCAGTTTGGAGACTTGGCACATCTACACTGCAGGTAAATACACACTCAAGACTAGTGTGGATACGGGTTTTCTCCAGTACTTCCTGAAAGTCATTTTTCTGTCATTGAGAAAGATGGTGGAGGTCCAGACAAAATGGACAGCTGGCACATAGAATCAGACATGAGTTTGTGTTCACACTGCACAGTGTAGATATATCATGTGAATCCCTTGAGCCCTGGTACACCTCCGTCTTTCACTCATGTAGCCGTACAAAAACATTGGACAGCTGTACAAATTCAATGGACATTCTTCCTTACAACATTATCAGCCACCTTAAAAAAAGATGTTCCAAAGAACACACAGCATTACATGATTCAGCTGAGATTTCCGTTTCTCTGGACACACTTCTGGAAGTGAAGTGAAACTGCTATGTGTTAAATGCCAGACCGTGACCTTGGGCTGCAGTGCTCAGCCCAGAGCGCTGAGTGCCAGATGCAGATGGGAGGACTACAGTCTCCAGAGAGAGCAGTGCCCTTCCTTTAGGGAATCTGCCTATCTCTGTACCAGCAGGAATGAGGAAAGTCATATCTTCTCTTATTCTTTAAACACGCAGGACTAGAACAAATTTTACACTTATCATTTAAGCTAAGTGCTTTGTAGAAACCGCATAAAATGCAACTCCTTTTCCCAAAGGCTAAGATTAAAAAAGAAGAAAAAGATGGATGGTGCTAAGTGTTTAATGGGTTGCAACTTAAGAGATCTGATTTGGAGAGGACAGCCACTTGACACTGTTTAGGAAGCATGGCCTTCGAAGGAGTCTGTCTGGAGTAGCAAGGGCTGGTGGCTCCCTGGAGGTCCCCCAGGGTAGCAGGGCAAGGCCTGGCACTGCTGTGGCATCACTGGGGCAGGGACTGATGGCTCCAGGGGTCTAACATGGGGTCCTGGGCCAGGGCAGGGTGCGAGGAGGCCCGGCAGGGACAGTATGGCCCCATTAGAGCCCTCAGATTTTCAGATGATATATCCAGAGTCACCAGATCTCCCCAAAAACCTTGGTGCCAAAACCTAAATGACAATTGTAACATGCAAATGAAGCTACTCTACCCACAGGGAACGACTTGTCTAGAAGGGACTTCGGCTGTGGCTATACCGACTCATTTTAGTACATGATACATCATGAGAGTCTGCAGTCTTTTTGCTGTTTAAAGCCTGGAGAACAAGGAGGAGATTTAAGTCAACATGCAGTTCAATAAGCAGCCATGGGAAGTAACTCTAAAAGGGTCTGGCGTTCTCGAAGCAAAACATGCAGCTTCAGCATCTGGGATGGATGGCGATGAGTGGGGTAAATTTTAGTATTAAAAAGATTAGGAGATTGAAACAGTGGAATCACAAGAATGGTCAGATCAGGAGATGGTAGATTTAAAAGAAACACTTTTTTCTAGAGAAAAAAACTGGAGTTTTGTCAGAGCACAAATATGAGAGAAGTAAGAGAGAGAGAAATTAAGATGATCCCTAGGATGTGATTCATGCTAGGGAACAGAGCCCTGGATAAAGGGTATTTACTCTGTGTGGGACACCTTGAGTTTAAGAAGTTTGTGTGCTACCCAGACTGTAATGGAGACTTCCCCTCCATATATTTTAGGGTGACCATCTTAGAAGAGCATCTTGGGCGGTACACTAATGTCCGTGAGTTGCCTACAAAACAATGGGGACAAAAATGAAGCTCTGAGAAATACCAAGAAAGATTGAAACAATAGCTGGGGGATAGAAAGAGACCCAGGTGAACAGCCTGGAAACCATGGGAAGACAGAACATCAAGGAGCAGAAAACCATCCAGAGTATAAAAGAAGTCAACAAGTACGAGAGGAAGACAACATAAAGCACTTGAAGCCCAACCAGGAAAATACGTATTCAGACTCTTTGCACTGTTTCTGCTCCAGATGTTCTGTGAATAAATACCAGTTTCTGGCAAAACCAATCCAGTTTACAATATTTATACAGATTTATACATTTCAAAGAATACAGCTAGACATTTCACTACTGCTTTCTTTTATTCTCTTCCCGAGTTAGTCCCCATGATGTCCACAGAAACCAATGGAAGTGTTCCCGATTTTCAAAGATGTAGACAAGACTGGAATCTGGCCCAGGAACATGTATTTCAAATTGACACTAGATATGACAGCCCCCTGAATAAGTAATGGACTCTTTCAGTGTGCCTGCTTGGTCTGTGTGCATCCTACCTGCTGCTTGCACAGCAGACGCTGTAAGAGCTGCTAGAGGAAAGACAGAGACAGTAGACAACTAGGTTGAACATAAGCAGTGATATTAACAGGATTTGGGCAGCACCTATTCAGTGAGCCCATTAACTGCCAAAAGCACTCCACTGTAAGACAAGCTTATGTCTGCCCAAATTTTTTCTCACTGAACACAGAGATATTTTAGAATTTGTTACAGTGTTCCCATGGAAACTTTCCCTATGTCATGCACGTTTTCCTTGCTACAGGTCACATCCTATTTCATCTTCAGTCATTATTATTATTAATGTAGACAGCAGTTGCTTTATGACTGCCTTGCAACTCTATAGCTTGCATACTCCTAAGACCACCCTTTAAGATAAAGATTTAATTGTCCTAATTGTTAGGACTTAGTCTGTCATTTGCTTCCTGCATAGGATACAGCAAGAGGGCTTTGTTTGCCAAAGCAAGCAGGCTGTTTCAAGTAAAATGTTCTAAAATAGCATCTGATGTGGTTTGCACAGGATATTCTCATTCTGATGTCTATAATGTTCTGAACCCCTGATACAACTAGTGAATGGTCATTAATTATAGCTCTAATAGTTGGGCCTATTACAGGGCAGTATCAACAAGACAATTTGCTGTTTCGTGTTGTAAAAATCTGTATTTGGGGAAAAATGGCCAGTTGTGCTTTTCTTCATTTTGACTAGTAACATTCTAGCGGTAAACATTTTCAGACAAATGCTGTAGCGCTCCCATTATGATCTTTTTTCCATATATTCCTTCCAGAAATTTTTACCTGTTGGACCCAGGTCACTGTAGCCCAAGGTAAAGCAATTTTGGATCTTGACTGAGTACAGAAACATATATGTATGTATGTATGTATGTAAGCTTTTAAATAGCTGCAGTTCTGCAATTGCTTGGCTGGAAAATTGGCTTTTAGCAAAATAGCCCTCAAAGAGGAAAAGTATATGAATGTGTTGATGAAAATCAGTTTAGATCTGGCCAAGTTACAGCTTGCTGAAAATAATACTTTGCGCAAAAGCAATCTTTTTTTAGAATGAGCACTTAAAATTGAAAAAACACTGCACGAGTGCACAGCTAATACAATCACATATTTTCTCCAATAACAGCTGTTTCTCAAACAACTCACTGTAACACACAGCTTTTTGCTGCAGGTCCCTCCAGTTCTTTCTAATAAATAGTGTTCTGTGTTTCCATATGCCATACGCTCAATATGTAATAAGACAGAAGAAAACGCTATACATTTATATTTAAGATATAGAAACAGCGTGTCAGTGTGCAGCTGTGCGATCCTAAAGAGCTAATGGATCAGATGGAGATTTAGTCAGGACTGATGCCCCGTTTCCTCCTGTTTCTACAGGAGGATTTATCCTGGCTCCTTTAGAACTTTAAGAGGATGGAAAACTCTACCTACTCCTATTGGCAATACACTATTGTCAAGTGTCTGCCTAGTTACAATTCCTTATCATCCACAACAGAGCATGAGAAACCTACAGGCAAGGAGTAAGAAGTCAGGCAGCGACTCCAGCAATGCTGCTTTCCCTTCGGTGCGCTGGAAAGGGGGAAATTAAATAGTCAATTGTCTTCTTGTTCTTTCACTATATTGCAACAACAGAAGTCCTCACATACCTCCCTTTTACATGTGCTTTTAAAAGATTTTTCATCGTGCACCCTTGTCTTCTTGCTAAAATATGGAGTGCCAGTATTTTCAGTCTCCTTTCAGTGCAGAGAGACATTGCTGCACCTTTATAATTTTTCTCGTTCTTCTCTGAGCTTATATAAGGTACAGTCTCTTTGAGGTAGATCGATCTGCATAGTACAGCGTATGCAGGTGAAGCTGCACCACTGATTGGACTAATAGCTGCCTTCTCTTCTTATTTGCATCTTTTTTCCTCCTGCGTCTTAACATGGCTTTGTTTTTCAGTCCCTAGCTGCTCCTGAGCGTGATACAGCTTTTGCTACAATTTGTTCTTTTCACGATGAGATGCTGATCTCTTTTGTTGGGTTGATAGGAAACAGTAGGCAAGCCTGTGACTGCAGGCAACTTTTTAATATCCAGCCACAGAAGAGGGCATCCATATTGACAATGCCCCCTTAATTCTAGGTGGCTTTATTGTCAGTTGTATAGTTCTAGTGCTCCCTGAATGTATTTTTGAAGCAATACAGAAGTCATCACAGTGGAAGAAAAAAACATTTTTGAGAGAACTCTGTTGGAATTCATGCTTTATCGAAATTATCAGAATAATAAGATCAGGGTGAGAAACATCTCTCCTCCCAGCATTTCGTGGATCTCCTCCTCTGCAATAATGTCAGCATCTTCAATCAACTAGCTGATATAGTGAAAGAGCATTTTCATTAACAGAAAGGAGAGATGACTTATCCCATACTCTCTTTGAAATTGTAATAAAATAAAAAATAAATTTAAAAAAATGTAGTTCAGATAAAAAGCAGGCAATCACACATAACTGATTCTGTAGGTTTTAATCTCCTAAAGCAGTGACCAGACAAAGCACAACACCTTTGCTTATATCTAAGTCTCTTTCTGACTGCAGTAGAAGGAAGATGATGCCTTTTAAATTATTTTTATATCTCCTGAATTGTTTTAGAGAAACACCCAAACATGCTATCTCTAATTTCCTCAGGATATAGTGTCCACAGAACATGAAACTGTGTCCTGTGTTAGGATGCACAACCCGTCATGCAAGATAAGACAAAGGCATATAATTACAAATTATTCTATTCCATAAATATAGCTTCACTGTTGTACTACCTACCTTTAAATACTCATCTTTATTGGGACATAAGACAAGCTCAGACACAGATAGAACAGGTTAGCTACAGTGTTACTCCAATTGCCACAGATCCCACAATATTATAAGGGGGATTCATTAAAACAGAAATGTTATCTATCATCTCAAGCCTCCTGCTGTACTGCTGTATTTGTACTCTAAATGGAGACTTGGGGAACACAAATCTATGCCCTCTTCGAGGTCTCTCTTAAACTTACAGTTTTGCAGCTATGGAGTGAGTCAACCTACAACAGACCACGGGTGAGAATAGTGTCCAGGCAAGGAAAAGATATTCAGAAATAAACCGGGATGATTGTAAGAACAATTTAACTTAATGAAAACAAAAAGGCTCCTGAGCCATTTAACTTCCACTAACTCTAATTGATCAGAATGAATTTTTCCTCATTCTCTAATGCATTTAAAAGTCAGGTTTTCTTTTAAAATATATTTTAAATGCCACTCCATTTATCTTAGATGCCCAAAGTCTGCCAGCTCTCTGTGTTCACTCCAGATCCACTGTGGCTGTATCCACTGATACATACCATATGTCAGGTTTGGATTGTAACATCCTCCACTAAATTTCTCAAAAACAATTTGCACAAACTTGCATAGCCCCGGGCCCTTATCATCTATGCATGACCATCTAAGCTAATTTTAACTTGCAGAGTTTCTTGAATACTCTGCAAACCTCTAGTTGCCATGGAAACCCCTGCACTTCAGCATGCACGTATAAAACTTCCACAAGGAAAACCACAGAGGGAAATAGTGCCTGTTTTCAGGTTAAAGGCTAGTGAGAGTTTACGAATATTACATATCTCTATATCATCAGTATTTATGAATTTCAGAAAATGTGTGGTTTCACCCACAACAGAATGCGTGAAATGGTACTGGGTAAATGTCCCACAAAACAGAAGGAAAAGCATGCTTTGCTATTGTCAGCCTGGACAACACAATAACAACTTTGCAAAATTTTCATTATAAAATGACCAGCCCTTGTATAAAAGTCACCTTGTCCACCCTTATCATGCTAACGATAAGAATTAAAAAGAATAATGATGTTTTAACTTGTCCTTATAAAAAATGACTTCTCCCAGGCAAACAGGTAGCTGGAATTTTGAAATGATGTCTCAATAATAAATGCTCCAATAAACTTTATAATAATCTGAACAAAAATCATCAGCTGAAATAAACAATGCACACAGAACCACATTAAAGCATTAGTCAGTGGCCATAAATGCATGCTATTTTTGGTGTTTTTTAGCAAGGGCAGACTAGTGATAAGTAAAAGAGACATACCACAGGAAAGGGGAAGAGAGAAGGAATACGAGCCAACTGAAATGCTCTTCCAGATGTAGATTATCATGGGGCATCATTAGTACCCACTTTTATTCTTTCTGTATTGATTGTATCAAATGGTTAGGTCTGATTTTTTTTACCTTCCCTTTATATTGGAAAATATAAAAAATATATTCTAAAACATTATAAGAAGAAAAAAATCAGTTAACCAATGTAAAGGTCACAAAGGATATCCTATATGCTTCCACTCCACTGGTTATAGCTAACATTGTTTAAATTGTTTTGCCTTTTACCACCCCTGTGGACTTTGCCATTGTTGTAGCACGTTAAATCTAGATTAGAATTGAGGCACGCCTGACTTCTGTTCCTGGTACTGACACTTTCTGACTGTTTCAGATCATTCATTTCTCTCTTCAGTTTCCACATTTGTATAATGAGAGGTCACATTATCTATTTCCAGTGAGTACTTTTGGTTGAAATTAATTATATAGCATTGCAAACAGATAAAACAATGTCTATACTAAGCATTATTGTTATTCATATAAATATTATGGCTAGATTGAAAAATGAAGAGAAAGAATGATATCAAATGAAGAAGCCACATATAATTTATAGTTTGTATTGTTCTGATCCCAGCTTGCATTACTTTGTAAGCTAATGTATGAATTTTAATCAGAATGGTTATAAATTTTTATATAAAATAATGAAAGAAATATATGTGGTGCAGAGCTCACTAAGATCCATTAAGAAATAACACAAGAGATAATCCTCTATCAATTTCAGTAGATTACCTCTTCCTGATAAAATACTTCTTTATTGATGTCTTGCCTATTAAATTCCCCAGGGTCTTTCCAGAAGGGATGCTTACCAGCTTTTAACTAATAGCATTACAACATCACTTCCACCTTCTCTATCAGTAATGAAATGTAACAAAACAAATCATCTGCAAGGGAACATCTGCTATGGAACATGAAACTGCACTGTTCACCTTTATGTTAATGGGCAAAGGTCATGAAAAATGGAAAACTAATCCAAAGGTTTTAGCAGTTTTCATATACCTCCCACCTGACTTGAAAATGGGCTCACTGTTCTGAAAGCATTTGGTATCCTTCATGCAGGATGTTTTTATACAGCTGTTTTTCAGTCCATCAACTGATGATGACATCAAATACAACAAAAACAGAACACACCATGAATAGCATCATCAGCCTCTTTCTTCTAATTAAAACTATTGTAATTCCACTCTGTACCCCAAACAGAGACGTAAGGAGAGCATTTTGAGATGCTGAGCATAACACGTGTTCATTTAGAAGTTAGACTTGATTAAAAGGCCTTATTCAGGTCAGGTGCCCTCTTTGCCATAATGGTACAAATTCAATCATGCAGCTGAAAAGACACAATGTATAATAAATGTATAAACTTTATAAAGTTCTTTCTTAAAAAAAAGAGTGACTAACTTGTGCAGGCCCGAATCCTGAGTTGATAAGGGTTACATTTGATTTCTTTGCTATTAACTATCCAATGGAAGAGGGTGACTCAGCAAGTCCTGTGACAATCCAAGAGTTTAGAAAAGCAATGGTGTCTAGCATGATCCCAACAGATTCCATCTAAGACCTTGAACGGATTTTACAAGCAATAACAAACCACAACAGTATAATAATGTGTCAGGGAGGTGTATTTTATTTTGGTTTTACAGATGGAAAAACTTAGGGAAACTACTGTATCAAAGATCAGACAATGCATCAGCAATAAAACCAATACAGAAGCCCAGAGTCTCGACAACTTGAGTTAAGAGAACAGTAATTTGCAAATTCATAGCATGGTCATGTAGGTTGTGAAGAAGTTGACTTGTTGAATAATGTTATGACGATGCGAATTACTGCTTTCTTAAAAGAAGGTGTTAGGACTCCTAGCTTCTGTGCTCAAGATGCTAACTTCTTGAATAGTTTGAAAGATTGTTAGAGTCAAAAAAATACACTGAAGAACATGTCAGGAGATATCTTAGTAGCTCGTGGACATAAAACTATTTTTAAGAGGCGGGAACATTGTTCTTGTTCTTTTCTCACGTGCCTGTGCCTCAGACAGGATCTGGAGCCATGTTGCAAAAGGAAGCTGACAGGTGAGGAAGAGGACAGTTCTTCTCCCATAAATGTTTGTTTGAATCAGTAGGATGAGGTTGAAAGAGGAAGTGCATACAGTATTCCCTTTATGAAGGCTATTTTATTAACTTTCCTAGTCTTTTTCTTGATGGTTTCTCAGGTTTTTGTCTCTTTGTCTTGGGACTTTTTTTGGTGAAATCACTTTGCTAGAGGTGGGGATGGAGAGAAGGAAGATGTCAATGGAAATCATGTTATGGTGCTGTATTGACTGTAGCTACTGTATTGAACACATTTTTGCTGAACTGAGGCCAAAGTGAACCCATTTGGAGGGTATGATCTTTATCTTTTGACAAGCAGCAACACTGCTGCCAATACCAATTTGAATGTTAGCATATGGTTTTGTGCTTAATGCCTTTAGCTATATGCTGAGCTACTTAAACTCAGATATTTTTTCACTGCATGCATAGATTCTTTTGACCCTCAAACATCTAAGCAATTCTCTGGTTCAGAAGCAGTCACGTGCCAGATAGTATTTAATAACTGCAACCACAGGACACGTGTCATGGGGCATCTAAACAACCTCAGCATTTCGGCCTGCAGTGCTTGTGAAGCTTGTCCCAAGCAAAGGTGGGGAGGTCGGGGTGAGTGCGCCGGGGCAAGCCAGGTACGAAGGAGGGTCAGGCTGCACAGTCAGACTGTGCCAGAGGAGGGGAGCAGCCTCTCACACTCACACCAAATGCAGCAGCTTCCACACAGCCCTTCACTTCTGCACTAGAAAACTCCCTCTTCCCACTTTTGCCACAGGAGCTCTTGCATGTGTCTTGCACCCCGGTGATGAGCAGCCATCTCACCAGACTCTACATCCAGTCTAGACTGGAAATGTTTTTCTCTACCTTCCTCTCTGCTAAGTGACTGATCACTCTAGCATCCTCATCCTCTCTCACTCCTCCTTTGTCCCTTCTTTCATGGTTCTTTCTTTTTATCCTCCTTCTCCATGCAAAAATAAAACTGTTTCTTATTTTCATATTATTAAATTCTCTACCCCCAGCTCAAGCCTCTATATTATGTTAAAATTTCCATTTCCCAAAGAGGACTAAAAAAAAACCCCAAGCACCATCATGACATTTTTTATTCACAGCCGGATCATTTGTATGTTGTATAAGGTTTTCTTATCTTTTCTCCATCATGCCTGTTTAAGGCTTGAGGTCCCTGAGGCAGGAGTTGCTTGTGGGTGTCCCAAGCCTAACTGGGAGGTTCAGCATCATTCTAAAACTGCTATTAGAAGTACATTTGTAACAGTGATACCAAGATTGTAATTGACTAAATTTGTTAGTTTTTTGCAAACATAATACTGAAAAAAAGAGGCAAGAGTGGCAAAGCTTAAAAGCTTATAACTAGTTACTGAATGATATCCTGATACATTACAATACACAAGGGAAAAAAAGATTCATTAAAATCTTGGATAAATTTTACAACAAAAAAATATGGCATAAATTTCAGTACTGGGCTACTCAGTTAAAACACATACTGATCTTTCTCGTTAAAAAGTTTGGTAATCTTTGTAATAAAACCTACCTCAAGCAAAAGTCAGCCTAGCAAAACCCTGTGTCTGAGGAGCAAAAACACTCCTGTCAAGTACAGTAAGGCTGATGAAGCTTAATTGTGACTTCCCACAGTGAATAAACTCTATGAACTGAGATGTGGTGAGCTTGGGAGACAGTGGATTAGATGGATGAAGCAAACATTTTGATTGTTATCATGTGTACACTGCTTGCCAAAAGACCAGGGCAGCTCCATTTTAGCAACTCATAATTCCTATAGCCTGTGTACCTGTTAAGTAAAGAGGAGAAACTGCAGGATGCTAAGCATAGTTTACTGCTACTGCAGAAATTATTTTAGACATTCACTGGTGTTTCTCATACATCAAAAGCAAGTAAATGACATACAGAAGATCAGTGAATTATGTCCTCAGAAACTACATGGGTTTAGATTAGCTTTAATCACAAGCATTTGTTTACATGGCATCATATTATACTTCAAACCACATTCTCAGCAGCTCTGATGTGTCACACAGCCTTACTTGATCATGGATGCTTAAAGAGGAGCATCTCTTAATCCAGATTTTAACCTCACATATTTTTCTCTACCCCTTTTACATAGTCTCACTGCACGGCCTCACTCCCTTGTCCTCATGATTCTCCTCTTCCTTCTATCACAGATTTTGTCCTTCCTCCAGCCTCAGTATTGGACTTGACCTGACAGTACCATGGGAACAACTGGGTCTAGGCAGGAGCAGGCAGTCCCACCCAGCCGGCACGTCCAGCTCTGGGGCACGAGGTACATGCCACATGGGCTTCTGTTGGAAAAAAGGCAGAGTCCATGGGCTAGAGAAATTCAACTGTGTGTGAGTAAATACAAAGAGTAGCCTCCCACGTGACAGACACCAGGAATGGCATTTGATATTTTTCGTTTTCACTGTTTCCATTTTCATTTATGCTGACTGTTCACTATAAAGCTTTCCAGCCACTTCCTTCACATTTTCTTCAACTCCATCTCAGTTCAGCTGTCCTCAGCATGTATTCTTTCCTTCTTCCCTTCCTCTCCCCTGGCCTATTCCCCCATCTTTTTTTCCTCTATGCTTATCTTTCTGTCTACTAATTATCTTTAAAAAAAATCAGCCCCAGGAACTAAAGCTTCCTTCCGTTTACTTCATGGAGAAGGAACTGAAAATTGTGGAAACAGCAGGATATTTTCACACAGCCCTTCTGCTTATAGGATTTATCCTTTCCTCAAATCCTTTCTCTCTCTTGACTATTTTGTTTGTAACAATTTCAGAAAATGTGAGTTTCATTATGGTCTCTTTTTCCTACCGTGGTTTGCATGATGATGGTATTTTGTGATGAAAGGCCATCCAGGGTGATCTATAATTCACTACAATATGGTCTTCCAGTTGCAGCTTTTCAACAATGCAATCCCTAGAATATAAGGATTATATTAGATATAACTAAATGCAACCTCCTATCATAAAGACCACTCCAGCTAAGAGGTGATGAAGGTGTGAATAAAATCCAGTTTATTGCCCACCAGAGTGGGAGAGAAACTTTTAGCCACCTGATGATCGTAGAAAGTATTACTCATAAATACATGGTATGTGATAAGGTGATAGTTTAATACATGTTGTTGCTCTTTGTAATATCCGATCAAGTCATTTAGAGTATGCAAGTAGATGTTGAAAAGGACCAAGAAAACGTGGATGTTGACACTGAACACCTGTACATTGTGTGTTAACTGGTGAATGTAGAGGTTCCAACAGCTTTCATTAGAAGTGTTCCTCCAAACTATTTTGTTGCGTTCCTTCTTATTTCAGCTTCTGTGAAGCTCAGGGAGAAAGTATTACCCATCAATACCAATAAATGAAATAAAACAATAAGAACGGCAAGAGCTTTTCTTATGTGAACAGATGATCATCAGAGACTTTAGTGAAAGGAGATCTAATACAAGAACTCTGAATCTGCCCGCTTGCTCCAGGGCTGAGCTCAGTTTTGCAACACAGCCACTTTTTCTGTTCCGTCTCCTGCACGCTGCCTCATGTGCAACACAACATCCATACTCCTGTTGGGTTTCAAATTGCTCAATGGGTACAGATTTGCATAAAAGCAAGGAAAAAAAGCACAGTGACCCTGGGGTGCAGAATATACAGCACAGCTAGAGATGGGTATTTTAAGGGAAACCATAGTGCAAAAGCCAGCTGCTGTGTGATGCAGATGGCAAAGCCCAAGAGTCCAGGTTGCCTTTGTGGCAGCTGTCACACAAAACTCTGCAGCTTTGCTTTCTACTCCAGCTTCTCAGATTATCACTGATGCCTTTGAAGATGTGCTTGCATAGCCCCGCTGATAAATGTCTTTAGTATTATGGAAAAAAGCAATGATTTCTTTACAAGATAAGGCATGTTTTGAAAGTCTGCATTCAGTAAATTATGAAGTACCGCAGTCTGTTTTGTCATACTCTGGTTTTGTGGTTAGAAAGTAAGTTTTGGTAGCTAAAGAAGAAGTGTTACAAAACAGCCCTATTAAGCAATCATGTATTCAGATGACTGTACAGAGAGAGACCAATTCCTGTTTAGATTTAGTTAAGTACATATGGTGAAAGAATACCATTAGCTTAAGTTTTCATGGTTTTCTTACTCTAGTAATAGAGTAACTTCAGCCCACGGGAAAAATGGGTCACTACTTCTATCATGTCAAGAAAACATGACAAATAATGGTTCATACAGTGCTTACTGGTTGTTTTATGAAATAATTTCATGGTCAGATCTGGTATAGAGCCAGAAATACTAGCCTGCACTAACTGTTTGGCTGATATAGCACACATCTGGCTTGGGATACTCTAACATGCCGATGTTCCTCGTACACACAGGACCAGCACAGTTAGCTCCCATTCCTTTCTTTGCGCATGCAGCCTTTGGTGTGAAGGGAGGGATAAGGGAGGTAAGTGGTGCACCTCAAGGTGCTAGTTCCCAGGTTGCCCAGATCAAGGACCTCATTTAGGAATGTCATTACTCTCTTCTACTCTTGTAGCCGAGTTTCCTCATGAAAAATTAGGTTTTCCATGACAAAATAAGGACTGGGTGAGATGAGGGAAGGTGTTGTGAATGACAAGATCTCATTCTGACATGGAGGTCACCCATGAGCAATCAGGGGATGCGGCTGGAGTTATGAGCCTGGAAATGTTCCCAAGTCCCCCAGGATAGACATAACCCTAACCTGTTGTTAGGATTTCAGTTTATGCCAGGGCTGGGGCCAGACTGGACTGATTCTGTTCTCAGTTAGTGTTGTAACAGTCCTTCGGATGAAATCCTGGCTTTACTGAAATCTGTCAAACTCCTTCGGTCCTCAGCAGGACTAGAATTTTAGCCTTTATTTATGATTTTTTTCCCCTAAATACATATACATGTGTATAAAAGAAAGAAATCAGAGATGTTGCTGTTCTATGTCCATTGATTCACTGAATGCATTTCATAGATTTGCTTCCCTCTGCTCAAACCAAGAACTGAGGCCAAATATTCCTTTTTATTTAAACTGAATACTGTAATTGTCAAAGAAGAATCACAACGTAGTTTTTTCATAATAAATTGGTAATAAATCTTTAAAAAATATATTTGACAATCAGAACTTTTTATTTAGATTTATTTACAGTTAATAATTTCTGAATGGCAATATTTATGTCTCAGCTAGGGAGGAGAACCATCACAGTAGCAAAGAGAGAATAAGATATAAATACTACACCTGCTATGACAACTGTACTAGCAATCTTTTGCTATGAGTGGATGTATAACTGTGTTTGGAGAAGGGCCTCACCATCTGTATGTTGTATGTATTCACTAATTATAAATGTCTAGTACCAGACTGCTAAGTATCCGTCTGAGTTTTCAACCCCCTTTTTTTCCTACCTCTCTCAGTATCCTTTTTACTTCACCTGAATATGAAGGTGAATATATTATCGTTTTCACAGATGTCAACAGTAAAAAATACTTTTTATTTCTCATTCTTTATGTTTACATTAAAGATACTGTCATCTGTCTTAGTAACAAAATCTAAGCTCAGCATGTAACCTAAGGGAATAACCATAACTTTGAAAGACAGAGAATAAACTTACCATGTGAGGAATTTGCAAATTAATATCCCTTGTTCATATTGTTGATTAGAGACTATGTATGAATCATCAGATGTAGAATTCAAGAGAACAGATTATATCATTTGTTTAAGATTATATGACATAAATGCACTAGAATTTAAAAGAATACTTATTTTCCAACCAGTACCTCTCTGTTTAACTGGAACAAGAATATATAGTAATCGCACTTCAAAAAACTTGATGGTTCTGAATGCAACAGTTTATATCTGATAGTTTTACTTTTTTCTGGGTGAATACAACTGCGGTAGTGTAAACTCCCGTGTATAATTCTTATTCCCAGAGATTGCCCTTTTAATTAACCAGATGAAGTCACACTTAATATCAGTTCAGAAATTCTAAAAAGCCCTGATCGTTAACTTTATTTTTTGAAATATAAACACAAGTCTATTATGAAAAATATATTATGGACCTCTGAAAGTAATTTCTTTCTGTGTTTAAATAAATATTGAATTAATTTAAAATCCTTAAATCATAAATTACAAAAAATACATTAAGAAATGTCACATTTTAATAGTCTTGATTCTAACTTCTGATTTCCTCCCACTCATTTTAAATCTTATAAAATATTGAAATTTTTAAAAAGTCAAGCCCTTCGTTTACATAATAAGGAAACAGGGTATCGACATTGTAAGTTCCATATACTGTATTCCTCTGAAGGCAACATGTATTTGCAGTGCTTGTTTTGCTATGCACACGTGTATATAGCACTCTACTGTCAGGAAATATCAACATGATAATAGTTGCAGGTATGTAATAAAATTTAGAATGTAGAATATGTCTGCGTATTACTAAAAAAATTAACAAATATCTGATACATCCATCAGTTGTAAGATATTAAACAATATGTTGGTGGCTACACTTATTCTGCAGGCTATCGGAAGAGCACATTTAACGCCTTTGTTAGTTCAAGTAGAGCCTGATATCTGTTCAATCCAGTTTGCCTTTCAGGCGTTTCTAGAGATACTTATGGTCTCTGCACATATATAATGCTTTCTGTCTGAAAATGAAACCATTATGACAGTGAGTTTTCAAAACTGCTGAAGTCTTAGGCATCTGTGCAGCCTGCAGTATTTTGAGGAAAAGTCATACTATACTTGTTCTGCATTTTTGTTTTTATAAGAGTTGTGAACAGTTCAACAGTGCTTTTGTGAATACTGAGATACACAAAAGGTACACATCTGTAATACTCAAAACATAGAAGTATACGGAAGACAGAGTAAGGACCATATGCTATTTCCTCTTTGTTTATATGGTATAGAATTGTATTTAGGATTTTTGTTAGCAGCCCTGCAGTTAAGTTATAAAGTCTTTAAATCAATGTGACAAAATAGCACAGACTTACCGTGTGTTGTAAATCCCCCCACTGGGCCTCCTATTCTGTTAGTTTATTGGAGGCATAAAGGAGCTAAACTTTTAAATTCACAATGTAAAAAGGTCTTCAGAGTATGTCAGATATCCTGACATTTATAGTTTTCTGAAAACCACCCATCAAACCTTAGGATGACCTATTGGTATTGCTGTTATGTTGTATTCTTTTTCCATTACCATAACCATATTTCTGCTATAAAAACTAATTTTTTGCATTAAGTACAATAATTTTTTTAAAGGCATGATGGACATAAATGAGCGTTTTTTAGATCCAAGTCTCCTTTTTGTATAGTGTAATATTCATACATACAGGATCTGTCCTAAAGATTGCCAACCAGTCTACTCTTGCCGGATCCTCTTTTAATCTTGCCATTCAGTTACACTCTAAAGCTTCCTTTATCATACTGACATTTTATGTACACAACTCATCACACTGATGTTTTTCTCCTCTCCTTTACAGTGGGCTATCACATTATGCAGTTGATATACCATAGTAGTCATCCATCAGAGCTGTGTTCCCCTTATCTTTAGAAGAATGTTTCTCCCCATTTTTAGAATTGAGATTTGGTTGACACTCCAGATCCCATATAATATCTTTCAGAAATGTTAAGGAAATTATGTGACTCGTCAGGGAAAAATCATGCCAAACACTGCCATCCGTTACTCATTTTTGACAAACTTATCCTTTTATCTGTCAGCTTATTGCACGTCCTGAGAATTCACTACAAAGAAGGAGCCACTGTTGACTGGGGACTTGAACTTTGGAGTCTATGCAAAGCGTGAAGGGACATATTTGCTTTCATACTGAGAGGGATCCTTATGCAAATCACATGGTAAACAGAGAAAAACTGAAAAATGGCTAGTTTATTGGAAGAGACTCGGAGTGTTTTTCCACTATTACCAATCTCACTCACTGTGAAGCCGGCATTTATAATCTTGATATTGGCATTTATATCAGACTGTTAAGGGTTTTAAAAGTTCTGTTGTCATGTTTACTCATATTCCATAATATGCTTTGGATAGATGATTCCCACATGCCTAATCCATTCCTCTCGCTCAAAGAAAGGGCGAGATTACCTGCTTGAACCAAAAAGAATACGCAGCACAAAGATGTTGGAGAACAAGTGATTACGGAGCTGATGATCCCATTAGCGTTGTAATGAACTTAGCATTACCGGTTTTTACCTAAGCCAAGAGGTTGAGATTTTTTTCTGTAAATTGAGATGAGAAAATTCACAGCCTACACTTATGTTCCAAAAATAGAGACTTTTTTCCAAGTTTGCTTTTTAAGTATATAATTGCTAAGTTCATCCATAATAACCAGAGACTGGTTAATTTGAATATAAACACTGAGACAGTGGGTCTTGCAGCTAGATTTACTGAAATTGCTGTCCCAGTTATTACAGAATTCGTAGCTGACATGTTTAGCATGTCTTTTGCAGTGGTAAATTACCATTTTGCTTGGCAGTGTATTGAAATTAATCTACTACATAGAGAAGCCTGTCTTCTCATTTAAATAATTATTGATCTACTCTTTTTTTTTTTTAGTGAACCTGACAGCAAAAACGGCACACTGTCAGTAACACAGGGTTATCTTTTTGCATAAAATGACTGACTGCATTTTAATCAAGCAGAAATGAAAAGAGTTCTGAGATAAGTGACAAAAATAATTAGACTCAAGGAAAGATTTCCGTATGAATAAGAATTGAAAAGCTTAAGTTCGAAAGGAAATGAATAAGAAGAGACATGAAGAAGTAGACTGTTAATGATAGGATATTTGCCAACTGCAAGCTGTGGGGATTCTAACACCTTCCTTTCTCTTAAGCATCTTTGTGGGAACCCAGAAACTGAAAAAAAATGTTCAGTCACTCGCCTAACTCTGCTGTGTCAGTCCAAAATTTGCCTAAGTCCCCCTTAACTCAAAATGCATACACATGCCGCACCTTTTACCCCACAAAATCTGGAAGCACTTTGTTACCTTCTTCATAAACATTTCCCATGTTTTAAACATTCATCACTAAAGTTAGTCAGGGAGAACGATCAAGCCCCCTCGACGTGTTGGGCAGAGCCCACAGGCTGCATCAAACCTGCCTGACAAGTGCTGACCAAAGCCTTCGTAAAGGCTGCCCTCACCTCCTTCTCCTTCAGCTTAGAGATGATGCCATCAAGAAAACAGAAGCAGAGAAAGGGAGGAGTGGGCCCCACCTTGCTCAGTCTGGAAAGAGCCCAAGCACCCTTCTTCCTGACATATGGGCATGGCCACTGCTCCCTCTGCCAGGAAAAATTCTCCACTGCCTGTCCCCGAGTGCTGCGGAGTGGTATCACACAGGTAGTAGATACGTGGGTAGCCATATTGACCCTTCTTCTTATGAGGGTGTCGTGGTTTAACCCCAGTCAGCAACTCAGCACCACGCAGCCGCTTCCCCCTCCCCCTCCCAGTGGGGTGAGGAGGAGGAAAGGAAAAAAAAAGTAAAACTCATGGGTTGAGATAAGAACAGTTTAATAGCTAAAGTAAAATATAATACTAACAATAGTAATAACAAAATATAATAATAATAGTAATGAAAAGGAATATAACAAAAACAAGGGGGGGGGGAGGAAAAAAAAATAGTGATGCACAATGCAATTGCTCACCACCCGCTGACCGATGCCAGAGCCACGATCCACGCCTCCTGGCCAACTCCCCCCTGTTTATACACTGGGCATGACGTTCCATGGTATGGAATACCCCTTTGGCTAGTTCAGGTCAGCTGCCCCGGCTATGCTCCCTCCCAGCTTCTTGCACACCTGCTTGCTGGCAGAGCATGGGAAACTGAAAAGTCCTTGGCTTAGGATAAGCACTACTTAGCAACAACTAAACATCAGTGTGTGATCAACATTATTCTCACACTAAATCCAAACCACAGCACTGTACCAGCTACTAAGAAGAGAGTTAACTCTGTCCCAGCTGAAATCAGGACAGAGGGTTTCATAGTGTATATGGCAAGGGATGACTGAAGATGTATGCAGCTGAGCTAAGGCTTTCTGCATCACATATGTCAAGTATATTGCTCTCCTTAAGAGATAATGTGACATAACCATTATCTATTTTTTTATTGTTATTGTGATACTTCCATGCAGTCAGTTTTTCTTTTCTGAAAACTGTTGCACAACTCTTCTTTCACTTGGATCATACAAATGACATTTAAGGACCTATTCCATATGAAAAGCTGAGGCAATAACACACCAGAACACTGTTTCAATCTACTATAAAAGTCAGAAAATGAGCTTTGTTTCACCAAGAGAAAAGACCTTTCTGGCCTGAGCTGTTCCTTTTAGAACCACCTCAATGTGGTTGTTTCTGTTCAGTCATTTCATTGGTGCAAAGAAAGTACAGGAATCTTTCTATATCAGCATTTTACTTATCTCTTTAAAACACTATGTGCTGTGCAAGAGATTATTTAAGAAAATGGAACATGGAAAAGCAGGTGTGCAGAGATATGTGTATGAAGGAAGTGAGCATAACTCCTCATCCCTATACTGTCAGCATTTACAGTTTTTCCATGGTCTTCGTACCTCCTCTGTCTCTATCAGGGTATCATGCTGCGTTGCACTGTGCATATATGTATACGCATGAATAGGTGTGCCTGCGTGGATGTGCAGGAAGCAACAAACATGAGTAGGACAGTTGTGTTGATAGTAATGGCAGGTTTGTGTGGGTGAAGGTAGATGTACTGTGTCTTATAAACCTAGGACAACAGGAAACAATGGCTCATTAAAGTCGTATGTAAGAAACAGACAACTCATCTACTAATTCCGGATTGATTCATGTGCCAAAGCCCCATATCAGAATTCAGAGTAATTACAGTTGAGTCATGCAGACAAGGAGACAAACTCAGAGCTGGCGTAGGTGTTGCCAAGACATGATACAGCAGCAATCACCTGGGGTGGGGAGGAGGGAGGTGCCGCTTCAAAATCTCGGGCAGGGCCCAGGGCCACATGATGAGATCAAAGTATCAGTGTTTATTTAAAAAAAAAGCATTTCTCGTTCTGCCTGGATATGACGAAAACCTTAAAAATGTAACAGGCTACCTGTTGCTTAGTGTACAGCCTGAAATATTAGCTTCATTAGGAGTAAACTGTCCTGCTGTGCCTCTCTGAAACCTGGTGCCAGCTAAAGGAGGAGCGTGTACTGTGGGGGCAAGGAGGGGCAGAAGCGAGGAGAAGGTCAGACAGTGCAGTTGTGTGCAAAGTTTGGCCTTCCGTTGGCTCTGGAGGGGCCCTGTCCATCCTGGGTGTGATCGTCTTCATGAAAAAACGTATCTGCTCACATTTTCTTGCTCCCCTTCGCATGGTGACTTCGTGAAACTATGAAAAAATGATTTATACATGAAGTACAGGAGGGCTATGAGTCACAGTCAAGCTGTACAAGTTCATTCAATGAAGTGTTCCACACTAGACCAGCTATTATTTGAATTCACTGCCTTGGTTGAAGATTCCTCCGCTGCTTTGCACAGCAAACAAACAAAGCACATACATAGTTAACTAAGCTACTTACTGGGAACACAGCCATGTGTCTTTAGGAGACTTGCCCTGACACAGCGAGGGATCAAATAAAGTGCACTTTGGGGAGATGGTAGCCCTGAGGAGAGTTCAAAGTGTCAAAGTGTTCTGTCAGCACCTCCTAATGAATCAGGTATTTCCAGGTGCCTAGTCCCCATGCAGCGAAGGTGCAATGTTGATGTAGTTGCAAGGGAGAGAAGTCTTACTCTCAAGTTGCAGAGCGCTGCACTTCTTCCTTGGCCTGTTGCCGCTCTTGTAATGCCCCGTGTGCCAGGACGGAGTCTGTCACTGCAGACTAGGTTTTTGTGGGTCTTCAGCCTCTGTTTGTTTCTCTAGCGGAAGTGTGCCAGTCCTGTTGGCTATTTAAACCAATATTGATAGACAGCCAGGTTTCTCCTACATGCGTTTACAGTGGCAGCTCCCCACTTTCTTATCTAAAATGTACAGAAGTTTATAGAAATATATACACCTTGACACAATCATTTCAATAAAAAATATTAATACTCATCAAATATATAACTTATTGGAAATACAACAGATTTAGTAAGATTATTGTCTTGTTAGTATCTAAGTGATTATATGTATCTTTGGGTAATAAATTTCCATTATTACTTTGAAAGAAAAATTAATTCTCTCAGTCACTAGCTAAAATAAAAGTGATATTGTTATTTCCTAAGTAACTCTGACTCTGCAATCTTTGCTTAGGGAGTATTGATTTGAGATTTTTGAGAATCTGGAAATGAAAAAATTACAAAACAAAACAATGCATTGAGAAATGCTTATGATTACCTTTTCTTTAGTTAACACAAAAATAAATGCAAAACAACATTGCTAACTTAATATCTGCACTGTGTATCATTCTGTGCATCTTGCCTTTTTGGATGTATATGAATATGGGTATAATGACCATTGACGGAAAAATTGCAGAGATGTCTTTTTGCACTTGGACTAGAACTAAGTTTACATGCTGGGATGAATGTGAGGTAAAATGGGCTGTTTCATAAGAGCAAAAATTACCTAAAAAGAGCTAAAAATATATAGTATAAATAACAAAAGCAATAGGCCAAATTGGAATAGCTCTTGCCCTTGGAGGCTGTTACCTTGAGCTGGAGACTGGTTAGGTCTTGCTGGTCTGCTTGTGGGACATTAGGAACTACCATGACTGGAATACAACAAAACAATCGCCATTATCAGTAATAACTATTAACAAAATAAAGGATAATTCAGGAGGAAGAGCAGTGCGAGGAACAGATAGTTCCGTCTTTTCCGTACCCCTCTGTAGAAAGTTTATGCTGATGATGATGATACCTTTGAGAGTGAGTCTATTCTTGGAGAGGCCTAACAAATCTTGGTCTCACAGTGAGACGGGGATAAAAGCTGTAAAGCTGAGGGTGGGACAGAAATCCAGTTATTGGTTACTGTAGAGGGCACTTCTAATCTCTTTGTTCCCTTAATAAAAAGAAAAGTCTCATTTGAACGTATCACAAATACCTGAAACAAAGTGTAGAAGGACTGATAAATTCTTCTGCGGAAAGACAGATTCTGTTTGCTATACTACAGATAATCTATGCAGCTTATTACCTGTATACTGTTTATTAACTATATAAGTTATCTATGGTATTGATAAGTGAAAGAAATCATGAGAATCAACTTTTCAGTAAACCTCCTTCATTTAAACTGCATTCAAAGGAGCAAATTTTTATATTTTCAAAGTTGGAAATCTGTTTCAAATAAATCCAAATAACATTGCTCATGCAAATCTTCCACTAAATTAATGAAGGGTTTCTGACTTTTAAGTAGCTATTCAAGAATGCATTATCTTGTTTTCATAATCTTTTTTCTCTTAAAAGAGTGGGTGTCATGTGAGTAATTTCTTTTTGAGTTGCATAAGCCAAAGGCTTGTGTAGGACAGCTGGCCAAATTAACTTCCCAATTAATATAAATATTCTAACATAAATAGCTACTTTTCTTAGTGAATAGTGTAACACCTTGCTATAGTATACATAATATGCATTCAGACATTAAGAGTACCAAAAAATTACTACCTGGCATGTGTTAAGATATGTGCACCTGTAATCTGAAAAGAGAGATAGTCTCAAATGTTTAAATAAACAAGGTTTTCATCCAAGAAAGAGAAGACAAATTATACAAACAACCTTGGCAGAAGATTTTGAATGGTCAAGGCTTGTTTTGAGATGAAAGCATTCAAAATGTTCCCAGCAGAAAATGTTTCCAGTAAGAAAAACTTCAGCATCTTTTGAATATATTTAAATGGAAAATTGGTGCCATGAAAGAAAGTGTCATGGCCCTGAGGGCACTAATGGGCCTGACTGTCCCTGCCCACCTCCCTGGGGCTCCCCCCACCTGGCCCAGGACCCCATGTCAGCCCCCCGGGGCCGTCAGTCCCTTCCCCAGTGATGCTGTGGCAGGGCCGGTCTCCAGCTCCCCACAGCCTGGCCCTGACGGGCCACGGGCCCCGCCAAGCTGGGCCCACCCACAGGCCCACATCCCAGCCTGGCCTCAGTCCATCCCCATGGAGGTGCCCGATGCACTGGGCTGGGGCTGCCCCGGTGCCCCCCCGGCTGCCCTGCTCCTGGCTGGGGTGGTGGGACGGGCCCTGGCTGCCAGGTCCTGCCCTGACGGACCCCACAGGGAGCCCCCACCCCTCCTGGCCCCGGGCCCCAGGGAGCTGCCCTGGGTACCCTGGCAGGATGGCTGCATCACAGGGCTGCTTTCGGTTCTGCAAAAATATACCTACATTCCTCAGCCAAATTTCTTTGCAGTGTTTTTTTTTTTAATCCACAAATTGCTGTTTAAAACATAAATATGTTAGAAAGCCTGCCTTCTAGAGATAAAGAGCATATGCAAGTCAAAGCCTGAAAGGCAGAGATTTCCCATTCTTCCCCTCAATCAGAGGAACGCCAGTTGTCAGATTTTATGGACTGCTTCTTGACCAAATAGCAGGTACCTTCACAATCTGCCTTTTTAATCTATTTTTAACTTCCAACCGAAGACTTCCAGTGAGTACGTCATATGAATCACAATGTCCAAGGCTTACCTAGAGTTTCTAACACAGATTAGAGAGAACTATATGGAAAGCTGAAGCAAGTAAAAACTGTAAAATACAACAATACCCAGATGCAGCCTCAGAAGCACTGAGTGGAAGGATCCATTCCCACAGCCTGCTGTCCGTGCTCCGGCCAATGCAGCACAGTGTGTGGTTGGCCTTCACCACATGGGTCAACTTCTGACTCCGGTTCAACTTCTTCTCTGTGACGTCCCCTTCTGCAAATTTGCTGTCTACCCAGTCAGTGCCCAGGCTGCATGGTTGCATGATATTTTCCCATCACAAGTGCAAGACTTTGCATTTGTCTTTGATGAACTTCACGAGGTTTCTGCTCATGAGGATTTCTCCAGCCTATCCATGTCCCTCTCAAAGACAACCCTGTCCTCCAGCATACTGACTGTTCCTCCCACCTTGGTGTTATCTGCAAACTTGCTGAGGGTGTGTTCCACCCTATCATCCACGTCATCAATGAACATGTTAAACAGTTTTGACCCCAGTATCAGTCCCTGGGGAACATTGTTCATAACGACACCAATTGTACTACAAACTCCTTGAGCCCAGTTTTGCACCCATCTTACAGTCTACCTATGTGGAACAAACCTCAATTTGACTATTAAGTTGCTATAGGAGAATGTGCCAAAAATCTTGCTAAAGCCAAGGTCAGTGACATCTGCTGCTCTCCTGTTGTCCACAGGGCCAGCCATTTCATCACAGAAAACAGTCATGCTGATCAGGTACGATTTGCTGTTGGTAAATCCATGCTGGCCATTCCCAATTCCTTTCTTGACCTTCATGCACTTGGAAATGGCTTCCAAGACAATTTGCTCTGTAACTTTCCCAGGAACTGAGTTGGGGCCAACTGTCCTGTAGTTGTCCTGTAGATAGACCTTCCTTTATGCACTTCTGAAGATGTCTTTTTCTGGTCACTGAGGACCTCCCCTGACCATCATGGCCTTTCAAAGGTGATAGAGCCTGTTTTCGCAATACAGTTGGCCAGTTCCAAGAGCATACTGTCTGGACCTATGGATTTCTTTATGTCCAATGTGCTTAAGTAGTCTATAACTCGATCCTCTTTTACTACGGGCAGTACTTCTCTCCCTCAAACTCAATCAGTCAGCACAGAGACCTGGAGATGCCTGAGGAAATACCTACTTAGTAAAGACTGAGGCAAAGGTACTTCTTTGTGTTTTCCATGTTCTTTTTCAACCACACCATTCAGCAGCTGGCCACATTTTTGCTGGTCTTCATTTTGCTGACGAGGTACCTATAGAAGACCTTTTTACCTTTTACATTTCTCACCAGCTTCAAATTCAGCTGAGCTTTGGCTTTTTCCTGCGTGCCTGGGCAATGCCTCTGCACTCCTCCCGGGTAACCTGGCCCCACTTCTTCCACCTTCCGTACACTTCCTCTTTGTATTTAGGCTCAGTGACGTGCTCTCCTTTCAACCAAGCTGGCTCCCAGTCATGCCTGCTAGATTGCCTGCTTAAACGTATTTAGGATTTTCAGAAAAAAACTATAAACTTGTCATATACTCCAAGCATCTCAGTTATAAAATGTGTAGGTATTATCAATAGCTATTTTGAATAGCTTTGATGTGCATGAGTCAAGAATATATCTCCTTTGACATGTAGATTCATCAATAAAAAATAATATAAAAAAATGAAAACATCTAGCTAAAATTTGTCTTCTTCCTAGGCTTCTTATACTTATTTCTTACAACCAAGTCTCCAAGATTTTTTCCTGCTTCCCTTCTGTACAGATGTATGGATAAAGTAACAGGCCATCAGCCTGTATATTTATTGTGTGAGTACAAGACCATGGTAAGTCATCCAACAAGTAACACTCCTGTATAGTAGTCATCTTAACTATTTTATTGACTATTAGAAATTCAAATTGCTTAATTGTTGTATCTTTATTAGTCATCTATTTAATTTTATTCTAATACATCTTTTATTCTGATACATTTTGTATTCTAATACACCTAATGTTTCTTAATATATCTAATATGGTCTAATACATCTTAGTACAGATACAAGAGTTGTGCTCATAAAAACTATTGAATCACAGATTGGTAGAATCATGCACATTTTTATGCTTCATTACAACCATTGTAACTCATACACAAATTACCTCCTCTCATTTACTGCTATAACTGCCGTGTAAAACAAAAAAAACCCTGAAGACAGTTACAGGAAAAAATGGAAATTGCAAAGAATTTACTTACAAGTGTTGGAAAAGTCCTTATAAACCAAATCATATAAATCATGAGATAACACATAATTATCTTTCAGCTCTATTATTGTCTGTGTTTATGGCACGAAGGTTATTTATCCTATGAACTGTAAAACTCTTTAACCATGCGTTCTGCCTTCCATTATCTCCTCACACGTCACAGACTGAGCAGGAGGAGGATGTGTCACTGTGTAAGCTACCCAGGTAGTATTTAGGTAAGGACAGCAACTGGGAGGATTAATTGTTCATACGTGATGTGTGGTGACTCAGTGCCTCTGGTTTGGAAGTACTCCACCTTTGCGATGAGAGAACGCCAGAGAAATCGCCTCTCCCATCTGAGTGCCCATGGCATGTAGCTTCATAATTACGGTCAGACTTGCATTCTGCTTTTGGTTCTGTTGTGTCACATTGGCCCCTAATCCCAACAGTCCCAGAGCAGTAAAGGAAGATATTTAGCCTAACCACCCTGTTCCCAAGACTGACACCGATTTATTACTGTGTCATATGTAATTTCTTTAAAAGGTACTTACATATGTGGGTTGCAAAATATTACAAAACCCAGATACTT
Organism: Gymnogyps californianus; assembly: GCF_018139145.2. Taxonomy (NCBI): domain Eukaryota; kingdom Metazoa; phylum Chordata; class Aves; order Accipitriformes; family Cathartidae; genus Gymnogyps; species Gymnogyps californianus. The sequence continues at coordinate 95,180,538 of NC_059473.1, read as the reverse complement.
TCACAAGGTAAGCTTGTAGCTGCAAGTCAACTCAATGTGTGAGCTAAAAGACATATGGATGAATGAGTCAGTCTTCTGAATCCCCTCTATTTCCATCACGGGAGAGTCATTGCCAGTCAGCCTAAAGATGCCTCATTTGGATTCCCATTGCAGGTCTTGAGGCATTAATGAAACTGTTTAGTAAATGAATATTAGTAGATCCAGTCTTTCACCCCTGGATGTGCTTCAGTAAAGATCAAAGATATGGAAAACACAGAGACAGAAATCGATTATCATCAGATGTATTAATGGCTGACTTGTTGAAATGAAAATTTAAAAAATTAATAAAGAAAATCTATGTGTTTGTGAGCTGCAGTGGGTATCTGAGACCCACCAATAAGGACAAAATTTTTCATATGCACTCTTAAGAAATCCATGAAGAAATTATTTCTGGAGTGTTAGTTATGGGTTTGTTATGTATTTATATTTATGATTATAGGTGAATCACTCTGAAATGTATTCACATATTGTCCAGATCATACAACAGAAAATATATATTAGGATAAACACTGATAAGAAAATAGACAAAATTATTGAGGCCACCAAAAGTGTAGGCTATGTTCACCCACATCTTTCTCTACTTGCTCATAGTGATGCATCTCAGATCTCGTCACCCACTATGCACACAGCTGGGGTACATCAGCCCAAGCTGTGGATTCTCCTGGAGGAGTCAAGGACCTGAAGGTTCAATGTTGCAATTATTTCCCAGAAATCATGATCCTGAACAGTGCCAAAGTGCATGTATTGCTTTCGGGAGCAGAGGGTAGATCTGTATTCATGTTATGAAATCTCAGAGAGAATATGCATATATACACACTCCAGCAGGAAGCTGGATATCTTGAAGATGCATCAGGTAGAAGTAAGGCAGATTTCTAGCCAGTCTCCTCCTTGCAGGATTAATACTCTATTTCTTCTTCCAAGTATTGAAGTAGGAGAAATTGTTGACAGCAGAGAAAATTACTAAACTCTTGAGCCCTTTGTCAGTAACTTCACAGGGTTTGATCTGCAGAGCTTATGGTGGTGTAGTTCATTGCAGGTTGACAATGGGACATTGGCACCTTGTCTGTGTCACCTGGGAAGGAGCTGGTGCAGATGGGGAGCAGCCGCCGGGGTGGCACACGGAGCCCAAATGCCTGGAGCCTCAACCTGCACCAGCACATGCTAGGCATTTGGTCCTGCTGCTACTCTGCAGTGGGACAACGCTTGCTTCCTAAAATTAGCACCTGATTTCCATCCTGGACTCAGTGGTGCTCCACATTGCTCAGAGAGCCTGACACTTCCAGGGAAGGCTGATCCTGCCATGTCTGTGCAGGACCAAGAACACGCATGAACAGTAAACCTGCTGATCCCAGAAAGTGCCAGAATGATGACATGTGCACAATTAACTCATCTGGTTGAAAGAGCGACGATGGTGTGAAGCATCTTGGCTGGGATGGTGCTGTGCCCTGTGGCAGTAGGGCCAAGGGCCAAGTTTACCTTGCAGACTGACTTGCACAGTGCCTGAATGCCCCCAGGGACATAATCTTGATACTCATCAAGTACTCATCAGGAAATACACTTGTAAGGAATTCCATAAAATTATACTCTTCAGGACACAAGTCAATTATTAAACAAAAGAAGAAAATAAGAATAATCCCTGGCTATTGGGTGCTAAGGTGCTGCATAAAGCTTTCAAAATTCTGCTGCTGTTTTGGTGCGTGCCATTTGCTAACATTGTCTAAGGTACAGAGGAGGTAGGAACCAGAGTCTGAACCCAATGCTGGGTCCAAATAGCAGTAGTTTCTAGAATTCAGGCTGTTTAAGCAAGTTATGGACTCAAAATCCGCTCAAAGTCTATTGAAAGGTTTTCTTTGTTAGGATGCCTCAAATTCCCAGTAGTGCCAGTTTCTCTATGTTTTCTGGCTGTACACATTGTTCTTAAGGGTCCATTTTCCCTACTCCGATTCTCTCTTGCAGGAGAGTTCCACTGACTTGGAGCTTCCAAACCAGTTTGTCATCTCTCTCAATTCTGATACTAACTTAGTTTTAAGGGTAAGTCCTGTGCAAATAAAAATATTTCGTTGTAAAAACAGAGAAGATAGAAAGTTGCTGATATGGTTCCATCGTTTTCTAGAACAATCATTGCTTTTGGTCTGTCCTACTGGACAAGTCCCTCTTTAAAGTCTTCATATGCTTATACTCACCACCAATGCTCCTTGTGCTTACCTCATGCGTGTGGTGGTTGTTTCCATCTACGCCAGACTTTCAGAGATTACTGGATTTTGACTTGACTGTTCAGATGTCGTTAATAATGATAAACAGCATGGGGTAACCTCAGAAAAACATCTAAATACTCCTTGTTGCCTGAGGAGAATACGTTAGAGAGCTCTGGATTTCCCCAGAAATTCTATGTGTTTCTTCCACTGGGCCATGAAAGTCTTCATGACAAATGCAGATATTTTTTTGATAGGTGTTACATGCACTCTTTTAAAAGAAACTGAATATATGATTTCCAAGAAGAAAAAGAAACTGAACACATCATCTTTGGTAATCAGAATGCAGCTTTTAAGCTGATAAATAAAAAAAAAAGGCACAAGTGATCTCGAAAATTGCACCTGAAACATTTTTACACATGGTCGTTATAAATACCATGCAAGATTCTGACAGTGCACAAGACGAGAGAAAGAAGTCTCTCTTTTTTTGCATTTACTTCATGCAGTTGACAGTATTTAGCTGACTGCTTTTCCCTCGTGAGGCCAGATCAAGCAGATACTTGCTTAATTTTACAGACATGAGTAACTAACTCCACTTGCTTCAGCACCACCAAGCATTACAAAACCAGGGTTCGCACCAGCTTGTGGATGATAATGTGGATCACCTTTGCAGCAGGTCATGAATGACACTGTAAAATCAGAGAACTGCTTAAGCAGACAGCATGTCTTTTTCAAGCCAGTTTAAGTGACCATCAGCCAGAGCTGCTCAGGGCTTTCCTCCCAGCCCACGCACACTCTGCTGCACTGGCAAACCACTTGTTGGACACAGACAGTTTGTATAAAGAACCAGTAGAAAACTATTTGGTTTATACTTTTAGTAAGAGCCATTCTCTGATCATTTATTTCCTGGGATGAGCTGCCCATGGAAGCAGGAGGAGCCAGCACTGTGGATGATGTGGGGTGAGGGGTATTTATGGCTTTGGGAGAGGAGAGTAGGAATGTAACAGCCCTACCTGAGGTCAGTTTAAGTTGCTGTAGTACCACACCCAATAGGCAAAAATATTACCTGAAATTACTTTCAACTATTATTAAACTTGATTAAGTTCCATACTGACAGTTTCTCTGAAATACCAGCTGGCTTCTTTCTCTTTCCCCGTCTATAGAAATGATTCTGAGATGTTAATACAATGAAAGCAAACATGCTGAGGGGAACATTAATAGGCTCATGAATACAAAAAAACCCCTCCTCTCTTAAAAGCTCCAGGCTGTTCTAGTGGTAGTGAAGAAGTGGTTTGGGTTTTGTTTTGTTGTTTTTACAAGGCAGACTACAGTATTAAAATAAGCAGATCCATCAGGGTGCATGTGTCATAATGTATCTCTGGGGTTTAAAGCATGCAAACAAGTAAAGTAGTTTCTTGACCTAACAGTGTTCTTTCAATTTTACACTAACTTTGATTTATAAGAACCAGCTGTTTTGGCTCCAAGGCACAGTTAGAAATTATTAAGCCATTTAGCAAAACTTGAAATGACTACATGAAGCACAAAGCAGGAAAGGACCCGGGGTCTGGGTCTGAAAGCCAAAGGGGTTTTAGATGCCTTAAATCAAAACTCAGTCAACAGTACCCTCTGAACCCCCACTTTGCTTCAGTGTGTTTTCTGCCCAAAAGACTATTTATTCTACTAGAATCCATGAGTGCCTAAATTTCTGTCCTAAAGGCCTTCGTACAATCCCCTGCGCTCCTCCACACTTAAAACTCACTAAGACTTACAAAACAGGCTGTCCTCTATCTATCTTAATGCATGACCCATCTGAAAGTCATTCTCAAAGCAGTGTCAGTGTTTTTTTTCTAAGTCTTAATACTTGTGCTGCCTAGCCTAGATGCTCTCCTTCTTAGCTTGCTGGGTTCTTTCAATCCTGTTTTTAGGATCTACATAAGCACCTACAGGCTGAAAGTGGGGCTAATGCAAAATTTGGAGACCTAAAGTCAAGGAGTAGGTAATCCCCACCAATCTTTTTATTTGTCCAAAAGTCTTTGGGCATGTCTATTTCCACCAGAACAGTTCCTGAGGCACCTATAGTTGTTACTTTTTGTGGACTAAACTGTGCTTCTCATTACCTAAAACTGTTTGGATCCACCTGCTCGTAGTCTTTCCATCTAAGTCCCAGTCCAGTAGGCAGGTGCAGAAGATGTTTGCTAGAATCACTTCTCTATCTTACATCAAACATTGTTAAAAGTTGCCTTATTAAAAGCCCTTCTGTGGCTCTGGCCTCTGATCTCTCAGACATCAGTAGTTTTCACGTCCAGACTAGGCTTTTTTTTTTTTTTTTTAATGTTACAAAAGCGTGTTTTTGTCATGTTCTTAGTCTTGGTTTTCTTGTATCATTTGACTTCCAGAGAACAATTGGCAACTGGAAGACAGTGCTTCCAGTATAAATATTTCTCATAAAATTATGTCCTTTCTTCACTGTTTCATTTCTCTTTGACACCCTTCAGGTACATTATTTCCCCCCCTCTTGATTTTCCTTTAAATGCATCTTCCTTAAAACATGGCAACACTGCCAAGACTCAGGGTTCCCTTGCTTTTCTTCACACTGCATTGTACCTACGATTTTAGGCACTCTCATAAAACAGAAAGAGTATTTGTGCTGAAGGGTAGAGACCAACAGAAATATGGATGTCAGAATTGCGAACAGAAATCTCATCAGGAATCAAATCTTCCTTTAAATGCTCTCAGAATGAGGTACAACACACTGAATGAGGGGGACAATACCTGTTGTCTAACCATGCTGTACACTTTCCTGAAGGCTTTAATAAGCCTTTTGTTGCCTCCAAATCCAAGCTATTTCAGTTCAGCTTTCAAAACCAAATATGGTTTCTCATACATTTATGTGACTTCACAGTGCTTGGTTTAGGTCTCGGCTACAGGCAGATTAGCAATTCTAATGCTACAAGGACAAAAAACATGTATGCAGGCAGAGAAGGTTAAAATTAGATGGGTTGTTTGTTCCTTGTCCCATGCTGTTGTAGATTGCATTGGCTTCACGTATGTTATACTATAAAAAGATTAATCAAAGCTAATGAAAGGAAAATAATGAAACTTTAATACACTGGAAAGGAAAAATAACTGTGTAACCTTAACAGTCCAAGCCTTACCCTCAAGCACAATTTTTTTGTATCTTTTTATTGGCGTTTTGCCCACTTTATAAATAAAGTTATAGCATGTCTTTAGGGAAAGCAACTAGTTTACAAGATTACAGCATTTAATTATATGCCAAAAAAGAAAGAAATAAGTGAATATAGTAGAGTAAAATGCTTCCATGGAAAGGATAAATGGTTAAAATGAGTGCACATGATTATCCACGAAAACCTATGTTTGAATCACAGATTCTATTAATAAAAGAGATGTGTACAATAAGACCAAGCCATCATGACATATGATTACATTAAACAGATACAGTACATCTTTCACAGCAGCTGTAGTTTATAGTACTCAGGAGAAATAAGTGGACTTTTTAGTAGACTTTTCAGATGATGACTCCATCTTTCTCTGTTGGCCTTTATATAGCTGATGAGTGAAATGGTGGTAAAAGAATCCTGGATAAATCTATGAGTAAGTACCAGACCCAGGTTTGCTCAGAGCATTGAGAGGGATCGGGGCAGAATCTCGACTTGGCAGAATACTAGCTGCTTGATAAGGTTGATTTAGTTAGAAAATAGTTCTCAAACATTAGGGAAGATTGTTCACATTCCCATCCTATATGTAAAAAAAGCAAACAAAAAAGTGGTTTGAGATGATAGTATCGTCTAATTTTCTATCATCTTTCCTGAACTAAAAATACTGGCATTATATTGTAACTCTTGCAATATATGGATTTTATTAGCATTTGATTAACACACAAAAAAAAATGAAGAATAGTTTATGTGATTATTGGATGATAGTTCAGAAATCAGGTGTTAAAGTATCTTTGATAGTTAGCTATAAGATTTTTTTTTCATACCAATATCAATTTTCACTTCAGCAGAAAAAGTGCTGGACCAAATGTTTTAATGAACAATTTATTTGCCCAAAAAATTAGTTTTGGCCAAAAGAGTGTTTTCTAATGTAAAAAATGAATAGTTAGTTTCAGAAATACAGAAACACTTTGCATAAACATTTTAAAATTATTTTATATCTTGTTACTCTTCATTTCCAAAAACATTCTTTCTTTAAGAATGTATCAAAATTTACCAACAAAAAAATTAATAGTAGGAAATGATCCACAACTAAAAGTACCATTTCATATTCAGTTAAAAGAATAATTTTGAAGTGAATTCTTTAAAATTTAAGGATTTTTTAAAAATCAAAAACAGATAAGCATTTCTGTTTCACTTGACCTGTAACAAAAATTTCCAGTTTCTCTGGTTAGTGGAACAAAAAAGTACTCAGGAATTTCTACTGTGTGCTTCACACTCAACTATTACAAAAGAAGGGAAACATGTTTCATATGTCTTACATTGGTGATTCACTGGTAAGCTTTTAAGAAAAAAGATAGACAGTATAATATAGCCAAAAAGCAAATACAGTTTACCAACATAAGGATTAAGGATGTAAGAATAATGTAAAATTAGTAATGTAATTTTTCTTAGAGTTCTTGGAAAGATATTAATTCATTAGCAAAACAGAAGTTGCAGTGCAGTTGGTATGTGATAAACATAATGGAAATAATTGGAGAAGTTATTGACGATACTTTGCAGCGGTTGGTCAGAATAAAGGTAATAATGTTGTTAAATCATATGTTTATTCATATTATAATAAATTAATATAAAAATGCAAAAAGAAAACAATTTTATTCCAAGGGCCAGCAACCACATTCTCTAAAATCTACATTTTATGTTTCTGGTGATACGGATAGGAATGAAAGAAAGACGGAACTTTATTTACCCACTGAATACAGACATTTTCATTAATTGAATATTTACCCTTCCAATGCTTGGCAAAAGCATTAGAAAACTCTGTATTTTTCTTTTCACAAGGATGAATCATTTATTTGAAAAAATATTTTTCATTACATTTATAAATGGGCTACAAGTAAACTTTATTTATGCATTTACTTCTGGCTTTTTCTAGTAGGTGGAAATAGCCAGCTATTTCTGTCCAAAGTCTACATTTAATCAGAAAGTAGAGTCAGAAGAAGGGCTGGCTGTGTTCAGTGTAGTGAAAATTCAAGTTCATCACTGAAGTTCAGTTTCCAGTAAGCGAACAGATGAATAAACTAGTTTCATGTAAAAACAAAACAAAATGAATAAAGCAGAGTGGGCATCCAGAGAAACTCATTTATCCCATTATAGGCTGCACCCAATCCCTTTATAAAGACTTCTCCCTGAATAAAAGTTGTAGGTCTTGCCTGAACAGCTAGAGATTTTAAGGAAAAGACTGAAAAGGATTCACAGTGAGAGGAAGAAATTGGAAAGGGTCAGATTTGTGTTGAAGAAAAAGAGGTTTATTGAGTTTGCGTCACCTGACAGAAGAGATCTGCTTTTTTCTACAATGTTCAGACAGTGCATGGTAATGGTAGAGGATATTACAGATTGTTCCCACTGCCTGTTTTATATGATATGAACCTAGATCCTTACTCAAGTGGACTCTTCCGAGGCTCGGGAGGAAGGTGGGATCTAAAGGTGAGTAATGATATCTAACGTAGACTTCAAACTGAACTCCTGACATGCTGAGTGGTTACCATCCAAAACCACCACTTACATGGGTAATGAAAATAGCGTGAAAATATACTTTTACCCATAAATACACGTAGTGGGTTTTAAACTGAAAATGGGAAACTGCTACAGGGATCGGATTAATAAAATGAGGAAAACTTGCTGTCCTTTACAAGACTACAGTAAGCTCTTTCTAAAATATCCTGTCTTGAATAGTAAACAGTTTCAGAAGCTTCAAAAATGTCTAAACAAGAAATGGGAAATCTCAGCGATTTAGAAAGGAAAAATAATGGTAAGAAATTACTTAAAAATTTATTGATCAATAAACTGATGACAAAGTCTTCAACTGCACATATCATGTTCCCTACTTCCAATTCCATTACATAATCAAGTCAACAAATCTTAAAATATGTGCATGGTCAAGATTAGCAGATGGCCATCTTTCTCTGCTCAGAAAATGCCTTAAAAAGCTGGTCTCTGAATAGCAGTTGGCAGGGAAAATATGCAGATGGCAGAAGTAACTTTAATATACATCCATTACTGATATTAAATTAAATGGGATAGATAATTACACAGCTTAATCACTGATGATTAATTGCAAACAACAGACATAAAATGTATATATTTCATATGCTAGTTCTTAAAGTGGACTGCTGAGGCAGCTAGGCATTGAATAAAAAGATTAAATCACACATTAGATATGCTGTTGGCAAAAACAAAATCAAGGAAAAAATCCATAACTAGTCAATCAGCTGCTCAATAAAATAAGCTTCTGTTGCACTGTGCCCTGCAGGTCAGTAGTCTGTGACTCTGATGGCATGTCAAGAAGAGTGATCTGCTTCAGCTGAAAAGAAGTCTGCACAGGTCACACAGCATTCAAGCTTAGAAATTAGTCAGAAGAGTATCTAAACAAACCTGAACTGCCTTTGCCAGGGCAAATGCTATCATCATTGAAATATAGCCAGTCTGCTTTAAATTTAGATCCCTTTTTCCCTCAGACAAACAGGAGATAATCTGTATTGTGTACCTTACGGGCATAATAAAGAACTTGATGATCAAGCACACATCAGAGAGCTGAAGTAGCTTTAGGCTACCTTTGCGTCCTTCTCAGCTTGGACTATGAAAGTATGGCAGTGATTCCTAACACCATTCAAAATGGTCATGGAGGCCATTAAGTTACAAGTTGCATTCTGGGCTGTCGTATCATCTATAGCACTATGTCTGCACTGCAGAGCAAACAGACTTCCATCCTTCACCTCGAACTACTGGCCTCCACACCAACGCTACCTCATGCCAACATCACACGCTCCTTTAGGGTCCTCAGTGTCCTCCTCCAGGCTGCTATTAGCGGTCTCAAAGCTTATGCGTCCCTCTGACCCTTTAATGTGATGGAGTTCTTTCCCAAGATTGCTGGATCTACACACAGATCAAACACAGCGTCAGCATCTAGGTGATGCTTCAGCTAAAATAATTTGCTTTTCTGACGAGAGGCTCGTAAACATGGAGGGATGATAGTTAGAACCCAGGGGTCACATACACAGAAGATATTAGAAGGGAAAAAGATGGCCAGTAAAACTACAAGTAAAAAAAAAAAAGAGATAGCCTAGTAAAGAGCAACCATAACCACTTCTGTGCGTTACTGTTAGCGAATTTCCTATACTTTTGGTTAACAGTATCAAGAACAGAGGCAATAATAGATTCTGTATGATGCATTTTAATATTTTTATTTATCATCAGTCCTAAATATTATTGCAATCGCAATTTCACGCCCTATTCTCTACACCCTTACTTAAATACATGTTAATAGAGAACAAGGGAAAACGTGGGGGGAAAAAAACAATGCATTTTGCTAACCTTTTATTAGAGGAAAGTTCAAACCAATATGCTAAACAATGCCACGTTTTCTTTTCCTGTAAGGATGTTCAGCTTTCCCTCTAACAAGCAAACGTTAACTATACTCATCAAAAATGGACCTTATGTGTCTTCACTGCTTTATTTATTCTATCAAACGACTCATCTGTGGCACAGTAATTACTGCAGTATCTGAGCACAGCATAAGCAATGGCAGCTTTACTCTGGTGTGATGAACAGCGCATTGATCAGTGATACGTACCTCAGCCCAAGTCCATTTCAAATGTTTACTCACAGCTTCCTGATCAGCAGCCTCAATTATTAGTTCTGTTGTAGCTACAGCAGTTACATATTGCAGTCCCTGAATATTTATCAACAAATATTCCTATCCTGGTCCCACAGGAGTCATGAGTCTGAGTTTAGGATTCTTCTTTCAAATAAAACTCTAAAAAGGCAGAGGTATGAATGAAGATAGTGCACACGGGAACTGCCAGCAGAAAAAGATAGTTCAGATACAAAGAGCCACAGTATTTACCTGTCTACTGACAATGTATTCTTCCTACGGGAAAATCAGGTTTCAGTCATTGTAACACTAACAATCAAACCTTTCTAAATAGTAATGAAGGCAAAGACACGACCCTGCTTCAGGTTTAATCATTTTTTGGTTTTGTTTAATTGTAGTATCTAGGCCTACCTATTTTGAAACAATGGCTTTCCAAAACATTTTACATATTTGGAAAACAGTGAAATATCTTCACTTTCTCAAATTATCATCTCATAGCCATTTTGTCTATTCTTGTTTTCTATTCCCTATCAGTCTACCCAGATTTACAATAAAAAGTTTCCTTGAGAAACTTCCCTTGAGAAATGCCAGGAAGATTGAATGTACCCAGACTAATCAGGAGAGTAAGATTAAACCACCTCCACAAGGTTGGCAGGACTCTAGTTTTGAAGGAAGATACCAGCTCAGAATTTCAAAACCAGCTGGCTTATTGAACAGTTTTACTCTAAAATGCCAGATTGACAAGTTTTGTATGTGATTTCAGTGGATTTCAGCTGGCCAACAGGACCTGTGGCTTATAGCAGTACTGCATAAGAGTAATTGTACCTAAATGACATATTTTTCTGGCATACTATTGTAGTGTGACTATTTCTTCAACTGCCAGATGATAGGAAAAGAAAATTGGGGATATGGAGAGGAAAAACAGAAATGGGTATTTAAATCCCTTGGACCGTATTATCTGTCTGACATGTTAAGACAACATATATCTGTGAAATCTGAATTTCATGAAAGTTACAGCAGCTTTGCAATTTAATTTAATCTTTATGATTGGTGAGGACAAAGCATGTTACCAAATGTATTTATTTCTCAAACAGTGATTTATTTTTTGTGACTTCTCAGCATAAAGGAGAGATACAATTTGTGCCTATGGACCTGAAAAAAAAATTTGTATTTGTCTTGAGAATAAAATATATTTGAGGGTATTCAACTTGACTTATTTAAACTGGCTCTACATATTATCTCTATGACACCTTTATATAATTTTGCCTCTGAAATTTATAATACATACAAATTTCCATGAAAAGTTTTATTAATAAGACAATCTTTGTGATTGATAACCAGTTTCACTAAAGAGCATTAACGATTTTCTGCAGAAACAGATAGCAGTGATCAAGTGTAATTTAAAAAATTATGAATTAAATCATTATGAGTTAACCTTAGCCATCCAGAATTTTGATGTAAGAACTCTATTAGGGAAGTGCATTGATTTAATTGCACTTTTTATACTTTTAGTCAAAATGTCAAAGGTATGCTCTGAATTGTATATTATCTGAGGGCTTGATTACTTGATTGTTAATAATTGTATCACTCATCTGGAAATAAACTCTTCTGACATTTAGCTTTACTCTGTTTGCTTTTTAAAGTGAGACATGATTTAGCTAAGGCAAAGAAAAGAATATGAAGTAGGAAGCATATGGAATTAATTATTTACTGTGTAAAACTACATTTACAGTAAACTGTCTCAGTCCAGATCAGCTGGGGTTTTTAAACGCTTACTGGCTATGGCTGTGGATGATGCCCTTTTTGGATTCACCATCTGCCCTGGTGTATGAGATGATCGCTGTGCTCTGCCCTCTGCTCTGCCTGCCCTCTGTGCTTGCTCCCACCCCTGCCGATCTGCCAAGAGAGCTCCTCACATTTCACACAGAAGTTCCAGTTCAGCAATGACTGTTCGAATAGTTCAAGCTAACAGTTTAAGCCACCGCATTGTTTGGACTAATAAAAAGATGCAATGCTAATAATATATTACTTAAGCTAATACATGTCACTGCAAATGAAATGGATTGAGAAGTCCTCACGTGAGCTATTGCTGCTGAGCATAGCAACTTCTTACGCAGAGAGGTTTTGGAAAGGATACATACCCATAGCTAAGCTTTTAGGTAGTCTTCAGGGTTCAGTGTGGATAGGTCATACTCTGGCTAAATCATGTCTTTCAGTGATGATGTTCCCATCTAGACATAAAATGCTTTGATCATACAAAACCTGACAACGTTGTGCAAGAGCTAGGTCTGAGCTGGCTCCCAACGTGAAGAGCAGAGCACAAATCCTGACATGCTCTGGGTTCCTCTATACTGGATGCCTAACCATGCCGCATCCAGGCTAGTTTCTGCTGCTTTGACCTGTCCAGGCTTGTTCAGCAAATGGAGACTGAATCCAGGAGAAACTGGGCTGAAGGCCTGCTGACAGCACAGATAAAATTTCATCACTGGATTTGGTTGCAACACATACTTTGTTTGGGGTAATATCTTCATCATGATAATAAAATTCCATTTGGTACTCGAGAGTAGACTGTCAGTAGTTATCATTGGGCCTGGATAAACAATTTTCCAAAATAATTCCCTATCAGGTTACAAACAGATTGTATTCTATTAATTTCACTGTTTATTGGCTAATACTAGCAAATAGTTTCTCTTTCCTGGGCAATTAGGGGAAAAAAGTGATTGTAACATACCATTTTTCCTGTCACTGTAAGTTGTTCCTGCATGGACAGACATGATAGAGGGGAAACATTGCACTTGTGTCCTTAAAAATACTACTCCTAATATTTTATGTAGCAAATTATAAATATTAATAAATTGTCTCAACTAAGCAAATTGAGTGTCTGCCGACCCTTTTAGTCATGCCTCACTTCCCACAAGAGCTCACTTGATTAAGGATCTTCAAGTTTCATCATGATGCACGCCATCCAAGTCCGAGGCAGGGAATGCCTCATGCCTGATTGCCAGTGCAGAGCTCCTCACTGCAGCGCTGTGCCTCACAGTCTGAGAGGTGCAGAACTAATGAGTTGTTTTCCAGTAATGTTTAGACACATCATAGCAAATTATTGCAATTTAAATATTTCCTGTTGTTATGCTGAACACTACGGACGTGCAGAGTGTCAAACAGACAATGGATGTGCTGATTCTCCTGTTCCAAAGTGCTGATCCCACATTCATCCCTCAGCGAGAGGCTGGTGCGGCACTACCACAGCCTATTTGAACACTGTTGATAATTTAAATGCAGTCAGAGCCCAGATAAGATAAGAAAATGGGCAGAGTCATATTTCCAGTTGCTGCTTTGCAAATCACAAAGCAGAATCTGTTGTTCAAAAGGGGGGGGGAAAAACCAACAAAGCAATTAAAACGGAAAGGAAAAACTAGAACAGGTATGGCCAGGTCCCAGAATTACTGCGTCTGTCTGAGCTCAAGTGCCAAACTTATTACTTGGACATGGTCTCAAAGGTGCTGTATGCCACCCAGCAATTTCTGCACTGCTTCCTCCTGCTGCTGTTCTCCTTCTCCCAAGACCATGTGGGTCAGAAAATCAGGCCCAAGGTTTTACTTACGGAAATACAGGAGGACGTATATTAGAACAGACCAATGATACACATTGTTGAATATATTACTCTGGTTTTCCACCTGTACTTAATGCTTCAAAGCTATCTTTAAAGAACTCGGACTACACTTATCCAACTTAGCAATATTATGGCATGGGTAAAATTTGTTCCTGATACTGTGAAGTTTGGGGATTTTAAAATATGTTCTAGCTGCTGAAAATCTATGCACTTTTTGTATTCATAAAATAAACTCTTTTCCTGTTAATGGAGACCAACCTCCATAGCAGAAGTAATTCAAAATACACTGTGATCATGATCCACAAGAAAACAAATACAGTAATTAAAATAACCCATAAAAAGTGAGAAGAGAAATTTAGTGGTTATAGTAATTTCTCTATGTTTTATATAACTGTTTAACATACGCTTCCGTAAGAAAAAATACTGCACATTCAGAAGAGCTTTATCATGTATTAAAAACAAACTATAAAGCTGGAAAATGCCATCTGAGGAAATATGACTGCTGGATCTTAGGCATGCTAAGAAAAATGCAGTTTATAACGGAGTGGCTTATTATTCACAATAGTTTGGGTTTATCATTAGGAGCTGCCAAACGGGGTAGTCCAGCAGAGGCAAGGCTGCCCCAGCCTCACGTCCCCGGGGGCTGCCAGTAGCGGGGCTGAGCACATACACCCGACAGGCTCGTGCCAGGGCACTAATGGGCCTGACTGTCCCTGCCCGGCCCCCCCCGGGGTGCCCCCCACCTGCCCATGGACCTCATGACAGCCCGGGGAGGTGCGCAATGCCCAGGGCCGGGGCTGTCCCAGTGCCCTCTGGCTGCCCTGCTCCTGGCTGGGGCGGTGGGACGGGCCCTGGCTGCCAGGCCCTGCCCTGACAGACCCCACAGGGAGCCCCCACTGCTCCCGAGGGAGAGCCCTCATGGGGAGGCCAGGGCGGAAGCCCCATTTCCATGACTAGATTATGGGGCCCCCACCCGCTGCGGTTCCTCTGTGCCTCATTTTGTTTGTGAAGATGAGCCTTTAACCTGACACTCGCAGCCAACGAACCCCACAAAGCAGGAGTGGCACTGGGGAACCGCAGTGAGACGTGTGACCTGCTGTGGATACCTCTGCGAGCCTCAGTTTTGTTCAGGCAGCGCTGCAACCCCACAAGTCTGATGGCAAAGCTATTATGGCTTATAAAACATCCTGTTAATTCCAGTTATTCATGGGTCATTCATATTTTCATAGCACTATTTTCAGGAATATTTGGATTATGTTATTTTGCCTACAGCACGGTCTTCTTTCCTTTTTCCACTAAGCATTAAACTTTGAGCCTTCTACAGTTCAAAGGCCAGATTTTTTTAAAAGGCCACTGAAATCCTTGCTGCATGCTGTAGGTGTGCACGCAGGTTTACACATGACGACATGGTGTCAGAGGTGAAGAATGAAGTAACTGGTACTTGTCCATGTATTTCAGTGCCTTGGCTTAGCTAAGTGAAACGCCAAGGTGCTATAGCTGGCACTACTGTCATTGCTCACTCTCACAGGGTTTTTGTGGTAACTGTTCTGATCTTTTTGTCCTGTTTTACCTGGTGTTTTTGATCATGAAGTCATGACAATCTCACCATCTACTTGCAGTACATCATGTTTGTGGCTTTTGTGTTACGGATGTAAGCTGGAAGCAGTGATTCCTAAAGGTTCAAAACCTGGGGAAAAAGGTTAATGTGGCACACAATAGTTTATTTTGTTAAAACCTCAACATTTTTAAAAGGTCAGTGTTGGTAATTTAAGGAACACGTATTTCAGGAGGCAAACAAGGGTTTTCTGCTTCCCTTCCTACCCATTTCCATATATAACAGCCAATAAAGAGGCCGAGAAGCATAGGATCCATCAGGTGAATTTTTCATAGGCATAGAGGAAACCACAGTACTCGGTCCATTTACAAGGAGCAGATACCAAAAGATGAACTGAGCAGGAAACAGTGGTAGAAGAAAAGAAACACCTTACAGAAGAATGAAATCTCTGCTCCCTGAATGATTGCTGGCCATATGTATTTGGGTCTGTGTTCTCCTTTCTTTTGTAAACCTTGTGTTCTTGACCACCTCACTCCAAAGTGAAGAGGACCTTACACAGTAGGACTAAAGGGAGCATCAGCTCTGAAAAGAAAGTAACTGAAAACCTTCTCCCATTCCCCCCTCCCTCCCTCCCTCAGAAGACATTCTTGTGCTGTATCTGAGTGAGGTTCTGACAATTGGCCTCCCCCTTGGAGTTTAACTGAAAATGCACACTAAGAGTCATTTAATACTAATTGCAGATTATTTAAGGCATGGTGACCTGATCCACTGCAGAAGGATCACATCATTAATGTAAGTGCAGTGATCGATATCAGCACTCTGTATCTGCATTTGGCTGTAACAAGCAGTTCAGCTAAGAGAGTGCATGTTCTCTAACCCGTGGTATCATCGTTCATTGCCTTGCTCTAGATTAACACTTGTGGAGTGCTCTCAGCCAACGTATCTTAAGCATTAAAACATGAAAAGGTCTAAGACTCGGAAACATCTCCCAGAACAACTCAAGCTGATGTGGCAGGTAAGGCACACTGAAGGTCTGTATTCTTCTCCCTTTCATTCCTTTCTTTTGGAAATATCACAGTGAAAATGGGATACGAGCAGCAGTGGGGTCCTGAAATTTCTGCAATGCTGAAACTTTTGTGGGGTTTAACCATTGTGCCAACCACTGCTCAGAAATGTGTTGCTTTCACTCTGTGGAGCCTGGCAAAACAGAAAGAAATGAATTGGCCATGAATTGAGTGTTGGCAATTCAATCATTGGCCCAGCAGTCACAGGTGTTTTCAAGGCAGCTCGTGCTGTGCTGTCCACAAGCATAGTCAAAACCTGAAATATTCCCCAAATAGTTGTCTTTAATTGGGTTTAAATGGATGGGTTATGGACTGAATGGGTATGTATCACCAGATATGAAACAAGCAAGCACATTAACAGAAAAAACATTCAGAAACTTGGGGGCTACTGTTCCGTGTGAATGGATTAGCGGGATACTGGATGCCTTCATTATCCAGAGATCTGTTACTACATGCATGCCAATATTTTGTTCTCTCTTAGCAGCATCATAAACGATGTGTCCATGCCAACCCTGGTTTTAGGCGACCCAAAGAACCATCTGCTGCCTTGATTGCAGACGCCTTGTCCTGACATGTGCCAGCAGGACAAGTGGCAGCGTAATAGCGCTCGGAGCACTGTGGTGGAATGTGATCCTTGCCAACTGACAACAAAAGGGGCTGTTTCTTGTTTGGATACTGGGCATGTTTTCCTCTTCACAATATCTTTGGGAACAAAGAAACAGCTTTGCATACTTAAGGCTGTCAAAGGTGCATTGTCTGTCTCAGCAAAGACACAAGGAACACCTGTATGTATTTAAATTCCCAGGCTTATCAGTAACGTGTTGAAACTCGGTCAACGAGATTACATTTCACTGGTGCACTTGGCCTGTATTTAAATTCAGCATTTTTGCAGGCGTTCAATGTGAGTGAAATAGCTGTCCGACTGTGGTGAAAAATTATGAAAACATTGTGTATAACTGTGTCACATCCTCGTTTTCCATTATGTTTACCTCATTCTTTGAAGCATGTCACTAACATTGAAGGAACTGATCCTGTTGCATGTGAACGTGACAGAGGAAAATACAGTTTGGAAAGGTATAATGTAATTCCCTACTCGCAGTACACAGCCATAACTGAGAAGTAGTGACTTTTATCCATTGTGCTAGCTGAATCTCCGAGACAGTAAATTTCTGCATATTGTGAAACTTTCTAAAACAGAATTGTTTTCCCCAGGAAAGCAACTGGAAAGTTAATTATTAATTATCTGTAAGTTATCTTTCAAAAATATACATTAGTGTAATGATAGGGTTTAGATCTCAACAGGAAGAGCAGTAAGTAACTGTTTTAAATCCTTTTCAATATGCTGCAACTTCATAAATACTGTGCTGTTCAAATATGAGCATGGAGGAAAGGTCTTACTTAAGAAAGGAAGCCATCCACCTGTGCAGGCAAAACCTTCCCATGTCTTGTCATATAACTAGATATCAAGTTGCAGTGATAGTGAGACACTTTCTGTATCAAAGACACTCAGAAATGCATTGGAAATTTTTATGATCCGAGAGCTATATTTTTTTAATCTTCAGGAACAGGATGAGTAAGAGCAGCAGGGGATAATGTCTTAATACCTCAAGTATGGAAATGTCTCTAAGGACCATTACAGTAAGTCATGCTTTGCTGGGGTATGCTCCATGAAGCTTTTTATTTTTGCATTAATGCTTTCCATTAAAAGATACTATTGCATTCCACCACTGTCTGCTGCCAATCTGCAGGAAAGTTTTTCCCATCACCACTATAAGCAGAATAATAGCATGAGCAAGGAATAAAGGCCGAGCGGAGCTGGCCTATAGCGTGGGGAAAACATCCTCTGACCATTGCTGCAGCAGCAAGGGATTGTAGGACAAAACCCACCCACAAATTTCACATTCTTTGTAGAAAACAAATACAGATGAGCCTATCATACCCCATGGTGATGATCATTTTCCCCTTTTCTGCTCCCTCAAGCTCACTTACGTTCTTCCTTGTCCAAATTGAGGAAGAGATCATTTGAACCGAGAGTGATCTGATCAGCCTTTATGGGGGGCTGCACGGAAGAAGAGGTTGGGACATGTCTTTGCAGACATCCCAGTTTTGAACATGTACCCTTCATTAAATGAGGCTCATTGCTCACAGCACTATAGAGCCTGTAGCCTGGTTCAAGTTGCTGAGGCCATATTGGGTTTCTGAAGGCGCATCTACTAGCAGCAGTCCTGAGGGTGACACATTCATGTTAACTCAGTGCACATCCCAGCCAATTAGTCCCATCAGTGCTAGCTCACAGATCTCTGCACCACACAACAGTAAGTAGTATAGCTGTATCTGTATATTATAATTATTGATCTTCTAATACTTTGCATCCTCTTTAACTAATTCTTGCACTCATGTCTAGTTGCCTTGACACCATTATAAGCCCCTAAGTGTATAGACCCAATACTGGACAATCCAATGTTGCACTTTGAAGAACTAAAACCATGTTTTCTTTCTCCCTTTGGTCCAAAGTTGTATCGTGGGGTCATTTTCCAGCTAAGTAGTTGCATGGTATTATTCCTGGGTCCCTATACCAGTGCACAGGCTGGATGTACAACAACTTGTGAAAAAACACCATTTTGATCTGATTTTAGCAACAGTTAATTTGATTTAGCAGTGGCTGGATAAGCTTTTTTGGTGTCTGGCTTGTATATACAATGGTAGGGTAGCTTTGCAAGCATTCAGAAAAAGATCTGTTAATGCAGACGACTAACTGCATGATGTCTGCAAAGAAATGAACACATCTAGAAACACCTGGATGTGATGGGCTCTGTGCATAATCTGCACCTTACCTTGAGGTACTATACTTTGCAGAAACCCTTCTGGTTCATTTATCTCCTTCTACATATTCTCTGAGAGGTTAATGGCAGCCTGCTTTGGATCTGTACCAGCAGTAAAGAAAGACACCTGCTGCTGGCTGTGTTGTTCTGGGTAGGGAGTAGGATGGGGATAGCCAAGCTACTGCCCATTTCAGCTCCACCTGCTATGATAAAAATATAAAGAGATGCTTAGACCCAATGTCTGGGCAACCACAAACAGGCAGAAAACCAATTACTCTTACTGTCTTGTCTAGACAATAGTAAAAGCCATAATCTTGCCTGGAACTCTTTTGCTTACCTGCAAAAATATATTATTTTTTCCGTAGTACCACTTCAATCATCCAAAAGATCTGGCAATTTAAAAAACTGCATTCATGGATGAGTTTTATTTGCTTTGTAGCTTTCTCAGCTTTTGGGGCTCATGTTTTCCAGCCTATTTCTATAAGTCTAAGAGCAGAGACATTTGGTTTAATGAGAATTGACACTACCTAAGACTCTGTGTTTATATTCGTATTTCTGGGAAACGTAGCATTTAAAATCCCAGATAATGTGAGACTTATAATAAAATAATGAGAAAAAAAAATGTAGCAGACATGGTAAAGGACAAGGACCTTTCCTCCATTTTATTAGTTAGTCGCAAAACTAATTTTGTGTCAGAACTGTCTGAAGCAATACAGTAGCATAAATTTGAACAATAACCTGCAAAACACTTATTCTTCCGCATTTGTAAGCAGCAGTATTTTTGTGACTTTTGGTCGTGAGTAGAATTTGTGATGTTCTTGCTCATCCTTCTTTATAAAATGAGTCTTACAGCTTCCCACTTCAGCAGAAACCTGAACCAGCTCATATGTGAGGTAGCTGAGGAGAAAAATGAATAAATGTTCTTCTGTTGAAGACACAAGGTGGCCCACCCCAACACAGCATCATCTTTTTTCCCAAACTTTATGCTCACTTTTCTCCAGGGCAATTGAAACCTAAACCACTTTCAGAGTCACAGTGGAGATGAGAAGACTTCAACAGTTAGTCAGAGAAATTTGGAAGTAGACCACCCGTAGTAATAATGAAAGTACTTCCCCTCAGATGCAACTTCCCTTTCATCTTGTAACGACATTTAATGCTATGCAAAGGCCAGAGACCTTCAGAATATTTTTTCTCATATAGTAACCCTGAAAAAGACAACATTTTATTGCAAAAAATCTGTATTTCCACTGAGTCTGTTGAAATGCTTGCCTGATATTAGGAAAAAAATGTGTCTCTTTGACTTAGTTGTTTCAGGATGGCATTTCACCTGTGAATTTCCATTTTCATACCTTTCAAATTTTGTGATCATTAGGATCTTAAACCCCCAGCATTTCAGAAGTTCCTAGTTAAGCAATTGTTTCTCTCTGAAGACATGATTTTTTAATCCAAAATACAGGTATAGCCATGGTAGATTCAAATAAGTGACCTGACAGTCCTGAAATTGTGCGACATGATTTAATTTCTGCAAGATGCGTTTTTTTTAACAGTTGAGGTTGTAAACTTGACAGTAGCATTGCAAAAAATCAATGAAAGACTATCAGGAGTCTTAGTGAATTTCATAGTCTAACTAAATAGAAAATATGGCCACTTAAATTAAAAAATAATTCACAGCTGTTTGTATATAAAACCTCATATTAACACATTTTAAAATAAAAAAAAATCATAGATTTGAGATTATCTACAAACTATCTTTCTACTCCCATGCTTTAGAAACTTCATTGTTGACTGAAAGAAGTTAGACACCAAAAAGGTACACAAAGCTCTTAACACATTTCCACTATCAGAGCTGCATTTTCAGGAAATCACGTAATTAACTGAGGCCTATGCTTTACTTCACCTTCAAATCTCAATAATTTTTTTTTTTTTTTTTTTTTTGTGATTGCAATTACAATGGTGGGGATATCTTGTACCAGTCCTGTAACAAACCAGTACAGGACTCATGTTCTTTAAGCCCTGGCCTCAGGGCATACATGACTGTTTAAGTCCTTGACAAACACAGAGCAAAGGAATGAGCAAAACATGGTTGAGTCCCGAAAGGTTTTTCTTCTCTTTTCTTCATGCTTGTTACACCATACCTCTCTCTCTCTCTCTCTCTCGTCTTTTCAAGCTTATTATGAGAGCTGAGAGCTCATTTCAACCATCAATCACATGCTGTAGAATAAATCCATATGGATTTATTGTATTGCTGGGCTCCCCAGCTCTCAGAAGTATATACTCTCATTTAAAAAAGAATAACAGTAAATCTTATACTACATAATCAGACAGAAGTTTGGGAAAGATACTGTACACAAAAGACAATGATAAATAGCAACATAGAAAGTCGGGGAAAAGCATCTAGTTGAATATTTTAACTGTTGTTTTTAGGTTTGGTCTTAATTAACGATTCTCATTTGTATTTCACAAGCAAAATCAAACAATACATTAATTAATCTTAGAAATGATAGCCAAATTAAGAAAAACAATCAGCACAAAGAAAGAATAGCTCCAGAGAAACTAGGTATATGACTGGCAAAAACAAACTGAGCTCAGAAAAATGCAAGCAAATACAAGAGAGAAAATACTCCAAAATATCGTGGAGTTGGTAATGGATAGAAAATTGTTCATGAAGATCTCATTTGATATTGCTGAAACACAAATTAAAAAGTTGTAGGGCATTTGACTTGTATCCGCAGACTGACCCATTAGTACATACAGTAGTCTCTCTCCGTCTGACACCAGCAGGCTTATACCTTGAATACTGTGTTTTCCTCCATACGAATACTACAGAGACCATCAGTTACTGAGTGAAGTTATCTTATGGGAAGAGCTGGTAGTCCTAAACTTGTGCAGCTCAACATGATAAACAGTGATTTCTGGTGGGAACATCAGTATCTATAGTACTCACCGCAGACTGTAATATGAGAACTGTTAATGCTAAGTGCAACCTAAGACAAAGCAAAATGTGATTTGAGTATGAAGAAATACTTAGTATTAAGGTGGGACCTGCTAGGCTACGGAATATCTTTCCAACAGCCAGGTCAGTAGCCTCCAAGGCAGAAATCATCTGACATGCGACCTGACCACAGGCGTGAGCGCTTCCTGCACAGCTGGGTGTTAGCAGAACCCGGCCCCAGCTGTCACCGAGATGGAGGGGAAAATTTCAGTGTGGGTGCAGCTGGGGCCAGAGACACGGGAGCCATGTCCTTCCCATGACAGGGCCAGGGAACGACCTGGAGAAAACTGTTTTCAGAGACTCTGCAGAAGAGCGTACCCATAGCCTGCAAACAGGGCACTTATGGTCTCATCACTGTCTAAGAGAACTTGCACTGACAGTACTGCTGTTGCACTCTGAAAGGTGTAATTAGTTCCTATTGCTGCTTTCCCAAAAAAGGATGAGAAATGAAATTGCTAGATGTCGATATGATTATTAAGTATTACTGCAATGAGATATTTAGGTTTGATACATCATAACTTGCTAAATAGCAATGACAGTTAATGCAAACGTATTTTCTGTAGCCTCTCTTGGCACTAGAGTTTTTAAAGCAAATCTTCAAGTAGATTGCTTTCATAAGTCCTCGATAAGACTCAGAATTATTTTTTTGCATCTCCTTCCCTCATTGGCTTTCATTTGATGAACACTAATATAACATATGCTGTGCCCTTGACTCTTGCAGTTCTTTCCTATTACACTTGTAAAGAAAAGCAAAACCAAATGCAGTTTTCTCTGTAGAATCTGTCTTCCCTAGCATTTCTAACTGACAATAGGTATTTTCTTCCAACATCCTATGGATTATATTTCTTCCATATCCTTGTTTCTCTTGTTTTTGAAGGACAATTGACATGCTGTATTTAAAATCTTATTTTTCTGCAAGCCTCACATTGCTGTCTTCTAGTGGTTTCTCTCCTTCCCTTTCCCCTTTTGAATGTACTTCCACCTTTGGATCATTTCCTCTCCCTCTCCTTCTCCAACTTCAACTTCTTATTAATTGATCTCCTTGCATTAATTCTGTTCCCATCTTTACTTGCACATTTCCAACACCTAACCTGTGTCCATTCATTTAGTCCTGTATCTAGTCACTTTGACACTTCCTGAAGGTCCTTTATTTAAAGTCAGTGCATCTAAACCTAAAAAGGTGGTTTCCTCTGAAACCACCAACTATAGCAGTGGTCTGCTATATCACTGTTAGCATGCGGTGTGTTAAAAAAGGAAGTTCCTTATTTTTGCATCAACCTAACAGCATGCAAGATGAAGGTAGCTACAGCACCGGGTTCCCCATTTTAGGCAGCCTTTAGAGAGCCTCTGCTGACAAGTGGGGGCTGACCCTTTAAATTCTGTAGCCATATTTTTATATCACTAGTTTGTTCTCTATATGTGATTTGTGATTCTTCACCCCTTTTGCTTTGTAATCCCCAAATGACCAAAAAACTCCCATTATTTGTCATATGAGGAAACAATCACAATTGTTAAAAAGTAGCTTTTAACCAATCTTCTGTGAATCCTATAAATATATATTGCATGCATTTATTATGTAATAAAGTTTAAAAGCTAATTTTAGATTGTACTGATCAAATTTTTTAAAGTAAAAAATAACACTACAATTGTAACGCTTTCTATTTTAGTAGCATACTACTTTAATTGTGATTTTGTAATTATATATTCTAATGAGAACTTTGCAATCCCTTGCAGTAGACAAAAGTATCTTTTCATTCAGTATTTTCAACACACAGTTATCAAAATGTTCTCAAGATGTAATTAGTTTCTATGTTTTCTTATGATTAAAGCCATTGCAGAGGATGTTTCACACAAATCTGTTATCCGAAAATGAACATGCTTAGTGCTGTGTATCCTATATCTGGATATTCATTTGGGGCACACAGCCAAATCTGGCAGTTGTCTAGAATTTTATTTTCATTGGGCAATCAGTTGAACGTTCATTCAGCATTTTTCCATATTTTGACAGCAAAGAAGCACAATCAACAGCTGCTTCTCTGACAGGAATCGTTCCTCCACTCATACTCGCTCAATTTTAAATCCTAGACACAGTAATACATGAACCATCCCCGTGATATAACGTTGACTCAAAATCTGGCAATCTTTATTATCCTGTTCTATGTCCAATTTTTTCTTCTTTGGTAATTTTTCTGAGATTCAGCCTTTCTCTTTGTCCATCTATATAGATTTCTCAGAAAAACTGTTTTCCCTCAGTTTATTTACTCCAGACTCTTCTTGAATGACCTCCTGATACACCAACCACTTGTGCACAGTGTTACCAAGCTTCCTTGCCAGAACATCCATTGTGTTTTCTTCTCCCAAGAATCAAGATTAAGCTTCACCCAATTTTCCAAGACTTGTGTGGCTCTACTCTGCCTCACTGGCCCTTTACCACGTTATTCTTCTCCCACGGTGTGCTTGCTATACCACACACTGGAGCAGTGTGACGAGATCCCCAGGTTATCACTGGTCAGAGCTGCTCTGAAACTGGAAGCAGTGCCGTTGCTTTCGTGTGGTATCACATCTGGGTTCCCAGGCCTGCTTCTCAGTTCAGCTGCTGCTGGCTATGCGGCGTTTGTTTCCTAGTCTGCACGAGTTTGGTGCTAGCTGGAGGATACAGACCAGGATTAGTGCTGTATTGAGCCATGCAGACATAGCCATAAATCAGTGAACTATTCTTTTAACAAAATCCTGGACTAGTAAAAATGCTCAGCAATATGAGCTTAGGGTTTAATTTAATTTCCCATGGGAAAGACAGCTTCGGCAGAACTCAAATTGCAGAAATGGGCTTCTAGGGTCTCCTGCATCATACCTCAGTAATGAATTACTTCTAAGCCTCTCTATGCTAGTTATTAATGAGGATAACTAATACCCCATAACTTCCCGATAGGCACCTCTAAACTGTAATGCTTACCAGTGCAACCAGTCTGGAACAGGGTACCCATTTTGTGGCAGTTCTTACGTACAGCACCCAAACTTTAAAAATCTCTGGGAAATGGGGGCAGCTTTGCATAGAGACTGAGAGCGCTGCTGTTCCAGAAGGCTGTCTTCATTCAGAAGGGCTGTCAGACCATCCTTCTTTACCTGAACAAACAGGGAGGCACCAGAAAGACGTGCAGGAGGGTCAGTGGGCCCAATCCCATAAGACAGTACTCACTGCCACATGCAAGAGAAGGGCATGGTCGGCAGTTGGGCTGATTGATGACAGATCTCCACAAGTGGATTTTGGTGAGGGAGCAAATTAGATTTCTCTAATGGGAGCTCTGCCATTTATGGGAACAAGCTGCCAGTTTTCTGCTCGTCTCAGGGGAAAAGACTGTTGCCAAGAAATGCTTCCTCCATTTAATGGGAAAGAAGCCTGCAAGATACATTTTCCTAATAGAAGTTCAGGCAAGGTTCAGGAGAGGTAAAATAACAAAAATAACAAGCCAGACAAGTATTTATCTGTGTAAATATATAAAGCCCATCCAAACTGTCAGCCTGGCCTTTGGACTATTCAGAAACCAGAAGATCTTCAATAAAATCTGGCTCTTGAGAGCCAGAGGCACTATCTGGTGCTGAGCATCTTTTAGTACAAAACTGCTGTATTTCTGAGACAAGTTTGAGGTGTGTTGTGCTTAGGCCAGTGGGTCCTTTTGTCAGCCACGCACAAACGGCTCCAGTATTTTTTTGGTATGTCAGAACCGACTCTGTGGGACCATGAAGCAGTTGCTCAAGCCTATCCTGAAATAACCAAGGGTAAAAAAGCGAAACGGCAGCCATGTGTTTTCAGGTTCAAGGATCAATACCAATGCTTTCAAAACTGCCTTTTTAAAAAGCCTTGAGACACTCGCATGGTCCTGATAAATCAGATGCAAGTTTCATTTAAATCATTAATCTCCCATGAACTGAGATTTCTTTTATGAAAATTAAATTCCCAGACAGCCATGAGTTCAGCCTGCAGTAAGTTTCTGCTGGCAGTGATCAGTACAATCTCAATCAAGACTTTACAGAAACAAACAGGTGCTGAGAACTCACAAGGATATCTCACAAAGCTGGTCTTGGTACTCCATGGCGATCAGCTTCTCATCCCTCTGTCATTTATCCCAACCCAGCATCACTTGGGCTTCCTGCTTTCACACTCTTAATTTTCTGTCTGCATTTTTGGATGCTAAATCAATTGGTGACAAAATTACTGAAAGACTCCTATCCAAAGACTAACAGATCAAATTTAACATTGCCTGGCCACCTGATTAGCCTGAAAGACTCCCTAAACTAAAAGCAAATCTACTGCTTTATAACTCTTCTTTCTGCAGAACAGCTACAGGCTTAGATTTGGCTTTCAGACAGGAAGCCCACGTTGGAGTCTGAAAAACTATCATTATGCAAGTTTTCTTCACATCCAAGATATTTTTTTTTTTCAGATGAAGCTAAACAGATAGAAGGGGAAGAAGAATAGGTTTTTTTTTCCAGACAGCCGATCATTTTGTTTTCAGTAGTTCTCTGAACCAACTAATTTTCAAGCTACGCACCGCACTTGTTAATGAGACTGTAGTATCCAGCATCTCTCCTCCTCAGTGTTAAAGACTATCATCAGTTTTATTAGTGCTTCTTACAGCCGATTTACTTGCATCATATATTGCTAAAACGCCTTACTCCAGAAATGAGAACTTTTTCCCCATAAGGGCTTAAAAGCAGCTCATCATCTCCAGTCCTGGTCCCGGGCAGGTGCCCTACAGCTCGGCCCGTCCCCCCGCTGCCCCCCACCACCTCCACGCGAGCCCCGGGGTGCCTTTCCCCCGCGGGCTGCTCCCTGCACCGGCCTGCGGAGCCGAGCCCCGGCGGCTGCTCGGGGGCTCCGTGCCCAGGCCAGGGCAGAGGGTGCCGGGAGGGCAGCGCTGGCTGCCGCGGGCCGCCGGCAGGAGCGATGTCCCCTCCACCTTCCAGTGTGCGCCATGAAGGGGGCTCTGGGGGAACGGGGCCGCGGGTGGAAGACAGCCAGAAGCAAGCCCGGGGTGGGTCACGTCCCTCCCTCCCGCCCGCAGCCCGGCCTGACCTGCCCTGGCCGCCGCCCCCGGGGGCTCCCGGCCTTTCCCCTCCGCCGCCGCCCGCCCGGGGCCGCCCCAGCCCGGCCCCGCGGAGTCGCAGGAGGAGCCCGAGCGGCGGCCCGGCCCGGCCCGGCCCGGCGGGGCAGCAGGGGGAGCACGAGCCCGAGCCGGGCGCAGCAGCGGGGCGAGCCGGGGCTCCGGCTGCCAGCAGCCGCCGCAGGAGCCGCGCGGGCGACTCCTCAGAGCCGGAGGCGGCGCGGAAAGCCCGGCGCAGAAGCCGAGGATGCGGCGGCGGCCGCGGGCTTCGCCGCCGCCGGCCTCTGCCTAGCCGCGGGCGCGGCCCCCCCGGCGGCAGCTGCGAGGCTGCGGCAGCTGCCAGGCTCCGGCACCCGCCGCCCCTCGGCGCCGGGGAGCAGGAAGCGGCGCTCGGTCGGCTCCCAGCGCCCCCCTCCCCCTCCCCGCCCAGCGCAGAGCGGGCGCCGGCGGCACGGGCCGCCGCGGGAGCAGCAGGCGCTGGCGTCGGATGCCTGCGCTACGCCATCCCGGTGCTGCCGCGGCCTGGACTCCGCGGGGAGCGCGGGCGAGGAGGCGGCGGGCAATCGGCGGGCAGCGGTGGCCGCTTCTTTGTGTCCCAGGTCGGTGCGGGGGAGCGGCGAGGGGGCGCGGGGCGGTGGGGAGAGCGGCGGGGCGGGCCGGGGCACTCGGCGGGAGTGCGTCCCGGCCCCTCCCGCAGGGCTGGGGCCGGGGCCGGCGGGCGCCAAACGCGCTCCTCCGTGCCCGGCCTGTGCCCGCCGCGGGCATGGCGGGTGGGGGACTTGTTTGTGTCGGGCTGACGCCCCCCCCCCCGCGGCACCGCGGCAGTCCCGGCCCGAAAACTCCGGGAACCTCTCCGCAGCCCGGCCTGGGGGAGGGCGAGGCGGGGGGTTGGCGGCCCCCCCCCCCCGGCTTCCCGCCTGCCGCCGCTTCCCCCCGGCCGTGGGGGGGCTTGTGGCTGGGAAGTTTCTGCCCGGGCAGCCTTTCGCCGCCGTTGTTGTTTATCGCTCTGAGGCGGCGCCGAAAATAGGTCAGAAATAATGTCCACCTCATTCCCTCCGTGAAGTGCCCGAGTACCGGCCGCGGTGCTGGGGCAGTCGGAGGTGTTGCTGCCTTCTCCCTCCTTGCCTTCCTGAGAAATACCGGATTCTCCCAGGGTTTGTAGCAGTGTTTGGGTTTATTTATTTTTTTTAACACCGTTTCTTCGTGCGGCGTGGAAAGTTGCTGGCCGAGCGTTAGGAATAGCTCCCAGCTATTTCCTGGTGCGCAGAGGGCGGCACTGGCGGCTGCTGCCCGGCGGGGCCGGCCGGGCTCTGCTCGCCCCGTCTGAGCAGGGGGAAAGCCTGTTCTCCTCCCAAACGCCGGCCGTGCGTTGCAGTGTGTGCGGCAGGGCATTGCAGTTACGCGGTGCGGGCTCGTAACTCCTGTTGCCGTCCGTAGGATATCTTTAGGGGTGAATTAACCTTAGGACGCTAACGGCAGCATTTGCATGATCAGTAAGCACTCTCGTGGAAATAATCTTTCCTTTCTGTCTTGTGTTATTTTAAGCAAAATTTTCAGTAGAACTTATTTGAAAGCTTTATTTAATGATTATGTGTTGCAGACTTGGAAGAGAAATTTCATAGCATAACGGATTTTTAAAAATTGTAATTGGGGGGATTTACGGTCATGTTGATATTATAACTAAAGAGGTATTTGTGCTGCAGTGTTTAAGCCCAGTTCCACTTTCTCCTGGTTGCAGTGGATTTTTCTGATTGAAAGGTAAACAAACTTCTGTTTGAAGTCTTACATTTTATCAAGTAAGTGGGCATAAATGTCTATTTTGTTTTACTGGGTTTTGCTTTGTTTTTTAAGGAATTTGGTCAGCTAGCGTAATGATGTCTTATACGTGGGCAAAGCCTGAGCTAAAAGCCACATGCACCGCTTTTTAGTTTGCTGGACCGATAACAAGTAGCGAATGCTGCTGGTGTGATCTTTATTACTCTGGAAGGGAATGTATTACATTTTCATCCATAGAATCTCTCTTACTTAGCATTTTGATTGTGAAGAAAAAACTGCTTGGTCCTTGCTACAGGATAACTGCCACAGTCCAAACCTGGTTCAGTAAAGCTGTGTTTTGCTGGAACATTACGGCTTTTTCAGGATGAAAGGATTCCGGGTTTGTGGAGGAGCAAATTAAGCACTTCGGCATAGTTTTTATTATTCCATTCAACAATTCATTGCCCATTAGAACTGAAAATACTGTTTTGTAGGAAGTGAACAATAATCCAGGTTCTGGCTGTATCTTTGCAAATACTTTAAATGAATGAAACACAACCATCATCTTGCTCTGTTTCTTCCATACGACTGTGCCAGTAGTCACAGTCTGAGTACCTGCATTTGGTATGTCAGAACACAGCTATAAATCTTAGTCTCCGTTTACCTTGGATGGACCAACTTGTTTTCCTTTTCCTGCCTCTCATTTTTTGCCCTGTAAGTAGCATAAGTCAATTCTTCGGCTTTCCCTCAGTAATCAATAAAAATCACAGAATATGAATTCGAGCTCTTTCTTTGGAATAGTTTAAATTTCCCTTATGTGAAATACAATCCTACAAAACTGGTAAGAGTTGACTGATATAATATGTGAAAATACTAGTATTATTTATATTAAATTAACGCTTTATTAATAAAATTGATTGCTTACCTTCACTTTAAATTATAGTTGGTATGACTGGCCTGGGTGAGGTTTGGCATGAATAGTAATCAGTAATAGTAAAGTGCACACAGCAACCAAAATCTGTCTTCAAAACTGTGATTTTCAAAATGTGCCAGACAACCCAACACGTTTGTTGATTCAATTTAATTCCATTGCTATAGAATTTAGTTCTGTTTTGAGTTCAGCAAAACCACAAAAATAACACCTCAGGTTCTGTTCACATTTCAGAAGAACTAAGCCCTGGTGTCTCTTCTGAAGCTGCAGTGATGGATGTGAAACTGTTACCTGGCTCTCTAGTTTTGTGGTTTTAACATTTCCCTTGGAAGTACCTGGGTTCCAAAGCTCGGTTCTAGGATTGTCTCTTACATTTTTATCCCACATAGAAGAATTAGTGAATACAGTTCCCAGGCAGGGAGAGATGTGAAAATCGAGATCCATTGCTCTCTCTAGCGTTCCCTGTTGACTTTGCTAGTCAGTTCTCTGCTGAGGAAGACTCTGACAAGTTCTGGTGGACTTTGTTGTGGTTTTAAGACGTTGTGAACACCCTGTGACAGGATGTTTCTGTCAGTATCTCACTCTCACCAGGTTACGGTCTGATGTTTTGGTGCAAGCTTCTCTTTGAGGGTGCTGGAAGTGATTAGGATGGGATACGTATGCCACAGCCATCTGGCTGGCTGTGGAGGTAGTAGGAAAGCAAATTCTGGCAGAGGGGTGAGGCAGATTACTGTGAGTGGCAAGGTTTTGAACTACTGCAGGTAAAGATATGGGAGCCCTGTCTGAGCTCTGACTCTTGTACTGTTATTTTATTTCTTTGAAGAGAATCTAGCTATCCACACCAACCTAAGAGGCAGGTACCTAAATGTTTACTAATGTAATGCTGAGAGTACTGGTGCCTGTGTCTCTCTCTTGGCCTGGGTGCTGTCCTGAACAAACGTGGAAGTTAAACTGGTACCAAAGACAGATCTCAGTGTAAGAATTATAATAAATGGTTGTGAATTCTTGTTACTCTTGACCTTGTTTCAGTGTTTGAAGTTGTTATTGATACAGACCAGTGCTTCTCATCCTTGCTTGCTAAATGATTCATCTTATGCTTAGTGTCTTCTGTCCTGAAATCCTTTTGTTCTTTTTCAGTCCCCAATCCCTACATACTACAGGGTAGGCTTGGCAGAATATACCCTCTTGTTAACCAAGGTGGAAGAGTTGCATTTTTGTTGTGTGGAGTTTCCCCCCTCCCCTTTTCCTCCATATGGAAAAATACAGTCTCACTAGTGCTTTAATTGTTTTCGTGACAGGATAGATGAGTAGCATCTGCATATTGACCAGCAGTTGTTTGTGATGGATATTTGCGAGCCTGCTGTTGTATGTCAGGTACCTCTGACAGGCCATCGGCTCAGAGAGCTTATAGTCAAAAGTATTTGTATGAAGTACCAGCACATTCAATTTCTCTTTTGGTTAAACTATGAGCATAACTTAGAGTTTCTTGAATTATGAATTATTTAATCTTGCATTCATTTTCCCTCCTAGTGAAAAAGCTTGGAAAAATGTGATTTTTAATTTTTTGTTTTAAATGAAAAGTTTGTTTATATAGCAACCTTTATATGTACATATAGCAATGCTTTATATGTAGGATATAGGATCCTATATAGGAACCTTCAAGTCACAATCTTGCTGTTTTAAATCAGGAGCGAGAAACTGGGTTTGACTGGTTAAATGCACTCAAAAGCCACTTTTTCTTGTCCCTGTGAGCTTGCTAACAGTTAGACTGTTTCTGAATAACTACTTGAGTGTTTTTGTGCCACAGCTAGGCAAAACAGTAAAGCATGTCCTTACGTTGTGTCAACATTCATGCACTGTGTGTTTTCTGTGTGGCAAGACACATGCTTTTATGTTTGTTAAGCATCTGCTGATTTTGGCCTACTCTAGCACTTTACTAAGCACCTTTTGATCCTGTTCACTCATGGGATACATCTCATGAAGTATTGTGTATAGAAAACTACGTCACTGTAGAAGTATGAACATAGCGATTAAATATTTATGCATTCATTTCTAGCAAAAGGAGTTGGTGTGTTGGTAATGCGGTGTCACTGATATTTGTAGAAGTCTGTCATACAAATTGTCTTCCTCAAAGAACAATACATGGAACATTTGTGGTAACAAAAGTATACAACAAAGAGTATACAAGAAAAAAAATCTGAAAGGGAGGAAATAAGTTTGCCATAGTTTGGGGTCAGGGGGAAGTCAGGTGAGCAAATTGTGTTTACTTCAAGCAGGAAATCGGTGACAGCACTATTCTTGGAAAGAACAGGCAGAGAAATAAGGAACAGAATGAAACCTCGCAGGGTTCAACTTACAAGCAGAACAAAAGTTGAAAACGCTAAAGCAGATTGAAATGACATCAGTTCTATTTTTTGTTAGATGGTCTCAGTGCCATCTTCTTTTCTTTTTAATGGATTTTCTTTAGAGGTTTTGGAATTAGGAACATTATTACTGCTAAGAATCTTGAACTTTATATTTTGCAAGCAATTTTGTTGGAAACAAGATGAAGTCTCCCTTATCAATATTTCGTACTAAAAATAAATTTAAAATGTCCTCATTTCTGAATCGCATGGCTTGTATCAGGAAAATTGAAAACATATACTTTTTACTATTTTTAATTTACAAGTGAAAAGTTATAAATTTGTTACTTCTAATACTATATAATTATACATATATATACATATATATGTGCATGTAGTCTGCTGAATCTCATTTATAAAATAAATCACAAACCTGTGCACACCACACTCCCAAATTCTTAGAATTAAGAAGAAAAAAATCTACAGCATTCATCAGGTGTGCAGCAAGCCTTATGCTTGACTTCTGACATTTTGAAATAATAAACTAGCTTGTTTTTCAGATCTAGCTCTGCTTACTGTAATCACAACCTTGTTCACGTGTTGTAGCCTCATGAAATCTGTCGCTGTTACTGCTCATGACATAGATCATTCATTACGTGTTGCATACAGGATGTCAAGCTCGAGAAGCTTATCACGCTTTCTAGCTATAAAATAAACTGAATTCTCTATGCTTTACATGATTTTCTAAAGTTAATAGGCAAGGTTTCCCTTTAAATTTTGGTATCAGAATGGCTTGCAGTGTATCTTTTATCTTCTTTCTATTTAAACTTACAAGAGAAATGTAATAGTATTTGCTCTTCTGCGGGTTTAAGAAGTATTGTTCAAAGAAACTGTTCTTTCTTCCCAGGCTGTCAGTTCAGTTGTCACTTGGTGAATTTTCTGCATAATGATTGTATATTTCCATGTAAAAAAATTCCATCTAAATAGTGTAACTAATGCTGCTGTCTTTTAGTAGTAGAGGTATTTGCATATCTAGTACTCTTAAACTACAGTATGTATTGTTTGCCTGCCTATTTATGTGGCCCATCTAGATTTCTATAAATGCATATATATATTTTTTTTTAAAGATTTTCTGAATTTTTTGGGCAAACTCTGAGATTATACTAGCTATCAGATAATTCTAGGGCCTACGGTTTCACGTACCTCTGACCTTAAACCCCTCCCCTCAGTGAAATAATTCAGATCAAAATGTGCCAAGTTTTTGAGGATATTTGAAGTGCCAAAACAATGAGGCATAGATAGTAAAAAACATACATTTTACTGCTTTACATGTAAAACAGCATAGAGGAAAAAAACCTTGTAACGGTTAATAACCTTGTAAGGTCAATACTAGACCTAAAGGTGGAAGGCAAGACTTAGATCTCCAAGTTTGCGGCCATTCTGTCAGGCTGGACTTCTTTTTCTAATGAAAGCCCATGCTGCTGGGGCAGAAGCTCTGAGCCATCAGGTTTTACCTGCTGCTAATTTTACTTTGCGTATTCTTAAGATACAGCCTCTTCTGTGGAAAGTACATTGTATGGCTCTGAAATTAATTTGAATGCCAACTAATGCTACAAACGTTTGGTCTGAATTTGGGTTGGTGACTAGAAGCTCTAAGCAGATGCGTACCTGCCTTTTGACTCGTGAAAGGTGTAAAAGCTGATGGAGCTTAGATGAATTTTCATGGCCAGTTAGTATGGTCAGCTGTCGTTTAGTCCTCCTCGGGTAGGACAGGAGGGAACAAGGACCTGTTTGAAAACAAGCCAGCTATGCTGTCGGCAGGGTAGGGAAAGCCTCTGATGACTTTGGTTCTTGGTTGTTGGGCCTTTTTCCATGGATGTGTTATGTTGTATCTAATAGGTGTTTTTGCTTGTTCTAGTTGTAGCAAATTTGAAAGCAGCATATAAGGGATTTAATGATGACGAAACATTAGTACAAGAATTTCTGACTGAATATGACAAGTAAATGGTAGGAGAAAAGGAGTGAACAAAAAATGTTCTATATAAAACATTGTCAAAAATTGTTGAAATAGCATTGGTGACGGTTCAAGCTAATTCAAAAATCAGTTTACTGCTTTGTTTTGATGTAAACCTTCAAGTCTACCCGTTGAAGCTACTGAAGATGATCGTTCGACTTGTTTTATTTTGAATGTGTTATTTCGGAAACAGAGCTATGCCATTTTAGGTTTGTGTCAGTTTTTTTAGCGGCTTCTCACGTGTCAGCGTTGTTCTGTCAGTTAAATGCCACATGGGGAGGGGGAGGTAAGAGGGGCATAAAGCCTTCAAGCTGCAAAATAAACAAAAGCAAAACTTGAATTTGATAAGGCTGCTATATTTGTCTGCTTAATAGGGACTCTTTAAGTAACTTTTATCTTGGCACTGTAGTGAGGGGGCAAGCAATGCCAGTGCTATGAGGGTTGCAGCCTGTGGAGCTTGGGTCGGCGTGGGGGTGGAGCAGGCTGTGGTGACCAGGGTGGCCCTGTCTCTCTCTTCCTCCATGACAGGGAATGGATGAGCCTTTCTTCAGCAGAAATTGTTCCTGTCCCCTGACTCCAAATCTGTCGGTCAGTAACTCTGCGAGCAGGGCGTGTTTCTGGGCCTGTTGGGACAAAGAGCTGCTGGAAGCCGCTCAGCTTTCCAGCCTCCCATGTGTCCTTTGGAAAAGAAATATCCCTGGTCCGGGTTGCCAGGGAGGGTTCCTGGATGAGTGGTTGCCTTCCTGGGAAGCTAGGCCTATGAGGAGGGAGGAGGACATGCCGTGCTGAGCAGGGGAGAGGTTGGACTGGGCTGGCGCTTGGGCTCTGGGGCTGCGTCCTTCCCTGGGGGGGAGGAGTACTGTCTCCTTCCTCTTTCAACTTTTGAAGTGAATATAGGGAAGGAATGGAGGGTATTTTACCTCAAGAATGGCCATGAGAAGGGGCAGTTTCTCTCGCCCTGCCACTTAAACCTCTTTGCTTTGCTGTGCCGAGGCTGGGGCTTAAGGAGATGGGCGCACTGAGGGGACAGCTAGCCAGCCACAGGAACTGCTGTGTCGTGCTGCTGCTCACCTTCCCTTCCCTGTCGCTACGATGGCACTGCTATTTGTGGAGCTGTGCTTTGAAACAGGATAAGGAAGTGATCTGATCAAGTCCTGCAAAAATAGATTATTCTAAAATGGTAACTAATTAATTTTAAAATGCTGTCCCACGAGCACTGTGTTGGCAGTGTTGCGGGGGCGATGTACTGATGCTGTGAAGATGGGAATGAGCACCTGGGGCAGAAGCTTCTGAAGCTGTTGCTGGTGTGGAAGACTTCATGTAGTTTCACGGGCAAAGTTGGCTTAAATTCTTGCCGTGCCCTTGCTCACTTTTTCAGGGTTAGATGTTAATATTGACGTACTCTTTCACATGTATCAGTGCAGCTCTTTGTGGAGCCGTGCTGTATTTAAATCAGTGAAATGTTGCAGTTTAAATAAAAAAAACAAACCCAAAAAACTTACAAAGTAACCTCCAAAATACTGGTAAATGTTTGTTTTGGTGGTGGTGAGGTTTTTGCCCCCCACAACTGCCAGCACAATTGCAGAGATGGCTATTTGTGGGGTGGGTGGGAGCAAGTGTCCATGGGTAGCAGAGGGAAATCCTTTAAAGACTTTGCTGCTGATAATATATAATGTGCTGTTTTCTCATGGTGCTTACTGACATCCATTCTTCCTATAGCATATATGCTGAGCTCTGCTCAGTTTGTTCAAGCTGCCATCACGGTTGCCCACCACTGCTGATGAGTGTCGTCTTTACTTGACACTTGTTTCTTCAGAAACTTCTTTTGCTGAGCATTTGTCGATCAAAAAGCACACACAGTACTCTACGTACTGTGTTTAGTCCCTTCTCTTCTAAAGCAGATAAAGGAAAGCACAGAGTGATTTAATTTTATTTTGGGTTTTTGGGGGGGATTTGTTTGTTTGGCTTTGGGGTTTTTTGCTGCTAGTAGCTGTTGGGTCAAATCTAGTTTGCTCCAGGCTTCAATGGTAGAAAAGAGAGTGGGGGACATCAAGGATAGAGCATTAAAATACGGTGCTTGACTGGTTTTGGTAGTAGCTAAGTAAACTTAAAAGGTTAGATATGTTTCAATTTAGTGCTCTTAGATTTGGAGGCGAGCAGGAAATAAGTTGCTGGAGGTGCCACCTGAAGTTGCAGAGAAAAGTATGGCTCTTCCTCACCTGGTCAATATGAAGGTAAGCAAGCAGCGAGAGCTTAAAGTCTTACACCAAACTGACATGTAGATGTTTGTTTGCTACAATATGTTTTTGAAAAGCTTTAATGCATATTCTGAAATACTTTCCCATGACCATGTTAGGTCATTGCTTGCAATGGCAGTCTGCTTAATTGTCCTTCAACTTTACGCTTGTATCATACAACTGTAACTAAATTGCACTTTGTACTAGAATAATATGGATTTGACTGTAAAATTAATGCATGTTTTGTGTAACAGAAGAGTTGGAGGGAGGGTCTTAGAAGACCTGTGGTCAGAAAATCATTAACAAAGGAAGAACAGAATAAGAATATGACATTTCTCTGGCGGCTATTGGACAGAAATTATGAGAAGATGAAAACAATGTTTTATATTTCCAGAGGTTTTAGATTTTTTTTGCATTGAAAATCAAAGAATCAAACTTTTAACTTAAATATATGTGCTATAATGCTTGTCTCAATTTGTTTTGTTAAAATGGTAGGAAACTGGAAGCCAAACCACAAGGAAAAAAAGTGAAATCAAGTATTGTGTTTTTAAAGATGTGGTACTGTAAAGCTAGCCCCAAATCAGCTGACTTTATATTAGGTTATTAACATTAGGTGTTGAAAAATAAAATAGGTTTTGATACAGTACTCCCATGTGTTTCTAAAATAGCTTATATCTGTATGAAAGTCCTAGCGGAGTCACTGTTTTTCCATGTTGGCCCACCCAGCCTGTCACCACAGATGATATTAGTGTAGGAACTACCAAGGAAGTGGTTTTGTGACCACTGATCCTCAATCAGATTTACTGTCAGATTATCTCTTAATGTAACTTTGATCAGGCAGGCAAACTATCACATTTCTTAAGTTAGTAAGAGTACACAGTATATGATTTGCGCTGACTTAATGCCTACTGTGGGAGGAAAGACAGTAACTATTTGGCATAAAGCCTTCCAATAAAAAATCAACCTGTCAAATCTAAACTGTATTTACTGTCTTGTCAAACCATGACCTCAGAGCAGATATTGGAACAATGACTCAAC
The DNA here is from genome assembly GCF_018139145.2 of Gymnogyps californianus. Classification (NCBI taxonomy): domain Eukaryota; kingdom Metazoa; phylum Chordata; class Aves; order Accipitriformes; family Cathartidae; genus Gymnogyps; species Gymnogyps californianus. The sequence continues at coordinate 95,143,015 of NC_059473.1, read as the reverse complement.
TCTGTAAATTGTGCTCTGTTTTATTTACAGAGGACAATAATATGGAATTATTACCTATTAAAAATAATTTACTGAGCATGTACAGTTAGATTTATTTTTCATTTCTCTTGAAGTCAAACCTTTATTTTTTTAACAATAAGTTTGCTTGAGGTGGGAGAGAAGTTGCAACAACTTTCTTTTGGACACTCTTCTGATTCATAAAATATGGCAGAGTAATGACATTAACAGTCATTGCAGACGTTTTAATGCCAAATTCATCCATCCATGTGAGAGTTATTTTTCATTTAATAGCATTGCTTGGGACATGGAATTCAAAGAGAGATCGCTTTCTTCCTTTGTATAAGTAGGAAAATGAAATGTGTTTTAAGTACACTAAAATAGACCCTTAATATTTTATGAAGAACCTATTCAGTTGGGCAGAATAAAATAATTTTAGTAAGCTTCCCTCTCCTACTTTATTAATTCTTACCTAGTGCATCCTTCATAAATTCTTGAGATTATGAGGAGGTGAATGTATTAAGCTATGCAATTTGTTCTTTAAGCCAAAATACTACACCTTGCGATTTATGGGGTTTTTTTTAGTTTACTGTAAGATCATTATATGCTGTTTATGTAAAGTTCCAGAAGACTTTTAATTAAGTATTTAGAGTAAGCACTTCATTTTTCTTTTTCCCCTGTATTGCTCTTCTGAATAGATTGTTAGGAAAAGATAGATTGATTGCATTAATTGAAAATTATAAGCAAAATAAGTAATTAATTGATTTACAGATGTATTTCTAGATACATTACTTCTGCTTTAGAGGTATTTATTGTCATCACTGTTGTTAAGGTAGCTTGATGGTGAATGGACAGCTTAACTGCTGATTTACACTGTCCACTCTCCTTGGTTCTTAGCATGAGAGTGTAGTAGTATTTGGTTCATTTTTCTCACTCGGCTGGTACGCGGGACCAAAGTGGGACAAAGAGCTGGCTTAATGTGGTAGCACATATCCTGAACTGCCACTGCTTTTCATCAAAATGCTGCATTTTGCTGGTTCTGACTCAAAGGCAGTCACATTTGTGCCAGTTATTTCATACCCTTTTAATCATACCTTTTAAAATGTGGGTTTTCTTTTTGGGGGACGTCTTTGTAAAAGGCATATAAAACATTCAGTTTGGTTTGCTCATGTTCTGTTTCCACTTTCTTTGCAAATTACTGTTGAAACCATTGCTCAATTCAGCCTGATGTGGAAGAGGAGAAGGGATCTCAGAGATGATGAAGTTTTTGTTTAGTGTAAATTGGTGGCTGAAGAGAGAAGACACTGAAGTTAGTGCCCATACTGGGAGGAAAAATACAGAAGTCAGCTAGCATGGGGTCCGTTTTGCAGCAGCTCGCCAGTTGCTGTGGATATAGCTTCATCGTACCTGCGGGATGTGCGATCTTTTGCCTAGTGAAGGGGCCATAAAAGGTAGGGGGTTATTGTGGTGGAGGGAGAAGGACACATCGGTAGGAAAGCAAGCTTTTAACTGTGCTGCTCACAGAACTTTTCATGTTAAACTTTTTAATGAGAAAGCTTAGAAATAACATGTCATTTGTCAGACAGACAAAGACCAATGCTAGGGTAGAAGGGAGTAAGCCTAATAAATGTTCAAGATGAATTATTGTATCACATACGTGATCTATTAATAGGGGAGAAGAAAAGAAATAAATGCAACATATTAATGACTTCCATGCTCAGTGGGAATAATCAAGTTGTCAGCTCAAAGTAGCGAGTATGTTGTTTTTATCAGTATGCTGCATAGAGGACCAGATATTGGTGCTAAATTTAAAGCAAAAAGTAGGAAAATTTGAATTTTAATGCCTGATTAAGCTGGTTGTTTATCTAGCCCATTAAAATGTCATAGATATCTTGCATTAGCTTTGTTAGAAATGGTGAATCAAACCTTGTAATGGCTATCTGGGAAGTAATCTAGGGTTAGAGAACCAGGCAAGAAGCAAATTGTAATAGTTGAGTTTTGCCCTGAGCCCATGAAATTAGGTCATTGTTTAATTATATTTAAGTAACTGTGGTTATTTACATTCATATAATTATTTATAACTGTGAAGCTTTAAAAAGAATTTAATGAATAAATCCTGATATAAAGCAGTCTATTCTGTTGTCTTTTTCTGAGTGCTGGTCATATTACCTTTTTAAAATTGGGATAATGAATTGAATAAGGTATCCTAGATACCTCCACTTAAGGGTTTTGTTTGCTTGTTTGTTTCCTTGTTTTACAATATGATGATTATGCAATCCAAAATTAAATTAGCATTTCTTTTCTACCCCCTCACCTTTTTAATTACAGAGAGCCAGCGTTTATTTGTAGTGCTGGTAAGCTCTAGTATTCAATCAGAACACTGTGATACTGGGTGCTGCACAGCTGCAAAAGGATTTCAAAGGAAGACAAGAGGGTTATGCTTGATGCAGTAGTCCACGCTCTCTCTGCAGGGGATGCAGAGAGAGAGGTGAAATGATCAAAATAACAGGCTGGTTCTTTGCAGCACCATGCTGAAATAATACATGCAGTGAATTATGCTTTTTCAGCCTCACAGTAATTAAAACAAAAGAGGATATTAGCTTGGATGAATTTTGGCTGTATGGATAGATGGGACATATTTCTAATCACATGCAGAAAAAATTGGCAGGGCTTGTGCATAGTCTTGCCAAAGTCTATGAGAACCCAGAGAAAACTAAATGAAAAATACTGTCTAGGTTTACAGTCAGGTTGTGCTATTGTGCACGCTCAGGAAGTAGGTATTGGGAATAGCCTTGCAGGTCAGGTCAAGAACTCTGTTTTCGCCACATTGAGTTTCAGCTGAAGGCTGTGTCCAAGAAACAGCTAAAATTGGAATTGAAGACAGTTCTCAGGTGGGGGGACAAACCTGTGAGTCATCAGCACAGAGATAGATGGTGGCTGAATTTGTGTTGGCAGGTGCTGGATCTCTGAGCATAAAGGAGAAGAGGACAGGGGAAAAAAGGTCAGGGATGGAGGTGTACAAAGCTCCTACAGCAACTTAGAAGAAAAATATTATCTGAAGACTGTGTTAAATGAGCAGCTAGAAGAAAACTGGAGGAAAATAAACATTTTTTTAATTCTATTTTCATTTGTAGGATTCTGTATTTTTGCTTCTGACTTCCACTGAATATAAAATATTAAATCTAAGGCTAGAACAAGTTCAACTACTCAGAATTTTGTGTTTGTTCTCTCTCTCTCTCCTTTTTTAAAAGAACTTAGTCCTTTTTAAAAGAGAACTGGTGTGACACGGGCTGTATTGCATCGTTAAGCAAATGGAATAAATGTCGATGCCATTTTGACGCGATGTTATGGTATCAGGATTTTACTGGGGCATTATTGATAATTTGTGGTATCAAAGATGTAGTACCACACATGACATGCACAAGTGATTTCTATTTTTAAAAATTCCAGATAATGTATTTCTTTATGCTCCACTTCCACTGTTTTCTTCTCTCTGAAGCTAAGGCAAAACCAGTTTAGTTTCACGGCTTGCCTGCACAAGCTGTGATAGATTTTGTGTTTGTATTTCTCTGAAACATAAGTATGGAAAGGAGGCAAAGTTCCTCTAAGAAGGGATAACTAAGCGTTTTCTTTTCTTTGTGTCCAAAATATAAAGGTTGTCAGATAAAAGGGAGACTTTGCTTATTTTTTAGGGTATTTTTTTAAATACCCTAATGATTTAAAAATACAGGGGAGATAGACTGATTCTTACCAGTTTTAAGGTAGTGGTTTAGCAGGAGCTTCAAGGAGAGTTTCAGAATATTAGGTGGCGTTGACCTACCTGTAATGTTTGCTCTAAGGAAGTGGGTTCATGGTCTTAGGGCTCTCCCCCTTTTCCCCTGAATTTTGTCTCCTGAGGAGAAGGGACACAAGATTTACCAGGAGAATTTCATCTGACCTGTTCTTCTAAGTTGTCTCCTCCCTGGTAGCTATGTAGGACTGCGTGGGGGCATGAGCTGTATTTGATGACTCAGGCCAGAATATCCTCCTACCTCCTCATTGATGTGTTGCTGCTGGTGAGCCGAGAGTCTCTCTGGAGATCGGGGAGGCTGTGGGGCGGCTGGGGGCGTACTGGAGTCCTCTGGGAGCTGGATTTTAGAATTCCTTGGTGAAGACAGGGATAGTTTGGCTGAACATGGCAACGTCAGCTTTGCCAGAGCATGGGCTTCACAAGAAGTTTTATTTTTTTACTTTATTTTGGAAAAAGAGGTATCAGACTGCTACACTTGCAGAAAGCTGAAAACCGTAGTGCAGGAACTGAGGGCAGATTGGAGAATGCTGGTAGGTGGTACATGTAAGATTGTTGGAGAGGACATCATAGGGGCTGTTATTAAGACACAGGAAAAGAGAGTGAAGAACGTGAGTACTGAAAAGTTCTAGAGATAGTGCTCTTAGTAAAACATTTTTTTGTTTGTTTTTTAGTTCAAGCAGTATGTTTTTGACAGCAATAGCGAAGAACTGGAAGACTGGTTAATTAACATACTAAAATGGAGCATTTACCAGTGGAGGTAAGACATTCTTTGAACGTGCTGCAGTTTTGTTTCTTAGCGTTGTCTTGCAGTTCCCAATACAAGTAGCTAGATTAATGGCACTGTTACACAAGCATTTCTCTGAGAACAAAGCTGGTTTAGGTTTCTGTACACCTCCATCTGTCTTTTCATTGCACTCTCAGGTGCTGTGATGCAGCTGCTGTAAGGTATCACTAAAATGATCAGTTTAGAAAAAAACAGAATCAAGAAACATTTTTTCCTTCTGATGGTCTTTTAAAATCTGATATCCTGTGATGTGTTTTGTATTGTGACCTCAGAAAAGATTAGTTTGGATAACTAAAGAAGTAGTGAGCTAGTGTGGGGACAGCGTGGACTGGCCAGGATACGTAGGAGATTTTCCAACTTAAGAAAATAAATAAACCCCCAGCAGTGTGAAGGAAAGTAAGGTTTTGGCCCTCAGTATAGGATCAAGTGGCTTTAACTGACATTTTAACTATTGGAGATGTTCAGTCTCAGTGCTTAAATATTTTTGAATATTGAAGTGCTGTTTTGATTGTAAGTGTTAAGTAGCTACCAGAAGTTATGACACCCTCTGTTTGTTCTAACCTGTGTATTAGGCTATTCTTCCTATTTATTATCAGATCTTCTGATACATGTTTATGTGCTGCATAAACCTCTGTTGCTCATATGTAGAGTGCTCCTACTGAAGGATTCTTCTGCTTCTTACAGGCAGACAGAAGAAATGTGCAGTTCAATCACTCGGTTTCTGAATGCTAATTATATTCTTTAAAATACAACAATAATCTCATTAAGTATTAAAATGAGTTATGAACATTTAATGTCATTGAAGTTAGTGAAGTTTAGCTGTAAATTTGAATGGAATCTATACAAATAAATACTTCTACATGAGTTTAACTTTTTTGGTTGGCTTTTGTATGATTAGCGTACAAAAATTAAAGACATTGTCCAAGTTTGAGTTTCTCCTGTAAAATATTTAATCACTGCATAACACTTTCTATTATATAGTTCAAAGAACACTGTTTTCCGTTGCACTGATATGAAGGACTTTGACAGAAAAGTAGTGATTAGATTTCTGGCAGCCCAGGGCAGTGAATGCTCCCCTTCACCCACGTTAAGGTGCATGTGGAACAAGCTGATGCTTGGCAAAGAAAAAGCCATCCTCGAAGGTCAGCTAATAGACTGCAGTCCCGGGTGCCTGCAGTGGCATGCAGCATTGCTTTCTGGATGCACTTTTTTGTGAACTGTGGCTCAATATTTCTTACTGGTTTTGCAGTTGATACTGGAGCAAGGCATGGGTGCCACTTTTCCAAATACTGCTGCTAGTTGAGCAAGGGCTGTGTTACTGGATTAAAACACGTGGTGCTGTGTTGTGCAGGCCTGTGTTTGCTGGACCTTGTGTTCGGTCTGCAGGGATTGCCTGCCCAGGCGATTTTTAATGGGCTGGCTGGGGATGCGAAGTCAGCTCGATGGAGGAGGGAGGGAGTCGCCCCAGCTAGAGCCATGTTAGACACAACAGAAATACCACAAGTTCACTGGACAGCCCTTTTGGCAGGAATGCAAGATGTGGCTTTCCTAGCTTTTTTTGTTGAATTAACTAATTCATAAAATGGACCTTTGAACTTGTCTAATTGGACTAGTTCTGGATTGTTTCCTGCTGGGCACTTGAGGGACCCTGAAGCATTTGGGAGTGACTGCTTGGCCAAACAACTCCTGCAGGAACAGTTTTCCCTTCTCCTAGTGCAGGCAAACTGTTCAGAGACAGTGCTACTCATTGTGCTGAGGAGTCAGAGGCATGTGATGTCTTCCTCCCTTGAAAATGTAGTTTCATCGGAATGCAAGGTGGATGAGACTGCCCCATGGCATCCTTTGTCTGTATAAATCTTTTTGCTTTTTCCTGAGTGTTTTAAAGTGGGCTCCTTTCTGAGGTATTGGACAGTTTCATCACAGGTTTTATGCACAGCCCACAAGGTTTGTTGCCCAGTGGCCAAGGGTCACGGCAGGTCTAGGATCTCTGCTCAGTGGCAGGTCAGGTTCCATTTGCAGAAGATACGCTTGCGTTTTGGTAGGTGATGCACATGTGATAATGCAGTATGGCAACCCCAGAGAATTAAAGTGCAGAACTTTTTGATTCCAGCTTTAAAGACCACTGAGGACATCCCTGCACAATCCTATAGACAAAGCAGTGGAAGAGGGAATTGTTGCAAAGCCCTGTAGGTTATCAGTAACAGTCCTGATGCTGCATGCTGTAGCAAAACTTGTGGTATCATTTAATTAATCTGATGAAGTCCCTTGATTGAAATTTGAATGATGACAGGATTTTTAGACAAGCTGGGTTAATAGCGTCATCTGGATGCTGTAGTTTTGATCTTGCAGTAAGGGCCCTTGATCTGAGTTCTTCATATTGTCATAACTCAGCTTCAGAAGCAAAGTTCCTCTTACCCTGTCCCCTGTTACTTCAGTAACATACTGTTTCTGTGTTTTTGTAAAGTGGATGCAGAGTCCTTGTATTGGCTGTTAAACCAAGGTCAGAATTAACTTCTTGTTTATAGTTAAAAATCTAGACCTGTACTATGGTGCTTGAAGCCTTCCAGCTCCTCTAGAGTGAGTACAGAAAGGTAAATCTTATCTTGAGTCATATGCCAAGATAATTTAGTTGATAGGCTAGAGGTAGCGCCTAAAGGTAACTTTGCTTTCAGGTGACTGATACCTGCTGTGGCGATGACTTTTTTTTTTTTGCCAGCTACTCTGTTTCAGTCTCAGTAATACTGCCTGGTGCTTCACAAACGCCCAATGCCTGTTCAAAATTTTAGAAACAAAAAAACCCAAAATCCATTCAAGCTCCAGCCAGGCTAGCTTTTTTTATGTTTAATGCTTCTGCATTAGACCCAGAAGATGGACTAATGTGCATGAAGGATAGTCTGATTTAGGTTTTTTGGTTTGCGTATTCCTCAAACCAGACAGTGCTTGCAGTAACTGGGAAGTTTGAAGACAAGTATTTGCAGAAGGTGTAGTCTATCTTATTAATGTAGTTGATATTGTTGAAGGAAAAACAGCAGAACTTGGTAAAGTCTGTAGGATTTTAATTTAAGTATCGGCAGGCAGTTGTAAATTAGCGGGAAGGTGCCAGTCTGTGACTGTGAAGAAGACAGTGAGAATTAACACTTTACTGCTGACAGGGATTGACTAAAAATGGGCATGTTGCCCTCCTTAACTCCTGCCTTCCCTCTAGAATCTCTCCATCTAAAGCCCTACGTGACCTGGTCAAGCACTTTCTCTGCACTGTTTGGCCACACTGTAATTCAGCTGTCCCTGTCCTCATGTCAGAGTTGAGGCACTGCTGCCTGCACAGTCATTCTGCTTCAACAAGGGCTGGAAGCAGACCATGCTCTTTTTCTCCTTGTCGGCAGTATTTTTCCCTCTGCAGCCAAGTGCCAGAGCAGAGCTGCAGTACGTAGGTATCAGTAAGTGCCAGGATTGTATTATGCTGATGGTGTGTTGTTATACTTCTCTGATAACATTTGATTCCTTCACAATAAAGATAGAAGTTATTGTGGGCTGGATTTGGTACATCCTATGTTCTTGTTTACCCTACGGCCCATATATTTAAGGAAGCTGTGCAAAATTGTGTATAGCGTTGTCCTTTTTAGGGACCAGATAGGCATTATCCCCAGCTTGTGTTCTAAAAAGTTTGTTTTCTCTTTGTTTTCAGTAACTAAGGTGCTGACAAGTTTTGACTTCTTCATCCTCATAAACATGAGTGAAGTTCAGGCTATGGTAGAATTCTCCGTGGAGCTCCACAAATTCTTCAATGTGGATTTGTTTCAAAGAGGGTAGGTAGTGCATTCTTTCAAACTTTACTGTGGTGGATGGCTGATGATGGAAAGATCTTAATGGGTACTGTCCTGTAGCGTTGCTTCATGTATTGACTATTTTTATAGTGATTTGAAAAATTTTTATTCCTTATTGGAAAGGCATATACTTTCTAGGAATTAAAATTAAATACTCAAATAATTTGGCCTAAAGCTTAAGTTGTAATAAAACATTTTTTGTCTTAATTGGAGAAGAGGGAAGCTCTGTAGATTTGGAGGGTAGATTATATTCTTATCCAGGCCTTTACCCTTTCATGTCTTAATTTCTGTAATCCCTTTTGTTTGAAATATGATAGGTGTTTCTCTTGAATCTTTTAAAAATGTTGCTGCCCCAATTAACTTACTCATTTATCAGTTTGGCAGTGGAGAACTTCACCAGCTTCTCTCCTCCTCACACTGTGCTGTGCCTCCACAGTTACAGAAGACTCCATACTGCCTCATTAGACTCTCCTGACCTCGTCTTACTCCACCTGGTCTCTGTAGAAGGCTTTTTCAAATTCCTTTCATTTGATATTACCTGATTGTCCCCAGATTGCTTTCTAAGGTCCTCCTTTTCCATGGCTATGTAGGAAATAATCCTTTATAGCTTATTTTTGAGTTATTAAAGATTACTGGACATCTAGCATTGTGGTACACTGCCTAATAGACTACAGTAAAAATATATGTCAGTGTTGTAGTTCTTATGATGTTTGTTTTAGATAAACCTGGTTGAGGCTGTGTCAGTGTTTACAGACAGAGAACAATATCTATCAGTGTTGATTTATGATAGCTCCTTTCTCCAAAACATTGTAGAATAACTTTTCTTAGAAACATTTTAGTAATAAGAAAATCCATTCTTGTTTTTAACCTTGTCATCATTCAAGACAGGTGGGAGGGCTATTGTTTTTGGTAGGGTTGGGTTGTTCTTTTGTTTGTGTTTTGTTTTTTTTTGACAGGGTGAGTTGATGAAGGTAAAATAACAGGAAAATTTCATTGCTTTGGGATACACATAGTTCCTCCACCTTGTATTAACCCTCTGAGGTGGATATTTTGGGGAAGAGTGATATAAAAAAAAGGTAGGATTAGGAAGGAGCTCAGGAGAAAGAGGCATAAAATACTGTTATAAAACATATCTTGGCTAGCTAGCCTCTATCTTTGCCATGTTACTGTTAGTTTTCATCTATATTTTATTAAGCTAGCTTTTCTCTAAATTTGACCTGAAGCTGGTGCTGACAGAAGTGATTACCCATTATGCTTGCTACCATTTGCAGTCAGAGTATATGCAACAAACTGTCTATGTCCCCTTTTTAGGGAAAATTGTAATTTCACTCTTCATTGGAAGACGAGGATTAAGGAAGGCTTAAGAGGTCTGGAAAGACACTGAGAATATTCTAATTACTTCAGCAAAAAAGCACAGTCTGTTGAACTGTAGCCTTTTTTAATCTCTGAAATCTGTGGGGAAGGAGAGGGTAGAATATGGCAGCAAGTTAACTCTAACAGAGAAGAGCCTGAAGAGAAGAAACTCTTTTGGTTGTGTTAACCTTACAATTCAAATGATTCCTCAGAAAGGTAGTTGAGAAGCAAAGCATAGCAATATAATTACTAGTGATCTACTTGGCATGTTTCTTTTTAGCTTACTCTTTAAAAAGCAGTAAATTCACAGGGTCAGTTCAGAGAGGTGGAAAGCTGACATAATGAGAAAAGTGACATGAGTAGATACTACCTCTCTGGTTTCAAGCTGAACCTTTAACTCTGGGCACGTTCCCTTAGAAAGCAATGTTGGGAAGGAGAAGGAGCTTCCAGAATAATTCGAAAGACTGAGTAATGTGACTATTGCAGTAATTTCTGTCAATTTAGGTAAGTTCTATTATTTTTCTAGGGAACTGTCTTTGTATTTATTGGAGACAGGATGTAATATTTACATTGCTGGAGGAGCTGTTGGATGATGGATTGAATCAGCAGAAAAGGAAATCTTTAGTTTCATTGTTAGCCTACTATTTTTGAGCTACTGCTGTGTTTAGCATGGTTTCTCTCACCAAAAGTCAGGTATAGAATTGATTGTATTCTGGGTTTGTTTGGGATTGTGTGCATTCAATCCTGCCCAATTTAGCGTGCCCGTCTCATGGTGTTAGAAGCATAATGACCTTCTGTGTAAAATAAGATGTTGGCTATTGCAAGTCATTAAGCTGATCAAACTCCTTAAAAGTTAGTAGATTTTTATCCAAACTGTTTGGTTGGAGAGTGAGTCCAGATTCTCACTCTTCTGATTGTTGGAGACGTCATAATTTCTGGCCTAAATTTCCTTCTGATCAGTTTTTAGTTGTTTTTCTTAACAGCTTTGTCCTATGCTTTGAATGACTCTATCAGTCCGAGTGTTCACCCTGATGTATTTTTAGATGTTAGTCTTTTGTCTCCTGTATTAAATATAAACAGAATCAGTTTGGTCATTTGAATTTGTGGCACATTCCCCACCCTCCACTTTCTGTAGAGTCCACATATCCCAATAACCAATCAAAACCATTATTATCTCTTCCTGGTTTTATAACTATTTGAATAAATCTGCCAGCTATTGCATGCAACTGTAGCATGTTTTCTTGGATCTGTATCTGTAGTGACACTATTGCTAGAAGCACTTATGACTGTGTTTACACTAACAATTAATTTGGTACTTCAGGAATGAATTACTAGAAGCAGTGTTCACGTCCCTATATCTATGTGGTTCCAGGGTTACTTCAGACTAGATTTAATCTCGTCCTCTGGACCAGATGTTTTGCATCGTGAGTGTATTTTGAAGTTGTTCATACCAGTAATTGATTCAGACCTTTTTGTCCCCCTGAGGGTTGAAGTGCATTTTGTGACAAGTAGATCAGAGCCTGTGGTTTAGCTTTCTTCAGGAGACATCTAGGTTATATACGTGGAAAGCTCTCGGTGAACTGAACCAGCATACAGCAAACCGGGATCATTGGGGAACATGCCTCAAACCCACTCTGCTGATCTAAACCAATCAGTAGTGCAGACTCAGCCAAAATTGCTCATAGTGTTTCACTCAAGATCAAATTTTCCTGAAGGGTCCTCTGACGGACTCACTGTTATAACCATGTTATTCTCCTAACTGACCCTTTAAAGCAGACTCTTTATTTTCTTTACTTTTAGATAACTGTTACTATTCTAAGCGGAGGAGAAATACACAGAGCAGACACTTCATTCTAATGCATGAGACTTGTCTGTATGTGTGGCTCCCTGCTTCTCATCTAGTTCAAGAAAGGTTGTTCCTTTCAAGAAAGAAATGTAATTGTTTGGGACCTGTGAGAGTGATGGTCTGAAATAGCGAGGCTTCAGGCTATATTGTCATCTTGGCTTGTAAAAGCTCCAGTTAGATTTGGGCTCTGTGGTGCTGACCTTTTATAAATACAAAGGGAAACAACATAGCTTGAGTGAGATGTGGACTGCAGAAGTGGAGAATGAGTTGAGCGGAAAACTGGTTGGATGATTGGGCTCAAAGAGTTGTCAGTGGTGCAAAGTCCAACTTGCAGCTGATGACTAATGGCATCCCTCATGGATTGATACTGGGTCAGTAGTTTAGTGGTTTGATTAACAACCTAGACAGAGTGCCTTTTCAGCAAGTTTTTGAATAACAGATTGCAGGGAATGGTTAGATACCCTGTATAACAGAGCTGCTCTTTGGAGGGATCTAGCCAAACTGGAGAAGTGGGCTGATAGGAATCTCATCAAGTTAAGGGCAAATGCAAAGTCCTCCAGATGGGGTTGAATAACCCCATATGTCAGTGCAGGCTGGGCACCAGCTGACTAGAAAGCACCTTTGCAAAAAAAAACCATCTGGGGGTCCTGCTGGACAATAGGTTAAACATGAGCCAGCAGGGTGTTGTGGCAGAAGAAGGCCAATTGCATACTGAGCTGTAATAGCGAGAGTGTAGCAGCAGGCATAGTTTGGAAAAGCAAGGTCTCCATCCTTCCTGTATTATGCTGCCTGACTCCGGCCAGCAGCTTAGCAGTGCTGTCAGGCTGTATTTCCCACTTACTGAGTTTTCAAACCAGGATACTTGTCTTTCTGTACTGATTTTCCTCTTTGAAAAATCTGCAAAATAGATGCTCAGTACATTTATGTTTTTTGCAAAAATACTCTCTCATACACTTGAGAACTATTAGAGATACAGGGTTTCTCTGTGATGAGAGTTACTGACCAGAGTCTGGGATTTCTGGACATGTATGATCAGTTTAATATTACTTTCTGTGCCGGAGATGGGGAGAAGTTGTTTTTTTTTTTTTCTGTTTGGCCAGTATCTTTGGACAAAAGCTGTTTCCTGAAATCATTTTTTGCCACACTGACAAATACTGTGTCTGTGTCACTGTGCTTCCCTATTTACATTTCCCTTCACATGTTGTCTCCTATTTCTGTAAGTCCTTTAGCATAAGGACTCTTCTCTGTGCACAACAGACAGCTAGTTAATTTATTAGATTTATTACTGAAAGGCCTATTCTGCCTACTTATGGTAATCATTAATAAGAATAACCTTTTAATACTTTGTCAACAAGCTTGTTCCAGGGAACTGAAATGAAAATCAGTTTCGGACGTAGAACAGATGACCATGTTCTCTTGAAACATTTTCATATGCACTTAGAGCATTGCATGCTTGTTTTTTCTAGTGGTGATGTTATCAGCTTTAGATGGACTGTTAGAATATATGATGTCCTGGTAATGTGATTTTGACCTATCTTTTCCTATGTTTAAAAGTTTGTGCAGGTGGAAGGTTGGGGGACACCAGTGGCAATTTTAGCGCTGTTTGTAACAGAAGTTTGGGATGTTTACTTATAACACTTTCTGCTCTACCTCCTGCCACTGCCTCCTGATGATTATGAATGTTACTTACAATGCTGTTCTTCAAAGATGTTGTTACTGTGAGAGCAAGTTGTCTCTTACTCATTTTTCTGCTGTGGACTGTGGATGCTTACCCTCCACATTTACATACATGTTTTGTATGTGTCAGCATCCTGAACTGAACTGAGATATAAGTGTATTGAGCATTTCTGAATTCAAACAACTGGTTATTGAAAGTGCCACAGTACTTTGTAGTGCTCAGTTTAAGTTGCAGTGTTCCACCACTGGATAATGAATCCTGATGTCTAACTTGGAATAGTTACACCTTTCCTGTGGGTAGTGAGAGAAGTTTCCTGGTAACCCTCAATTGTGAGAAGATGAGGTTTTTCATTTCTCTGGAGCTATGTGTTGCTTTTTCACCTGTGAAATGGCAGATCTAATGACCTAAAGAAACTTAGCTGATGGTTTGTAGTTTAGCATAATGCACACATTGCTGCAAGATCTGCTTTGAAAACAGCTTTAGTCTATGTTTTCCCTATCTCTGTGCATTCTTATAATCCCAATGTTAAATTCTTACTTTGTCACTAATCATTTGTTAGTCAGTAATATGCATGCACACACAACTGGCCAAAGCTGTATTTGGATAATTTTCAGTGGTAATGTCTCTATGTATGTGCTTAGTCTTTTTTTTTTTTTTGTAGCAGTTTTCTTTGTGAAGTAGACTGTCACAAATTCATTGTGAATTTCAGAAACAGAACTTGGTAATGGTTATTTCAGCTAAGTGTAGATTTGTTGTTAACCCAAGTAGACTATGAACGGTGCAGGTAAAATAAAGTATTAGCAGTAACTCTTTCTTATAGCTGCACGTTTACATTTGTGCTCAGTGTGTCTAGTTATCTATTATTTGACTTTGTTTTGGATTAAAAGATTCTTGCAAAAGCACATAAAGAATATGGATTAGTAATGTAAGTCTACGACACTTTTTAAAGTGTTTTTGCTTTATAAATATTGATTAACAGATGGAGGAAGAATATTAAATACCTTCCACAGAAGAGACTTCAGAAGATTCTAACATAAAACACATTTTTGGAGGTGTATCATATCTGAAATGAGGTTATTGGTAAGATTTCAGTAGCACTAAGTTGCTTGTGAAGCTAAATCCCATTGGAAGTCAAAGGAATTTAAGCTTCAGAGACTACTGGAAATTTAGCCTTATGGTATTCTTCTGTTCCATAGATTTATGTTTTTTCCATGTGCAGATACTTTCTGGTGTGTCTGAGCAGCATTGACATTTTATGCTTCCGTGTGTGTGGTTGTGTAATGTAGTGTAAAAGAAAACACATTGAATCAGAGTATGAATTTTAATGAATCTTATTATGATTACACAGTAATTTCATGAGAAATAATGCAATTTGTGAAAAGTTGGATTTTTTCCCTGGATCCAGTGAGTTGTCTACATTAGTTTTATAATTTATTAACAGGAAATTAAAATCTGAAGGGTACACTTTTAGTAGGACCACTTTTCTTCCTCCTGACTACATCAGGAATGAAAAGGTTTTGTCCTTAAATAAAGAAGTAGCCTCTGCTAATATTTTGTGGTGTTAGCATACAATCAAATAACAAACTCTTAATGGACAAGGAGCATTCAGGCTCACCTGTTTGTTTTTTTCTTTTTAATTCATACAGCCCTTTTTAATTCATACTTTTACTTTCAAACTACATTTCTGTATGATATAGCTTTCTGGAAATACGTGTTGTGAATTACCTTCTGACGTGTAACTTATCTTCTGAAGTATTGTACTGTGATCTTAATGTAATACGGCCTTTACAAAGGGAGAAGAAAGCTGTCAAATTTGTCTAACAGTTGCAAGATGAACTCTGTTCTCCAGCTTATGGTTTTACAATAATACGAATAGCAGTAATACTGGTTTAAGATTTGGAGGGCTGGACTGTAAACTCAAGGGACTAGTCTGTCTAGGAAAAATAATGCAAATACTTTTCTTTTGGTTTTATTTTTATTTTTTAAAAGTGGATCAGTTTCTGATTCTAGTTCAACAGTGGATACACGCACACAGGTTCTGCTTGTTCTGAGGCAAGAATGGGTGAGACTGGGAATGAGCAGTGGGGAAGTCGTATTTTAAGTTGGTATTGCTTCAGAAGTTAAAAGTTAATATCATCAAATATCCCATTAGTCCTTCTGATGCAGGATGTCTGAGAGACCAATGACATGGTCTGGTCCCAAAGAACAATAACAATTTGAAGTACCATATGATGGTACTTCAGAATCTTGTCTTTTAAAATAAAAAGCCTTGTATTTGTTGAGAATAGGCGTTGGAAAAGTAAGTGGAAAATAGAGCACTGCTTCCGTTGAGTTAGCTGAGAAATTAAGGCTTTTGAAGTATACTCTGCCTTAGCTATGTGAGTGGAACTGAAGACATGGGGAGGTTGTACTGCTTGTCTTCAGATATCTGAGTACAATTCCTTGTTAGGAGACTTCTAGTCATACAGGGAAGCTTATCTAGGGGTCACCTAGAGCCATTGTAAATTGGGCTTCTACTCTGAAGCCTAGAGAATTCCCCCCCCCCCCCCCATTAATTCCTAGAAGACTAGCCTCCAGCTAAAATCAGATCCTGAAGCTACCTGTTTTAGGTGTGTATTCTGATGTGTAAAGATGACGGTACAGATGCTTATTTGCTTATTTCTTCAATCATTATTCATAGAGGTTCAGCTAACAGTTGGTAATTGTAGTTGTCCTGAAGGTATGTTTTATAAAAACTTAGGTGTGTTGGGTTTTTTTCCTGCATCCCCCCTATATTGGTTCAAAAAATATACCTTACATTTTGTCAAATGTTGATGGGTACTTATTGCATAGTCTAGACTTCTGAGATATGGGGTACAAATTTCAAATCACCTGAATTTTGTTCAGATTTTAGCTTTTAGACCCACATAGTACTTTTGGAAATTTTAAACATCATAGCTTTTGCAATTGAAATTGTTATTTTCAAATTGAAAATATTTTGTCAGCTCAGAATTAAAGCTGTCTGATGGCATCCCATACCCTCCAGGCATTGAATTTGGCAAAATTCCATTTTTTTAAGAACAAAAAAGTAAAGAGCTCAGATGTGTACTTTACGCCATCCTAATGTCTTGCTGGAGCCTGACAGCACTGCGGTATGTGCAGATATTTTGTGTGACAGCAAGGTTATGTGTAATTGTGATGTGGCTTATGTCATTTGTCCTCCTTTGAGGACTGTATTTGGGGGGTCTGTGTAATTCCTTCTTTCTTTTATGCAATCAAAGAAAGATGTGCCTTGTGTATGTACGACCAGGTACCATTTCATGTTGCAAAGTAAAGACTGTATATCAGCATGCCTTGCCATGAAGACTGTCAGCAGAAACATGATCAGTGAGTTTAGTTTAGTGAGGGAGTAAATAACAGTGTAAGACAGTATTGAGTATAAAAGGATTTTCTGTGGAGAAGGCCCATTTTTGTAATTTGCAGAACAATATAGCTAGCTTCTATGTGTAGTATGAAGGTAGAATGGGAGTAGGTGTTAGTTGAAGACATCAGAATAATGGTTTCTTGAGTATGTACCTTCTCTTTCCAAATCTGAGTTTTACTGAGTTCAGTATTCTGGAATGGCATGTGACAGCAGTAGCAGTTTTAACTCTGCATTAAATACATGTTTAGTCATTAAAATTGCTAATTTTGAGACTCTTTCATGGGTTAGCACTCTTTTGTGCAGAAGTGTGTAGCATGTTCAGACCTGTCCCTGTGTGATGGTAGCAAAAACTGGAGAAAAATCCGTCATTCCTAAGTGTTCTGCCCTATTTACGTGTGCCTGGTTAATACACATAGTAGTTACAGCAGAAGGGTGATGATGTTAGTTCTTTAAGTTAGTTTGCCATCCATAGCTATCTGAAGGAAGGGAGAAAGATGCTCATTCTGTGTTCCAAAGTCTTGACTGCCTCATGGTATGACACAAGTTCCTGGTATGGTGTCTTTTTGTGTCTCTTCGGCTGCACGTACATCTAATCATACCTTTATGTATACCTGTATCTGTAATCACAAATAGCAGTTTACTGGATCATCACATACTTCAGAGAGCACGTAGCTTTATCTGAATATGGAACCAGGCTCAGTCCCACCACCAAACTCAGACTTGCTGCCTCCGCTTCTATCAGGTGCTCTCTCCAAAATATCTTCCTCTTTCACTCCTTAAACTTCCTGCCAATTACTGTACTCCATATAAAGTAACTTCTCAGATTTTTGTTTTTTTGGTTTTTTTTTTGTTTTTTTTTTTACCTTATTTCATCCCCCTCCACTTGTTCTCCCTTTCCCAGATTCTGACTCATGTTGGCAATGGGGAAAGAAGCTCAAGACACCTCCAGAGACTTAGAGGCCCTCCAGACTGGACCATCATGTTCGTGCTTATCCATAAATAACTTCATTTGTTTCTTTGCAAAGTGTTAAAATTACTTCAAAAACATGTCTTGTTTCTCCAAAAAGATGACGAATACCATACACTAAATGATCAAGACCTCTGCTGCTACTCATTATGTATTTTTTTGTGTTTTTAATGCAAGAAGTAACTTCCAGGCTATTGGAGGTGATCAGACTGGGGAGAAAAAGAGAGGCATATTTTTCACCTGTGCCAGTTTCTTTGATATGGATGGTTGTGTAACTGCCTGAGCACTGGTTTTGGTGGAGGGAGAGGGTAAGAAAGTGCACCCAGCATGGCCCACTGTTAGCACCATGAACCTGAATCTGTTGTGAAACAGCGTTCTCATCTATGGATTTGTAGTTGGCTTGAGCCAGTACAACTGCATGTGTTTGCCAAAAGGTGTGACATGCATGGTCTTCTGTTTTGTTTGCTCTTGCAGTCATGCAGTTCTGTGGTCAGTAAGACGGGCTTGCTTTTGGGGGGCAGGAACACCTGGGCTAAGGGTGTAGTTGTTACAGGTAGGGAGATCTGTTTGATAGCAGCTGCATGAACAGGGTGGTCCTGCTTCTAGTGCTTCCTGTGTGCCTGCAGTAATGCTCTTCTACCTTACGGTTGGTCAGCTCAAATGGTAAGCCAGCATAAAAATAAAAAACCACAGAATATAAACTGGCAAAACCAGAATCATCTGCCTGGCCCACATCAGGATCAGATATTCGGTCAGTGCTGGTGCAGGAGGAGTATAAAATACACAGGAGGAATGGGATCCCTACTTCTGTCACCAACTAGCTTTTGGGTTGGTATAACTGTAATGCGGGACTGCATTCTGAGAGAAATGTCTGTAAAAGTTCCAACTCTGTGTTAGAAAGACATCTCTTGAACAGGAGAGGCCATTATGTCAGTATGTTCTGCTGAGTGAGAGCAGCCCAGAGATTAGTATGTTTTGAAACAAAACCTCTGTTTGCACTTCTGCATTCATCTCGGTTGGCATCCCTGCCCGTAGGATACAGAGTTAGGACAGACGTCAGGTATGTCAATTCTAATTTCCCTAAGCTGTCATGTAGAGATACAGAGCTTGCCTGGCAATGCCAGTTTGCAGAGTTTCCACATTCCTTGCTGCTGACTGCTTCGTGCCACCGCAGTGCACTGCCCTATTGGTTGTGCTGGCTGAGCTGCTGTAGCAGCCTGCTGTAAGTTGAGCTGCTGAATCGGTCCAATTTGCAGAACTGCTCTGCAAGTAGTGTGTTGGTGTAATTGAGGAAGGTGGCAGTGTATTGCAGTGGAGGGGCACGAGTGAGTGCCTGGGAGGACAGGGCAGAGGAAGAGGGGAAAACAGAACTCCTTAAGCTTGATTTCTTGCAAAAATCCTTATATTGTAAAAGTATAGTCTCATTTTCAAGACATTATTCTTGGTATTTCCTTATTATGAGGAGGGGCAGGGTTTCCCAGATGCCAGCTTGCATGAGTGACAAAGAGAAGGACTCGGACAACTGCAGAAGATAGAGGGACCCACCCCTGATATTTGCTGGGGAAAGGGCCCTAATCACCCCCAGAATGCCAAGTCCCTTTCTGTAGGTCAGCTCTGAAAGGAGGAAGGAGGAGATGATAGAAAGGTGAGTCTGCAGGCATCCAGAGCAGCAGAGACCCTCAGCTTCCAACTCCCCAAGGAGAAGTTGGGTTCTTCTTCAGTGGGTTTTGCAGATCTCAGCCTACAGGGAGCAGTGGTGGGAGGTCAGCCTCGTAAGGGGAACACAAGGATTCAGATACCCATATGCATGGAAAGATTGAGGCTCCTCAGTGTATGTATACGGTAAATCATACTACCACCTTGATGATCATCTCTGCAGTTCAATCCTATTACTATGGTTAGTGCTTCTTCTATGGACTTTGTCCCTTTTCCTCATCATAGTGTTCTGCCCTTCTCAATTTTCATCTCGTAGTGTTTTTGCATGCCTTCCCTTCAGCAATTTGTTTCCTACCTTTCCTGAATACATTCCTACATGCAATTTATTTCAAATTATTTTGGATACCATCTGAAGTTTTCTGCAATGTTCATTACAGTTTTCTCAAAACAAAAGCCTTTGACAATACGCAGACTTTAGAAAAACAATCTTTTTTGTTTTGTTTGCTTGTTTAATTTTTTAGACTTGTTGAACAGATTCAGTGGGCACTATGTGTCTTTGGGGTATCCAGCTTGTGGAGCCTGGCGGGAGAAAAAGGGGTTTGGCTACTTAGTCTGTTTGTGCCCATGTAATTTGTTTTGTTTATTTAAACTGGCATCAGAAGGTTAACTCTTGTGCGTTTGGATTTTTAGCTTTGTTCTTCTAAGAGTATATTTGCTGCTGTGTACTAGATGGGGTAGGTGTTAGGAGACTGAAGATATTTTTGCTGTAGGAGGTGGCTCTACTGTGGCAAAAATAAAAAGTCTATTCAAGAACAGCAACTTTTTCCTTTTCATGAAGGGGTAAGAAGTGGAGTGTTTGGGAGTCTGTTGCTTTCAAATCTTGAATGCTCACCTTACTCTTTGATATTCATGAGCTTTTAGGATCATCTTAATAAGAATGTGAATTTTGGAATTTAGAGAAACAGGTCTTGACTTTTGCTGCTAAGTTTTCATAGCTTGCTTGTAACGTTGTTCTGGTAATATTCTCTGAGATTATTCCTTAAGAATTATGTTAGTAATGAATGCATAAATACAGTACACAGTGAGCAGATCTGCTTCTCTCAGTCTTTTTAGAGTTGAAACTCTTGAAGTTGAGGAAAAAAATAATTTACAGGAAGTGGCAGTACAATTTCACATTATTTCTGAGCGTGGAGTCCCACCAGTAGCTCAACCTGACCTAAGCCCATGTCATGTCACTGAAGGGAATGGTCCCACTTCCTCCCCTGGCTCCTGTAATAGCCCTTACTGGATTCTTTTTTTGCCCTTTCCAGGTGGATGAGTGTATTGATCTGATTTACCATACAGTTGCTGGAACATCAAAACTTGTTTGAGGAGGGGCAAAAACATATAAAAGGGGTTTTGGACTGCAGATTGCTCCTACTGGTGGCAGCACAGTCTTAAGCTGACTTAAATGAATCATGAAACTGTGCCTCGCTTGAAGGAAAAAAGATAGATGCTTCTGATTCTGAAAGACTATTTTTCTTTCTTAGTGTCCTAATAACATCTCAGAGCAGTATGTTATATTTGAAACTATAGTGATTCAATTTAAAAAATTGAACTAGAGGAGCTAATGTGACTTCCTTGAATGACGTAGCTTTCTACAGGGGAAAAGATGAAGACATTGGTAAGGGATAAGTGTGATGACCTTTATTTGATGTATCTTATGTAAGACACAACAGTTCACATGGGCTTTTTTGTTGTGATTTTTTGCAACAGTTTTCTTTGTGGTACCTGAATTTCCCTCTCTGGTTAAATGTATGATGTATTTGCTATTAAAACAGAGATTGCCTTTCATTAAAATAAGCTGCAAAGTGAATCGTAAGGCTTGTATACTTGATTACTGACAGATGAGAGGAACAGAATTGCACAGCTGCAAAACTTAAAAAATTTGAAAGACCAGTAAATGCCAGAAAATGAGTTGTCAGACTTGTCTTCTGGTCTCCCATCTGTTGTGTTTGCTAAACCTTGATTTCAAAATTAACATGTTATGATGTGTCTGAGTAAAAACTGCTGCCTGTTTGCAAGGGGTGGAACTTTGGAAAATTGTGACCCTGGTTACCAGGAGAACCCAAAGTGCCATACCTTTGTCCCCAGAAAACCGAAATTTTCAAGCTACTCAGTGGTAAAACACTTGTGATACGTCATTTGTGAGGCTAGTATGCTGAATCAAAAAGTCAAATGAAAAATATTTTCAAGCTAAATAGAGTTAAAAAGTTGTCATACAAGAGAACATGGGAAATCATTAACCCTGAAGATGAGCTTCACAGAGCTGTTCAAATTTAAAGATGCAAGGTAATTTAGTATGATTTCTTTCTTGTTCCCTTCAGTAATAACAGGAAATAAAAGAGGAACTAACATTAGAAACATAGACTAATATAAGTTAAGATATATTTGATTAAATAAGAGCTAATCTAGTATTGTATGTTTATATGGCTCTTTAAAAAAGAAATACTTATTTGAGAGTATTCCCCTTTCAAGTTTTAAAATAAGTGTTCATAACCACTGCAGGAATTCTGCCTGAGTGTGCCTGTGGTAAGAACATGGAGAAAAGGCTTTTGCAATAATAAGGCAAAATCCCCAGCTGCATTTACTTTCCCCTCTCTCCTGTCTTATGTACCTAATCCTGTTTCATAACAAGCTGCTGTGACTTATTTGACGTATTAGTCTCTCAAATAATTCTCATCACACTTTTGATCTAATAACTGTTTTGTTTATATATATCTTTAATTGTCAGAAGTAATGTATGCCATAGACATGTGAGGAACTTTTAAGTAATTTACTTTCAAAGAAACTTGCCTTCAAATAAATGGGAACCTTTTATCTATTTCCTGTAAGTTTGGCCTTCATTTTATTTATTTTAATAAAAATATGTTAGCCAGCTGGGAAATACCTGGATTTTTCATAGAAGGGATTGATAAAAGATTTTAAACAAAGTCTTTTGGGCACGATAATTTTCCTGCTGCTCAAGTATCTGAAATAGAATTTGTTAAATGAGATAAACCCCACAATTATAGCAGAGTGTAATCTCATATTGGTCCATATTAGAAGTACTTATTACAAAGTGATTGCAAGATAAGAATCTTTTTGTGTGTTCTATACCTGTATTAAATAATTCCCTGTCTAGATAAGCCCTGTAACTAGTTTGGTGGCCATTTGGTAGTCTGTGGGCCCCAGCTGGGTTTGGTAGAATTAAATTTTTATAGATGACTCTGCATTTCTCCTGGTGGGGAAAATTAAGGAACAAGTCTAACCAATTCTCTTCTCTTTTTACATTTGTCAATTCGAGAATCAGCATTTTATTGTGTGCGCTTTATTCTGTGTCTTTTTATATTCTCTTATTTCTGTTCCCTTACACCTTATTTTACTCCCTTTCTGATTTTCCTCTTTACCCCTTATTTGTGTGCCTTTGCCAGGATTGCCTTTTTGCAGAATACTTATGAGGTTACCAAAAAATTCTGATTAATTTGTGTTCCACGATCACTTGAAATGCTTTAAGCATCAGAAGCATACTCAGATTGCCTTGAAAAGTGCATGTATGCTGGCTTTTGTTGATACAAGCTTGTGACTGGTTGTGTGAAATGCTAAATTACTGCTTTTAAGATGGATTTTTATAAATCCATGAAAGAATTAGTAGTGTAGAGTCTCTGCAGTAGCAAGGGGCTTAGCTTGTAGGACAGAGGGATGTTAAACAGAAATAACGTTCTCTCTCGTTGTTGGATTCTTTCAATATTTTGCTGACTCAACCTCTCACCACAGCAGGAGTTTCTGTTAGTGCAGGTTTGCTTCTGTGGGAAGAGGTGTGATCTGTAGATCTGTAGCAGACACAGCTCTGCCAGGGTCAGTCTGACGCAGCCATTACAATGGCATTGCTGCCTCCAGAGCTGCCTGTTCCTCAGGAGACTCGGTCCTCTGTCCATTTTTCTCACAGTTCCTCATTTCAGTGCCACATTCTGTATGTACAAAGCAGTGCTGCATCCCCAGCTCCATTTCCCCGTGCGCCAAATGAAGCATGCTTGCCTGAGCCACTGCTCACCTTGGAAAAAGGAAGAGAGAAGTCTTAGTGGTGGTCTGCAGTGGAGGGTGTGTTTTCAACGGGGCCTTGCATTCAGTAGATCCCAAGAGCTCTCCTGAGGTTTTGCGTATGCAGGGTCACAGCTGTTCCTTCATTTGGTGAACTGATAAATTTAGAAGCTGCCCTGCAGGTGACCCAATGTGCATGTGAATTTTGCAGTCCACGATGTTCAGTGCTTGCTCTTGTTAATGTGACTGAGCGCATTTAAGTGTGCAGTGAGCATACTGGGATTCAGGGAAGAGGAAAGGTCAGACTCGGCCATGCACACTTCTGTCTTTCCTGTGCCTGGCAAGAGGAACTTCAAAAAAGCTTCACCTCAACGATGAATTGTATTACGAAGCTTTTTCAGGACATATGTTTCCCTTGGAATGTACTTTAGCTGGCAAAGTAAGTGGTTTTTCAAGTAAACGCTCATGCAGCTATCTCTGTAAAAGTACATATGCTTTTTTAATGCATGAGATTTATTTTTATTTTAATAATGGTTGTCCTTTATGACTGCATTTGCACACATTACTGCCTGTGGTTCCATGTAAGAGCATTAAAAAGTCAAATAACCATTACTTCCTACATTTCCTTTTTTGTTGGTAGGAAGATACTTTCTGGTTATTGATAAACCTACTTCTTGCTCAGATTATAAATTATGTTTTCCAACAAATGTGATTAAAAAAACTTACTTATTCCTGTCTAAATGATGATCTCAGTGAAAAAAGAAACCTGTCAATTTTCCTGTGTGAGAAAGCATTTTCTGGCACATGTCAGATTTTGAATCTTCAAGATTTTAATGCAGCTCGATGGAAAAGATTTAATCCTTCATACAGGATGGACAGTAGAGGTCTCCTCTGCCTACAGGAGAGCAGTAATTCTAACTACCTTTTTCAGAAGACCTTTTCCTACAAGGTCTGTAGTAAGGACACTAAGCTCCAGATATCCTTGAACCTTTTAATAGCATGGTTATGGATTTGCATATGATTATATTGAGAACCAAATGAGATAAATGGACATCAGCAAGTACACGCATTTATTTACTGAAGAAAGACTGCATAGACTGGGGTTGGCAGAAATCTCCTGGATATTTATAAGCTCTCCACTGGTGACTTTGGCTTTGCTTGTGTATGCTGTCTCAGTAAACATCTCAAATATTTAGGCTATCTCGCACATTGTGAAGCAAATGCAAAGGTAGGGGGAAGGATGTGGAACTGTTTCAGGACAAAGCTTTTAAGCAGTGCAAACAGAGCAAGAGATCTGGTGTTCATCCTCAACCTCATGTCTGTGGCCAAGATAAGTAAAGGTAAATGCTGGAAGCATTTAGAGAAGGAGAGGTTGACAGATTTTCAGAGGTAGTGTTGTAGATTGTCTTTTTTTTCCTCAGGTCTATGACATTGGAAATTTAATAGGAACTGGAAGATAGAGCCTTTCAGAGAAGCAAGCAAATCAGCTGTTGAGAAGTATGTTGCCTGTGTACACACAGGAATGTCTTCCTGAGTTTGGACTCAGGGAAAGCCAGGAGCTGGAATATGCTCTATTCACAGATGTGTCTCCAGCTTGTTTTGTGTACCATCTCCCAACCACATGCACTTCTTGCTGTGTTACCTTTCAGTCATCATGTTGTAAATTGCTGAACCCTGTTTTATAGGTTTCTTTTAAGCTCTGGGATCATAGACTGATTCAGGGTGGAAGGGATAGTAGCATGTCATATAGCCACCCTCATGTCGAAAGCATGGTCAGCACTCCATCCAAACTGTGTTGCTTGGAGCTCTGTCCCCTCAGGTCTTGAAAGCTTCCATGGGTGGAGATTCCACAGCTTATCTGGACAACCTGTTCCAATGCTTAAGTATGCTTAAGACTGAAGTCTCAGTTTACTCAGTCTCCCTTTGGAGACTGTCCTTCAAATCACTCTTACATGAGCAACATGAACCTCGAGCAGTTGCAACCTGCTCATTGTCTTGACAAAATGATGCTAAAGACGCACTCAAATATTTTTCTTTGTGTGGTGTCAGACCTTCATCCAAATGTCAGTCTGCTGTTCATCCCAAATCTGTTCCCTGCACTGCCCATGCTGCAGTGACTCACGTTAAGACTCTACTTCATTAGCTGCTGTTGTAGCCTAGGCTTTTAAAATGTCAAACCGGAGTTGTATCATCAAAGACAATCCAAATGCATCTTGCTGAATTATCAGGTGGTGATTCTAAATATCACGGCATAATCTATCAGAGTAATTTAGCAACTACTGCATATCAGGTTCTTGCTTCTGATCCATTTTTTAGTGCATTTTTTCATCATAGTGTAAATCACAGTTCTTGGTGGTATTTCTGTTGTTTTATTCTCTGTTTAGTGAAATACTCAGCTATCCTGCTTCAGCTAATGGAGCAAAAGGTAGCAAAAGGTCCTTAAGCTGATGGATGCGGCCACTTTCATGGGTGATTAATGTGTGTTCTTACAGTATACCACCTTTCTGAATACGATTGATTCTTTTCTTCAAAACAGGGAGAGTAGCTTCAAAGCATCTTTGTCAAAATATTTCTGACTTCTTTGTTATCTGAAAATTGCAACCCTTAAAATCTGAAAATGGTGTTTTCCTCATTTAATGCAGTAAAAGGAGAGATTAAGGGGCAGGTTATAACACAGATTTTTTTCAAATTGTTCTTCAAAAGTCTTCACAAAAAAATCACTACTACTCTAAGCTTTAAGAATCCCAGCACTTTTCTGGAATCTTGATGCTAATTGAAGAGTTTGATCTGTTTTCTTTTTTTAATATTTCTGCTCCGGAAAACAGTTTTACATAAATCTTGAAATGAACTTAGAGCCCTTGTCTCTGTTATCAATAAGGCATTTTTCCAGGTTGCTGTCAGTCAGGACTTGAGAAGGAGCCAAACTGGTGCAGGGTCAGTTCGAGTATTCCTCTGTCACGTTCCTGGGACCTAGAGGTACGTGTCAGAGAAAACGTGCTGTATCAAGGTTGGGCATGTGAATCTAACTGACTTTGCTTTAGCACAAGCCATGCCACTCAAATGTTTGCACTATGTTCTCCATTCCTGTGGGCTTCAGGAGGGCATTTTAGTATAGGCACACTGATGGACCCAAACTGTTACACCCTCTGAAAAGTTGTAGTACTAAGCCTGCAACTGCCTGATGAGGTCTGCACATGCCGCCTCTTGGAAGATGCTGGACTGGGGTTTGAAAGCCTTGGTAGCCCATCGGTGGTGTGTTCTGTAGCACTGGTATTGTCTGGGGTTTTCCACTACTCAGGATACCTTAGTTCTCTAGTTACATAAGATAATGGAGAGTTGATTGTATTCAGATCTTATTTACAGAGTATTTTAAGGATATTTGGGATAATTGAATGTGATAGGCGAGTAACAAGTCCTTGATACTGAATTGTTGTGTGGAGGTCCAAGCAGATACAATAGAATAGATCGGGTTTATGGGTCAGTTCTTGTGTATAAGAGAACTAAACAGTAGCTGGGAAATAGTTGAAAGTGACTTGGTTTTGTTTTGGTTTTTTTTAAATAGGAAAGGACGCATTGCAACACAAATTGATTAATTAGTTGAACCAGAGGTGGAAGGAAGATGAGGAAGGCAGGGCTTGAGGGGAAGAGTATGACGAGGCTTGATGCTGCTTTTTTGTTGGGGTTTTTTTGACATTTCTTTGAAAATTTTCTGCCAAATGAGGAATGTATATCTTAACTTTAGAAAGCACTTCCTTATTTTATGTATTACAAATGTAATTCCTTTGTGGATAAAGTACCCTATTTCAGTATCACAGCTCTTCATTTGCAGATAGATCCTTAATATATACAGCATTTAAAAATGAGTGACAGTGAATAATTTGGGTAAATACTGTGTAGGAGGTTGTTTTTCTTATTAAAATATCTTGATGCAGTTAAATAATTGCTTCAAAGATCTAGGCACAAGATTTTGAATTAATGTTTACGTATTTGCCCTGAGCTGAACTCCTACAGGATTTTATTATTCAGATTAACAGGTGAACATTTTATGTTATAAACTGCTTAAAGTATAAATCTGCTGAAAATCAAAGCCACCTGTCTCAAACAAGGAAAAAATACACCTTCATCTCCCCATTAACCCAAATTACAATATATCGGGCAGGTAAAGGATTTACTGGATAAAGGATAGAATAGTCTGCTTTTGATTAATTGCTAGCAAGTAATAATAGCAAAAGGAAGGATGTCCTAACAGCCTTTTGGTTTCACAAATTACATTCTAAGCACGAACAATTCTATTAATTGCTTTCTTTGAGGCCCAGATTGTAAACAGTCACTTAATAGCATCTTTAGGGCAAACGAGTCTTATTGCATTAAGTAATAGGAATATCACATTGCACCTTTTTTCTGTTCAGTGCTCAGTTTTTATTTTGCCTTTGCCTTTCATTTTACCTTGTTACAGTCCTAATTCATTAATCTATCCACATTCGGTGAAGTTGTTAAGCCTTAGTTAAATTTATGCTCTGTAGAGCTGTCACGTGGTTCTAAACATGAACTGAGAATGATGCAGACTTTGGATATTTTAAAGTCTAATAAAGAGACCTAGTTTGGTAGATTAGGGTGAGGTGAAGTAAAATATCTGGCATGTCTCCGAACTACTGAGACATAATATTTAATATAAACCATACCAATGATTTTGCATTCTTTTCTTAATACCTGAAGGAACAAGCAGTATGCTCTGCCATGGCAGGCTAGTCATTTGGATCATGGAAAGATGCAGCTTGTAATGGTAGGGTGTCAGGCTCCTGGTAAATGTTTACTGTGGATCCAGAAATGACACTGTGAATCTGGGGCTGGTGGTAAGTATCTCCTTGCTGAGACTATTATACATTATAATGTATCATGTGTCCTCAGTATAGGTGAAATGAGTAACTAATTGAATGATAGAAATCACATCTGACCCAGAGAAAAGGAGTACATCAGTGTACGAGATTGCATCCACCTGGATTAACGTTGAGAGGGCTCTCTTTAATCTCCTCAATTCCTTACACTCTTGGAGATGACTACAGTGGAAGCTTAATGTTTTGGGTTTTTTTTTAATCCAATACAAAATTAATTCATTTACTGTTCATGAATCAGTTAAGAAGTGTATATGGAATCATGTTTGACCTGTGGGTTTCTGAAAACAAAATACATAATTATTAGTTTGCAATAGGTTAAGTTTTATTCAATTTTTAAAAAGGTAGGAATCATTTTGCTGTCATCTCTAGCCATATCACTGATTCGTTAAGTATCCTCTATTATAAAGCATTCTTTGAGATATAGTTTTGACCAGACTAAAGTTGACTTTTTAATTTTGTGGAAGGGTTACATTAAGAATTTTTTTATTGGTTGATTGTTAGGCTAGTACACAGTTGCATCAGTTGCTAGCAAAGTCCTGGATGGTCAGCTTTAGCTGAAGTGTTAGAAGCCAAAATCAGAACAACACAATAGATTAGAGTAGTTTGGATTTGGATAGTGGGAATGATTAAATGAACCATAAGACTGTGAGTGGGTGTACACCATGAGTGGAATACAGAGGGTAAATTGCATTCTCATAAGGGCATTTAGGACCATGCTTCTGCCTAAAAAGGCGTTTTTGTCTTCCTACTCTCTGCTTGTGAATGTTCTTGCTCCCTCCCTTTCGTTGGTGTTAGTGTTTGTGGAGCTGTGTGGTAGGTCATGCCAGCTCACTGAGGAGCTGAAGCTAACCCCTTCGAACAAAAATAAATTCTCTGAAATGGGATGAGATGGATAGAATGTGTCATCTAAGTGTATTTATGGGTGCTTGTGTTATGTAAAGACTTCCATAAAATCAGTATGGGTGACAATTAGGGATTTCATAGATGAAAATCAAATTTGGAAACAGTATGGAGCTGGAGAAGATTAAAAGCTGTTTAAAGATGGGGGCAGAGACGCAAAAGACTTTTGTGTTGTTTTTTTTAATTTTAGGCTTTAAGCCTGCAGTTCTTGCCTTTGATAGCATAAAGGCAATAGTACTGTATCTTAACACTGCAAGCACTGTCATATTTTGCCTAGTGTGACCCTTTATTTGCACTTTTCAATATCTGGTGGCCACAAGCAATGTAGAGAGTGCCTGGTAAGCGGTGTGTTTTCTGGGGATCCTGGAAGGGGAGAGGGGCGTGTGTTGCAGTTTCACAAATAGCTCCTTCAGCAGCAGAACTGGCTATAGCAGTCCTGTAGATATGCTACACGGTAGATCATTCTGAGATGGTTGTAGTGTAGCTGACAATCCTGATTTTTCATTCATATCAGTTCTCCAGTGTAGTTTACCGTGTATCTCCATAAATATTTGCCCCAATGCTGTGGGGTGTGGAAAGACTAGCTCTGTGTTGAGGCTTCCTTCTTTTATTTACATGTTTAGCTGCCACTCTGGTTAATGATTAAGAAAAAAAACCAACAGGATGAAGAGTCAAAATAAGACAGTTTTAAGTTTTGTAGACCTCCTTGCCTTATTCCTCCTTCCCACTCTCCGTTCCTGCCTTTGTCATTGTATGTATCTGTATATGGTAAATGAGATGTACTGTACCGCATGTGTTGCAAATCACTGTCTTTTGCTTTAGCTTTTACCAGATTCGTGCATCTATGAAAATTCCTCCAAGAATTCCACACAAATTAGAAGCTAGCTTGTTACATGCAACTGGTAAGTGCAAAAACTTTTAGTAAATTAGCTCATTATCTTGCCTTGCTAATTACAGGAGCATGCTTTTTGTCTTATTGTTGTAACTAATATAAAAGTGTTTTTAATTTTGTTATTAACACAAGAAAAATATAAGTTGTGTCATGATGACCTGCTGAAAAACTAGCTTGTTCTTAGCAATGAGACTTAAAAGTTGATTACAGAATTTATGTTACTGTTTTTCCTCTGTTAATTCCCTTTGCTGGTAGCAAAACATGGTGATTCCTTTATATTAGTGTCTTCTGTTTTTTCCACTGATCTGCTCAGTCTTCTCCATGTTTCAGGCTAAGATGACCAAGAGCAGATCTCATCTAAGTAGATACCTCAGAGTGGTGGAGAACTTCAGATACAGACTTTTATACAGATTGCTAAGCTCATTTTTTTCCAAAAAGACTTTGAAAGGATCCAGTCTTGCTGTTTTCAAACTTGCTCTCTTGCTGTCTGGTGGCAAAGCTGAAAATTGATTTAACCTCCTGAACAGCATTACCCACTCCCTCATCTTTTTCTTCTTTTTTTAACCTGGCACTCACTTTTGATTTCTTTGTCCAGGCAAGCTGAACCCAGAGAAACCTGTTAGTGCTCTCCTAATTCTGTGAAGCCCACACCTCAGCATGCTGTAAAAATGTGAAAAGTAAAAAATTAATTAAGTTTTCAGATGTCAGGTGGAATTCTTGGAATTGCAAGGAAGAAACACCTACTACAGTCTGAGAAAATGTGATATGAGATTACTGAAACCCAAAGTTTTGAGGCTATTTTAAAAGTAACTCTGAGTAGAGCAACTATGTAGATACTGAATTTTAGTCAAGCTTCCTGAATATTTCTTGGATTTGTGTGAAATAAGTAAATAATTCTTATGAACCAAGATTACTCCACTTCAAAGGCAAAGTTTAGTGTGGTTTAGGGAATTTGGTTCTGCTAAACTGATCTTTTAATAAAACGTACTTTTTTAATAGTGTCACTTAATGATATGTTTAATATTGCTGAAAAAAAGTTTTTCCATTTCATGGTATATTTTAGAATGGTCTTTAGTTATTTTTTCAGAAAGCTGCAATCTTGTTAGTAAATTGTGACATATGTGTTAGCTCTTTTGTCTCTTGTTACTAGACTTAAAGGATGTAAACATTAAGCCTGCAGTTTGACGTGAGTTTAGATCAGCAGTGCTGTCAAAAAAAAAAAAATCAGCTCATGATTCCCCCTGGCCACTCCTTCTTACCGTCATATTGCTCTGTGCTTTGTTGACACAAGTGTCTGATTTGGCCCAGGAACTCAACTGGGGAACTCATTTGGCTGACAAGCAGCCGTTTTACAAAAAACCAAACCCCTCCAAACCCAAAAACTGGGGTTCTTTTTAGATGAGTCTCTCAATTTGGTTTATCAGGTAGTTACCGATAACGTTTGTGCCACAACAAAGTGGAGAGAAGGGTACAAGCTGGTCAATGAAAGGGCATTAGTTTGTCCTTCTTGTGGATATGATAGTGCTTGGTCTTGCTGAGGATCTCTGCCTTCCATTCGTTTCAGCTTCTTGCTTAATTTAGCAGAGCTGGATGCTGTAGCTCTAACTCACAGCTGTCCTGCTCAAGGTGGTGGAATAGCTGATGCCAGTTACTGAGACTGCTGTTATTTGTAGAAAATAGCTGCTATTAGGCTACGTATGGACTAGCACTAAGAGGGCTGACCCTCTATCTGAAAGTGTCTGTTGCTTGTTGACTATAGAGGAGGCTGGACAGGAGCCCACAACTCTCACTCTTGAGAATGAAGTCCTGTGTTGGTCAGGTACTTCTTCCTGTACTTTTCTATCTCTTGTTCTGTCTTCCTCGTACTTACCTGTTCTAAATCCTATTCCCTTTGACAGTGTCATGGTTTTCCCACTCCAGTCCAAGTCATTTTGCCTACTTCTAGCTCTCCCTAGCCTCTGCACAAGTCACCTGCGGTCTCCTTACCTTAGCTGTGTGTTTTCCCCTCTCCCACAGACTGTTTGATCTGTCTCTTCCTTTTATTTCCCCAAATCAAATATACAGTCTCAGGTTTTCCGTTCTTCCTGTTCCTTTGCATCTCCTTCCACCCCTTGCCCAGCCCTTCCCAGCTCTTCATGAGGTCCTGTAATAATTTAAATACAGTTTTCTTCCATTTCTGTTTCTCACGTCCTTTAGTAGTTCACTAGAATTGCTTGGGACCCAGAACGAGTGTCATTACAGATGTGATAGGGCAAGCCACTTGCTTTAGCTCCAGCCTTGTGAAGGTCTCCTGCCGTTCTTGTAATTTGAAGGGAGATGTAGTCATGCTCTAGAAAGTTAAAATAAAAAAGTATGTAATTCTAGCCTGTGTGAGGTTGTTTCAGATTTGAGGCTGTTCTGAATTCCTCCTTCTATCAGAAACTTGTGGCTGGTTTTCAGAAAAAAAAAGAAAAAAGCAGGTTAGGAATGAGATGTCCGTTTTTACGATGCAAGAATAAATTAATTCCCCACTATTTTTTCCCCTCCGTTGCTCAGATGGCTTTTTGTGTGGATAGAAGCCTAGAAATAGTCTTGGCCAGTCAGTGCATAGTTGACTTAAAAAATAGTAGTTCTGCCTTGTTGACTTCACGTTTGTGAGACCTTGCTCCCCACGTAGATGTGGCTCAGCCTGTTCCTGGCATCAGCTTTTCCTCTTCGACTCCTCTCTCTCACTTCTGAGGGTGCCGTTTCACGTTACACTGAAGTCAGCAGAACTGAGGGCTGTAACTCAGAGTTGGACGCTGCATAGGAAGTGGGACCTCGGCCACATGTCTCTGTTACTTCTTTTGTATAGGAGTGGAGTGGAAGATCCCTTTTGCTGATGCGGTGCGGTTATATCAGATTACGTGTCATGTGAAACCATACCCGCTCTGCCCTTCACCTGTAACAGATGACACGGATGGATATAAGCTGAAAGTGGCATTATATATAGGGGAATTACACTTTAATGATTCAGCCTTTGTAGGCGTTTTGTCCAGGAGACCTAGATTGATGATATGTATGAAAGCACTTCAGCAAAACCCAGTATTTTTACTTGTTTCTAGTTTCTGAAGGGAAGTTGAACTAAGATGTTACAAAGGTTGTAGAGTGGGAATGTTTGCCAGGTGCAGTGGTTTTCTATCAGAGGCCTGTAGACCCCAAATCTGTAAAGCGCAGACTTTACAGATATTTTTTTTTTCTTTTGTGGATTCCTTTGAAGTAATTTATTAAGAAGAATCAAAAGAATTTTAAAAAACGTTTTACACCCCCATTTACACAATTTCTAAGACTTTGTATTCTCGAAGAGGTTAATGTTACTGAGCCTGCTTGTAGAGGAGTAGTAAGAAAGTGTCGGTATTTCTGTTACTTCTGTTCTTCCAAGTTCTGTCTTCTTTTATGTGTTGTTTCACAGGATAGTGCCCGTCAAGATATTTCCTGTGTGATAACCCCTTGCTATTATGCTAAATACTTCCTCAGTAACTGTTTTAAACCATTCCCTTTCTCATTTGTTCTACAAGTCTTTTAACCATTTTTTGGCAAAGGATTCTCCAACCATTTATCCCACTTTTCTGAACTCTTTTTGATGAGCAGCCTCTGGACTGAAAGCAGAAGTGTCATATTGAATGAGAAATGTAAAGTTCAGGTGATACACTTTGAACTGGTCTGGCCAGAGTAGTATGCAAAGATCTGGAAGGAAATAATGAACCATTTCTGTTCTTGATTAATTCAGTGGAGTGGTATATGTCATTTAACCTCTTTGCCTCATCTGTAGGTAATTAAGAGTTCTCAGTGCGGTTAAACCTTGCAGATCAACATGAATGCTGGATGAAACAAGACAGATTGCCGGATTTTGATTAGAATTTTTGATGCCTAGAATGTCTTACTCCAATTTGGAACAAAGCGAAAATTCTTCAGTCCAGAACTTATATTAAAAGCAAATTACATTAAAAATATTGATACAGTATTTCTTTGAAACAAAATGCACTCCTTCAAACTCCAGCAGTTGCTGACTGAAATGGAAACTGCTGATATTGTTGGTGTTACAGTTTTAATAGTGGTCATGAAACTGATAGGAATGATAGTTCCACTTATTAGCTGCTCTGGAGTTTCCAGATTCTAGGCCAATTATATTAATACTTGTTTTTCTTTTCAGGTGCAGATCTTGCCTTCCCTGCTTCAATCCATGACAATATAGTTTGCAGTAAAACATTTCAGATTCTTTACAAAAATGAGGAAGTTTCTGTGAATGACGTGATGATTTTCAAAATTAAAATGCTCTTAGATGAGAGGAAGGTAATCTGCCATTCAGCTTCACTATATTCAGATAATTAAATCTTCGTTATGTACAATTTGGATTAGTATAAATAAGGGACCTGAAAAGATTTCATGCTTCTACAATTTCTTTTTAGATTGAGGAGTCTCTTAATGAAATGAATTTTCTGCTAACATTAGATCTACACTTCACGGATACAGACTATTCGTAAGTTTAGATGTAGAAGATTTTATTAAAGCAACAATATATGTTAACTTTTTAAACTGATTAAATCTGTATTATATATAGACGTAGTGTGTTCATATTAGACATACATGAGGGTAAAAAAGAAATCCAGTGCTGAAGTCTGTTAAGATTTCATAACTGGTTTGTCTCATTCTGATTTTTTTTTTTTTTCATATTTTTTTTTCCTGGGAGAGATGTCGTTGCATTCCAAGGTATAGACCTATGCTAAATTGCTGTCTTGCACTTTAAATATGGTTGTTCTAATTGTATGTTGTTTTGTTTTAATTTCTTTTTAGACCAGATGACCTGAGCACACTACAGCCAATTAGTAGCCGAACTTTAAAGTTGCACTTTAACTTACACCGGGGCCTTCATCATTATGTCAATGTTATGTTTGATTACTTCCACCTTTCTGTCATATCAGTTATAGTCCATGCTTCTTTGGTTGCTCTGCATCAGCCATTGATAAGGTAATCTCTTGTTAATCATATGCAAATAAATTATTGAGTGTCCAGATGGAAATGTTATAAAAATAGAATACTTAGGAAGGAGTTAAATCTATGGCCAATATAGTTTTCTTTATGATGATTTTGGAATTCAGAGCCCAGAGGGGTGAGAAACTTCTTGTTTTCAAAGTTACTTGGAACAAGTTTTGAGTTTGTTTTTGTTAGAAATAAGACTATGTAGTATAGAAGAGAGATAATACCCAAGACCAGAGAAGAGGAGGAATGTATAAATATCTATATTTATACGTATAAATGTATATATACAGGAGATATAAATATCTATATTTATACATGTATATTTATATGTATAAATATTTATACATTTTCTTAATCGGGAAGATCTGCTGCTCACTCTAGTTAGTGACTGAAATAGGTGCCATTAATACAAATAGGACGTCTTCTGTTAGCTATCTTCACAGTTTTCAGTTACTACTGTAATGGCAATAATGTCTGCAAATGATGCATTTACCATTTTCTAAAGTAAATGGAACTGGAGAATTTCATTTTCTCTTTAAAAAAGCTTTTGCCTAATTTTTACTGAAGCCTTTTTATTTTGTTGACTTGTGTCACCCTTTGCAATCTCTGTTTACCTCACTTCTCTATCTCAAAAGTAAGTGTGAAAAAGGGCCATACAGTCAGCCACACATATGAAGTGTTCTTTGCGCAACTTTTTCTTTAGCATACCTATCTTTGCCTTCTTTCATGGTCTTCAAATACTCCATGCTACTTCCCCCAAGTTTCTTCATATTCAAATTCAGGCTGTGCCATCAATGTCCAAACCTTTAGCTTAAGGTATTCCCACTGCTTGTCCCTGTCTTCACATCATGGAAACCTATGTCTCTATATATGTTAGACAGCTG
Organism: Gymnogyps californianus; assembly: GCF_018139145.2. Lineage (NCBI taxonomy): Eukaryota > Metazoa > Chordata > Aves > Accipitriformes > Cathartidae > Gymnogyps > Gymnogyps californianus. The sequence goes on along the minus strand of NC_059473.1, from coordinate 95,107,089 downwards.
TTCTGTGCAGTAGGACTGTGCTGATTTGGAGGATTCAACTGGCTTTTTTTCTTTTTTGTCGTCTTTTCCCCTCCAAGTTGGGTTGTTTTGATGATGTGTTTTAGGCATGGTTATATAGTAACTGAACCGCACATCTGAAGGGATGGTGCAGCATTATTTGGGAGAGGAACAAGTACTGAGGAGGTGGGAATTATCTTAAGCTAGTATTGTTGTTGAATACTTCATCTGATAAAAAATGCACTTAAAGTAGCAGCATGTATGTAAAGTGTAAGTTGTCACACTGTACCACAAGTGAAATTCAGGTGTTTCACCTGTATTCATCCCATAGCTGTAGGGTCGAACTTCACTTCATTGTCAGAAAATGAAAAACAGGTTTTGTTACTAATTTTCAGTCAGAAATTTATTTGTTCCTGCTGACTTTTTAAAAAGTTGCAGAAAGTCTAAGGGTTTTCATACATTTTTTTCCTCTGTTTCTGGCTTTTCAAGTGATGATACAATAGTGCTATTTAATTTTAAACCTCAACTTGATACAGCTTGTGTAAGGAGATATTGAAACAAAATAGCAACTTCCGTGCTGCTTCCCTTATCTTTAGTGTAGAATGTTACTGGTGTCCACAAAATGATTTTAAGGATCCAAGTTGTCCTTTAAATCAGTTTAGGGTGGGGAGAGGAAGAAACCTTCAGATTTACAGTGTTTTATTTCCGCTGGGCTACCCCATATTGTAATATTTAGCAAATACTTTATAGTTGCCGTATCCATATCCGGCTCACTTTTCTGGAGCACCTCTTTCTGAAAAACCTGAACATTGCAGACTTTGCTCCCCTTTGTCCTTTAGGCTTTCCTGGGTGACAGTTTGCTCCTCTGTTTGGGTCACGCTCACATTATTGGCACCCCTTCCTTTCCTAGGGCGTCACTTCTTGAGTGTTTTCATTTTCAGAGTAGCATCCAGGTTCACCTTCTCTCGGGAACAACCAATATTAATACTTTCCTTGAAAGAGAGGAGATAATTCCACTTGGTTACAGCCCTGGAGTCCTGTACAATCTACTCTTTTTATTAACCTGTCATTGCTTATTTCTGCACATTATCTAAAAGTCCACACTTTCTGCGTTCATTTGTCTTTCATTCTTTTTTCCTAGTTCTTTGTTCTCACAAGGCTACTGTTTGCAGGATGCTCTGTTCTCCCAGAGGTTCAGGATGGGCTCTCCTCCTCAGTAGGCAGAGGTCAGGCATCCCTTAGGAAAACAGCAATGGCAGTTTATGTGACAGCTCTCCAACTGCTTGCTACTGCTCCAGCAGCAAAGTTGGCAGAAAATGAATGCTTCTTACTTGTTACAGTTCAAAATTTATCTCTATGGCTTAAACTTTCAGGAATATTGTTTAAATTAGTTGAGGTTTGCATTGGAAATAATGAGGAAGAGCTTCCACAGTCTCGTAGCACAGAGTCTGCTGACCTTCATGGTGAGAGATGGCAACAGAACAGCTGAGGGTAACAATTTCTTAAATTCCTCCAACTAGCTGGAGACACGCTTCGAAGAGAACTGCTTTAGAAGCTCTGCTCCCCTAATGCAGCACTAGAGTCCTAACTGAGGTATCTGGGCCATCCTGAGGGGTTTTAAAAAGGCAGCCCAACATGCTAGGAACTTCCAGGATCTTACTGAAGGTCCTTGTTTCTACTACTTTTCAAGAAAGATCAAGAATTTGTTTTAACTATGATAGTTTTGTGACACGTATTATGTTCAAATTACCAGTTCATTTGTGCTTTTTGCAGTTTTCCTCGCCCAGTCAAGAATACATGGTTGAACAGGAATGCACCAGCACAGAACAGGGACTCTGTGATTCCTTCTCTTGAAAGTGTGGTCTTTGGCAATAACTACACAAAACAGTTATCAGCAGATGTAAGAGTATATCAGTTTAAGATTTTATTTGTATTTTGTTGGGCGGTGTGGATTTTATCTTTTCTGCAGAAATATTACTTGATAAAGAATGAACTTTGTTAGAGTTACTTTGGTGTGCCACATGATATGGGAAATGAGAAAAATTGTTCCAAAAGGCTATGTTACATGCTTCAGGAACACGCAGATGGAAAGCTTACAATATTAAGTGTTTCACCTTTTTTAGTATATTGCAATCCATTGAAAATAGCAAAAATATGGATGGGGTTTGTGAAAAGAGGCAATTTGCTTATCTGTCTTTTTAGTTATTCTGTTAACACTTCATTTATTGTACAAAATTAGTATGTGCCTCATCTTTTTTTCTTTTTTTTTTTCAGGGTTGCAGTTTTGTTGTTTCAGAGTCTTTCCTCAGCCATGCCTATAATTTCCACTATACGCTTTGTGCCAGTTTGCTGCTTGCTTTCAAAGGGTTACATAGCTATTTCATTATGATAACAAAGGAGCTCCCTTCTTCTCACCGAATTGAACTGGGTATGCTGAATTTAATAAAATGTATCACTTTCCTGTCGATGTTTATTAAGAGTACCCCTCTTCTAGACTAAACTGGCATTGATTTCATACATCTTGTATATCTAAAATATTTTTGCTCGAACAGAGCTGGAATTTAATAACTCCAGAAAAAAATAAAAAAGAAACGAGTACTGTCACGTTACTAATAAAATGAGGAGATAACAGCCTGAATTGAGGCAAATATTTTTTTTCTTGTTGGTCTTGATCTGCCCTGTTACTTCAAATCACTGTGTTTAGTGGTGAGAAAGTTAGAGAAACTCTTAATCCAAGTAGCATGCTGCACTTGTTTGTTGGTTTGTTATAAGGAAACATTGTATATTTGTATAAAAATTGGAACTCTGTAAGCTTTGATTTGAGAAGAATATTACAATGGAAACTTCCCTGAAAAAAGACCTACAAGAAGAAATTGCTGCTGGCTCAGTTTGTAGTGTAACTTTTTAAACGGACTTAGTTACCTAAGAATTAGGAGAAGATCTGAATAGACAAGAACTGTTTCTATAAAACTGAGTAGTTAAAATATACTTTCAGAGAAGCTATTTCTTTAATAAAGTTAAAATTAAACTCTTACAGGACAGTCTCATAGAAAGAAATTTAAGTTCTGTGGCAGTGAAGATTTCTAGTGACTACATTTGATAAAAGTAACTGTGAAAATACTACATGAAATGTAATGTATGGAAAAGTACATTACATTTCTGTAGAATGCAAGTATATTAGAGAGCCAAGCCTCAACTTGTGAACTAGGAGAGCAGTGGCATTAAAAAAGGAAAATACATTGGCATTATAAAGGATGATTTAGACTTTTTCCTTGTCAAGCATATACCTTTTTAGTTATGTAAAGTTCTATTTAAATCCAAAAAATAGATCTTTTGGAATTTACATTGATTTTTGACTGCATTTATTGATTTTTGTATTGTTTAATTTTACCAATGTCAAAACTAAGCATTATGAAACAATAAGGTTGGAAGTTGAGATATGAAAGCTATTTTAAAAATGTGATGTGGTCAATTAGTGATTCAAGCAAAGAATGTTTCACTTGTATGTTAGAAAATACAAAGCTATTTTTGGAAAAAAAAAAATTTTTTTTGAGGGAGGGAGTGCATTACAAATCTGTGCATAGAAAAATACCAGAAACTGAGGCTTTTTCTTTATAGAAGCAAAAATACTGCTACAGTTATGGTGCAAAGAATATTTCTGTGTCAGTTATCTTAATCTTGATATGGAGGGGAACACCCTATTAAAGTAATGACTCAACTCTTAGTCTTCCTTTTAAGGACAAAATGTGCTTTTTCCCAAACAGAATCTGTTGGCACTGTTGTAAGGATAGGCTTAGGTTAAATCTTGATACTTAAATGTTTCAGATAGGACCTTCAATTCCGCTAAAACATTCCTACAAAATATATATGCAATAGAAAAAAGCTGGCCATTGAGTTGCATAGTTGGGTTGTAGCTTTCAAACCTCGTTGAAGTCACCAAAACCAGTTTCATAAGCTTCAGTGGAACTTGAGTCAGACCTTTTGTCATTTCTGTGGGTAATTTAGCTTACCTTTAGGAATGCAAGCTTGAACAGAAACGCTCAAAATAAATATATGAAGAGAAAATTACTACTTATATTTAACATTCATTGTACATATTCTGCTGACAGTTTGATTCCTGTGGGGGGTTTTTTTGTTATTTTTTAAGCCTCTGCTAGAATTACTTTGTTTTCTTGTTTGTAAATCTTTTTTTCATTTATTTCAGTTATTTTGTATATACATTGAGACAATTGATATAACAAAAAGGACTAATAATGTAAATATTAATTATGCTACTATTACTCACCTTTTGCTCATGAAAAATAACTAACGCCTACCATTAACGCTAATTTTTCTAAAATCCGTCAACAGTAAAAAAAAAACCCGCTGTGTTTCTGTGATGTCTATAAATAAATTGAAGCTCTCTGGACTTCACAAAGTACACAATTGTAATTTGCATTTATTTTTAAATTTTGAAGTAAATGAACTGTTTTATAGTGGAGATTTTATGTGTGAAGTTTAAATGGGCATTACAGAAAAGAATCTCAAGTCCTGTTTAAATCCCAGAATCATCACTTTTTTCTTTGAAATTAAATTCTCTTTAATTTTGTTTCTTGTGTTTGCTTTGCTATTGCTCTGTCATATAATTTTAACACAAGACAGTGATTTTGCAGAAGCATGTGCAGACAACTGTTGGACTCGGTAACTGTAATTGAATATTTAAGTATTATTGGTTTCAGGAAATAAAAAATGCTAGCTTAATGTATATCACGAGTGATACCTGATCTAGAAACTACACTAAAAGTATATGCTTTCATGTACTGATCTAACTGCACTAATTGCTAGGCTAGCAATAAGCTTTTTTACTAACTTTAAGGCAAATAATAAATCACAGATGGAAAAAAGGAGTGTAGTAACTAGTCATGTGTGTGCAATCCCTATAACTAGCCAAGGCCAGCATGCAGGTCCTTTATGAACGCCTTCTCAGAAGAAAATATCCACGAACCCAGAGAGACGCCTACCTAGGTATGTTTTCAAAGCAAGTGATATAACCCCTCAGATTTTTATTAATAATATAAAATATTATATTCTTATTAATAATATAAAACATTACATTCTTTTGTAAGCAGGAAGACTATTTCACTGTTCAGCCATAGTGAACATATGTTGAACTCTGATGAAGTCTGCAGAATTGAGCTACTTATTTCTAGGCTGAGTATAGATAATAAAATGAGAAATTATTACTGTTTTTTGGTTTAGTGTTGTTCTACTTTACTAAAAAAAAATTATTGAAGAGTTCAGTCAGTTGTCACCTTTTAAATAAAACAGCTAAAAATTATAGTTTCATTTAATTCATCACAGACTCAATTTTTTAGATCATTAAAGACTAATACCTTTTCTTCCTGAGAAATCTTTTAGGTTGCTTCTGGTATCTCAAAGCTTGATTCTTCCAAACACTACACAAGACATTCTCAAAGCTTAAGATGCATTTGTCCATATCTAAATGGCCATTTCTCCCTTTGGAGAATGTCAGTGTTGGCCTGATGCTGGACAAGAGACGACAGTGCTGTTTAAGCACAAGGACATTTGTGATGGGAAAAGAATGAAAAGGCAATTCAGTCTCATAGTAGGTCACCAGCTTAATAATCTATAACTGCATTTTGGTTTTGTTTTAAAAAGAAAACAAAACTATTTTTTAGCAGAGCCAGCAAAATGGCATCAGATGTTTGCTGGGTGAACATTACTGCTGTAGAATGTTAGTATTTAATTTCCTTTTGTCTTGTATTGTCTCTATTCTGTCTTTTGTTTTTTTTTTTCTTTTTTCTTAATAGAACATTGTAGTTTGGGATTTTCCATAATGATTTTAGACTTCATAGTTTTAAATGTTGTTCAAAGCCTATTCTCAATTGCAGTGTGATAAACAAGATAAATAATCAGTATTGTGTTCCATAAGTAAACCATTTAATGTTTTCACTAATGGCAAAATTTGTGTGGCCACAAACACACCAAAAGTAGTATTGTATCTTAAACTGTTTTCATATATTTTCATATATTTTCATAATAATTATCATCAAGTACTGTTTAGCTAATACAGGTGTATGTAGTTTCTTTCAAAAACATTTCTAAACTTGTTTCTGAGAACTTCATGCATTTCTGCATTTTTGCAATTTGCATTTCTGCAATTTGCATATTTTCTCAGAACTTTGAGTTGTGTGAGTTAATTTGTTTGGCATTTAGTTTAAACCTAAGATGCAGTTAGTTGAAAATCAATATATACTTACCAAATCTAGGTGGTATCATTCGAAAACAAGTTGAGTAAACACACTGTTGCCGTTCTGTAAACCTATGTTCATTATCCGTATCCTAAATTTATTATTGTGGGTTTCAGGGCATGTTTTGTTGGTGTATGTTTTCAAGAAACATTGTAGGTTTTTTCCTTAATACTGTGTTTCAAAAATGAATTTAAATATAAATACCTGTTACAGACAATTTTAGGGTTTATAAATTGTTCCCTTGTTACTGGTACCTCAGATGTAGAAGGAAATCAAAACATAGTACTCAGTTATTATTTAATTCATCAGATTCCCTTAAGTAGATTAGGAATGATTAACAAGGAAAAACATCGTACATGAAGGAATAAATCTGTTTTCTTTATAAATAAGTCATTCAAGGTTCAGATCCAGTTTAAGCTGCCATACCATGGAAGATTGATTTGCTCTTAACATTGAGCTATTCAGAGAAAGATCAATTAAAGAACAGTTTTATTTGACTAAAATATAATTCCTCAGACAATTCAAGAGTTGTATTTATATTCATGTAGCTTGCAAATCAGGTAAATAATATACTTGTAGAAAATGGTATTGGAATAAGGTATCTCTGGAAAATCTCAGGTAGAAGAGGAATTGTATTACCTTGGTTGTGAACGATGACATTGCTGCTGAATAGCTGAGCAGCTCTTAATGGATAATCTGCAAACTGTATCATCTAAATTACAGTATTTTCAAGTATAATTTTGAATGGAACACTGGTATCCTTGACAAGGTATCATGATAAGTGATCATGATACTCAATTGCAAACCTTTTTTTTATTAATCGTGTTCTGTCCTCAATCTCAGAAATTACTAAGAAATTATTTTAATGGGAGTTTATAATTTACTTGATTTAAAGTTGACTGTGGCACTTAATATGGCTTCAAGTTTTATTTGATGGGTTCTTTTTCATGTTTTAAAATTGTTTTGTGAGATAATTGGTTTTACTCTGCAACGTGGAAAGTACATTTTTCATGGATATGTCCTCTCATCTTTCCAGAAAACATAGATGTAGAAGTTCGTCTTACAGAATTGTGTGAAGAAGTAAAGGTACAATTTTTTTTCATGTATTAAATAAGTGACATAACTGTAAAAGTAGAGAATGCTCATTTCATGTGCTACTGGGGCATAAACTGTTTGTTTCAGTGATAACATCCTGTATGTTTTTTGCCAACACTTATTTCACATCTTCCTCATTCAAAGAGAAATTGCTCAACTGACTCCAAAACTTAACTATTGATCTGGTGGCTTGGCATGTCAGTAGTAGCCATGGTAACTTTTGTATGTCATGAAACTGAAGATTATAGAAAGGTGGATTACTTGTATTAAAAACACGGTTTGAATTTTCTGCATTTATAATTTAAATTCTTTGGTTTTGATGGTATCAAATAACAATGTTAGAAGATCAAGCAGTAGTAATAAGTTGTACAAAAGCAGATTCTCCAAGTCATCCCCTCATCTGAAAGGACTTGTCCTGATGCTGTCTCCTTCTCCTGGTTTCCCTACATTCTCAAGGAAACACCATCTACTTCACATTACTTAGATTTGTCTCCCCAACTCTCTCCTTAGTCAGAAGTAGCCCCAACTGAATAGCTAATTTCCTTGTCACGGTGAAGTTTAAAGCAGAGGTTTTAAAACTTTTTTGAAAGATTGTCCATGCTTTACTTCTCAGTGGGCCATCTGACCAGCTTTTGAAGAACAGCAGGCTCACCTTTCATTACTGTAGTAGGAAATGTAATACTGGCTTTAAAAGGATATCATTTGTATAACTGGAGACAAAGCCAGCACAGTTAGCTCTCTGTGGGCAACTAATAATCTTACTTTATATATTAAAAGGTTTTTTACATTTACATAGCTTCTGTGAATTCTTTAGTTTCTGCCTTAGCTTGCTAAAGTATATTTATATTTTTTCCGTTTTTTCCTTTCTGTTCTTTTGTGTAGTTCTTGTCAAAAGTTCCTCTTATTTCCACTCTCACTTGCTAAGTTCATGTTTCAGTATTTGCAATCCTTTTTTCTACTTGCTCTTTAATATTGCTAGAGTAGGGTCTTTACTATCTTTACTTTTTAAACCCTTTGCCTCAGTGCCTTATGTGCCTGCAATGAGTTTCTGAAAAACTATATTTTCTTCTAAAATGGCAGGGAACATAAGCCTAGCAGTCTAAAATTGACTGGCATGGGACTACATGGATCACAGGATTACAGTACATTGTTAAGAAAGAAAAACTGGTTTCGCACTGAATTTGTCTTGGTGTGATCTGGCTCTAGGAAGCCTATACTATAACACTGCTTCCTGATGATGCTATATATCTACATACACTTTAAGCATAAAATAAATGTTATTGTGAATTGTGACTGTTCTGAAATGGAGAAGTCTTTATTAAATTTTTACGATTGTATCAAAGTTGAACTAACATAGTGAGTATCGATTTTCTGTTTTCTGATTCCTGATTCCTATTCTTTTCAGGTACACTGTATTTTTGCATGTTAGAAAATACAACAGTTGCAACTCAGTTATTGTTGCCATAAATAGAATTGTTGCTTTAAGGTCAAGAGTCCTAATTCTAAAAGACAACTGGATAATATTTAAAGCAACATAAAGTAATCTATTAGTGTTGTAACATAGATTAATTCAATTCTGATACTTAGACAAAACAGTTCTCATTTGGAAGTTACTTTTTAAATTAAAATTCTCACTAAGATAAAGTAGGTTTTTTTTGATTCTTGTCTGTACATTATGGTCTCATCTGTTAATCATGTAAATATTTTTTTCCTGACTTCAGAAAATGGAAAATCCTGATGAACTGGCAGAACTTATAAATATGAATCTTGCTCAGCTTTGCTCACTTCTGATGGCTCTCTGGGGGCAATTTCTGGAGGTGATTACCTTACAAGAGGAGGTCACAGCATTGCTAGCACAAGAGCATCACACGTTAAGAGTAAGTATTGACTCTGGCTTTAGGAACTCTGGCACGTTCGTACTCTTACTGGGACATGTTATGGAAATGTGTATCAAAATGAGATTCCAGTTTCTAATTTTTCTAGTTTTATTTAGGAAAGTTAGTTGGAATCATAAAGGGAGCTGTTGTATCGCATTTGTTAGCTTGTGTATCGTACTGTTAGATCTTATTCTTGGAATATAATACGTAAAATACATTATTTATGTTTACAAACCAACTAATTCATTGATCTTTTGAATAAGAAATGCAGTTCAGAAGGCAAATTGCGGTCTGTGGAATAAGATGTATTTATGCAGAATGATGTATTTTTCTGCAGGAGCCATGCCTAGTGCCCACCCTGCATTTTACTTCCCTACTGCATTTAGGCTACCTGCTTACACTTATACAAAGCGTACTTTCCTTCTGAATTAAGAATTTATAATGTTCATAAGCTTTGAAAAGTCTCTTAAGTGGGATTTTAAAAAAGAAGAGTTGTATCGGAAATGATCTGGCATTTGAGTATGTGTGTATATGTATAAAAATATATATAGTGAGTACCCCACACACAGTTGATCTGTATACGTGTATATACAGTTGCTGTGGGCTTTCTACGTGCAAAACCACAGCAATGCTGGTTCCCATAGTGAAGTATTTTCAAGTATGAACTAAAGCGTTACCCTTACTTTCTACAAAATATATTTTTCCCTTCCATCTTTTGTGGCCAAGGATTTGAAGAAACCTAACATTTTAAAGTTTTCAGAGAGTAAGATGCATTAAAACAAAAACAAACAAACAATGACACCCACCACCCCTACTCATCAAACACATAGCTTGATCTTCAGCTGGCCTGGCATCTTTACTGTCTGACATCACAGTCTGTGCATTTATCTCACACACGTTATAGAATAGGTCATTTTAAGACATTATCTGGAGGCGCTTCTTGTACAGCCATTTACAGAGAGCTTGTTAGAAGGCCTGGTTAATGAGAATACACGTTACCAGTGCTTTGTAATAGTCACAATCCAAAACAAAGTCTGTGTTAAGGCTTTAGTTCTCAGAGGTTTGATTTGTCTCACCAGCATTTCTGTCACTTGCATCAAAACCGTTTCTGTTTTGGTTCTGGAGGGGAAACCTTTGGAGGATACTTGGACTGTGGTCTTATGGACAGACTTGATAAATCACATTGTTTAATGAGGGAATCATGGTTGTGGAAATGGCCTATTCTGGAGAATAAATAGAATCTTTCAGAAATAGCACAAGGCTTATTTGTTAGACATGCTAGCCGTAGGAAAGTATGATCGTTTTACTGGCTATCTATGAATCCTACTCACCTTTCTATGCTTTTCGTATAAATTCTGGAATCCTTCAAGTTAACTGGTGAAGGTATGAAACAAGAATACTGTTTCACTTAACCTGCGCTTGCATTCAGCTGCTGGTATGTCAGTGTTTGTACAAGTATATATTTAATAAAACCAAAAGAAGTACTAATATTTTTATTTTTACTGCTCCAATATTTAAAAAAAAAAAGAAAAGATACTGCTAGTGATTATGTATTTAGCTTCTTAAATGTGGTTCTTTTTAAAATCTGTGATGTAAGTCATTCTCTCTAGCTCTCAAATACTTTAATTATTGAATTTTACTGTAGTTATTTTAGGGAGTATAAATCAAGGTAGTTAATTATACTATGTGAATTGAAATATTGTGCATATTAAAATTATATCTGTGATGCTTTCCAGTTTGTACAGAATTTGAATAGAAGTTCCCTTCTTCCCTTCTTTAAAAAAAAAAAAAAAAAGTATCATTTGATTTCATGCCTGCATTTTTTCCCTTTCGAGTTGCTGTTATGCCCACTTCTTTTGTCATCTGTCACTATGCATAAATAAACTTTTCTAAGTTGAGGTCAGAGGTGACCCTCCTTATAACTGAAAAAGTTGAGCTTATTTTATTTTTTAAAGAAGTGGCTAATTGCTATTTCTTATTGAGTTCTGCAGTTACTGGATACTTCGTTATCTACCCAAACTTCAAAGACTGAAAAGGAGATGCAGGACATGGGTAATCTTAAACTTACCTTTTTATTTGGGGCCTGATGGCGAAGAGCAAGCAGGCTGACTGTTTAAGAATCGAATAAGATGGCATCGAGAAGGAAATTTTACCTGAGCCAATTTATAGAGAACCAGCAATGTGATGTTACTTCATTTTACAAACACTAATTTGCAAATGTGACACCTGTTTTCTGTACTCCAAGATGTGACAAGCTTGTGCGAACACTTTGCAAATATATGTAATTAAATTATATGTAAGAAACCATAGCTCCACTGGGCTTCCCACATGGCAGTAGAGCAGGAGCCAGCAATCCATAAATTCAGTAAACCTTTAAATTAAAAAGAGATGGTAACTTTGAGCCGTGACATTTCTCAGGGCATGTTTGGTGGTTGATTTTTGGATCCTGTTTTGCAGTGCTTAGTATAATAATTTGTAATTTGTATTACTAATCTCTTGAGGATTTATATTCTGAGGGTTTGTATAAACTTCTTTTGGGAAACCTACAATGATGATGTTTCACTAGAGGCCTTATCTACACATATCAAATGATGCAGGCTTTCTGGTTGCTGAATTTAGTTGAGATTTGAGAGATGACCTACTAATTCTCCTCTTGAGAGAATATCTGTCCTTTCTGGAATAAGATTTTTGTACTATACAAAATTCTATTCTTCGAAGTAATCTTTTTTTATTTTGGAGTTCGATACTCTGGTATGTTCACTACTGGATGCTAAATCTCTTCTAATTTTACCTTTTCATCTTACAATATTTACAGACTATACCCTCCACAGGAAATTTCTCCCTGGGAAAGTTTAGTATTAATTGAAAATACATGAACCCTTTTAGAGAGTCATTAATCTGACTGACTTAGATATTTGTGTTAAAATACCCCCTAGAAATGCCTGTCATCTGTATTTGGTCAAATGACTTTCACCCTCTTTGCATAGATGCTTATAAAACAGGTATTTCTGCTGAAGTGTTGTTAGAAAATAAGGTTATAATGAAATAATATATTTTAAGTATTTAAAATTATTATTTTAATAATTTTACTTATTTTTACTTTAAGTATTTAAATATTTAACTATTTTCAAATACTTTGAATATTAAGCAATACATAAAAAAATCAGTAACACTTTAGGTACACTAGAACATCCATCAACTACATTATCACACTGATAAGGTTTACAACTGCATTTTATTGAAAAAACTGCTTAGAGTATGTTATTTTATATTACAGAAAGTTTGCACACTAAACTAGTTCACCTCTTTGTTCCATAGTGACATCTTCTGGTAGGTCTGAACATGCTCTTCCAAAATGATTTCTTTCAGTTTGATTAGTCCTAAAATATGAGAACTGAGAACTAGGATCTTGGACTGCTACTCATAAATGTGCAGGTACTCAATATATATTCCATGGCAGTTTTTCTATCTGATTTTTCCTCCTCTTCTGTTTACATTGGGAGGACCATAAAAACCATAATTTTGGGAAGTCTGTAAGGACTAGGAGTAGCAGATCCAATTTCCTCCTGCAAAGTCATTGTGGAGTCGGCCCACGTCAGTGGCACTTGAGTCACTAGCACCAGCCGTTAGTCGTTCTGGTTCTGCAGAGCCTATTTAACAGCATCCTAGCAAATGCCTCGGTCCTTCCATAAGTTAAGCACTGATTAAACATAATAAACTACTGTTGGTTTGGGTTTTTTTCTCTCCTTAATATTGATTTATGTGGGCTTTTGGAGCTTGCTTTCAACTAGTTTTATACCGTTGCTATTATGCTAAGAGCTGTCTGGAGCTGGTAATCAGATTTTCTTCAAAAGCACTGGAATTACTTAATTACGAATGGGATCTATTGCAAACAAAACAAGCCTTCCTTTTCTGTTCAAGAGAGTGGCAGAATTCTAAAGATCTGGTCTCCATATAACTCCAGATACTTTATGTGGTAAAGTATTACAAGATTGCTTGCATCTAAAGTCAAAACCACCTTGCTTGCATCCTGGGAAACAGCTTTATGCTCTTTTCTTGACTTGAACCACAGATATCTACTAATTGGGCAATATTCCTGTTACTATTTTATTTCCTATTACCTGTTTGATTACAATCTTTAATTCTTTTTTAAATTGCTTAATTTAGAATGATAACCAGTCTACTCTTCATGATCAGTTGTTCTACAATCTAGGTTTTAACCTGTAAAATTGTCTCTAAGTCTATTGTATAATAGTCTTCTCCCTTTCTGGGGGAAAGGTTGGGTGGGGATTAGCTCTGACAAAATCATGTATTTGGAAGGTATGTGTCTGCTTAGAAAAGCCAGCTGGGAAAATGCAGAGGAGTACTTAGGAACACCAATTCTAATCCTACATGTGTATGCGTAAACTCCTAACATAATTTCTGAAGGAAGGCAGATATATCTTTTGTGTGTGTGTCTGGTCACAGCTGAAAGTGGAAGTTGCATTTACAAGGAAGTATTGAATTTAATGTTTTTTCTTTTTACTTCAAAACATTTTCCATGACACTTCACAGATCATGTTATAACTGAGATTAATTTCATATAATACAGTAAATTGAATTCTGGGAGGTTGGGACAGGACTTTCAGCTTCTAGTGCAGGTTACAGATTGGTGGTTTAATGTTTGTGGTTTGGGGTGGGGTTTTTTTTTTTCTTAAGCACCTTGGAGCAATTTTTTTCCAGTTCTTCTTTTATTAAAAGAAAAAAGAGGAAAAAGTAGAAGCCACAGAACATAAAACTTCATCTAAATGGTACTCTCAAAAGTAGCGTATCAGGAGGGAAAACTAACTCCCCTGCAAGTGCTTATCTCTGAACAAAAGTTAATGTGGTCCTGGAAGTCTGATGCTTGCCAGTTAATGCACAGGATTTTCCTAGTGTCGTGTCTGTGCTCAGGGTGGACGCAGATGCTGGCCGCAGCTCTGAGTGAAGTGAAGGAGCTGAGGGAACTGAACTAGGTCTGATGCCTGCTCCACCAGATACACTGCAAACTTTCACGGTCGGTCTGGGAAATTAGATCACTTAAGAGGAAGACCCAGGGTATATTGGGGAAATAAAGGAGTAGGGGGCAAGGAAGTGGTTGGTAAATAAATAATTGATTAAGTAGACTAGCTGCATATGTGGCTCTCTAAGTGGGATAGAAATTTTGTTTTAATTGATATAAACAAAGTTTATGCCTAAGTTAATGCACAAGCAGTTGCCAACAGCCACGGTACAGCACATTCTCTTTTTTGTGTGTCTTGTTACAACAAACAAGATACTGTCATACTGCATTGAATTGCATTTTTTTTGATGCAGGTAATTGGGCAGTTGCAAAAATAAAAGTTTTAAAAATGCGTCTAGATTGAATTAATATTTTTATGTAATATTGGAAATCTGAGAAATCTCATCTTGCAAAACCTTAACTTTGGGGTTTCTAGATACTGCATTTTCAATACATTGATTATGGGTTTCTTTGTAGTAAATTGCTGTATAAGACACACTCTCTTTCCACAGTATGTGTTTGATGATTAAAAAAATATGCTCCCCTATGTTATAAAATACCATTTTAGTATTGTATGGTTTCTTGACTTCAGGCATGCAATTAAGTCTTGAATACACTGCTTGTAATTAGCATACATTTTGTTATTGTCTTTGTCATTTGCAGCTAAAATCTTTACAAACAAAAGATTTTTTTGCACAGTAGTTTACTGTGGGCTAGAGTATTCATGGAAAATTTGAAACACATACGTCTCTATTTTGAGACTGCAGAATATTTAATGGGTTTCTACGTCTGAAGGTAATCCTCAAGCACATTCAGAAGTGTCCATCAAACAGTCATTTCCTTTCTTCTCATTGAAATTTCTCGTAATATTTTTGTGTGTTATTGTTTCAGGTGAGCCTGATTTGGATGCTTGATTTCTTGGTAATCAAGTTTTCAGCAGACAGTTGAATCCAATATAATTCCCTTCAGTCATCCAGTGCACAAATTAAAATTCTCATTTCAGTCACTAATCTTGTCTGTGGCATCCTCTGCCCTCACACTCAGGCTGAACATTTAAAAAAAAGTAACTGTCTATATGACACATACAAGTTAATAACATTGCTGTGTAGGAATGCTGGTGGATTTTAAAAAATTGTAGGTAATATAAAATAAGCTCTAACTTTGGATCTTGCAGGTGCGCAGATTTGCAGAAGCATTCTTTTGTCTTGAGCATCCTAGGCAAGCTGCCCTTGCCTATCAAGAACTACAGTGAGTAGCCTTTTGAAGTGCACAGTATGTAGCATGTAGTACTACTATTCTGTAGCTTATGTTGTGTAGAAGTACTGTCTTGCAAAAATACTTACATAACAAGTTCAAGAGAAACTTATGTT
The DNA here is from genome assembly GCF_018139145.2 of Gymnogyps californianus. NCBI lineage: Eukaryota > Metazoa > Chordata > Aves > Accipitriformes > Cathartidae > Gymnogyps > Gymnogyps californianus. Next base: position 95,091,479 of record NC_059473.1, on the reverse strand, counting down.
CTAAATATAGATTTGAAGTTTTTTAATGAAAGTTATATAAGAAGTTATTAAATAACTAATTAGTAGAAAAGCTTCTATTGAAGTTAATTAAACTACTGCTAATTTCTGTTAATGTAAAAATAAATAGTTCTATTTTTTTCACATAGGACTACTTCCTTTTTTTCAGTGCTCAAAGTCATCTGCAGATGTGTGCAGCTATCAAAAACACTTCCTTCTGCAGTTCTCTTCCACCCCTCCCCATTGAATGCAGTGAACTAGATGGAGACACGAACTCCTTGCCTATAATCTTTGAAGATCGATATTTAGATTCAATTACTGAAGGTAAACACACCTCACAGTGCAGTTTTCTTTTTGAAGAAATGACCAGAAATTATGTAAAACCTGAGTGTTTTTCTTTACATTTCTTGCTGGCTTTAAAGGAGTACATTTATTTGCTAGGAAATGTTTCTTTAGTTTGAGTTTTGAGGATGTGTAAAGTTCTATAATTACTAGTGTTTTATAGCTTCAGTTCCCTGCATAATCTTGTTATAAACAATAGTTTTTCTTTTTTTTTCCTTTTGCTTTTTTTGGTGAAAGATCTGGATGTACCCTGGTTGGTAGTTCAGAGTCTTCCAAGGTCGGAGTCCAATAAACTGGATAAATTTGAAGCTGAAGAAGGTTTTGTAGCTGGTTTTACTAGCCCAGAACTGAAAATAAGACCTGCAGGTGCCTCAAACCTTTGGCATTCAGAAAGTGAAAAGACGCTAACAAAAACTTTGAAAGGGAAAAATGAAGATGCAAATAAATCCAAAGTTAAGGTTACTAAGCTCATGAAAACAATGAAACCTGAAAACACAAAAAAAGTCGTGAAACAGAACTCTAAGGACTCTGTGGTCTTAGTAGGCTACAAATGTTTGAAAAGTGCAGCACTGGAAGATGCCTCTAGAAGCTCAGAAGGCAGGCCTTCATACAATGCTAACGAAGGGCTGGACCCTACATTAGGTGGATTTCCTTGCGATGCAAAGACCTGCACCAGGCAAGTAAGTCAAAGAGAACTTCCATTTTTGCCATCTGGAACTGAGGAAAAGACTGCCAAGATTGAAGGTGTCCAGCCAGGTCTGGGTAGCCCCGTGCACTGTGAAAATGTGGCTATTTTTGGTAGACTTACTATCTCCCAGACAGGTTCTGGAACTATACAAGCAGATAGTGCTCTGCAACCCAGAGGTACACTTGAAGGTTGTCATGGAGGTCAACCAGCTTCCTCAGGAGTCAGGACAATTGAGGTCAAACCAAGTAATAAGAATCCCTATGAAGGGGAGAAAGTAACTGTTCACATTGGATCATGGGCTGAGTTTCCGCAAGATGGAGTGCCAGGAGAGAATTTGCAGACAGCCAATATTCAGGCTTCACAATCTGGAAATAAATTGAATTCAGGAGAACAGGAACCAGTGCTTGAAAAGGAAGATGTCCACGAAAGAAACTTCCGGCATACTAGTGACATCTTGACAAAAATGAGAAGTAATCAGCCTACTCTTTCTACAAAAGAAAGTCATCTTTCTGCAAGTGGAGACATGACTAAATTACCAGATGTTAGCGTGACATATGCCTCTTCTAGGTTTTCAGATTCAGGTGTAGAAAGTGAACCAAGTTCTTTTGCAACTCACCCCAACCCTGATCAGGTTTTTGAAAATGTTCAAGGGCAAAGTGCAAACAATGGTGAGAGACTATTTCCTCAGCTTTTACTAAAACCGGACTGTGCTATAAAAAACACAATAGAAAGCCATTGCACTGAGAGTACCAGTGCCGTAAGTGAAATCCAGTCATCCCTGACATCCATAAATTCTCTGCCTTCAGATGATGATGAGCTCTCACCTGATGAGAATTCAAAGATATCTATTGTACCTGAATGCCAGCTAAGTGACAGTAAAACGGTATTGGATCTCGGGGCAATTGACTTGCCAAAATGTGATGACAGTAAAAAATCAGCCACCAATTTGCAGCAACCGTGTGTTGTATTTTCAGGGCACTCGGATAACAAAACTCTGTCTATACATTCCTTGCTCTCAGGAACAAAAGATCTTTTACACTTAGTTTCAGATGAGGATATGTCTACCGATGTGAAAAGTTACAGCCCACAGGCAGACCTTGGCACAACCTGCAAGGACTCTCAGGACCTTGAAAGGCATCTTGACACTACAGAAGAAACAGTTAAATTGCATTTGGAAATTACTTGTATGGGTGAGCCATCTGTTGTTTCAGGTTCTTCATCTGTAAATGCAGTGTATGAGGTTCAAAAAACAAATGAAGGAAAACATAATGAGCCTTTAGAACTAAAGGAGACAAATGAAGAACTGTCAGTAGCTAAAAGTGAAACAGGTGCAGATAATCCTTCTCCAACCAGTAGTACCGACATGGTAAAGCAAGGGCTTGTCGAAAACTATTTTGGCTCTCGAAGCAGTACAGATATTTCAGATATTTGGCCTATGGACAACAGCAATCCTGTTAGCCCTCAAAGGGAAACATATGAAAAACAAATTATTTGCTCTTCCCAACAAGATGAGGATGAAGAGGAGGATCAAGAAATGATTGAAAACGGGTATTATGAAGAAACAGACTATAGTATATTAGATGGAGCTTCCAGTGCTGACCAGGATCATGGCTCAGCAGAAGAGAGCGCCCTGAGATCGGAAAGGATTGATAGCGGGCATCTGCGAGACGGAATGACCATGCCTCCTGTCTGTACTCCTGGTTGTCTGTCTTTTCCTTCTTCTCTGAGAGACTCTCCTTGCAATGTTATCTGTTCTTCAAGGAATAAATCTGATGCAATTACACAACAGCCAGGCAGCACATCCTACAGCTCAGCTTCATCTGTTTCCTGGTATGAAAGCTCCACAAAACCTCAAATGTTAGCGTAAGTGATTGTTTTAAAACAAAGGTTTTTACTTTTAGAAATTATGTTAATATAGTATAGAAGGGGAAAAAAAGCGTGGTTAGGCTCTAGAGTGTCCGCAGGACTGTGGCTTGTGGATTCTGCATGCTCAAGTAACATCACATTTTGGATGTTCAGGTAGATAGTGTGTTAGCACTGAATTCCTTCTATTGGTTGTCTTGTAATTTCATGTGGTTTGACAAACTTCAAGCAAAACACGATTTTTTTTGTTTCTCTGATATGTTCCTTTTTAAAAATATAATCACTCGGCTGAAAAGTGATGTCGTAATGGCTACTGAGCATAAAAACGGTATTTATGTTAAAATAGCAAGCATAGGAAAATATGCTTTGATTTAAAAAACATTCTGTAACTGGTTTTCCATCTAATTAGTTAAGTGAAGCAAATGTGCAGTGCAAGCCAAGATGATGGCCTTATTTTTCAATCTTAACTTCAAATATCCAAAATGTAACACCTCAGAGACCATAATGCTCTAAACTACACTGCAATTTGGATACCAGGAAAGCCAAATTGAGAGGAACATCAGGCATCCCAGATTGCACCTTCTCTTGCTGTAAACATAGGAGTTTCCCTGATAACCCCCTGCTGCTAACTGAACATGGGAAGCAGCAGCTTAAGGTGTTGTGTTGGAAGTAAAACGTTGCCATCAAAAGAAAGCTTAGAAGAGAGGCAGAAACAAGGAGAATGCTAAGCAGGTAGAAGAGATAAAAGACCAGATAGTTTGTGGTAAGCAACTGAGAACAGGAGGAAGGATTGAGCAGTGGCAGAGGAAAACGAGTTAGAAGTGGACCGAAAAGTAGCTTCTGAAATACTGGAGAGTGGGTACTGGTGTGGAATGGGAGGGATGAAAAGCAGAGACTATTTAGGGTGTTCTGTAACAATAGAAGAAAGAGGGAACTCGGAGTAAATCAAGGACTTGGCCTTGGGGAAAGCAGAGTCTCCCGGAGCATGGGATAACTGGGATTCCAGAGGGTACGATCTGCTCCATAGAGAACCAACCTTGGTACGTTCAGTTCAGAAAACATGCCTTGAATACAAACTAAGTAACTTCTGCTGCGGAGTGATAAGACCAGCTGCCTGCAGTGGTTTCTGTTTAGGCTGACTTCATTGAGGCTTGCTCTTGCCAGTTAGTGAGGAATGAGCTAAAGATAAAGCTGGGAAAACAGAGAACAAAAAGTAGAATGGGAGGAAAACAGTGAGGAAGCAGAAGAGGACGGGATACAGCGTGACGCTGTGAGGGATCATGCAGAACAGACGGATTAAGGAGGGAAAGAAGCATAAGGAAGCATAAAGCTTGGAGTGCTGCAGGGAAACTGATAGGCAATTAATTAGGTAGGAAGGTCATACACAAAAAACTAAGGGAAGGAGAAGAAAGGGAGGAACGCAAGGAACTCCTAGCATGTGGGGAGCTCAACTATTAGAAAGCGTATAGTGTATGCCTTCATATAATGTGTAAAAGATCAGAGGTCTAGATCTGGCTTCTTCTGAAGCAAGTATCAAGTTATTCAGCCTACCAGAGGGACTTCCTGGTGAGCAGTTACAGTACTGGGCTCCAGCTCTCTGCTGACCTAGGAAATAGATTTTACGTTTGGCAAGAATTACCAAAAGTCAGTGGAAATCTTTACCTTGACTTCTGATTGGTTATAATTCCTGTAATTTTGTTATTGCGTTTAAACAAAGCTGTTCCTTGCTCAAGACCAGAACTAATCCCGAATCTTCAGTGGTTTCAGAAATACTTCAGAGTTTGCAGAAATGTTCAAAGGAGAGAAGAGAGTAGAGCTTGAGATATGGATTTTGTTACAGAGGGGCTGTACGAAGCTGCAATAAAAATATTTTGAGGAACTGGCTTGTTTTGTGAAGATTGTAATTTTATAAATATATTTTCCTTTGTATCAATTACGTAGAAGACAAAGTAAAAAGACAGTAGAAAACTGTATCCTAGGAGATGCTACGTTTGTCTGGCAATAGTAAATGTTGTTTTATCGTAAATACGGTTTCGTTCCAGTTTCCTACAGGCTAAAGAAGAATTGAAGCAACTTAAACTGCCTGGATTTATGTATAGTGATGTTTTCAAACTGGCTTCTTCAATACCTTATTTCAGTATGGAAGAGGATGACTGTTCAGAAGAAGGAATACATCTTATAGTCTGCGTCCATGGCCTAGATGGTATGCTGGGAAATGTGATAATGAATGAGATAGCAGTTCAGATTACCGGTCAGGTTTAGCTTTTGTCATTTGAACTCTGAACTGAATGTTTCTGAAATAGGTTCACTTCAGGGAAATGGGAATCTAACATTGCACTGCTGCATTTGACAATGTGTTCTGCAGAATCGTTTAAATTAAGAATTTTATGTAAGTTGTGGTTTAACCCCAGCCGGCAACTAAGCACCACACAGCTGCTCGCTCACTCCCCCCCGGTGGGATGGGGAAGAGAATCGGAAGGGTAAAAGTGAGAAAACTCGTGGGTTGAGATAAAGACAGTTTAATAGGGAAAGCAAAAGCTGCACGCACAAACACAACAAAACAAGGAATTCATTCACCGCTTCCCATCGGCAGGCAGGTGTTCAGCCATCTCCAGGAAAGCAGGGCTCCATCACGCGTAACAGTTGCTTGGGAAGACAAACGCCATCACTCTGAACGTCCCCCCTTCCTTCTTCCCCCAGCTTTATATGCTGAGCATGACATCCTATGGTATGGCATATCCCTTTGGTCAGTTGGGGTCAGCTGTCCCAGCTGTGTCCCCTCCCAACTTCTTGTGCACCCCCAGCCTGCTCGCTGGTGGGGTGGTGCGAGAGGCAGAAAAGGCCTTGACTCTGTGTAAGCACTGCTCAGCAGTAACGAAAACCTCCCTGTATTATCAACACTGTTTCCAGCACAAATCCAAACCATAGCCCCATACTAGCTACTATGAACAAAATTAACTCTTTCCCAGCCAAAACCAGCACAGTGTAACATTTGTCTTTAGTAAAACTTTAATGCACATAAACCCATTTTATGCCATAGTTCACATTAGATACATCTTCCAGTTTTTTATGTCATATAGGTATTTGTCCGTATCGTGGTAATAGAATGGAGTTACTAACAAAACAGTTTTGTTTAGAATTTGTAATGTTACATTGTCAAGGAAAATAAAATGTATGTATCTTGTTAGGAAAAAAATAGTATATGTAAAATGCAGTCAAGTGTTCATAAGGTTTTAGAAGGTTAGATTACTGGCTCACAGAATGGTTGAGGTTGGAAGGGATCTCTGCAGATTGTCTTGTCCAACTCCCCTGTTCAAAGCAGGGTCACCTGCAGCGGGTTGCCCAGGACCCAACCCAGTTGGGTTTTTGAATATTTCCAAGGACGGAGACTCTACTGTAGTAGAAATGAGAAAATCTCTTGCTAATTGAAAGGATTGGAAAGTTTAAATAGCTTGAATATATTCACCTGCTTTTAGTTCAAAGCATATGTGCATGTTAAGAAATAGTATCCCCTCTAGTTAAGATATTCATAGCTTTCTGCCATCAACGTTTTTGTCTTTTTTTGAGCTTCTTAAATTAACAATGTAAGGAAACACAAGAGGGCAGTACGATAGAATATTGGACTGGATCGATACTGCACAGCCTTCTTGTTCATTTTTCGAATTTCTAATAGCTTTTCTTTCTTCCTCTGGGCAGAAAGCAGCCTGTTAAACACTTTTAAAACAGAACTCAGAGGTATTCCTTCTTACTAGCGTAGATGTTCAAGTGCTATTGTGTACCTAGAATTGACACAAAAGTTAACTTAGCCAAAACCCTGTTGTTAAGAAAACACGTCTTTGAAGCCTTAGAAAAATCCATGTAGTTAAAATTTTCTTATGAAATGGCGAGTTCATACAAGTTCTTTCCTATTAATAACAGATTTAAATAAAAATCTTGTTCTCTAATTAAGGCAGAAAGGGTACTCTTTCTTCAAAAGCATACATGGTCATTGATGTAGAGAAATCTTAAGGATGCTAGTTAAACTAGCATTTGTTGTCTTGGGTACCAGTCTAAATGTATCTTTATCTGCTGACAGTCCACTCTGCCTTTTTATTCTATGAAAATGTTTACGACTTGCCCTTATTCCTTGCTCCTTCACTAAATTCTGTAAGCTAGCTCTGAGTTCTTTAATTGACTTTTATCAAAATTAATTAGGTTTTCAAGAATGTAGTGTTCACAGTGCTATGTATCTGTTGGATGCTAAGACAAAATCAAACCTGACTTCCTAAATCCTTACTTTTTTAAAACAGTGTCTGCATTGAACGTCATTTTTATAGACCGTTTTGTCACTGCATTTGGCATTGCAGTTTATCTTCCGGAGTCTTACTGAATTTTAATTAGGGCTGAGAATATCATTAGCTGTGTTTAAATATAAAGTTGTGCCGTAGGTTCATTTCAGTATTTTAAGTGCTTTTATTGCCAGTTAACTTTGCAGTATCTAACTCTTGATTGTTTTTCCTTTTAAGGTAACAGCGCAGATCTAAGATTAGTGAAGACTTACATTGAGCTAGGGCTGCCTGGAGGGAGAATAGATTTTCTTATGTCCGAAAGGAATCAGGTATTTGCCAACAAAAAAAGAATTTTTGAGAAGCAGTAAACAGTGTACATCTTCAGATGTGTTTGTTTAATGGCACTATCATGTTGTGGTTTAGCACATTCTGTATATTTTTATTGTATTCTCATGGAATCCGTGATTTGATCTGTGGCTTGTGTTAGAGTAATTACAATACCTAGTATGATGTTGAAGGTAAATATATAAGGAGTAATATAGTAAGATTTGTTGCTGCCATTTTGTTGTGCGTACTGATATCTCTTAAGTTCTCAGCATAATCAGTTAGGATTGTAGATAAAATACCGTTGATATTAATGGTAAAAATGGTGATAGTGAAAACTGGTGTGGCAAGAAGGGACATGGGTTATTTCACAGGATCTGAGAAATACAAAATACCTGTCTCTTATTCTTTTGTCAGTGTACTGTGAGGTCCGCATCATGACACTGAACCAATATCAAATTACCTCTTGTGTTAATTTTATTATTTTCAGATGCAGTAAACTTGACAAAGCACAGAAGACCAATTTTTACTTTTTTTGTGTGTGTTACATATTGTATTAGACATACTTCAGGGAAGAATTAGAACAAAGAGTCTCTTCAACGGCTCAAACGAAAGGTTCATTTAGTCCAGTGGTGTTTTTCTGGCGATAGCTGCTGGGATGCTTTGCGAAACAGGTTGGACAGGCAGCAAGCCGTGCTTTCTCTTCTCTAGCCCTATAATTTCTGGCAGTCAGCAGTTCTGAAACTTTCTGATTCGGGAATTCCATTGAGACCACTGAGCCTAATAGCTATTCACGGACTTTTCTCCTTAATGTTGGCTGATACTTTTTGAATGTTTTTACTTTCAGTTTCCACAGCATACAATTGAGATTAATTCTATGGTTCATATACGTTACTAATTCAGTTGCAAACAAGAAAATTTAAACAAATCTCCCCACAGCTTGTTTTGGGAAAAAAGTAGTCAATAATCATTCCCCATTTTCCACTTCAGTTAATTAAGTATTTTATAAACAAGTATAATCTCTCCCTCAGGAGGCAACTGAAGAGACTTAGTCCATTCAGTATTTCTCAGGATCACATGTGAAACAGTTTCTGGTCATCCATGATATCCTTCCCTGCCCACTTTCAAACTTCTTGTCATTTAAAATAGGTTGATCAGAACTAGACAGAGCATTTCAGATGCTTGTGCACTATGGACTTACAAAATGCTATATTGATATTTTCTGTTCTTTCCTTGCTTTCCTAACGTAGCTGATTATATAGAACGTGGATGTATAGATTATTGTTTGCATATATGTTTAGGGCTGTTTTTCCCTATGTAACTTTGTTTTGCATTTCTTGCCACTTTATCACCCAGGTATGCAGTACTATAAGATTCTTCTGAAATGCTGGTCGGTTCTAGATTTGACTATCCTGGATATTTGGTTTTGTCTACAAACTCTGAGATCTCATCTCCTTCTTCCGTTTCCCAGATCATTTATCAATATGTTCAACATCACAGATTTTAGCACAGATCCTTTGGAACTTGTGTTGAAAAGTTTTAGGCAGCCTTTGCCTACCTCTTTTTTAATTTCTTACTGCTATTCATTGTAGAGGATCAGCTACGAACTGGGAATAAGGCTTTAAGGATTTGTTTTGTTTTGATAAACAGTACTAATGTAGACTCTTTCTGCTGTTGCAGTAATTGTCTCATTTCTATTTCATGGGCAGTGTGATTTAGTTCTGAATATGCAGTTTGGTCTTCTGTTTCACTACAGATAAGATTATGTGTAGGGGAAGGCTTAGAAGTAGGGCTGGCTGCGTAATGTTAAGATTTGTTTTGGTGTATTAGAAGAAAGTAGTCTTACAGTAAAATGTGTATCACTATTCCATGTTACAAGAAAAAAAACTTGAAAAAATTACAATAACTAGTTGTAGTGTTTCTATTCAAAGTTAACGTGGATGCTTTTATTTGTGTGCTGTTGATCAAAACACTGGGGAATAAGAATTCAGACTGAATGCAGAGTGTATATTGCTGCATTAGAAAATACAGTTATTATTTTTTATTTCTTTTATTTTACAGAATGATACCTTTGCTGATTTTGATTCCATGACAGATCGCCTTTTAGATGAAATTATACAGTATATACAAATTTATAATCTAACCCTTTCAAAAATCAGGTAATATCTGTTCTATACTATTTATAGAAATAAACTTACAACTAGAGCCCTGTGTTGTTCTGAACTGTGATGCTCAGGAGCAGGCCAAAAGAGATGGGAAGGAGAAATTTAGGGAGGGGGAGGAGCAGGGGAAAGGAGGACAAAGGAGAGGGAGGGAATTCCCAGCTGAAAGAAGACTGAACAGTGTTGTAAGCTCACCTAGTCCTGTTGGTGGTTTTAGGGCAGAGTTAAGCATTACATTTAAGGAACTGCTGTCCTGTGCTTCCTCAGATCCTGCATGGTAGCGTTCTGCAGAAAAACAGATAATATTCTGAGAAAGTTGAAGGAAACTGTAATAGCGCTATGGCAAGATAAAGTTAGGTTTCTTCTGATTTTGTAGTCTCTTCACCAAGTATGACAGAGCAGACTATCTTGTCATTCCTACAGGGAAATTCCATCTTACCTGTGACGTTGAAGGGCAGCTGCATGAAAAAAATATTTCATCATTTTGACATTTTCTGATTGTTTTCATCAGCTAAAAAGCATGTTTTACATCTTAATAGAAGGCTCACCCCAGTCTGTGCATTCCTGTTTCCTTCTTCAGTTACTTCCAGGGAATACCTTTCCCATTTATTTTCTCAAAGTAGGGTACACCGTTTGGGCAGACTACCGTACTAACTCAGCTGTGTTGCTGGACTTAGCTCATCGATAGATGAAAGGAGCAAATTCAAGCCTGACTTCATCCATTTGTTTAGTTGTCCTCAAATTATACATCTGGAAGGTTTTTTGACTTGCTAGTCACATGCATTTCTTACAAGTTTCTACATACTCATGTCTTTGGTAGGCCTTATTCAGCTAGAGAAAACATCTAACATGTTTAAACATAATCTCACTTTTTAAACAAATGTTTCTGTTTTGAGATAGGCAAGATTTGACATGGTTAATTTTGTCTAAATTGATGATTTAAAAAAAAAACCACTGTGTGATCGTATTTGTGTTATGCAGACTGCGTGTTAGCACCCTCATTACGGGAGAGGAGAGTTCTGTAACCCACCAGCACGTGCTGATACCTTCTCTCCCATGCTGTGGTCTGAAGGCTGTAATGAGCAGGTCCACCCAGTTACCTTCTCATTGTTCATTCCTGAGAATTGAATTCTTGTTTGGTTTTGGTTTGCTTCTCTCATAAGACTTTCAATTTGTAAATATTTTTTCAGTTTTATTTATTACTTGTCACTTGAAAGAAAAAAGAAATTACCAATTTTTATTTTAGTGTCCTTTTCAAGGTGTATACTTGTCTTTGGCCCTGCCGAAGCAGAAGCCTCCATCTCTCAACTTTAGCTTTTCTTATGAGAAAGTTAAACCTATCAGCAAATCCTGCAGCTGTTCCTGGTAGCTACATGAGAGAGCTTTCAGAAAGAGATGTGCTTATATGCAAGTCCTTGAAGGGATGACCTAGAAAGCCCAGGAAAGTACTATTGAGAAATCCTGCGTTCAAGTAGCCAATGCGTTCCTACCGTCATTTTGGCTGTCCCACTGTAAAGAAAGTGGACTTTGTGCTGGTTAGCATTATTCAGGAGAGCATGGCTAGTCTCTCCTCATAAAATCTCCCTGTCTGCTAAAGGAAGTGTTCTCTGTACAAGTGCTGCTCAGTAGCCGAGTCAAATTCGAAATCAGTCTCCAGACCTATAATGATTTTGTATGGCAAAAAGCCGACAGCATTGTGTGTCAGAAATACTTATTCAGTCCCTCTTTTACACTCAAAGTCGTGTTACGGGCAAAAGCGAACACACTTCATATGCAGAGCTAAGAATTTATTGTTAGTCCAATTAGTGTTTTAATAATCTCATAAAAAACGCAGCAAAAAATTACTATTAGTCTAGTTACAGTACTACTAAAATTCATAGTCCAAATTAATGCAGAAAAGTCCCATTATTAATATGGCTAAAGCTGTTACACAGAAACTTTCTAGTACCTTTTCTCAGGTGGTAGGCTCCCCTTCCAGCAGCTGTCTCGATCCTAAGATTGGTGGTTTCTGTCTTCCTTAAGCAATGGGACGTCAGCATCCTGGGGCTTCAGTGTAAGCAGAATGATGTTCATGGTTGGGGTTTCTGCCTCCTTGGCCTTGAGTCTGCCTGGATTTATTTTCATACTTTCATATTTTCAGTCTGCCCACACACTCTTTCTTTTGTTTCCCGTTTACTCTTTTTTCCCTTCCCACCCTCCCCTGTTCTCTGTTGTCCCTAATACTGGCTTTCTTTCCTGAGCTGTAAGATCGTGCTTCTGCAGTGACCATTATTAGACCATTGGGGACCTCTGGCATATGATACTTGTGTCTGCACTCTTCCACACCACACTTCAGTGATACACAGTTCAAGCCACACAGAATAACTACTTGTTATTAATAGAAACTATAGTGAAACTAAAGCAACTTTAGGCCTGACTTGTTACTTCACTGCCAGACAATTGTTGCCACAGCTAAAACAAACTAAAATCAGCTGAGGCCAAGACAATTCAAGAGAAGTTCTGAGATTCTGTGCTGTCGGGTCAATGCAAAGCCTCGTGCCTTCAAGTAATGGCAAAATCATATTTATTGTGCTACATTCTTGTACTGAGATAAGAAAAGGCACTCCCTGTACCATCAGAACCCAGAGCCATGCTATAGTGTCAACTTCAGTGAACCAACATTTTTGGTACTGCCAAAGCTAATACCAGCTATTGCACCAGTACACTACCCAACATGTGCTTTGATCTCCTCTGAACAAAATCTTTGTGCTCACTACAAGTGTGTAGCAAGCGTGAACTGGAAGCTTGATTCAAACCAACAGCAATTTGTCTTATAAAACAACTGTCTGGTAAAGAATCACAGAATACTTTAGGTTGAGGGGACCTCTGGAGGTCATCTGGACCAGTTACCCACTCATACCAGTGCCACCTTCAAAGTTAATGCAACTTTGAAGCAAGTCAAATTGCTCAGTCCTACCCGTTCAAGTTTTGAGTATCTGTGAGGATGGAAGCCTTTCCAGGTCATCACATAGCTAGGAAGTAAACCACATGGTCTTATAGTGTAGTTTCAGAAACAGATTTCCTCATGTCAGGTCTTACATAAATTTCTGATGACCTGTATTGGACTTCAGCCTCAGTTGGATTATTCAGCTTGTCATCCTCTTCCCTAAGTAACATTGGCTCACAAAAAAAGAAAGCAATTTTTAATGCTATGCATATATTAAAACATCTGTTTGTTGTTTCAGCACCTTTTTGATTATGGCTTTTGATGGATTTTGTTTTTTCTTCCATGAATTTTTATAGTTGGTCAGGATTTTTCGTTTGTTAGCACGAAGTAATGAGGTTTTATTGTGTCTAATTTTCCAGTATGATCTGAATTGGTAGACTTGTGCCATAAAGCACATATAAATACTACAGTATAATTCTGTTACTTCAGTGTGTTGAGTTAATGATATCTTGTATTCAAAAGATGGTAGTATTGCCACCTGCTGTTCAGAAATGCATTGGTTTTGCAGAGCATCCCACAGTTGCAGGTATCCGAAACAATGAGTAGGATGGGTTACGTTTTTGTCTTACACTTTCAAAACCCTTCTTGAAGGGTTTTCCTTTTCCTCCCCTTTCCTTTTTGATTTGAGCAATCCTTAAACCTTTCTCTATTAGAAAACAATATTAAAGGCTTATTATGTGTTCACCTAAACACCTGAATTTGAACACAATATATTACTGTAACCTTTGTTATAAGTCTTCCCAAATTAAGAACAAGTGTTTAATCTTTGAGGTATGTTCACATAGCTAATTGTGAGCACCTTTTTTTCCTCAAATGGATCTTTCATGTTTCTGAAGTTTTGGTTCAGGTATGCCCGTGTTCTTGAGGATGATAGGATTGATTGATCACTGTTTTTTTCCAGTGATGAAATTGTCCTTTGTTATGGTAGAATATAAGAGTTTCTCATCCTTTTATGACATTTAGTAAATAGTGGATGAACTGTCAGAGAACTGTCAGGAGAACATCTCTGCGAGTATTCAGATCTTCTTTAGAAAATAATTTCTTCTACTCAGGAGCAATTATGTCATGCAGATCATCTTCAAGATAAACTCACTCGGTTTCTGTGGACATTTTCTTGTTCCTAAAGAAATCTACGATTTTGTTTTTCTTGTGTGGACTTTATGATGTACTCTGAGAGAATGGTTTTAAATTTTAGTATTCAAGAGAGTCAGCAGCTCAGTATTTTGTTTTGCAAATGCACTGCTGTTGTGCTGACAGCACAGAGGATACATATCTTTCATTTCTAAATTAGTTAGGCAAACATAGCAAGCTGCGGCAAAGAATTTCTGATACTGCAGCAATTTTGAAAATCTAGTAGTAAAAGCGAACAGGAAGAATATACAGATATGCTTAAACTGTGTATTGGTAAGGAACAAATAGCCTATTCTGTCATAGAAATGTATAACTATGTCAGAGTTTAGGAGTTCAGGGGTGGCCCTGCCATTCTATAACCTAATGTTTGAATTTTTTCATTTAGCTTTAAATTGGAATTTTCAGAGTCAGTAATTCTTGCTTGGGAAGCAATTAAACAGTCAAGTAATTTTTTAGCATTGTATTTTACACAGATATTACTGGTAGCTTTGTTTTAGCTATTTTTGTTGACGGATGTAGTGATACAGAGCAAACAGGAAGGATGATCTTAGGGGTATAATGTTGTGGCACATATATGATCCAGCCACGATAGTTCTACTATATATTTTTGGATGGTTGTCTGTTCTCTCCATGTCCTGAGATAACATTTGTAAAATGGGAAGGCACTTTTTCCTTCTAATTTTGTGAGTCTTGTCTCTACCATATCCTCTTTAAGTCAGTGCCTTAGGATGGTGTGGTCCTTACCTCAGCAGGGATCTGTAAGCATAACTGCATAATAACTAGAATTGCTTTATTTTGTAGTGTCCCTTCTAAAGAAATGCTTTATACAGACTTGTGGATATGACAGTAGGCACCTCAGATTAAGTAATAATTATTCTTAGATACATGAAGCTAGAGTCCCATCCATCTTTCCCCTAACTCGCTTAACCAGGGAAACAACTAAATGTAATATTCTCCTGGCAGACAGATATTGTTCAATTGCCTTGCTCAAGCTGATAATCACTTATTTTGGTCCAACTGCTAAGCAGATTTGAGATGTTGCTTCTATTTTAAAATAATCGAATTCAGTTAAGTAATGCTTTTCCCCCTTATAGGAGTACTTTTGGAATCCTTCTCCACTAGGTTGTTTCAGTAACTCTCACGCATTTATCATATTGAATGCCATCACATGCCAAAGAAGTGATTTATTCAGTCATGCACAGCTCAAAATATTTTCTGAATACTTGGTGCTAAGGGAAATACACCCAGAAATAATCTTGGTTTTGGGTGGGAGATGCTGGTGGAAGGATAGTTTGTTTTCATTAGCTTTGCAAAAATGATGTATAAAATAATTCTGGAGAAGCTCAGAAAATGTTTGTAACGAGTTTGTGCAGCTTGGGAGATATGGACAAGCTATGTTTTCTGTGTGACCTAAAATACAGGCTTGTGAATGGAAACTTTTCAATAATTTTTTTCCTATGATCTTTCAGCATTTTATGACACCAGTTTTATTTTTCTCTGTTTAAAAGAAGAAAAGATTGCCATCAAATTCTATGTTATACTGTTTTTTCTTTTTAAACAGCTTTATCGGACACTCACTGGGTAATTTAATAATCCGTTCAGTGCTCACAAGACCTCGATTTAAATATTACCTCAACAAACTTCATACCTTCTTGTCTCTGTCTGGACCACATCTTGGTACCCTCTACAACAGCAGTGCTCTTGTTAATACAGGTGAAGTATGATTTTCAGTAGTATAACTTTAGGGGAGATTTTGTCTTTGAAATGCACTTAGCCGTTTCATGCGGGGTGCACGTTTCTGCGTTACTTTGATTACGAGAAAGTGCACATTTCACTGTCATGAAAAGAGAGAAGGGTTATAAAAATAAAGTATCAATAGAAGGATGTGCCAGAGATGGTTGACATAAGCGTTTTCCAGTATGCTTGATTCAGGTTTTCTATTACACCATAAATAAACTCCAATTTTAATGTGTTGAGGTCAATTTATTATAAACTGAATTTTAATATACGTAATCTGCAAAACAAGTAAGAAAGATGCATTAAAATAATTCTGAACTACTAGTAGTGTCTTTTCTCTCTCAAAAATGTCTTACAACCTTACAACCAGCAGTGTGTTTCTGCAGATGTGTTTGTACCTTATGAATGTCTGTTTTTCTAAAGATTAAATGTAGCTCTAGGAGAGCTTGTAGAAACTGTTGACTTTGAAGTAAATGTTAGCAAATATTTTCAGGTAGCATCAAATTTTTAAATGAAAACTTGTTTCTGAGATTACCACCTACCTTGGAGAGCCCAAACCCAAAATGAGTAACACTTATTTTCACTGAACAGAAACATGCTCATTAAACTCTTTAAAAAAACTCTAGAAATCATGAATTACTTTTGTTTAGTGCCAGTTTATTCATTGATTGTTTTATTATTTTGTTTCATACAAAAATGAGGAGGAAAAAAATTAACTCGTGTTAAGCTTAAGAGAAGTGGACAGGAATTGGTGGCTAACTGGAGTTACTGTTGGAGTTTATAGAAGCAGGGGGAACATGAGAGCTCTTTGAATTTGGTTGAAAGGGTACCATTTATAGCCCTCAATACACTAGCAGTGAGGTTCACTTCAGGATTAAGACATCTACAATATAATTCACTACGGGCACCTACTGGGCGTTTAACCTAGTGTATTTATGGACAGTTTCTTTCAAGTATTTTCATCTGTAACTGAATCTCACCCAAATCACCCAAAAGTGTTAGCGTTACTTTGCTTTTAGAAGTTGCAGTTTTCCAGGATACGAAGAGACAGGGCTGTTTGCTTGTTTATATAATCACCAGCAAATGACTTTCAGTTAACTAAGGTTAAAGCTATCAAAGCATAATCCAGAATATATTCACTGAAAAAATAAGGATTTCTGGAATATTTAATCTCTTTTATAGTTGAAAACTGTACAGAATGTCCTTTTCATATAATAGTCTTCCTCTACATTTTAGACTTTTTAAGATTTTGGAAAATACCAAGATAGTAATAAGTAATGGGTATTGAAGTCTAAATGACTATACTGTATGTATACATTAATAACTGCCAATAAATTGCTATTTAAAAGATAACTATTTCTCTGAGAGTTGAATCAACACATAAAGACATTCTTGAGGCTATAAGGGCTTGGTTGCCTGCTTTTCTTTTGCTTGGCGAGGGAGGTAAGATTTTCTGAAAAGCCAGTTAGCCAACTGGCTCATGGACTGATAAAGAGGGTACTGCATCATAGAAAATATTATAATATGGTATTCCTCTGAGAAAATTCAGCTTCCTTTTTTCAAGTTATTTTTAATGAATTAAGTGGTTCTATAAAGTTGTTTTTAGAAATCTGAGAAGTAATGCTTGTTGTTTAGTGCTACATATTTGAACATCAAAACGTTCTAATATTCTGAAAATTATTGAAATAGAGTTTGTATATTGCCTTATGGCTAACATATGCATGTATTTTCACTTTTTGCAAGTATAGTTATTTTTTGTAGGCAAGCATGTCCGTTCGTGGAAATAACGGCCTTCATGCTTTATTATATATAGAGACAGGAGAGAGTAATGAACAAAAACTTAAAATGTTTCTGGGCTTGACAATGCTGACATGAAACATAAAATTAACATCTGAGAGGCTAAATATATGGACTTTACATATTTTACTTACATTTAATTAGTTTTCATATTTTATTGTGGATCTATACTCATGTTGTACCTAACAATGCAGGACTGTGGTTTATGCAGAAATGGAAGAAGTCTGGTTCTTTATTGCAATTGACGTGTCGAGACCATTCGGATCCACGACAAACATTCTTATACAAACTTAGTAAAAAAGCAGGTAAGCTTTGTTAATACTTAGTATCTTTTAAAGGCCACTGTATATAAATGTGAATAGGAAACCTAAAAAAAAAAAAAAATGTTTCCAAACAAGCTCCTGTTTCAGTTTATTTAAGAGTTACTTTGGCTTAAGTCCCATATTCTTCAAGTAAACAGTAAACCATTTTTGCTGCAGAGGTGGACCATTACTTTGAGACTTTCCTTCCTAACTAATAAGCAGAAGTTCTGAGTGCAACCACTATATATATATATATAGAGCAGTGTATATAGATAGAGATATATGTATCAGCTTTCTCTTGAGCCACTGAAGCTAGTGATTTCAGTGTGATGAGTCAAGTACATATATTCATTTAGGATTACCTGTTTCTGTATCTGTCTTTCTTACCTATTCTATAAATGTAAAATTCTGCTTTAAAGTTTTTGCTAACTAGTCTTTTATTACCTCATTAAGATGGTCAGGGAAAACAAAAACTCATTTTGATAAAGCAAGGAGAAGTTGCATTTAGCCTAGTAGCTAAAAACCAGATTAGATTATTCATATGATACCATTCATACAATTTTCTCTGGTTTGAATATTCTTATTTCAGCTGTTGGCTGAGAGCCAGTTTTGCTAGTGGATAATGTGCCAGTTGGGGGGTAGTTTCTATTAATCATTATAAAGTTATTGAGGATTCATCTGATGAGCGTGTCTGAATGTGTGTCAGCCAAGCAATTGTGGAGCCAGAGATGCTCATGGTGTTTTGTGAAAAATCCGTGCACGTTTCTCTATCAATGTATTTGTAGGTTGTCACAGCTGAAATTTTGTTGAGAGCAAAGCAGTACAAAGATATGGGCAGGAAAAGACTGACATCTAGCTCTTGAGATGTTCGAATATGAAACTCACAGGACTTGGAAGAAGCAGAAAAGAATAAGGAGCAGGAAGAAAAATCATGGATAAGATATGAATGTTGATCAAAAACTGATTTTAGAAAAACTTGGGATTTTTTTCCCCTTCTGTTCAAAATCTACTACCACAAAGTGATTTTGTTGCTGATAAGGTAATATTTAAGGCTGAACTGGTATTTAAAGGTGAACTGCAAAGCTAAGAATTATTGGAACAACTGGACCACCATCAACTGAAGTGCTCTCAATCTAGCTTTGCAGTCTTTTGAAAATAAATGTTTGATCTTAAACTGAAGTTATGAGCTTTTGGGAAGTTACACAGTGGATGCTGGGTAAGACTGTGGGACCTGTGTTATAGAGATAATCAGATTAATTAATCAGTTGGCTTTAAAGAATTTGGTATTCCTTGGTTTTATGTGTATATATCTCAACATGACTAGAGACGCTGTTATTTGAGTATTGTTGTCTATTCTAGAAATACGACATATTTTCTTATGACGGTCCTTTATATGACAGGCTTTTTGAAAGACCTGGACAGCATTGTCTTAAGAGTCACGACATGCATTCCAGTCTTTGTTCCCCATAAACTGTAGAAGGAGCCTAAAAGTCTTAGGGCTCAGTTTCCTCTTTCTACCTTCTTACTGAAGAGATGGAAAGAGGTGTATCTTGGGCCACAGCCTCATACACCATCTTGTTTCCAGGTCCTTCAGTGAGCTTGGTGTGAGGGAGAAGGAAAGGTTGGGGGAGAAGGAGAAAGAGATGTGAAAGTTTGATAATTTTATTTAAGGAGAAAAGAAAACAAGCTTTACGCTTCCCTAAAAGAGAAGGAAGAAAGGTTTCCTTTGAGGGGTGAGTTAATATACTGTATGTACACTGTAGGTGTTGGTGTCTTTAACTCTTGATATCTGTATAAGGCATGCTTCTGTCCTGCCATCTCTTTGTTCATTCAGTGGGCATACAGTATTGGCTGTGCTTGACTCTCAAACATCAGATGAGAGGAGTTTGGGATTCCCCTAACTGTACAGTTTCTCTTTTCAGATTTTTCGATCCAGAGAATTTGCATACTGTTCTCTATAGGGATTCTACACATAGGTGTTTCCAGAACTCACTTTACCGCAGGCTATACGCAAGAGATTGACAACACTGTTGAGAAGTATAGCCCTGATTTTGCTACTTCTGTTGATTTTTGTAATCCTATAGGAAAATACAAGCCTAAGATGCAGAAGGATCTGTTGCTGCTTAATGTGGTGTCTTCTTCAGATGTTGGCTTTGCAGCTGGGAAAACCCCTAAGGCAGCAAAATTTGCTGCTATTTCAACTCTGCTGTGGTCTAGTTGGTTTCCAGATCATCCCTAAAACTGGCCATGGATCCAGCAGGTGATGTTTTGAGGGTCTAGGTCTCAGCCACATTGTTGTATGGTGGTTTGTGGCTCTAGTTCTCAAATTTGCCAGAGAATATAGCTGTTAAACACATCATGTTGTTGCTTAACCCCAAAATGGATGAAGTCCCTACTTTCTGCCGATCATTGCAGGTTAAAGTACAGTTCAGCATCTCCTCTTCCACCCTTTAAGCTGCAGTAAGTACTGATGCTTAGCACCATTCAGAAATGAGATTTTTGCTCATATCTGTTCTCTGTTCTGAATCCTGGAGCAGTACCAATTAACACCAGAAATTTTGCAATCATGGACACATTTCTGGTAACTCCTTTTCAGTGCTGCTTCTATCACAACAACGCGTCTAGGAGGATCTGTGACAAACATTTTTACTAGTCTTGCTTTTTCCTCCAAGTTTGGGGCCAGGTTGCGCTTCATGGCTGGACGTCACCTCATGCTCTTGGATCTCATAGTCAGAAGCAGCACCAGTTAGCTTCTCTGCCGCGCCCAAAATTTTTGGACTTTCTCTTCCCAGAGATCTCTCTCAAAAGAATCTGTTGTGGAAGGAGTTTTAATGTTGAGAGCTTACAAAATACTCTATCAGGAGAAGCAGGTTTTGTATGTGACACTGCAAAAAGAAGAACTGTGAGTCTTCTGAGCATATGCAAAGTTCTCACCTAACAATAGTTTAAGACTTTAAAAGAACCTTTGCAATTGAAAAATGAAACTGAAAAATGATAAATATATCATGAATAAATTCCTCCCATCTATATTATGCAACTCTTCCTTTGTACAGCGTAAGTCAGTCTGTCATTTCTTGCTGAAGGAATAGTTACCCAGAACTTGCTCTTTTCAGTTTCTTTAAGTTCTCTACATCAGTTTTCCTGTACTGTAAAAATATTTTGATAGGATTTTTTTTTTAATCTTTTGATAGGATTTTTTTTTTAAAGCAACCAGTAAGAAACAAACAGGTTTTCCTAACAGTTACAGTTGTTACAGTGCTGCTATTTGTGTATTGTAGTTCATCCTTTGAAAGGAGTGAATGATAATTATTCAGTTCTGAGATGAAAGCTGAAAATATGATGTATACGTGGTTCATACTCAAGCAGTAGATGCTTATTATCTTTAGTCGTGATCTGATTATTTTTTTGTTTGCTTGTTTGTTTTAAAAACAGCTGGTACCAACTCGAGTTTGTTATTTGCCAGAAAACTTGGTGTAAATTGGTTAACATGACATGTTATGTTGTACCTGGTAAATGTAACTATGTGCTGGAATAGTGATTCATCTAAGTGACAAAACTTGCGTTACAAAGTTGTTGTTGTCATTGATGGTTGTTAGTATCCTTAAATTAAAAGGGAATACGTTCACCACAACATAGGTATCTATGATTTAGAATGGGTTCGTTGGATTGTTCTTTCAGAATTATATCCAGATAAGAGTTTTGTTTGCAGAATTTCCTCAGTTCTCGTATTGGAGATACAGTTAGCTCTCATTTAGCAAGGGAACTCATTTAACAAGGGAACATTTCAGTTTCATTTTCAATCAGTTTGTCAAGGCAGAATGACAGATAACTTATTTTAACAATTCTCTTTATCTGTTTCTGGTGTATAAATAGGAATTGTTTCTTAAAATTGTAAATGCCTTTTGAAATTATTGATTCAATAAATTACAGCAAATTACAAGTGATGATGATGGTTAACCAAGTGTCTGCTTTTCTAAGTCTCTGTTTTTCTATAGCATTGTATGTGGCTTGTCCGTCAACTAGTTTTGCTTTTATGCACTTAATGGAGTGTAACAGTTGTAGAATATTTCTTAAAAGTCAAGTACAACTCTTTCATTGCCCAGCTATCAAGTTTGTTAAAGCAGAAAGAGTGACCTTAAAAAGTTAACTTGTTAAAGCAACTTTAAAAAGCCCACTTATATATTATCTTCAAGTTTAAGAATTATGAAAACAAAATAATTTTTCAGGCCATGTAATAGGTTACCCTATAAAAACAAATCTGTATTTCAGAGAATAATAGCAGGTAAGGGGAAGAAATTGAGACTTAAATATTTGTAATTTCTGATTGGATTGTTGTTTAAAAAAAATCTGGATGTTTTCTTTCTGGACTTGACCTTTCAAAATTCTAGTCAGAGCTATTTTCTCTCTTACAATTACCGTCATTGCTAATTGCTGATAAGGACCAAAATCTGACCTTACTTGCTTATAAGGAACAAAAGGTAATAGGATTATTTATTCAAAATGAAGAGAGTTCAAGTTTATGCTGTTTCTTGAATTTTAAGTTACTTTAAGGACTGGTTGGCATATGTTGGCAGTTGAGGTATTTATACCATCTTTAACCCAGTGAAAAATTTAGTTTTCTGATGTTGCTTCTTCATAATGATAATGTTTAGGATTATGTTCTTGACAATAATCTCCTTGAAATCTGCTTGTCATGTCTTCAGCAGCAGCAATCTGTCTGATAATTTCTGGGGGTCTTGGAGATGATTGTTAATTTCATACTGTGACAAGAAATTACACCAGGTTGCCAGCTATGAGTACATGTGTTCAATACAAACACAATTGTAGTTGCACAGATGAAAAAATACATGAAAATTTCTGCATTATGTGTAAATAGTGTTTCATGTTGTAGTATTATGGTTTCAACAAAAAATAAGAGTTTAATTTTTTGAAATTTACTTGATAAGTCGATCTTTAGACACAAAAATAAAAAATATATAGTCCTCTATTTTCTAATTGCTTGGCTTTTAGGTGTTAGTATGGTCTATCCACTTAGTGGAAATGAGTACTTTTTGTAACTTAACAGTTGACATTTTCCATAAAACTTAACAAAATGGTAATTATGCAGACCTGTCCTTAAATGGATAACTGGGAATGAGTTAAGTATTATTTGAAACCAGTGCGTTGTGCAGCATAGCACCATGTAGGGATTCAGTGACAAGTTCTGGAATTTGCACAGCTCCTGATTTCTGTTTCTACTTAATCTATTAGTTATGCTTAAATATTTTCTACAAGCGATAACTGCACCTTCATGTTTACCTTCTAACATCAAATTTAAAAATCAGCTAGCTTATGAAATGCCAACTGATTTTTTGGCACATCACCAAAATAATAATAATCAGAAGTTTTTTCTTTTAAGCAATTAAGGAAGGGTATGTATTTGATCAGTGTATTCAAATACATAATTGATTCCAGTTGGAGCACATTGTGATTTTTGTCTGCGGAAGCGGAAAGGCAGTAGCTCCAGTGAAACTGAAGATCCTTTGAGGTGTAACTTGTGCACTGTCCCAAGCACTTCTCCCAGCTTCTCTAATTCACTTTGTTTTGTGCAAGGTAAACAAGAGAAGCTGCTCTTTTTTTTTTTTCTTCTTCAATTAGAATATTTGTTTCTTACCTCATTTACATTTTATTCTCAGCTAGTTACATTTATCATAAAAAATTAACATATTCCAGGGATTCCAGGAAAATAAACTGTAAATTCTTGATTTGTAGTCATCGCCACTCAACAAATCTTCACTTTCTTGTTCGTGGTACTTCAGATGGTTGTTTTTGATGGGTTCAGAGACCCTGCCTTATATGTTAAGAAATTAGCAGTGAGCAAACAGTTTCATTTATATGTAGGCTGGTTTTGATGTTCTGATCGTCTAAGAAAAATGTCAGTGACATGTAACATTTGGCTTTAGTTTGGTTTCAGACAAGACTTTTGTGTGTAAATACCTTGTTTAGAATGCCAATACACTGGTCAGTACAAGTATTAAAAACAAAGAGTCCAGTTCCATCAGTTGGTCTTTGCCTGCAGAAACTTGAGCTTGTCAGTCACCTGAAACAGCATTAACTGAACAGTGTGGAGGTAGATCCCAATTTGATATAAATTGTGATTGATCACTTGCAATTAAGGACTGGGTGAGCAGACTGACTCCAAAACTTTGGACAGAACTTGTTCTCCTATGATGAATAATGATGTGTGTCAGAAGCATGGCTTGCTGAGACTGGCTTCCATAAAGCAAACCTCAGAATGCTGTTTTCTGTCCCAGTTACGAATTGTTTGCTCACTGGCGGGAGTGCTTCCTGCAACAAACTTTGGACCTGCAAGTTTTTCTACCTCAGCTGTAGTTCTGAACTGTTTTTAAATCCCATTTCTCAGCCATAGAATATGCCCACATTAGCACTCGGGAATGCTTTCAGAAGCAAATCTCTTCATGATCCCTGTTTACTTCAGAACACAATGAATGAGCTTTAGCAGCCAATGCACGTTGCATCCACAGGACCAGACTAGAGCTAGTCCAAAGTAAACTCTCCTGAAAATGGGCATTATGATGGATGAGGGATTCTTAATACCAATGTGTTTGCTCTACAGCTCTGTTCCTCTTACACCACAGAGTTCACAAATGTGACTGTACAGCCATAGTCTCTTCCAGGATGTTTTTGTACTTACGTAGGTAGGCTTAGATTCATATGTCTTAGTACTTCCATAGGTCTTGATTAGCAGAATTCTGATGTGCTTGTTTATTGCCTTATCTCCCCCCTTTAAAAATGTGCATTTTCCTAATCTCTGAAAGGAAGAAAAGACGTTTGTTTTGGTTTTTGTTTACGTCCATGTTAACAACAGATCAGCAGTGAATAAGCATGGTTGACATGTTTTCTTCTTTGAGATGTCTGTTATGTACAGGGTGTCAGCTTAGCTTACTTGGTGCTGTCTGGCTTTGTGGAGGGAAAAAGCATTTCAGCTCTTGACTTGAGGGAGTGCCTGTTTATAACTTGTGATGAAGATGAGACTAGAATTGAAATAGCATCCCTATGGGTAGCATGGCATGGAGACTAACCTGATCAGCTCTGGTAAGAGGAAGGACTTCCCAGCCCTTGGTAGCTCTGTTCCAACAATGTTGGAAGAATCTGGTAGGTTTTATAGCATCTGGAGCCAAGTTCTTTAAAGTAAAATCTTCAAGGGAGAGTTTGAGCTGACATGAAACTCTTGAGTTGATGTAAATCTAGCTCCCTAATCAGTCTTCTTGTGGTACTGCAGCTGAAAGTCTGAGCTTCCTTGCATCTGTATCATGGCATCTTAATCTGAGACTTCAGTTGACTCAGATCTCAATGCTTGAATTTTTGGGGCATGATTCTAGCTCTGTGTATCATATGTTAACTTGAGAAAGCAGTGTGGAAGACCAGCTGCAGGAGATGGCTGCCTTCCAAGGCATAATTTGTGAAGTCCCTATTTCCAGACTGCATTTATGGCAAAGCTTCCAGATCCCTATTTCCAAACAAGTATGTAAATGGACAGAATTGTAGAAGACGTTGGGAGTATTGTACCTGGACAAAACTGAGACGTTTCCTTCAAGTCAAAACAACCAGGTATGACCCTGAGCTACCTGATCTGACATCAAAGTAGGCCCTGCTTTGAGCAAGTGGGTAGGATCAGATGATCTCCAAAGGTCCCTTCCAACATAAATTGCTCTATTCTAGGATTCTGTGATTAGTATATTCCTAAGGAAAATGGCAGCTTACTAATGGAATCAGATTGTTGTACTTTTTTTTTTTTTTAAATAAGCTTATTGTAAGTGTTTGATTTGATTATGCTCAAGAACTCTGTGGTATCCACAGTGAATATTGTCCATTGCAAATAACTGAAGCCTTGTTTTGAATTAATTAAAGGGCAGTGGTATGGAATTTTGTCATCCTTTTTGTCATACAAGTCTCAGAGAATACCAGCAGCCCATTGTACCAATGGCTCCATCTCCCATTCCCTACTTGGATGTTGGCTATAGCTAGAGGACAGACTTAACGTCTGATTCTGGTGCCTGAACGTATATAAAAATGTAATCCTCTGTGATTGCAGTTAGTTATGAGTTACCAGGTCTCTATACCTGCTGTTCCAGACAGATTTTTCCACTTGACATATTATTTGGAAAAATTGTTCATGAATTTATAGATATCATTAATTCAATAATGACTAGTGCTGCTATTCAGAATTCACTGATGGACATGAATGGCATAATGGTTGAATGATAGAAAATGTGCTCTCTGTGTATCCTTAAATTCACTTTGACTGAGTTTGAAGTTCTATTAGGTGATAAGGTTCATCATACAAATTTGGAAAGCCCATTAAAAGTTCGTTACGACAGGAAAGAACATTCTGTTATATGGGACAAAGCTTGTTATTTCAGCAGTGATCTTTCACTTGGATTGTTCTTTCCCAAGCTGTCTCAAATCCTGTTGAAAAATACAGTCAATACTTTCTAGTTAATGACAACCTCAGTGGTTTTTATAGTACTCTGCAAAAATGTGTTATCTATTCAGTAGATTATGTGATGTCATGAGTTCAAATGTATTTTGTTCTGATAGAATTAGGTTTTAATCTTCCAGCATTTTTGCCTAATTACAACAGTCTGGAAATCTTGGCCTAATGAAATTTTGGGGTTGGTTTCTTAATTCAGCAGCTGAAAATTTTGCTGCACAAGAGAAAAATGATTCATTAATTACTTAGAATAATTTTTAAGTTTGGGATTTTTTTTTTTAATACTTAACAGTATGCGTGACAGATCTTGTATTATGTGTGGCATGGGAAAATAAAGATGTGGATTATAGGAATTAACTGAGCTGTATTGTTCACAACTTATTCCTGAATTTTTAATTTAATTAAAGGCAGAATATATTTAAAGTCTAGGAAGTAAGTGAAAGAACAACATGTAAAGATGACTGGTGGGCCAGTTTTTACTGCTACATAAATGAAAGATTGTGATAAGTTGCTTCTTTGTCCACAAGTACACTTAATTCAGGCACAGTTTAGCACTGCACACTTCCATATTAGAGATCATTCCACGCCTATGTCCTGAGTAGTCCCATAGCCTGTCTGGAGACCAGAAAGGATGCTGTTGAACACCATGCACTTCCTTCTCATTAACAAATGGTTTGAGTTATCTCATGTTGTAGAAATCCAAGGGGTTGCTGGGCTCTGTACATTTGTGTACACCATTTTGACTCCTCTTTTTCCCATCCATATAGTCGTATGTGGTCTATATATATAACACATGAACCATGTCAGAATAAACAACTTCAAGACATAAGACTTGGACTTTTTTCTTCAAAATAGGCACAAAGAGCCGTCCGAAGAAAAACCACCCAAGAACAGTGAAGCAATAAAATTCATGCATATGAAATACTCTATCTGCCTTCTTTGCTCCTACTGAAGAGCTCCCTCAAACAGTTTTTCGTAATGAAAGATTCCTGATATTTATCATGCCTAAAATGAAGGGAAGCCCAAGGCATTATTTTTATGAACCAGAATATAAAGCATAAAAATGAGTCGCTGTGACCAAAAGGGGATGCCTAATTTATTAGACTATGATGCTCTAAGCCTGTTTTTTGGAGGGTTTTTTTGGTTTGTATTATATTGCACATGAGGATGAAGAGAGTCTATGTAAGTGTTGATTGATGTAGACTGATGTTCCTCTAAAGATTCCTCAGGATATCTCTTCCTTCTTCAGGTTGATTAAAAGATCTAGGCAGTCCACTTCTTTGTACCTTCTACGTGAATGCTAATGGATATTTCTCTAGGGAAAGCGCGTATCAAAAAAGCTTAGTACAAGATAGACAGACTCCCAAGGAATTTACAAAACTATTACAGATTAGCCTGCAGAGAATTCCTATCCTTGATTTATTGCAAATGCATTCCTTTCAACTCAGTACAAAGTTTTGGAACTGGCATCTGCATCTTCGTGTAAGGTTTGCTGCAGTAATTTTTCATCGGATGTCAAATAAAAGACTCCAGTGATTTAGCGGATCTTTTGAGACAGTGTTGTTTTTCAGTGGGCACAGACCAAAAAAAAAAAAAAAACCAAACAGATTTCCTATTTGAAGAACACTGGAACCAGGATCTAGTTTGGATGCATTTTCTGTATGTTTTTATAGATTTACAGAATTTTTTTTTTTTTTTTCAATTTTCTGTGAAATCTGGGAAGATACATTTACTTTTTCACATGCTAAAGTTGTTCAGCATTGTTTCTGTAACTGACTTGGTTTGGAGATGTAGTCTTCATCACATGGAGTGTACACAATATTGAAAATTAGGAAACAACCTCTGAAAAAATGAAAGGTTTTTCACTTTGGGCTCCATTGACGGCTTTAGGAACAGATATGTATTAATACTTAGTATATATTCAGTCTGAACAAAACAGGGAAAGTAGAATCCAGAACTTTGTTCTGGCAGTATAGCTTCTGAAAAGCAGATAGCAAATAATTTCTTTTTCCTACACAATCAGATCTCTTTTTTTTTAATGAAAGAAAAGTTTGATTTGTGGAGGTTGACGCAGAAAATGTTTGCTGCCGATTCCAAGAAGCACGTTTGAAGAATGACTTTATTTGCAGTATTTCTATAATTCTCAGAATGGACTAAGTACATTTTGTAAATTAAAAACTAACAGTTACAGGATCTGACCATTATTCTCTAGAAATTAAAAGTGAGGCTAATAGCACCGGTGCAAAACTCATTAGCATCGGTGTAGAGTTGGATCAAATCTACCAATGATCAATGTAAGCACCTAACACTTAGGAGATTCCCAGAGAGCCACTCAGGCTACTTTTCAGTATAGCTTACCTTTATATACACCTGAAGTGTTTGAGCATTTTCTGGTTTTGCCTAACAGTTGCCTTTGTATTTAACTGTAGATGGCGATGATATTCAGAAGGGGCTGTTCTAAGGCAAAGGCAACCTATTTTCCTAAAATGCTCCATTGTATTTGGCCTAAAGCAGATGGGCAGCACCAGAAATCTGCTGAAGCTTTTTAGAGAACACAATTAAATGTCTTAAGGACTGTAACTCCATCATTAGTGGGAGTTCCTACCTTTGCATCATCTTACTATTAGAGTGCTTGTCCAGGAAGTAAGAAGTCAGGGTTTAATTATAAAGGTTTAATTCTATTTGGGGAGTTGTCTTGGGTGGACCCTGCACCTGTGCTCGAGCTGGCCAAACCTTACAGTGAGGCAGTGCCTAATAGAGGCACCTGCAGTAGGTGGGCTATATCGTGGACTTGTTGATG
The DNA here is from genome assembly GCF_018139145.2 of Gymnogyps californianus. Taxonomy (NCBI): domain Eukaryota; kingdom Metazoa; phylum Chordata; class Aves; order Accipitriformes; family Cathartidae; genus Gymnogyps; species Gymnogyps californianus. The sequence goes on along the minus strand of NC_059473.1, from coordinate 95,062,588 downwards.
CTAGGCGTTAATCCTGGTGTAGCTAGGCTGTTGACTGAAACATCAGTGAAGACAAGGCACCATCCATCTTCAGGTTTCTTTAAGCATTGAGGAGGCTTTACTCCATTTTGTCAGCCAGAAACCGACAACGTTATTCCTAAGAAGCAAGACGAAGATTTGAAGCATACTCTGTTTAAATGGGAAACATCACAATTGGGTCACGCCTGTATGTATTAAAATACATACAGAGGGAAGGCCAGTACCCAGCATCTCGTTATTCTGCAGCACTACCTATTGTAATTGATTTGTCTGCCTTTTTGTGCAAGATCTTGTAATAAATTTGTGCCAGTTTTCAGTTGTAAAATGTTTAATTATTCTGCAGCAATTGTGAAGGGATTCATTATAATAGATGCCTTTTTCTCTTTTCCTGTAGGTCTTCATTACTTCAAAAACATTGTGTTAGTAGGCTCTCTGCAGGATCGTTATGTTCCTTACCACTCCGCTCGCATTGAGATGTGTAAAACAGCTTTAAAGGATAAACAATCAGGTAATAAATACCCTGCAAAATAAACAGACCACTCAGGTTAAACCTCATAGGTCTCAGATTCATACCATTTAATTTTGAGTGCTTCACTGAGGCACCTCTATTATGTGTTTAGACACTCTGGGCTTGCTTTGTAGTAACGGAGAGAGGAAATCCATGTGGGAGCTGAATTGCTTTCTCGACCTGTCCTGTTCTATTACATGCAGAAGGAGATGAGACTGAATAAATCGCTAGCTTATAGACTTTGCTGAAAGTTAAGTGGGGTGAACACAGCCCCTGGTGTGTTACTCCATGAATAGGGAGGACAAATAGCTTTGATTTTTGAGGACATCAAGCTGTAGCATTGAGCATGTGGGCTGTATTTAGTTGAGGCTTAATACTAGCACTGAAAGAAAAGGTAGTTTTCCCATTTTCAGTGACAACTGGTTGTTGTATTTACTGTTGAGACATCCTAGCACAGTTGCATTCTAGCATTATATATTGACAAATAAATACCTTTTACATAGTGTAGTAAATTAATACTGATGAGCACATACTGACTATAAATGTACAAATACTAAAATGCATAGCTTAAAATTATTTTTCCAATATTTCTGGGGAAATTAAACTTCCTGTATATCTTAACAGAACAACAGCATAACACATATCATTACCTCTCTCATTCTGGAATGTATTCATTTTGAGTTCAAGGTCAAAGAACTATATTTGTTTCTGGTGATTCACACAGTACAACTTTTCTTTTCCTCTACAGGACCAATTTATGCTGAAATGATCCAGAACCTGCTTCTGCCAGTTCTTCAAAATAAGGAATGTAATTTGGTTCGTTATAATGTAATTAATGCATTACCCAATACAGCAGATTCTCTCATAGGGAGAGCTGCACACATTGCTGTTCTTGATTCAGAAATATTTTTAGAAAAATTCTTTCTTGTTGCTGCCCTAAAATATTTTCAGTAGAGAAGAGCATTGTAAGAGACTTGGTTATTACCTCATTAACAGATGAATCAAATAACGTGTGGTATTAAAGTATAGCTGCAGCTGTATTTTAAGAGATATTTATACTTTTTATATGGAAGATAATTTATATCATCCACACTTAGGGCTTTTTAACATCAACTTTACTTTCTAGGTAATGTGGCTGTGCAATATTTTTTTATTTTTTCTTTTTACTTTTCTATTACTTTTTCTTAATTTTGGGTACCTAATTATTTGGAGATTAAAGCACAGTGCGTACTTTTGGTTGGTTTATTACTGGCTCTTAAGACTACAGAAGTCAATGTTACTTGGCTACATTTTACAAGAGGCTTTAGATGCCAAAATAAATTGGATTTTAAAACTCTAATAAGGTCTTACATGTTCAGTTGTCGTATTTTAGCACTGTAGGAAGTTTAACTGGAAACACAATGAGCTGCTAAAATACTGGATATTTGAAAATGACTATATCTGTGGGTCTCGCAAAGACCGTTACCGACTTGTCTGTTCTACAGCTTAACGGTTTTCTACAAAATCATTATCATCATTGTTAAATATGTTATGCCTGTGGGAATATATTTTCTACTGATCTCAAAAACACGTTAGTTTACATGCTCAATTTTATTACTGGAACTTTAGTTTTCAGAAGCAAATGGCAACTAAGGATTTTTGAATGTTTAATGATAGCTGCCTTCAAATAATTGAGGTTTTGCAAACTGTATTAAAATTGCTCCTTACTCTGTCAGTTCTTCAGATGAACATGGACAGTTTTACATGGACTTCCTTGTATGTACGTAAAATAAGTAAATGTTATAAATTTCTGCAATACTTTTATGAATTTAAGCAATTTTTAAATATTGTTAAAATGTTTTATTGACTACAAAGTATTGTAAATATAAATCAATACATCTTCAAATGGGACAATATTGTAAACTTTACCTGTTTAGTGATACAGATAAAATGTTTTTGATATACAGGAATGTTAAAGGTCTATTGACTTTCTACTGGTGCTGAATAGCATTAAGTTTGGTTTCTCCTTCCTTCCCTTTTCTCTGTTTCAAACAATAATTCACTAAAGGTGGGGAGAAAAGAGTTACATGTGCGTTCACTAATTGTAATGAACATTTTTTTGAAAAATATAAATTTGTTGTATAATGCATGTTTATTTTTAGCATTGTGTTATTGCATCTGGTGTTAATAAAATGAACAAATGACTCTAATGGAAGCAATTAAAGAAACTGAAATGTTCTGCTAATTACCAAAATTCTGGGGAGGCTTTTTTGTATATAATTAATAATTTTGTATTATTTGAAATTAATATAGCAATAATAGTTTATAATGAAGTGATTTTGCATTTGATATGGTTTGTTCTATAATACAGTCTTTGTAATATATAATTTTTTTTTCTATATTGCTTACAAGATGCTCCAGTGAGCATCTACAGTTTGGCAACGTACACACTTAAAAGAGTATTTTATTAGAGTTGTGTTAGGCAAATCCTTACGCACAAAGATATCTTAAATACATTCCCACTATAACAATGTTTACTTTTATTAATAATTTTTTAGTATAATGGTGCTACTAAGTTCTAAGTATTTAAATTATGTTCTGACATCTCAACTGTCTTTTGTTTAACAGTATTATAGTAGTTGGCTAGTGGCTAAATTTTGAGTATCAGTTTAGGGAGCTAGATCTAGAAAATTTTCCTTGATTTACAATAAGGAAGTCGAACTACTCTTAGTACATAAGTATTCAGATGTTTCTGTCACTATTGAAAAATGTCTGTCTTTCTGCATCTCTCTGGAAATCCGAAAGTATAAAGCATGCTTTTGTGATTAGCAAAGCAGAAATATCCTGGCAGAAATAGCCACTTCCTTTTTTTTATAATAGATCCCATCCATTTAAGGATGCTTGAATTTGGTTTGTTCTTTGAGGAAAACGGATGGTGCAGGAAATCATCGGATATTTGCATGTAAGTTTATCAAGGAGCAGGGCAAACTAAGAGAACATTAAATTCGTTTTCTCTCCCCTAGTTTGTATTGCCCAGTGCAGTCCATATGTGGTCTGGTCGCCCTCTCAGTACTGTAGCTTTTGTGGGGGCTGTTTGACATCTCGAAGTCCCAAAGGAGTGTGCCGCAAGACAGTAGTGAGTGGCATGATGACCCCAACATGTCCTTGAAGCATATGAAGTTCATATTTGCACTTACAGACTGTATGGTACACTTGCAGTTGCTTGCTGAACAACACATGCAATCTTGGATGTTCTGGACAACTGCGCTTGTGTTGCAAAGGCATACTCCCCCTACTCCTGCACATTTCTGCCTTCTATTTACTAGATAGAAATATGGACTCTTACATACATAATTCAATGTCATCTGATGCAGTAGCAGCTATAAAGTGCTCATCTCACCCCTCTTCTGTTTGAATCAGGGCTTCATCTTCCTGTAGTGATAGTGACCTCTCCTTTATGCAGGTATCCTACAGCTGCTTGAAAGAGAATTATGCTGCTTAGAGAATGAAAGATAAAAATTAAGGTCTTAACGTTCTTTTAGAAAGCTGCCAGTCTCGTTTCCCTGAAGGCAGTAGGCTGCTACTGTTATTTCACAAAGCGCCCAGCGATATTATGAGGCAGTCACTGCATAAAGTGAGATGGTGTCTGAACTTTTGTTTGCATGTAGTGTATATAAATTCATTGGTTTGTGTTGGATTCTTCCATCAAAATTAAACTTTCTGATCCTGTAGATCGAGAAATTGCTACTAATTTGGAAAAAGAGCTCATGTTCTACTGTGGAAACCACCAGGCTTTGCAGCAGAGCCAAGAGATTTCACGTAGATGGAAAACTTACTCTGTAACCACAGAACACGCTTCATTCCAAGCCAGTCTTATTTGCACAGCCCTGCCCAGGTGTGGTGGTCAGATAACCAAGCTTCTTGACATGGTCAGAGAGGAAGAGGGGGCATTTAGGCAGAATCATCGGCATGCTCGCTGCCTGGGGCAGTGCTGGCTGTGGTACTTTCCAGATAGCCCCCCCCCATGGCCAGCTTACATTCGGCTCATCTGAATTGAGCTGCTGCAGAGTTTGTGCTAGCTCCAAGTCTTTTATTGCCCACTTTCTAGAACAGCAAAGCAATATACAGTATTGTTTGAGTCCTCGCAAGGCAAGCTGCGGTGTAAGACATAAATGATCGGTAATAGAAGGAGGAAAACAAAAAAAGAAAACATTGCATTTAATCACAAAGTGGAAAATGTGCTACATTTGTATTTGCCAATGTTCAGATTTATTACCTCGTCAGCCACAAGATCTAGAAATACATAATTCAGGAGTTAAAAGTGAATTTTGCATTTTTACAGCAATACAATAAATGAAGACTAGAAAAAAAATGTTTTGAAGACCTCAGCTTATTTTTAGGTGGAAGAACAGTTCCTAATTAATCTTACATTGCTATTTCATCACTGCCATTTGAGATTGCACATAAGCATGATTTTTCATGGATTGTGTTAAGCTGTTTAGGGACAGAGCTTACTATTGGTATCTGCAGACAGCTTGGTATGAGTATTTTTTAAGGTAAGGATTTCATGATAGTTTTTACTGTACTGAGCACATGCATGATATGTTCTTGAACTTGGCATAGATCTGGGTATTTTTTCTTGCTGCTTTTAGGCAGAAGAGCATTTTTTCTGCATGAGCCACTAATATTCCTCTTTATTCTCTCTGATTTAGAGGCCCAGCATCTTGCTGTTAGAATAAAGAAAAGGGTTTCCCATTATTTTCGGTCTCTAATGTCCAATTAACCATGTTATAAAAAGCTGATTGAGAAAATGTCACACATAAGGCAGTCCGTTAAATTTAATCACTTTCAGTGTGTAGGCATTGCCAGACGTAGTGCAATAAACTCAACAGAGCGTTGCTGCTGTTAATTTTCCAAGGAGATTTACCTTCTTAAACTCTTCAGATGTGAACACAAAATGCTATTTCAGACTCCGATCTCCAAGAACGGCTGAGTGAAGTTATCTCCTACAGTTTAGTATCTGTGGACAGAGCGTTTTGAATTCTGTTTTATGGAAGAACAAAGTTAGCTGGAGAAGTTTGAAGAGTGGCAAAAAGCAATTGTGCCCAAAAAGCAATGTTGCCATTGTCAAAACATTAACTAGAGCTCCTCCCCATGAGCCCGGGTGTTACTTATCCCAGAGTTAGGTTTATACTGAGAGAGAGTAGAGAGTGTTAAAAGCGCCTTCACTGGGTAAACTGGGAAACTGAAAAGATGTGGTCTGAAGTCCTCTGGTTCAGCACTTGGGTTTGGTTGCTCAGTTTCTTGCTGCTTTCTTCCTGGGAGGGTGAATAATGCCTGTTTGAGTGCAGAAAAGGCACCAGCTGGGGTATAGGACTGAGAGAGATAAAGTTTATGATTAAATTAATAAAATAATTACCGTATTTAAATAATTTTCTGGTAACTTTGAAGTTATATAGCCTTCAGTTTGTAAGGACAAACACCGGGTCTGTACATCACTGTGGCATCAGCCTAAATTCTTTCATGTCCCAAGTAGCCTTTGTGTATTATTTCAACAATTTTTTTCATTATTTAAAAAAAAAAAGCGGGGCTGCACTACACATTGGGGGGAAGAGGGGTCCTTTCAGCGGTAAACACTGCATGGAAGAGACGAAGACACCTTTGCTCCAGGTTTGGGGGGGGAGGAAGAGGGGAGTTATAGCTTATTTCTCGAGCACCTCCAAGAGCCCGGAGGTGCCTTCATCCAGAACTTGGCTTCCAAGGGGCCGTTCACCTCCGTTCACCGGAGACAGAGAGCAGCGCGGGGGGAACAGAGTTGTTTTTAACGCCGGTGGAAGCTGCGCTGCCCGAAGCCGCCGCCCTGACTAGAACCGCGTTTCCCACCGCTCCCCCTCGGGGGCGGGCAGGCGGGGGCGAGCCCCGCCCCCGCCTGCCCGCCCGCTCCCGCCTGGGAGCCGTCGCCGTTTGCGCATGCGCGGTACGCCTGAGCTGCTTCCCCGCCCGCCGCGGTCCTGGCTCGGCGCGGCCATGGCTCTGCGGCTGCTGTGCGGCGCGCCGAGGGCGGCGAGTAAGAGGCGGGCGGAGGGCGGGAGGGGCCTGGCTTTGCCGCTGAGGGGCTTCCCAGCCTCTCCTCCCCTTCCTCACGTCAGGGGAGTTATGAGCGAGGGAGAGAAGGGCGGTTACCGGCAGGGACTGCCGGCTTTGGGGTTGCTGAAGGGTGCCTAAGATGGCGGCGGGTGATGGGGGCCGTGTGCGACCCGCGGTGTGACCCCCGCCTCTTCAGCCCACGGCGTCTGTTAGGGGCGGTGGGGTGCCGCAGCTTTTGCCCCGCCCCCCTCCCCCCCTTTCTCTACAGGTTTCCTGCCTTTTTTTTTTCCCCTGTAGATATTAATATCCTCCCCTGTATTGCAAACCTACTGCTATCAGGCCTCACTGTCGGTTCCAGAGTTTTTCTTTCCCTGTCGTTGCTTCGAACTTTTAAACGGTAGTAAAATATTAAGCCGTGGTTTAATACTTGTAGAATAGCTGGAGGGAACTTACTGTGACCTTGGAAGTTATTGGTCTGTGTCCTATGTATGAGGAAATTCAGGTGATTTGTTCATGGAGAAACCTAGGCTGGAGGACAAATAAAGTAGCCTGCATAACAGTGTGTGTCCCACATGCATGCTCAGCTTAGGCTGTTCTGTAGGGCTGCAGGTCAGGCCACGTCCTTCTCCATCAACAGCTGTGATTCTGTTGATATAATATTCCTGAAACAGACCAGTACAGAATATGTTAATAGAAGAGCTGGAAAAAAAAATTGCTAAGTGCTTGTGGCCCCTCCTAGGCTCTGTTTGGCCGTTAGGTTCATGACAAGATTTGGCTGATGTTCCTATCCCCTGAGCATCCCTATGAGTGCCCAGCTCCCACTGCATGAATGGCTTTGTTATGGTAAATCGCGGTCTGTGGGCCACTTCAAAAGACTGGATATTGCAGATGTTGGCTGTGCAGCAACTTTAAAGACTTGGGGTTTTCAACTTCTTTTCAAATTCAGCTATATAATGAATAAATTGAATGGCTTTGTGACTGCCCATAGTCAAAGATCAATTTGTAGAATGTGGTTTACTGATGAAGTTGATTGTTCATCGCATCTTTTTCAAAGGTACTTAATGTTGAACTTCTATCACCTCTGTGTCAAGAAGAATATATTTTGGTCAACAATATCAAGTATTGCAAATAGGAAAATGGATTTTGCCTCTTCTGACTGAGATAATCCGTTTCATATCAGTACCTTAAGCTGACTTTTATTTGAACTTGGGCTAGAATATCAGCTTTAATTAAATTTTCTAGCTAGCTTCTCATTCAGCTTGCTGAAGAATGACAAGATACTTGGCAGGAGTAGAAAGATCAGATGTTTGCACAAGGATTAGATTCCTCACTGTTGATAGTCCATTATGTCATACTTAAAGCAAAAAAAAAAAAAAAATTATTCCTTTGGGGCATTGGCAACAGTTGACAGGCATAATATAGTTTATGTGACTGTAGGGTTTAATCTTAAGGCTGTGGTATTTTAAGATGAATGAATATGCTGATTCTGGGAATACAGGTGGATTGTTAGTTGGTGTATCTATAGGTGAGTCAAATCCACACTGCTTGAAAAGGTTTCCTGATATGATCTCTTCAGCAAGGTAGAATAATAGTTCTTTCAAGTACTTTGCACCCAGGCTGGTACAGGGAGGATTTCTGTTTGAATCTTCCTTCTTAAGAAAAGTCAGAGCTGCTTTAGGCACGTGTCTGTAGCTAAAATATTTTTAGAGGGTAGTTTATGCTTACTGTGGACATTTGGCTTTTTAACCAAATGCAGAAATATCAAGTCATTTTGAGAGATTTTCATAAGTAATTTTTGACTTGTTTATGACTCTTGAATTATTTATGACTTATGATACCTGTGCACCTCCAGTTTTATACTTCTTGAAAGAACTCTAGGTATGCACATTAATAGGCTTTCTCCTACATTTACGTTAAAAAAATGTTAGTAGGACTTTAAAGGAAAAAAGTTTATGCTTTTAATTAAAGCATTTGCATGCAGTCATATAATTGAACTTCAATGTGCCCAAAGTTTGTCCTGCTTTTGACTACCAGCTGAATTATTTTACCATCATAAGGGAAGCCCAACTATTCTGTACCAACATTCTGGAAAACCTGTTACTAAGGGAACAACGTTTTATTTTTTTAAAACTTTCCTTTGGGAAACCAGAAGCTTTTTCTGACTCAAGCTACTGGAAATGAGCCAAGACCTGGAAATCAGTAGGCTTCTTGGGGGAGGTTAGGACTTCTCCAGGAAAACAGAATGTACTGGTCTATGCTAGCATAATTACTATTTAGAGTCTAAAATACAAGAAGATAACAGTGAAGGTAAGTTCAAGCAGTTTAAAATACACTGTTTATGTGAACTGAGTTATACAACTAACACAGCTTTGCCTGCATATGTTTCTAGGGCCAAAAATAATTATCTGTGCTGATTTCTTAGGTGTTCGTGAGTTGAATGTTAAACTAATATTTGGAGTTTGTTTTCCTCTCCTCCGCTCCCTAGTTTCTGAAGTGAGAGTTTTTCAGAGGTGCTCTGAACATCATAGAGCTACTCAGTATTAAACTCTCACATTTATGCTACATGTGTCCATTTGTTTGATAGAGTCATCACTGCTTTGCAGCTCTCTGAGGAGCACCAGCTCCAAGACAGGAGGAAGATCTGAACCTGCTAAGCAATCGCTTAAGAAACCGAAGTTACCACTAGGTCGATTTGATGAACCAGAGGAGTCCAGTATAGAGAGGGAACCCCTGGAAAGTAAGTCATGTTTTACAAAATTGAAAGCCATCTTTTAAAGGCAGGACCCTGAGATGCAGTGCAAAGGTCAGTTTAAGAAGAGGGTTAGGCATTCAGCACTCTTCAGAATCGCTGTCTAAGCTTAATGGTTCTGAAAAAAAGAGAGAGGCAGGGCAGTGGGCACAAGTTGCAGCAAATGGTGTATGAGGGAAAAAGTCTTCAGAACAAGGGTAGTCAAACATTGTAACAAGTCACCCAGAGAATCTGTGATCCCTTTCCTCTTGGAGGTACTCATGTTTGCCTGGATGTCCTGACCTAATACCAGCCTTGCTTTGAGCAGGGTTGGGGCCAGATGTCTGCGAAAGGTACCTTCTACCATGAACGGCTGCATGATTCTGAGAAATGTAGCTGGTATTGGTCTATTATAGTATAGCTATAAATGGTGGTAGTAAACTCATGAGGGCACCAGCTACTTTTTATGATCCAAAAAGCCTGTTCTATTTCTTAGTCCACAAAAGATTTCTGATTCATGCTGCATTTTGTGGTCAGTCTTTCTCTTAGTCTTGCAGGTAGTGTTTTGAAAAGCAACAACAAATACTGCGTTTACTGAGCCACTCAGTGGGGTCCAGGGAGACCTAATGAACTGCTATTTGTGTGGCGTTCCAGTGACCTTAGTGGGGCTGCATTTAGAGAACCTGACAAGATTGAGGCACAGATACATCGCTGCTGAAGTCACTAGAAACATACAGGTTTTTTATCAGACAGTAAAAAGACAGAATCTCTTTTTTCCTTCTTTTTAATTGGCCATCTTCCCTTAACTAAACGTGCTAGTCGTGCTTTATCGTATTCACCATAGTGTGATGTTCTGCTGCTGTTTACCAGTAGTGATAACCCATGTTTATCTATTTTGAGGTCTCTAGGACAAACTTTTTAAATATATCAATAGATTACTATGAATATCCAGATGACAAAATGACTGAAAAATTATAGTATCATCTCTGAAATGGTTGCAAGCAATTGCAGATTGTGACTCACTTGAGAACTGACTCAGAGTTGGAGTTACTGTGTAAGCAGCTATTTAATTCTTGTCCTTTTATTCCCAAGAAAATAAATGCCATCACTGCTTTATTTAAAACAAATGCATAATTATTATCTTTTGCTTTTTGCTTAGGTGTTCTAGCTTTAGACCAAGACCCAAGGTTTCTTTTGGCTTTAAATTTAGTTGTACCTGTGTATTTTTTACACGTAACACCAGCAATAGTTTGTTAGAATGCCAACTGCCCGTTGTATTATTAGGAAAAAATGTAAGAGTTTAAGCTGGCTATTTGAATTCCCACTGCTGTGTAGCTATCATGGAGAAATCTTTTGAGCTTCTGCATCCACTGTCAGCACATCAGCAGTGCTTGGATATTGGGATGATGACATGTACAAAATAATATTAGATGCATTTGCGCTCCTTGTACTGTCAGAGGTGCTCAAATACTGACATTTCCTACCCTGATCTGCATGAATTTTTAAACAGGCATCCCAATATGTCATTCTGTATAGCCTGTAGCTACGTGAGTCTCCCTCCATCACTGTCCTTTTCCTCTGCTCTCCAGGATTTCTGTTGTTGTCTTTTCTCATTTTCAACCCTGCTCCTCATTACTTGTGTTGCCCACCAGGGCTGAGTTAGGGATACGATGCGATATATACGCGTATATATGGGAGGCTCTGGAGGGTCAGTGTGGCAAGCGGGTGCGTGGGGTATGGTGAGCTTCAGGGAGCCCTGCAGTCTAGTGCAGGATGAGAAAACACTAGCCTAGGATGGTGCTGTGCCAAAAAGTACCTCGTGGCTTGGCCATGCCTACTGGGATGGCCATTGTGCAGCATGGGTGGCCTGAGTTACTACTCTTCAGAGACCGCCCTGAGTAAGGGAGCACTGAGTAGCATAAGAGCGTTGACTGTGAGGTGCAGAAAGCTCCATGGTGTTCGAGTGGGTGGCATAAGCTCGTAGGGTGCTGGGAATAGAAGAAGCACTGCTGATGTGTAAGCTTAGCGCGTTGCTTACCAGAGGGATCTGAAAGTCCCATTCATACCCCACTTACGAAGAGTCTCCCTCTCCCGAAAGGGCATCACAGTGACTTAGCGAGCTTAGGTTAAGTTTTAGAAGGTAAAAAGTCTAATTTTAGCTATTCAGGATTTTATAGTACCTCCTGTGACTCTGGTATGTAGTCTGGTGTTGATGAATATCAACACGCTATTTCTTGAAAAACATACCAGCATCCATGAAAACATGGTGTTTTAAATACAAGAATAATAGAATCTTGACTAAAATTCAAGCTAAAATTAAAACGTGAGTGCTTAAAATTAGAGACCTAAACAAACACAGAAAGTGACCTGGTGTTTTAGAGGTAGTGAACATATGTACAGTATACCTGAATGACGCAAGTTCTCACTATGAATTCAGGAGAAACTGGTGCTTTAGTGCCTTTGGACATTGAGTTGCTTTTTTATTTGCGTAACTGAATATGATCATATATATTGCCGCCTGTAGTCAAAAAACTGTCTGAAATTACCTTTGTGTGACTCTGGGAAATGTTTAACTCCAGGTTGCTTTTCAAAACAAAAGATAATTGATTTGCTATTTGAAAATGAAACTAAGAGGCAAGCATCGTTGATGGCGACATCTTTATATTTGTCAACATTAGAGGCATTTTAATGAACTTTCCCTGTTGTTTTAGAATTCCCTGATGGAATCAATCCTGCTACAAAAGAGAGGGGTGGACCTAAAGGCCCTGAACCTACACGTTTTGGAGACTGGGAGAGAAAAGGACGTTGTATAGATTTTTAATGTATAAATGTGTCTGTATTGCCACTAAAATATTTCTAGTTGTTGAAAAATATAATATACAGAAAAATCTCACCTGGATTTGTTGTGAAGCTTCTTGTTTCTGTCATGCTTGTGATGAATTTTCTGAGAGATGTTATGTAAATAAATATCATGCTGCAACTCAAATTTTGGAGGTGTTATTTGCTCAATGTACACCTGATCTTTAATGCTATTTACACTGTGCGAGTATAAATGCAAGTATAGCGATGTGAAATTGGTAGTCAGGATCTTACTGAGATATATAAGGGCTTGGATTTCTTTATGTATTTAAACATTTATGTAGTGTCTTAAAAGTGCTGAAAGAGCTTTGCAGTTCATGAACCTAGATACCGTTCATCAAAAGTACAGCCACCTCCGAGGAGATCAGTACTTGGCTGGTCTTCGCACTTAGCACAGTGGTGCATTGGTAAAAGCCCCCTTTATCAAGAACCGTCCCCTCTGTCTCTGTTGGAGTGGGTTTGCGGGTCCTTTCCTGTTTGTGGAGAGGGGACGGAAACTCCGTTTTAGCTCATCTCAGACTGACGGCTGTAAATGGCATGATGGAAATGGAGGCTTAATTCCGAGAGGGTCAGCTCATGATTGCAAGTAGTGTAGGGGTGCTCTATAGGCAGGTGTAGAATACTGTTCTTGATAACTTAGCTTACTACATGCTCTTTGCATTACCTTTTCCTTGATAAATGGAGATGCCCATTTGAAAACTGGCCAAATGCTGCTTGGGAGAAAAATAACATTGCTTTCTGACACCTTATGGCCAAAGGGGACTAATTACATTAGATGATCTAATATTGCAGGTCTTAAAATCTAAGTTATCTGGCGTTGAACTACATACCTTTCAGTCAGACTGAGCTCAGTTCTTCATTCAAGAATTTGCCTAGTTGTAAATACTGTAGTAGAGTGCAAATCTGCCACCTGCGTGGGTACTTATTAATGAGAATAAGCTGTCATTATTAAAATGTGTGAACACATGCTCTATTTATTTCTGTGCAAGTTCTTTTTGATAGCCTAAACAAATGGATCTTCTGTAGTCTTTAACTGTAAATGTTTTCTTCATCCCTTTGTGTTTCCTTCCTGGTGTTTTGCTGATTTTTCAACCTCACTTCTTTTACTTTACACGCTCCAGCTTATATATTCGCAATTCCTATTAGCTGCTTTTGCCACAGCACCACAGTGGGCATGAAAACGGAATAAAAGTTTCTTGGAGAGCCCAGGACAGTCTCCCATTTTATAGCCTACATTTCTTTTTTCCTATATGGATATTTTTGCCTTTTGCTATGCCAAAGCAAGTTGTACCTGAATGAAAGTCAGCTTTACGTCATGATTTCTGTTGTTTTGCATTACTCTGGCTCTGTGTAAGAATGCATGGCTTTGTCCGGCTTTGCCTTTTGCGTGATTTTATTAAAGCATTAAAGTGTGTTAGTCCTATCACAAATCTGCACAACCTCCCTAAAACTTGCAGCCAGTGGGGGAGCTCCTCATGGAAATCTGCCCGTTTGTATACCCGGTGTGTATTTTATTGACATAGTATCATGCTAGTTGTGAGTTACGGTGTTTGACTTGCTGCGATGATGCCCTACAAAAGTATTAAGACTGTTCAGTTAGGTTTATCAACCAAATACCTTGCTGAAGAGCAAAATGAGGTTTACTAAAGCCTGGTTTTCATAAAAGATGTTAACTAGTAGTAATTACATTTTGAACCTTTAATCTTCTACAAATTTAAATTCTGCAGCATGGTTTGGATTTTGGAAAATTGGTCTGTATTTATACCTGATTCATTCTAGTTTCCCTTCTGTAGTGCAACAGTTACGTTTTCCCAAAATCTATTGACATTTTCAGTTACCTAAAGATATGCTGGGCCAGCTATCTTTAATACATGCTGGTTATTAAAATACTTACTTCTAGTAATGCTTTGCCTCTTCAGTTGCTAGTGGGTTGGAAAGTACTGCATCACACAATACACCACCTTTTCAAATAGGAAGCAGAAATTTTAATTGGAAACTTCTGCCTTTTCTGCATCGTTATGAATAGGCTTAACATCTTAATTGGTGAAGAGGCAGTAACACTACCGCAGTTATTTTATTTTTGAATTCTAAATCTTACTCTCCTTACCCATGGATTGTTGCATGAGTTCATGATCTTCTCTTACCAGGTTTTACCCTTCCCAGCACACGCTCCAGGAATGTTCACCTAGTGCCGCTTCTTGGCAGTCCTGATTTTCAGTTCTAATAGCTACCTTCAGCATAGACTGCAGCTGCAGTCCTCCCTGGCTGCTGAATTGCACCTTTTGATCTGGCAAAGAGCTGGTCTCACTTTTCTGTGATTTTCTGTATGTTTCAGTTAGTTATCTTCAGTCTCCCCCTGCTTTGGGATTAAGTGCTGACCCGAGTGCTGTCTGGGCCCCTGCCTGTCTGCTTTCATGCAGGCGATGACAGGCGGGTCCTAGGCACTCCCTGCCCGCATCCATGGAGCACCTGGATTTGGAAGATACTTCTGAGAGCGCTGTCCGTACCAACAAGACAGAGTGCCTCACAAAGCCAGGGATTTTGCTTTCTTTCAAAAAATAAAAAGGCTCTTGCTAACCAGTGTTGTAGATAGCTGTCAGGGAGCGGGCACTCAGGAAACGGGGTACCACTTCAGTCTTGAGGAGCTTCAGGCCCTTTTTACCACCTCCCAGGCCAGTGCCAGTAACCACCAAGTATTTGCTTAATTTGGTTACGGACTGTGTCAATAAGAGATAAGAAACTGAACATTGGGGCAAAATAATACATAATGGCCAAAGCGTGAATGCCAAGGGGCCTTTCTGTGTGGTCTGCCAATGTGGCATTTACCAAAAAAAGGAGCCCTAGGCTCCGGTAATAATTAAGTCCAAAATAACATCCTGTGGTACCTGTCAAAACCAATCATGGTTTGAAGGCAACAACCGATACAATGATATTGTAGGGCATAAATGATCATTTCTGTTTTGTTTTCTTGCAGTGTCTGCAGTTAGGAAAGAAGCACTTCAGCACTTTTTCAGTGCGGTCTTCCTGCTCTTCCCAGATGATTAATATTAGCAATTTACTGGGATATAGCATTAGGGTAAAGCGATGGCTTGTGGCATTAGCCATTAGATTAGCCACAGGTATGTTTTTATCATAAATACTGATTGAATCTATTTTTGTAGCTCTTTGTTAGTGTAACAGTGTAAAGCAGCAGGGGTTGTATCCATTTTCTGTTAAATTTCTGAGAGACAAAGGAAAACTGTTCGGCGTGTGTAAGCAAATTCTTGTAGCACTGGAGGATGCTTGCTGCTCCATTTTGTTTTCTTTACTGAAAAGCTGTATGTTGCATTTCTGCAGTAGGTTTTCTCTTTTAAACTTGTTTCGGCTAGTTTACATAGATACATTTAGTACATTATTAAAATTATGAAGCCTTTATTGTTTAAAGGAATTGCTCTGTAATTACTTTATTACAAAATATATAAAGTTGCACTCTACAGTTAAAGAAAATGTTTGCTATATATTGTCTTGTTTGGAAAGTATATATTTCAGTGCTGATTTTACTAAGTTAAAACACAAGGTTTATTATATAGTTGAATCAGAGTAAAATTACCCTTTATGGTAGCAGATGTTTGTAAAGGACCATAGAATGTTGTTGTAAAACTTTACTACTTTTTCAGTTGACTGCAATAAATGATCACAAATTCCAGCGGTCTGTAGTGACAGATATGTTCCATGTCTTTTTATGACAGTTATTTTGGTATTGTTATTTAAAAAGGACCACACCACCTTGTTCTGAAGTGTCAGGAAAATAGCAGAATGGTGTATTCATTTATAAGAGAAGAGGATTTGGAAGTTCTGTGGGTTTTGTAATTGTTCATCAGTCACTAACATAGCATCAAGCATATCAAAGCATAAGGAAATGATTTGAGATGTGTTTCTGTGTGCTGATGGTGATCAAAAACATAAAAATTTGTGGTCGCTTTCATGGTTTTATAACATGCAGTATGAAAATACCTTTGCTCAGCTGGTGCCTGGTGTTTCATGCCAGACCAGCTGAGATGAGCAGTCTACATTCTAAATGTTGGTATGGCTGTGCTCCCTCTTACATCTTGGTAACTGGTGGTAGGGGGTAGTCATGTGTAATCTTCCCAAGGACTTCTGTTGCAGAAAGGGTGGCACAGTAGAAATTGAATCATAATTATAAAACTAGGTTTTGGCAAATCCTGGGAAAAGAGCTCTATTTAAAACAAGTGCTGTGAAGGGCGGAACTAATGAAGTCCAGTTTCCTGTGAATGTCTTACACCTCCTGTAGATCCAGTGTCTTTCTCCATCTTCCCTTGTTGATTGACGTGTCTCCACCAGGCAAGAGACAGGGCATCTTTCTGCCCATCTTTCCTCCCCCGGGGGCATTATTTGGACCTCTTTCCCAGCCACTGATTTTCACAGAGCTTGCAAGAACTTAATTACCTTGGAAACTCTTCTCTCCTTGACACCTTTTCAGAATAGGCTGAAGTTACTCACTGGCTTCTAAAGTCATGGGGCTGCGCAGATATTGGCCTCCCATCCTTTGGAAACCAAGCTGATGAATAACTTTGACCATAGATATTTTCTTCAGAAATACTCAGCATCTCTCTGCATTTTTCTACTGTGAGAACAGATTTTTTTTTTTCCTTCTCTCAAAGAACATCAAAAGTGCCAATTAAAGCTTACAGCAGTAAGACTTTTGGCATGCATTTTCCAGGCATTAAGTCTCCCAGTCAGCTATAGTCTTGGGCCTGTAAAAAATCAGATATTCTAATGTTGCCATTTTTAGGATGAGAATGTTCAAAGAAGCTCTTTAAGGTCCTTACTTAACAAATTAATTTATAATAAAGCTGACATACCTGGCCATCAAAACAGAGTTGTAATTTTCAGATGTTAGTCTCTGACAAAATTAGGTGAGCTATGAAATGAACTGGTGGTCCGGTTAGTTCTAGAAGCCAGATATTGAACTATTACTTACACTGGGACTCTCTCCTAATCAGCTGCTTTAAAATTAAGTGACTTACCTCGCCATCTGTGCTTGCTTCGCAGTTTGTTGCAATGGAGGGAGGTGCCTCTAAAAAGGAGTCTGTCTTAGTACGGGGAGATTAATTCTTCATTACAGATGGTGAATGGGAGGCAGTTTTAAGTGTGTCCTCTCCATTAACTTTAAAGGCTGCGTAAATAGCTGTCCTAAGTGAGATACCATTAGATAGATGTCAGCTTCCGTGGTGGTGACAGCAGAGAAGGCAGGGTGTCAGTGAACATGAGGTGTGAACTACTCGCTTCCTTCTCAGAGGGAGGGTTGCAGTGAGGCAACAGGACCTGCAGTGCTTTTGCTGCCTGTGTCCTTCCCAAACGCTGCTGGCAAGGGAAGGGGACGTTCAGGGCCAGCTCTTAGGCACCTTGTACAAGGGAGTTTGCTTCCCTTAAAATGAGAGGAAGAAGGCTGAGGCATCATATAGCCAAGAGGGTAACACTGGATATATTTATATCTGGGTGACAGCAAGTATCTCAAACCTAGGAATTTGTGGGGGTTTTTTCCCCAACAAGGAAAGGGCGAAGTGCGTCAAACTAACAACTAAGCTGTCTTCATCCGATGTGCTGCTGAAAGAGAGGGAGCCAATATCAAGATAAAACTGTCTGACTAGAAAAAAATTAATACATTTGCTCAGCAAACCCTTAGTCTGTGTGACTTCCTCGTGAGAGGTTAAAGAACAAAGGATGGTGTGTTTCCAGTTTCCCTTTGAAAGCTGGGGAAAATTTCACCATCTCCTAGAAGACAGGCGAAGAAATGTTGCTTAGCTCAGGGAATGTCCTGCTTTTAGCCTATTTTTTTCCCCCAGGGCTTTCACTTGCAAGTTCTACAGTATGTATGTGTGATCTTTAGACAGATTTTTTTCCAGATGTTTTTCTTGAGATAGGACTGCAGTATGACAGGTAACTGGTTTGGCAGGCATATTGCTTTATCCTCCCTGTATATGGTGATGTCATTTTTTCTGCCTGGTAATGACAGCCATAGCTTTTTTATTATTAAATTGCATGTTATTTAATCCTGCTTTTAATTTTTGCCATCCTTGTAGCCATTTTTTTGATAGGTACCCTTAGTTCCTTTAGAGTAGTAACAGGATACTTCACAAAATTAATCACAAATTGCAGATGTTTCTCCCTCTCCTTCCTTTCTCTGAAGGAAATCTTTTGATAATTTGTATTTTGTACGTGAAGATCTTGTTGACAGTCAAATAAAAAAGGTAAACCCCACGGACTGGAACTCCTCCATCCCTGAGTTGCATCTGACTCTCACATTCATGTTCATTATTCTAGTAAAATGTAGCTCTTGTGGGAAGTCAAGGATGCAAAGAGGGAGAAAGAGATGCCTCTAACAAGTAGCACCAGTCTCCCTGAAAGTTTTACACATAAACCCAAACTCATTTTAAGGCCGCCTTTAACTGGGCATTGTTGAAGGTGGCTTAGCTGTTACAGTTATGTTATTAAACATTTTTCAGAGCACAAGGCTGTGGTCCAGTCTGTCCAGTATGGACATGCGGGTATGTCGGGGCAATCCCGAAACAAGTCACTTAGATGATTTTTACAGGTTGATGCCTTAGTTTGCACAGAGAAACCCAGTGCTAAGGTAGTACAGATCTGACTGGCAGGTACATTGTTGGCTCACCTGGGAATGACTGGGGGTACAAACATCTCTTAAATGGCACAGAGCTTTGGGTAAATGGGCTTCCCAGAACATAGTGACATCATCAGTGATGCGCATGCCTGCTATGCATGATGTCAGCTCAGACGCTGGACCTGACCTTTCCATTTGAGCACCGATGCAGTTGCTTGGAATAGCGCGAGGCTGATCTCTGAGCCAGGCAGTCACCTTCTGGTCCTATACGTCGCTTCCATTTTGAAGATAAGCTGGGATTTATTCCTCCTTAAGAACAGAGATCTCAAAGAGGCGTCTGTACCAGCCGCTGTTTCGGGAGATGTGCTGCGTCCTCTCATCCCCTTGCTCGGGAGGACCTCTGGTGGGAGAGCACCTGGCAGAGAGAGGCTGAATTACACACTGAACAGGTGCAGGAGGGCAGGCAAATGCACATTCGGGCAGCTGACGACCAGATGGTCCCTCCTGTAAAACCATTTCTGGTATAGTGTGGATAATACCGGCCGTATCACAGAGGCCTGCTGTGCTCCGCAAACCCTGCGCGAGGAGAAATAATGGAATACTCTAAGCAGGATTCGCACAGCGATTGTGGTGCTTTGCAGGAACCCAGAAAGCACAACAGTACAGGGATGCGAGGGAAGAAAAAGTATTTCATTTCCCCATATTATTGAAAATAAGGGGGGACAATGAGATGACCAGAGCATTACAGTAGCGTGCTGTGTCACTATACCTGAGATAACCCTCTGTGTGTGTATTACTAACCAGTTGTTATATATTGCAATACTTGTGTCTTAAAATGCCTCATTTTGTCTGTTTTCTGGCCCACAGCCTCATATACTTTGGGGCTGAAGAGAAAAAGAATTTTTTGATTGTTGCCACCAGTGGCAGCTTAGTTGTGCCAGGGCAGACAGGTACCCGAGCAGGGAGAGGTGGATGCCCAGGAAGGGGTCACAACCATTCACCGAAGGAGTGTTGTGGGAGCACCTCTGCTGCCTGCCCTGTGTGCACAGTGCAGAGGTCCACGTGCACTTGCAGCAGCGAATGGGCTAACCTTTGCCAGCAGACGCTGGCTGCAGGCATGGAGGGAGGGGAGGCAGAAGTAGGTTTCCCCATCCGAACTGGCACCAGGCCTGGGCTAAACTGCTGCAGGGGCTGGACCCTGAATCCCAGCAAACAGGTCTCCGTTTCTGGAGTCCTTCCTTCCATTCATGAATGGCAAGGCCACTGTAACATCTAACTGACCTTTTCTCCTAGCCTGTTCCTTGTTGCAGCAAGTCCTGCAGTCCTGGTCTGGCAGGGACTCCTGCAGTTCAGAAAAACCCCAGCTGACCAAGGAAGTCCCTCAGCATGTCCATCAGCAGGTCCCTCCTCATGCACCTCCTTTAGCCTGAAATGTTCTGAGCTCTTGAACTGGCAGCATGTGGAGGTAAGCGCTTGTCCCTCACTAAGAAGAATGGTCCTGACCTACAGTGCTGCACATCTTTCAGGTCTAGTCATCAGAAGAAAATGGAAAACTTACTCATTTATTTTATACCATAATAAAAGTTTCAATTCTTACCTCTTTTTTGTGCTCTTCCATCTCTGCTTTCACATGATCCCAGGATTTTCCCTGTCACAGCAGTGCATGTGTTTTTTCTTTCGGTTTATGGGAACAAAAAAGGGTTATGTCCTTTCAGATTGTGTTGAAACAGGGGACTGATGGCAGAGCAGCATTAACGATGGTGCTGGCATTATTTTAGACCACAGTGGCACTGGAAAACATGACATTGGTTTGTTATCCCTGAGCAGAGGAAAGAACAATTGCTCCTGGTATTTGGGAGAAAATTAATGCATGGAGCTTGCTTCATCATCTGCTGATTGCTGGGAGAGAAATGGTAAGGTATGGAATGAGAGGATGAGTGGGGATGGGGAAATTTGGCAAGAAACCTCTCTACCATTTCAGGCTGCTTGGTCTGTAGGAAATTCTCACACAACCTAATTTGGGAATAGCAGCCCAGACATTAGTTGGACAAAAATTAGTTGTTTGCTAAACAACTGAGAAGTTGTTTAGCAAATGCACATTTTTGTGGTCATGAAAGAGGAATCCTGATGGGACACACCAAACTGTAAAAGAACTGATAGTATCTGCTGGAACTATACCCAAAATCCAGCCAGGCCAGTATCCTTCATCTGACAGAGGTATCACCCAGTAGATAGTCCCCTCGTAGCAGGCATTGTGGAACAATGGTGGGACAATTACAAATGTTTCAGTCTTCCGTTCTCTCTTACCATGGTCTTACAGTTCAGCTTTTAAGCATATGTAGTTTTTCAGTACAGCGGTCTTTCAGGCCCCGTGTTTCTCAAGCAGTCCTAAGTCTTGTACGGAAAATAAATTGGCAAGAGACAGAACTAATATACAAAGGTATAAGTTAGCTTTGGAAGCAATTTAAGGAGCATTTTATCAGCTTCTCCTTTGAACTTGTTTCTTACAGTTGATTTTTTAATGCTCTGATTAGTCAAGAGGACTAGTAGTGTTTCCTAAGTGGAAAAAGATAGTCAATAAAAAGATAAACATCATTAAAGAAAGTAATATAGAGAATAAATTTACAATACTAGAGACCTGATCAACTGTAACATTTGTACTGACTTTAATGTATGTGAGACTGAATCTAATGTGAATATTTTTTTTTCCTCATTCCAAATATTCAACTGAAGCCACAAGAAGGCATGCTGGGTATTTCTCATTTGTAATAACAACATCATTATGCTGTTAGAGTAATGGGAGAAGAAAATTTGAAATGCTGTCAGATGCAGTTATATTTCTCAGTGGAGAAATCTCTCTGTCAGTCTTTTGCTTAGTTCCATTTTCAAAATTTACACTCATAGGTGAATCCTTGCTTTTGCCTATTCATATGGCATTCAATCCTATTCATATATGTTATTTTTATGACTCTTATTTCCACCTGCAATTCTAAGATGAACAGCATCTAATTTCCATGATCTGTATCCCGCCCTCTAATTGCATGTGCCAAAACAAGAGGCTGGAGGACTACGTCATTCTTGGTTTCTCCCCAGGTATGCAGAGTTTGCTGTATCCCTCACATTAAAAAACAATGCCTGGCCAAATATAGCCCATATTTCTTACTCTTCTTATCCAGCTGAGGCTCATGCAGCTTCTGTACCTCGTGGTGTTTGCTCTTTTACTTGTAGGGTGTATTGCTGTTCTGCAGTGGTCACAGAACTAGCACAAAATGCTTCCTTTGCATCATCAGTAAACAATGGGAAGAATTTGGAAAATACGTAAAGCCTAATACTCAGTAATCAATGTTCTCTCAGTTTACGGTCAACAGTGCTCAGAGGGCTGTGTCATATGACCTAAACCACGTCAGTCGTAGCTGAAGTGTGTTTAAGAACAAGAAAAACAAGGAAGAGTGCAAGAACAATGAAGATTGTGTGTGTGAATGAATTTATTATACTTGGCTGATGGTGGGGAATGCCAGTTACTGCATAGAGTAAGGAATTAGGGTCTGCAGAGGACAATAGTAATTAAAAATTTCTTTGGAAATACACTTGTACACATACCTCTTACGTACTTCTTGAGTAAGAATCAACTCAAATGTGACATATTCACATAGTTTACCTCTCTAAAGAAGTGTGCAGGTATTAATACTCTTGGACACTAATCTGAGATATTTTTAAAGGCAAAGAAATGTGGATACTGTGTGCAGCCTGAGAAAGCATCAGAGCAAAGACTAAGTGCTGAGGTCCCATTCTGCTCTCCAGGCTGCTGTTGCTGTGGGTTCATTGTTACATTAACATGTGTCTCCTCTCCCTCAAAGAAGAAATAGGTATCAGCAGAATTTTGGAGAAATTATTGATCTAAACCCTTACCGTAAGAAGAAAGGATTATTTTCATTGCACATACAAGACAATGCAAGCTGAAATACATGAATCAATGATGAACACAAGCGTCCTGGCCAGGACGACACATAACATCAACAACAGTTTGCACAACTGGAGACGTCTGAACAAAATCTGAGATAACACTGTTCAGCCAGGTGAAGGTCAACCTGTTTGTGAAGGAAAGAGTCTGTTTCTCAGACTCCCTAGCAGTCAACATCTGCAGGCTATTTCATACAGCACAGCGGTACATGTCAGAAAAAGCTACAAAACTGAGCTCCACTAAAGGCCACACAGGAGGAGAGAGAAACAGGAGAAGACTGATAAGCTGCATCTATCAGTTAGACTGAGGTGAAAACAAACACACACTGTCCTCATGCAGGTGACCTCTTGGAAACATCAGCTAACCCCCTGATTTTAACACACTAAACCACGTGTGTCACCTTCGGACTGTCTACAGTGTGTGGATACTTTGTCAGTTCTTATGCGTCTGCCTCAGAACAAGTATGTCTGCGTGTGACCGGAATAAAACTTCTTCTCGGAAGGAGCAATCTCATCAGTGCTTGTGCAACACCTTAGGCTCTTTTAACAACTTTAAAGCGGTTCTTTTCTGTAACACTCAATATTTTTTCTCAGTTTTTACCCTTTCTGGAGATTTCTTTTTTTGTCGGGGTTTCATTAATGTTAAAATCAGGTTAGTTGAAGGAGGAGAAATCCCATTTCTTCTTAATTTCAATTTACTATCAAGTTCTTTGCTTTTCTAATAACAGCCAATATTTTTTCATAGTGTTTATGCTAAAAGTACAATTTAAACAAATTGCATCTATGGAAGTTGTTTATCTTCGAAAATTTAAAGGAAATGAGTAGGACTCCTCACAGCAATCATTCACTAATAACAAAGCTTCAAATTCTACCAACCATGTAGATTTCATCTGATACATTTTTAACCGTTTTCCTTCATCCACATTTGTATTAATAAAAGCAAAAATACTTAAAAAAATTTTTGTTCTCTATTTTTAGTTTACTAAAAAGGGGCTTTTCCATAGCAGAAAATATGACCTTTTGGTTCTGACCACAGATGAAAGATGGTTAGGACTAAAACAGAAGGCTGTACTTCCACATATATAAGCTCCACAGCTAAAGCAAGGCATGTAGAGCACCCAGCGCGTGCATTTTCAAGCCCAGCTGGTACTCACCAACTGGGCACCTCTCAGCTGGAGACCAGCTCTGCAGGCTCTGCAGTCTTCACCCTGCCTTTCTGAGGGGCAAGAACTTCTCAAACTTCATGAAATATTACTGGCTGCAAACTGGCTTTAGTTGTAGCTCAGGGTCCTGCAGCCTCCTCCCAGATACTTACCTCAGAGTGTTGGGGACTCACAAAGCCTTTTGCCATAGGTCCCCTGCCTGAGCTGGCCAAACTCTCCACGCATCATCACGCAGTAGTAGCATTTTTCTATCATCTGCTATTTCTCATACTGATGGCTCTTGTAGTATTTCTCACAGACAAAGTAATCTGGAAACACGCATGAGGCTGTTTTCTAATGCCCCTAAACTGGTTTGTGAATTAGGTACATTAAAAGTACTAGTCTTCAACTTACTAGTCTTCAACTTAAGACATACAGAATCTAAGACACATGGAGTATTTTAGTCTCAGCCACAAATGGGATCAGAAATGGGAAAATCTGCTTACCTTCCAGTTCTGCTCCCCTGATGCATATTCTTGGGAGCTGCGATTCCAGGATGAGTCATGCCAGAAACTCTCCTGTATCTGAGACAGCTTGATGCCATAAAGGGTCAACCAAGTGAAATAGCTGCTCTCAAGTGCAGGAAGCGTTTCCTTGAACCTCAAAATCCATGCCATCTTCTAAAAATAAATACAAAGCAGACAGATATTTCAGAAAGAACAAATGAGCACAAGGCAAACGCCTTCACCTTAATCCAAGCTCCAGGGATGCAGGACTTGATAATAAAATGTTCTTTAGCAGCACTTCACCTCTATAAATCTAATATCGCTCTAAAAGGAGGCCAGTACATTATCTTCATCTTATAGATGGCGAAACTAAGCCCTTGGAGGTGGAATGACTGGGCCAAAACTGGACCTGGGTCTGCCTCTATTGGATTAGACCCATTTCATCCAGACAAAAATGCCATCTCTGACTACAACCACCAGACACATCACAGGAAAGTACAAGAAAACCCACATTACATGTGTTGACAAATCTGCCTGTTTACAATATTGTGCGGTGCAGAAGTGAGGTTGATGCAACTGGTAAGTTAAATCTTCAGTCCAAAAAAAAGCCACAGGAAATTATTTTTTCTTTCCTTTTATATGATACAAGTAGGTTATGGAAATGTGTGCTACAAAAAAGATGAAAAAACTCAGCATTGTTGTTTTAAATTACACCATTAGTGTCATGCAAACCACCCTGAAATCAGAGCACCACTTAAAGAGCTTAGTTAATGTGTCATGTGTCCAAACGCTGCAACTCGAAGGACATGAAACCTCGTCTTTAACTATTGAAATGTAAAGAGAGAAAGTCACAGAGAATATAAGGAACTTGTATAACACTGACATGGATAAATTTCAATACTGGTGTGACACCCAGGGAAATTTGCTCCTTGGTTATCTGAGGTGCAGGCAGCAAGATTCATCTGAAACCAGAGGAAGCTGTGAATTGCTTGCAGTGTTTTGACTTACAGGGGACTTCAGAATCATCACGGAGACAGAAAAACCTACTGCTGATCTTGAGAAATTTCATGGAAAACAGCCCCAAACTAGAAATGAAACTAAATATTTATTAACATCCAAGCCTAATCAAACTAAAAAACACCCTCTCCCATAGAAATAGCAGAGGAAGACACCTGTCCAGCAACACCTTTCCGTCAGATGCAATTTTAATCCTTTTTGATTTTGCATTTTTCCATTGGTTAAAAGTCATACTATCATCGTGTCTCCCCTGAGTGAGTTGAAGGTGTTCAGCCGTACATTTTAGCCCTCTGATTAAGATTTCTACTGAACAGTGTGTCAAAAGGATGACATTTTACATAGCTGCATGATTATCAGAAGTTAAGAACTGTTGTTGTTAGGTAAGATCTAAGATTTGTTGGAACTATAAATTTAAATTAATTGACATCAGTTAAAAGTACACGACCATTTTATTTTAATCTTAACTATTGTTAATTCACTTATTAAGAGCCTTCTGTTAAGGCTGACCACTTGTACTTCATAATAAAGAGAATACCAAAAGTCTTATCTGGCATTGAAGAGCTGTCATGGACATGAATGCTCTACACGTGGATATTAAAGACAATTCCTGTCAGACTATATGATAGTAAGAATACATAGAGATAATGGCTGACCTTGGGTGTGTCATTTAAACTGAAGATTCAGAGATGATCTCACATCATCAGAGTTGTAAGGACAACATTGTTCATTACAAATTATCCTTTAGAGAGCAAGTAATTATGTCCTGCCTGGCACTAGACTATTATTAAATGTGCTGTATTCACAAAACAACATTTAAATAGAGCTTCAAGTCTAAATTATCCTGACACACAAAGTATTCAAGTGTAACATTGGACAACTTATTTCAATAATCTGCATGTTCCAGGTCATTCCTGCAACTGGTCCAATTAAGAAAGGCCCCTTCTGCACAGCATCCAAGAACACGAGCAGCGTCTAGCAATGTACTAAAGCTATTAGTTTGAAGCAGCAGTTGTTACAGCATGACTTAAAAGTTTTTCTTGCCTTTCCTGCAATAGGAAAGGTACATACCACTCCATACGACAGGCTCTGACCTGCACTTTCTGAGGAACAGAAACGGTCAGTTCTACTGCTCCATGCACTTACTCCTGTCTTCACAGAATCAGGTATTGAAATTTAAAAAAAAGCAGTGCTTGTTAAATAATGATCCTCTTTAGTAGACTCAACATCACATATAAGATACACTTACATCTACTTATTTTTTTTTTAGCCTAGAATCTCTCTGCTTTCTTTTTTATTCATTATTTTATAGTACTCAGTAACATGCTTCATACTTTTCAGGAGACAAATCCCTCCCCCAAAGACCTGCAGTGCATACTGGTACTCTGCATGGGAGTAAAGCCTGAAAATAGACCATCTTTCTGCACTTCAAAGGCCCTAGAATAATCTGGCAGACAAGTGACATTAAAGAACACAAAATGAAGATTCAGAAGCAAGAAATGAGTTATGGAAAGCAGATCTTGATGTTGCAGTCAAACAAATGGACATTGTGTAGATCATTTTTAGAAATGCCACATAGGACTTGTCTTGGAGTCTCTAACAGTCTTTTTTATTCTACAAACTGTCTTTAAACCTGCCGTGTGATTTTTATATGATCAATCTTTTCCTTTTTCTCTCTGTAACTTCTGCACCCATTACCTAGCTGGACTTTTTGTTCTATAACCTTCTCCTTTCACTTCCTAAATAAAAAGATCATTTCATATTCAGTACATTAAACACATGGCTTTCAATGTATGTCTCAGAACAGTACACTTTTCTTCAAGAAAAAGAAATATGGTTTCCAGATAAAACATCAGAATGAAATAAACACAGAAACAATGTGCCTTTGGGGAGTAAGAAAATGCTCCAGGGCTGATTATGTTTGCCAGAACGTTGAACATGGACTCATCAGATTGATTAAGTCTGTCATAACAGCAAATCATTAAGCCATAAAAGAGAAAATTCAATATACTTTCTAGAAATAGAAGTCTATTTTTAAACAATAAAAATAATATGGCTTTTAGAAAATCCCCGTTGCTTTACGGTACTAGTATTTTGAGCAGGACTTTGATGTCAAAGATGCTGTAGTAATAAAAGCACAGACATTGCAATGTTAATTTTTCTTTTTTATTACATGACATACCTATCTGGGCCCGTGTCAGTAAAGACAAACATGCCAGGTAAGGAGTAACCAGTGCCATACAGCACAACAGTTAAAGGAAACAGCTGAGGGGCAAAGGACCAACATAGGTTCTGTATGGAGAGAAAAACTCTTGTTGAAAAGCAATGCAGTTACGAGGGGGTTTCCACAAAAACTTCCCTATTCCGTGAAAACCTGATCTGATCTGGAGGGAGTTCCAGAGTCAGGCTAAAGCGAGGCAGTAAAAAGATGGAGCAAGCTAGCAAGCTGGAGGGAATCCCAGACAGTCAGATGCCTGTCCAGAGAGATACCGTTCTCTTGCACACACTGCATAGGGCCATGCAGCTCCTCAAGAGCTGCAAATTCTTGCTGACATCACACTTCATGTGCAGTATAACTGCAAGTTTTGTACACAAAACAAGGAAAACGTCACAGCAACCATCACTGACTTCATGCTTCGAGAGGCAGCCACCCAGAAGGTTTTTTTAGCTGCCAGATACAGCCACTGCCCTGTGAACACATCCAAGTATGTTTCTCCTCAAGTGATCGATCACAGAAGGGCTGAAGGAAGAGATTATTTTTTTTCTTTTTTACAGAAAATAACTTTTCTCATTTCTTTAGTATCCAGTGGCTGAGGAGAAACATGTCTTCCTGCAGATATGAGCTCAGCTTGTGAGTGCTATGGGCATTCTTTTATTGATAAAAGACTCACTGCTCACTAAAAATATCCAGCTTGAAGTAGAAATGATCCTTCTTCAGCATCTCTGCACTTCAGAGAAACTCAGAAGCCAGTATGATTTGCTGTGACCCCACCCCTCAGTCTCCCCTAGTATGAAATTATCTTGAAGGAGAAAAAGTAAAATGAAAGTATTTAAAACTTTTCTCCTCAACATTTCCACTTCTCTAAGGAAGATTCTACTAAGACAAAAATAGGTAGCATTGGCAGGACCTCTGCAGGCTTTCAAACAGGTAAGATCTAACATGCAATTATTAATTGCTCCTCATCATAAGGGGCATTGAAAAGATACACACTGATTTATTTACACTAGTATTTAAACAGTACTACAGAAAAGAGAAGGAAATACATACTGTTTACAGAGGAAAAACCATCTCAAAAGCTATGTATATATAGATTCTCTTTTGTCTGCAACAGTGAAGCTTGCAATTCATCAGCTAGTCTTTAACATGCACTCTCTGCAAGTTCATGATTTCATTGGGATGAAAAAATGGGCTACATGAATCACAGTTCCTATTGTTGAAGAGCCAAAATTAAGATTTGTTCCATGTGAAGCCAAGATCAAAAACTGTCCTAGCTTTAGTGTCTATCCGGTCGTTTACCCAGTCAACAAAATATTTTTAAGCTTCAAAGACTACCTTTTGCACAGTAGCACATGAAACAGTAATAACAATGGAGCTCAGCTGTCCCTCTTTGTATTTTCTTTTCATATTTCTCCCTATCTTTCAAATTTATGATTTTGCAACTGATTTTACATCTGATTATTGCTCTTCTTCTTGGCTAGATATCAAGGACTACTGATACCTAAGGCTGGTATTCTTATCCTCAAAGCCTGAGTGAGCCAAATGCATGACTCACAAAGTTCCATCTAACAGTCTCTCTGTTCAAAAAGCCCAATCTTAGAATGAGATAAATTGAAATGAAAAGACTCAGGCTGAAACATACACATAGCCTTAAATAGCTGAAAATACGCCGTGAGCTTGGAAAGTGCAAAGCATTTAATTTTTAAGTTCTCTTTCATGCTTCCACTGGAACCATATGGAGCTTTCTTTTCCTTATATTCTACACCTACACAATCCTACACTATAATCCACACTAAAATATAGTGGCCAAATACATGCAGTAGTTTAAAACATAATTGTATATATGCATATTAGCTCTACAGTGTGGTATTTTTTTTCTGAGCTTACACAACTATGACTGACAGCAAAGCTCATTGAAATGTATTTAGTCATTTGCATCCATCTATTTAATTTATAGTTACCTCCCAGGTACTCATTTGTATTTACAATTATAATGCAGATTTACTAATAACTCTCAAGAAAACAAGATTGTTGGTGAGCATCATCCTGTGCTGGGATGTCATTAGATGATGCCACTTCATAAAAGATGGAGATCCCTTTCTAGTTTTAAGAATTTCTGTCTTAATTTTCAGAAGTGCAAACACACCACAGTCTTTTGATTTCAGTGTATTTCAAATGCTTAGCCCCTATAGAAATTAGACTGCATTATCTGGGATGTCATAATGTCGATAATTCATCTAATACCAGGTACGCAGTCTCTGCGTAGAAGTAAAGGAAGAACGAAGAAACTGGAATAAAAATTTACTACCTCTAATATCTCATCTCTTTGGTCAAGTTGCTGTACAGAAACTAGAAGTCATCAAAAATGCAGCCTCACCTATAAATCTTACTCCTTTTATACTTTTTAACCATCTCAGGAGTGACACTATAACTGTTTGCTTCATGAGCCAGGCAGTAAGTGCTCAAACTGTAAGAATACATGACTCATGCCACTCCTGGGGCAAGTCCACAACGGTTATCGATCAGACTTCCAAATGCAGTGACCCTACAAGGCTGTCAAACATTTAATACCCATTTTGGAGATGATGAGATATAATCTTGTTACTCCTATGCACATAGTATCTTCAACTATGGTTTAGACAATCTTGTCCCTAACAACTTCTGCATTGTAATAAGGGTTCTTTTTATAGGATCAATACATTCTGTCCTGTATGCTTCAAATTTTGTAAAGCATAAATTAATGTATATCATGTTCAAATATACATATAGTTTGTATATTAACATTAAAAAGGTTTATCAAAGCAGAATGAAAATTGAGCTTTGAAAACTAACTCTGAACTTTCTGATTTTCAAAGGCTGGGGCTTATTGGGGTATTTTTGTAAAAATATTGCATTTTTTAACACTTTGTTGAATTTGTTTGTGGGGCTGTATTTTTCTTTTTAAGCAAAGAAGAAAAATATGAGGAAACCCTTGGTATAGTTGTAGATTCCCTGATACAGATGTTATTTCATGTAATGTGAAGTTACGATGGCTTCCTCTCTTTTTTTTGACTGAAGATACCAGATCTAGAGCTGGGCAGGAATTTTCCTACACAAAGTACATTGCTGAAAAATTCTCATTAATTAAAAACAACACTGAGAATTCATTTCTTCAATGTCTAACTTTTGTACACTCGGGTACAAGACGGTCACCCTCTCTACCCTTTGTGGTCAATGAGGAGACACAAACGATGCAGAAAGTGATTCGCCTCCTTCTAACACAGGCCCTTCCAGATGGTAATTCAGCTTACCCCAGTCAGACACCTGTCTGAGAACAAGACAAACCACCTCCAGGAATGTCTGTTTCTCTCCACTGGCTATCAAGGGTAGACAGGGTGACTGGCTCATAGCTCAAGATTTTAAGTCTGTGATAGAAATTCCATCTAAAGTGTTAGCTGAAATACAGTGGTTAAGGTTAACTTTTCAGGTTCAGCCATTCTCTGCCAGCCAAGGACTGCAAGTACCACATTATCTGACACCGTGGGCTGGCCAGACTCCAGGGCCTGGAGAGCCAACTTGAAGAGTTGAGTTTCAGAAACATTACTGAAATGTTCATTTCCCAGGAAGTTTGTTGTTTTTTTTTTTCTCTTAAGAGCATGAAAACATCTGAAGCATCAAGGTTTCTTATGAATCAGAAATTCTCAAACTCAACAACTCTAACTGGAATGCTGTTTATTTCTGGACTTTGATATGTGAGAATAAGGCATTAGAAAAACACAGCTATTTTAATACCTGGTTTCAATCCAGTTAATAACTTTGCACCTGATACATTCTCCCCCATTAAGTCAAATTTATGCTAATACTGTCCTGATTAGCTAATACTATTTAAAGCTGGTTTATGGGATGATTTCTGAATAAGGTAGGTGTCTAGATTCAGTGAATTTCAGCCAAGAAGATTATATTCAGTGAATTTCAACTATCAGATTAGAACACAACATGAACTTCACAAGTTATCTATAGGTATCCCTGCAAAACAGTGGAATAACCTACAGGATGACAAGTAGTGACAGCTAGGGAGAGGTCTTTTTCATGCTGGGTAAATCTGTGCTTTTACTGAACACAACACAGTCTCTAGCATTGGAAACTGGAGAACTCCAGTATTTAAGTTACTTTACGGAAAATGCAGTTAGCCACATGAAACTCACTCGATTCTGAAGATACAGGTCTTGGAACACATGAGTATGTACTTAAACAATTCCAAAACTGGATTGTATAGGCTGTGCTCTGCAGGGATTAATGAAAGGTGAAGCAAAGGGCACGAAGCTGACAGGCTCAGCACAACAACTGTGTATCTTCTCCTTCTGAAGGAGCCTTAGGTGGTGACATCTCTGGTCTCTCTGCACTATATTTCACGGCATGGTGTGGGCAGACCTTAACTCATTCTATACATCATACTGAAAGATATCTTTTCTTCCTTTTTTTTTTCCCTCTGAAAAATGCTTCAGGCAATAACTTTGCATCTACAACACTCTGCTTCTCTTTAGGATCGAGAAAAAGCAACAAAGGCATAGAAGGGATACATTTTTGTCTTCCTTAGATTCATTTGAGCTCTCAGGGAAATACCTAATAATGCATTTACAGCATGCTGTTTTCAAAGCACTATCTATTAAAATATTAATAACTTATTCGTCTCAGCCCCATAGTGAAGCAGGTGATTTCGTATTTCTACTACTTTACAGAAGCATGGATAAGTACTTCGAAAGAAAGGATAATTTTCAGACCTGAACACAAGAAGCACATCTTCCTGCTCGACAGAAGAGGATATCCCACATCAATCCACCCAAGCACGCACACAAAGTGGGAGTTAGACCCAGGAAATATGCAATCAGGACATCTAGTTTTAAGGCACTAAGGGCCAAAGCACACACCAAACAATACACTTACTCTGCACTTGTGTAGGTTTTTTCAAGCACAGGAACTAGATCAATAGCCACTTTTCATGGCAAGTATCAGCGTATTCATTTTAGAATCAGAGAAACTGATGCACATTAAATTAAACTGATTGCCTAAAGCTATTTGATACCTTCTGGCAATATGGTAGAGAGTTTCAGACTACATGTAACTTATAGGTCAAGCCTGTCACAAAATACAAAAGCAACTACTATTTTCTTCTAAAATGGCAGTGCTGCTGCTTACCTAGTGTATGAGAGGCAAGTTCATCTCCTTTTCTCTCTCAGGGAACTCCTACCCACAGCTCTTGCCTTTCTGAAAAGCATTCCGTTCCTCAGAGCCCTGAGATGACAGCAAGGAGTAGAGGTATTTGCTGCCCTTCTAGCTGAAGCTGGTTTTCTCTACAAAAGATCCAATAATTAAACCCACTTTGGGCTAGAAAAGGAAAACAATTGTATCACTGTAGGTAAAGTATTCAGCTAGAAGAAGTCAGTCCTGTTTGATGTCATGTTTAAGCAGCCAGGACTATTGCGCCCCAATAACTGAGTCCCTAGCCAAGTACGGCTAACATCAGGCTACATTAACGTTGTTTTACACTCCTTCTGGTGCAGTAAGTCTTTGGATTTAGGCACTATGGTAAGGCAGCTGGAGCTCAAATTTGTTGTGCCATTCTGTAGTTTTAGTTTTAACCCTTAATGCCTGCCTCGAAGTAGGATGCTAAACCATCTCTTGGAATTAAGCATCAATACCACATCCTCATTTTGCAACCTCATACCCAATAACTCACTGGCCAGGACACTCTCCCAGCCTATGAGCAGACCTTAACTCCCTGCTTTATTTGGGGGAGATCTAAAGAAATTCTCCCATGTTAGGTGCTAGCTTAACTACTAATTAACTTGATGTGCAGTATTCTCAGTTCCTTCCGTTGTAACTCTTCCAAACTTAGGGGATAATTACTTCACCATTGGATCTGAGAAAAAGAAAGATACAGAGAATGATTCAGTAATTTAATGGCTGAGAGAGAAAAGACCTGAATTTCCATCTGCCTCACTTAAGTATTTTATAGGCTATATATAGGCTTCAGCTCTTTCCAGAAGGGTTGGATTAGAGGGAAAAAAATAAAGCAAGCTAAAATTGAGCTGACAAAAAGGATGTTACTGGTGAACAAACTCAACAGAGTACTCAGCAGAGGCAAAGGGACCTAATACAAAATGGAGAAAGGGGAGATCAGAGACATGGTACTTAAGAGGGGGAAGTGTAGAGGTACGCAGCCTCAGTCACAGACAATCAGCCTGGGCTACACCTTCTGCAGGTACTTTGGGTCCAACTCACAGAGCAGCCCTGGGATCCGACTCTGCCTTCTTCAGAGCCTCGCACCACCTTAGCAGGAGTGAAAAAGCACCAGTCTCCTCATTGTAAGGTCTCTGCTGCCCGCAGTACTTTTTTACAGACAGAAACACATACTCTTGGAGCAAGGTCAGAGGGCAAATTAACGCTATGACAGTGTCCATTCAATCAAGAGGCTGTAACAGCTTTTTTCCCCCCCAGCTCTGGCCTGGAGAAAGAGACGCCTGCCCCAAGGACACAGCACTACCTAATACCACCGACACTGGCAGATCACTTGGCTGTATGTTTTGGGGTATTTACCACCCGTGGGTTGCCACCTGGAGAGGCACAGACTACCGGATACCCCATCGTCCAAGGGTAAAATAATTGCTTTAAGCCGCAGAAGGTGCAGACCCCCCTTGCCATAGCCAAAGCGCTGAGTCTAGGCCAACCACACTGAGGGCACGTGCACTACCGCTGCCATGTTCTGGGGAGCCCGACCCAGGCAGGGCTTCCTGCTTGGGGTTCCCCAGTGGGGTGAGGCGAAGACGGGCAGGTTTGAGGCCGGCAGGGCCCGAGGGCAGCGGTACCGGCCCTCACAGCGAGCCCCGGGGCTACGAGAAGGGCCCCGACGCCCGAACCGCCGCGCACGGCACAGGGGCGGGAACAACGCAGCTGCCTGCGGGATGAACCTCCCGCTGCTCCCGGGCTCCGTGCCCGGAACCCGGCGCTGCCCTCGGCGGACGGGCCCTCCCGCCCGCCTCACAAGGCAGCCCCGGCCGCCCACCGGCAGCCGCGGGGCGGGGCGGGGCGGGGCGCGCCGTCCCTCAGGCCGCCCTCGGGGCCGCCCCGCCCCGCCCCGCCCGCACAGGTGCGGCGGCTCGCGCCGAGCCCCGCCCTTCCCCCCCCCCAGCGCTACCTGGAGGGCGGGGTCACCCGCCGGCGGATGGATATCACCTGCTCTCGCGCGGTGACCCTTGATCCCCGGCATCCCTCTGTGCCCTTCCAAAGCCAAGTCAGAGCGGGGCGTCGCCGCCGCCGCCACTCTTTGGAAAGCCCCGCGAGGAAGGGCGACATGTCGGCGCCGCATTAGGACCCGACGGACTATTTTTCACCTCCGGCGCAGGGCTGCCGTGGCGGGCGTGTGCGCGCGCGGGAGGGGAGCGAGCGGGCGGGCGGGCGGGGAGGGAGGCAGGCGGATGCGTCTGCGGCCGTAAGTAGTTCCGGTTGAGGAAGTCGGCGCTCGAGGCAGCCGGTTCCCGTGGCTGCGCCAGGGCAGGAGCGCCGCGTCCCGAGCGGTGCCGAGCCCGCCCCGGCCCAGCTCCAGCCCAGCCGCCGCCGCTCGTCCGCGGGGAGCCGCCCGCCGCCATGGCCACCCGCTCCTGCCGGGAGAAGGCGCAGAAGCAGAACGAGCAGCACCAGGCCATCCTGGCCAAGCTGCTGCGGGAGGAGGACAACAAGTACTGCGCGGACTGCGAGGCCAAGGGTACGGCGGGGCGGGCGGCCGTTGGGCGCGGGGGAGGCGGGCGGCCGGGCCGGCCCAGGTGAGGCGCCGCCGCCGCCGGGCCCTGCGTGTGTCCGCCCGCGCCTGCCTCGGCGGGGTCCCCGCTCGGGGCGGGGGGCCGGCGGCTCGGCAGCGAGGCCCGGGGAGGGGCGCCGCCACCCCGCCCCGCTCCACGTCCGCGGCGGCGACCGGCCCCCTCCCGAAACAGGGCCCGAGGGGCGGCAGCAGGAATCTGCGCGGCTTGGGGAGAGCGGTGATGGAAGCCAGATAACCTTTGGTTTCGTTGTGAACCGATTCTATCAGATGAGCTGTAGCTACGTTATCCTAAAGTGAGGAACCCCCCAACTGAGGCTTTATGCAATGACTGGCCTAGCCCTTTCCTGAAGTTTCACTGCCGCGTCCTCTTCCTGCGCTGCCAGGTATTGATCAGGAGTGGGCTGTGTCAGTGGGCCTTCGGGAAGTCACTGGCTGATGCGTGGGGTAGGTGTCAGATGGGTTGAATGTTGAGTGTCCGAAACAATGCCCTTCAGTGTTGACTCAGTCATGTAAATGCCAGGCTCTTTGAGTCTGGATGTCTGTGTCTAATTCAGTATGTCACGGATCTAGCTTTGGTGATGAATGAAATTTTAAAGATTATATCGCTGTCAAATCTTACCTCTCTTTAGTCTAATAGTTTTATTCTGCACAAAAGTAGATATGTATTTGCATTTGTATTTATCTTGGGTTCTGTGGCTTTGAAATGGAAAAATGTAGCACATCCCTCTTTCATGTAGAGTTGATTCATTAAGATGTTACCCTAAATAAGATGATTGCACAGTAAGTTACTGTTCTAAGTATAATACTTCCTGAATAACAACCGGGTGTTTGCACTGTATGATTAGCTCCAGAACTGCCTTGTTCAGTCCTTTTCCACCTCAACTGGAGGTTAAGTACGGTGAACTAGTTTGAGCAACAACAAATGGCACTACGTTTGTAATTTCCCTTTCCAGTCCGTGCATGCTACTTTTTTTGCCATGGATGTAAATCGTGCAGTGCCTTGCACGATGCTGTTGTTTGATGCATCAGAAACACAGAAATAAGACTTTATTTTCCTAGTTTATAACCCTAAGAAGTATATAATATGGATTACACCAAAGATAATAGATCTTTATATTTTGCAAGTAACTCTTCTTAATAATTTTCTAGCACAGCTATTCTTGCCCCCAGACTTCTGGTTACTGTGTAAAAGACTCATCATAACCAGTGGTTTTCTGGAAAAATCATGCTTGTATGTTTTGTGTATTATTGGCACTTGAGATTTCCATGCTGAATGCTGCTCTGAGTTGCTTGCTGATGGAATTCCATATGTGTGTTGTTCCATAGTGTAGGCCTCGGAGCTGGGTTGCTCAAGATCAGAGTCTGGAATTCTCCAGCTAATTTTTGTCCTGTCTTCTGAGCTCCCTCTTCCTAACCATCGCTTAGTCAAAGTATCATTTGTAAGTCTCCGTAGCCCTTGGAGCTTGGTATCTTTTGCCACTTCAGTTCAGCAATGCTGACACTTTCAGCTTGCTCCTCCTTATATTTGTGTTATTGAGTATCTTTATCCACTGTTCTTTTCTTTGATGCTTTCATACCTCTCTTCTGTCACAAGAGCTTTCTTTCATAAGTTCAAGCTTTGATGTATCTTGAGTTTGTTTTTTTCTGTTTGGGTTCTGGAGGACCTACCAATCTCTTGACCAGGCTATCTTCCGCTAGTACCTGTAATTCAGTTTCCATCCTTCTAGTAAATTGTTTTACTTAGCTACCTTATTAAAATCTGACTGCACTTCTGAAGGCTTTTCTTTTTTGCTCAACCACACTTCTCCCTTGCTGTCTCTCTGTATGCCAGAGGCATGGCTTGCTTTCACCCTGTCCCCAGGAAAGCTGAAATGAAAATACTGTGTGATGCAATGTGAGCTTACAATATTGAGGGAATTGGTTTTTTATTCTTTTTCCCTTCAAGTTGAGTTTGCACTTGCCTAATCCTGTTCTGGCAATTCTTATTTTAAATCTTGTATCGTATTAGCTTTGTAGCGCCATCTGCCTTTGCCTGTACTCCTGTAGTTAAGTGTGTGGTTTTCTTGAAGGGGAGAGTGTGGAATGATAAACTTATTTTAGTTTCAGCTGTTCTAGAGGCACTTGACTGAGAGATGGTCATATATGGACACTCTCTGTAGATTTCTTTCTTTACGTTTAGGAAGTTTCCTTCTAGGAAGGAGATTTGTGTGAACAATGTTAAGATGCTTCTGCTATACCCTGAAATCTAGATTTCTGTATACTTCCAGAAGACATGTGACTCAGAAGAAAAAACATGATCAGTTGTTCAGTTGAAAATCAAGCTTGCCATGAGCACATAATGCCACTGTTGAACTCTTCCTTGTTATATCAGTCTTTGTTGAAACTTCTTGTTGACGAAAAGAGGAAAAGTGAAGGATACTTCTTTCAGTTGCAGCCAGCTGTGTTTTTCCTACTATGTTTCACACTTAATCAGTCCATGGTGGTTGAGTGCTCATGACTTGCTGGTGTCTGGCAAAGTTGTAGTTTTGCTAGTCCTGGTATGCAGTGATGTCTGAGACAGCAATTTTTAACATGGCTCTATTAGCTAACCAGAGTCTTTGAGCTGTCTGCGTGGTTTTCCCCAGACTGTGACAGTCTCCTTCACCTCTTGCATCACTAGCAGCATCCCTTTCATCTCTGGTTGTGTTTGTCATTAGTCTGGAGTTCCTTATGGCCAGTTCCACTAGAGATTCTCTTCATCCTGGGTTCTGCAGACATGAACATGAAGCTGTTCATGACAAAATATTTAGGACTTCTGGTGTCAGTCCTAGTTCAGAAAGTATGTTTTTCCTTTTGTTAATGTAATTGATTCTTTTTTCCTTGAAATGCTGTCTGCTTCAGTTTCTGTTACTTTCCTCTTTTGTGTAAGCTTTGTCTGTCATCCTCCTTTTTGTTGTTCAGTAGGATCCCCTGAGTTCTGTGTTTTGCTTTCTTCCTGTTCACCTAATTGTTGGGTAACATTATCTTCATGACTAATTCTGGTTGTGTTAACTGAGTTGCAGTTGTATCTTGGGTCTTACTCTGGCAATACTTAAAACCATTGTTTTCGGTGTGGTCTTTCAGATAGCTGGCAATTCAGCATGGGTTCTTAACCGAAGCTAAGAGGCTATCATCACTAATTCCTTCCTCTCACCGTAGATGTTGTCGTCCCTCTTAAAGCTTAGGTATTATATTTACCCTAGGCTTCTGTTCAGGTAGTCACATCCAAGGGATGTTGAAATCTTGCAGACTGTACTTGTTTATGTGTTTTAACTGCTATTCTTTGAGGCTCTGGGAATTCTTAGGTAGCTAGATATCATTTAAAATCTTATAAATATCCTTTTGACCCTAAAAAATTTAATGTGGTCCTATTTGCATATTTGTCACTCATTGCTTTGATCGTATCTACTGTAATGCCACTGTTGAACTCTTCCTTCATATCATTAAGGCTTCTCTGCTAGCTTTTACTTCTCGTGTCAAAAAGATCATCAGAACTTACTGCTGTCCTGCTGATTCACTCCTAAATTGCTGAAGTAACTCCTTGCTCTCAGTATATGACCACCATCTACATTGCTTGTGAGGAAGTTTCAAGCATGCACCTTTCCTATATTATCACATGCTCGCTCTGAGTAAGAATTGAAAAAGCTACCTCTTGGTCTTCCTCAATCTTGCTGTCAGTGTTAGTGGTTTTCTATCAACAACAAACTCATCCTTTTGTTTCTGGCCTACTTTTTTAGGTACGATCTATGCAGATACATTAGACAGATTTGTTCTGCAAGTCTTTTGGAAGGTGGAGAATACAGCTGAGGACACATCTGCCAGAGTAAGCATTAAGCAATAATTAGCATTGCTGACTCTGGCAACAGTTTCTGGAAGTGCTTTTTATTCTGTATCTGTCTTTTAACTGTTGAAATAGCTGCTGTGAATTTGACTGTCACTGCTAAAATGTGTTGGAAACTACCTGCTGTAGGGCCATACTGTAGTTGCCATATGTCACCTTCAAACTGTAAGTCTTAAAGCTACCGGAAAGACTAGATGACAGCTCTGTGGGGAAGAAGCCTAAAAATCAAAGGTTCTGGAACTGTCTTTGCAATCACTGAGATTTTTGCAAGAGTGAGGAGGTCGGAATGATATTTGACAAGGCAGTGCTTGTCTGTGTACTGACTGTTTTTTACATCCCTATCTGAACAGCCATCTACATAAGGCAGTAGATGTCTTCCCAGTGTTATACTACTGGGAAGTAGTTATACTACTGTTCCTAATATTTGTAGGAAATAGTAGGGCATGTTGGCAGTAACTTAAGTCATCTTCAATTTTTGAAAGAGATAAGAAACTGAAATTCCTTTGTGCTGCTTTTGTGTGTGTAACTAGGTAAAGCTAGCAGGAATTGGAAGGATCTAGGAGAAGGAAATAGCTATAGATCTGTCCATCTGTCTCGTGTGTAGACTATGCTGAAAGCTGTTATAAAGCACGTGACTCTTTCTTTCCCCTTTCGCTGTAGAGGGACACTAAATGCATTTTTATTGTTGTTCCAATGCTGATATTTGAATCTCTCAAGCAATAGCACCTCTCAGGGATCTGTCAAATGGAGCCAAAATCAAAAACTGTTAGCTTCAGTCACTACTCTTTGACTATAGGGGGGATAATTTGCTATTTCTGTGTACTTAGTATCTAGTTATAACATTGCTAGAAGTCTCCTAGGCTTGTGTTATTGCTTGGCAGCAAGGCTGGTATTATTTGGGTGCTGATATGAAACAATACTGAATCAAGTATTTGGAAGTTGAAGAGTGTAATGAAGCACAAAAGGAGATGCTTTTTCTTAGAAGGGTACAAGGTATTCAGCAGTATCAAAGGACTAGCCATCTAAGCAAGCAGATCTGTAAAGTAAACTGAAGGCAAGCAGTCTTGGTCTAGTGTGACAGTCTCTGCAAATGTGGACCATAAGACTCTGATTACTGTTCCTAACAATGAACAAGAGAGATGTTTGAAACCAGTGTGAATGTTCTCTGATGTACCTTTTCTGTTTGTTATGCTTGCATTTGGATGTTGGCTTTAGTACAAATGGATTGACTACTGAAGTCTGCCTGTAAATTCATCTCT
The DNA here is from genome assembly GCF_018139145.2 of Gymnogyps californianus. NCBI lineage: Eukaryota > Metazoa > Chordata > Aves > Accipitriformes > Cathartidae > Gymnogyps > Gymnogyps californianus. The sequence goes on along the minus strand of NC_059473.1, from coordinate 95,022,034 downwards.
CTGTCAGGAAGGCAATTACCTGAGTTGTCAATTGCTTTTGAATTTTAACTGTAACAAAGTTAAAATAACATAATTAGAAGCTTGCAGACCTTTGTACAGACAATTGCAGATGTCTTGGGCCTTCAGAAAAGGTGAATAAATCTCTGTATCACAGGAGGTGTTCTTGTTTTTTGTTTGGTTTTTTGTATGTTTACTTCATGCCTGGTAGTGCTTGAAGCCTGGTTAAATGCTCTGTTACTAGAATCCTAGTGCAAAGAGTCACATTGACACTGTTGCTTGTTCAACCAGATTAAGATTGATTTACTTTGATTATAATGTTAATGAAAATACTTTTCAATATTTATAGTTGTACTATACAATCCTTGGATATCTGTGTATCACTGAAGACTTGGTCTTTTTTGTCTGAAGAGTGGCAGGTACAGGCTCTTAGGAGTGTGGGGAGAGACTGAACAGGAAAGACTGCAGTACTGAAATGTGTGTAGCCAGAACCAATTATTACAGCTTTGGCTTCAAGTAAACCTAACTTTAACTTCCCTAACAACTTGCCAATCTCAAACACAAAGTCTCTTAGCAGTGAGGGAGAAAAAGATCTAGTTTAAATTGAAATGGGCAAACAGGCTATCGAAACAAATCTGGAATACTCCAGGTATGTTTATAGCTGTTCAGATACAGGTTTTTTGGTAGACAATGAAGTCTTGCATATGATCTCTTCTGTGGCTGGGAGACCAACTTAAATGTGTATGAACATCACTTCTTGTGAAGCTGCTTTTGCTGTTTACTTGTTTTGATGGCTGGTCTCGCTGTGTTAATCTTGCCTGTGTACTTTAATAGTGTACTTCTTCCTCAGGAATTAACCTAAAGCAAATGGATAACTCTCATAGCCCACTGCCTTCAGCCTGTGCAAGGCTTCAGCTTTTGCCTCTGACTGTCAGTGTAAGAAAGCATTGGGACAGCTTGCTCTAGGACAAGGCACTGGCTGCTGTACCTCCTCAGGTGAAGGCCTTCCCTGTCCTCCTCCTAAGGTGGAGAAACTGCTAAAGTAGGACACCAGGGGAAATGGAACACAGTTGGATTACGTTGGAGGTCAGTTCTACCCATCAGCTTAAGTGCAACTTCTAGCCCTATACTGAAGTTCAAACACAGAGTAGTAACCAACCAGTAGCTGATTACTGCTCTATGGCTATCTTGTACCAGTGAATATAGTTGCAAATATCAGATGTGACTTCAGGTTACTTGGATCAAGAAATTGCTAGTACTTCTCTGTGTGATTCTGTTACAAGGTTGGTATTGCTGCTGTGAGATCAGATTGGTAAAGATCATACAAGCATAACAGACTAGAATATGAATCGACAGATACAACAACTGGAGGCTTCTAGCTGTCCCGTGAGGCTTTGCAGTATCCTTCCACAAGGAATAATGAAGGGAAACTGCTTTGATTCAGGGTGGGTCTTGCTTAAGCATAGCAACTGGAATGATATATCTTGACCTCTAACAATAGTAAGGAACTGTATCACTAGAAATCCTAGTGATCATCTGGTACTTAGACTGTTGTTTTTTTCTGGCCTCTTTGTGAAAGATAGCACCTTCAAAGACCTTAAGGGACCAGAAACTCCCTTCAGTCTCTCCTGACACTGTATCACCAGGATTTTTTTCCTGATTGCCTGCTACTAGATAGAACTACCCCAATGCTCTGTTTTTGTTCTATACCCTTTTACCTATTGCTGACGCTGGTTGCATGAGACTGAAACTTTGTTAGGAATTAGTTGCTGTTGCTGCCCTGAGAGCTACAATTAATTCTCACCCAAGAAAAGAGCTCTTCAGAAGACACCTCTCTTCCTGGGAGAAGAGGAGCGTGGCAGCTTTAGCTTAAAACTTGTTAAGTGGGCTGGGTGTTACAGTATTGGGTGACTCTAGTGGTGTGTTTTTCTGCCTGTAAGGAAGGGATTTGTTTCCTGATTCTTATAGTGCAGAAAAACATTCTGAAATAAGTCGCAGGAAATCTGTTTAGCTTGTAATAGAACAAGGTTGTTTGCAAATACAGGTGCCTGCTGTTGAAATTGTGTGCACAGCCTGAAGGCTTTTTACCAAAGCCCTTAAAATGGTATTTGTGGGTGCAGTCTCCATTCTTCAGGACTTAACCCCACTTGATTGGATGAGACCCAAAGTGGCATGATGTAGCTTTGAAGTTAGCATTGCTTTGACAGGAGGCTGGGCTAGATGACCTCTGGAGGTTCCTTTCAACCTAAATTTTTCTATGATCACTGATAAAAATGTTTGTGGGACTTAGGTTTTTTATTATGTTGTAACTTTTTAGGTTCTCCGAGGTGGATTATACAGATGCAGAAATCTTTACATCCTTAGCTTGCTGTCTTACGTTCAGAAGTATAGGCCTTGGCAATCTAAGCTGTTTCCTTTGTGTGGACGATAAAGCTGGGACAGTTCCTGAAAAGTGTTTATTAGTATTGATGAGATACTGGCAAAAGTTCTTGCTTTTTGAAGTGCAAGACACCCTGTTCTTTTGCTCAGGAGCTACTGGTGTGTGTCTCCTAATGGTACCTAAGCTGTGGTTCTGCCACTTCTTAGTGACATGAAAAAGATGCCACTGCAGGATGCTGTTGATACCAACTGTTGATCTTTGCTTTGTTCCTAAATATCATTTTGTGGAACTGACACTGATGCTGTCTTGTGAATCTGCCCTCTTTGGTCTGAACATTGTAAAGAAAGAGCAACTATGCTGCAGCCTGAAGAAGTCCTTGTCAACAATACAGAGGAAGCAATTAGATATATGTATGTGATAAATAGACTTTTAGGGAGGTACCTTTTCCTGGAGGGGTGACTCCCTCTTTAATCCATGCTTCCTATAGGATTTAAGAAAGACTCAATTATCAGCCATTACTCAGGGTGTAGTCAGCCGTTAATTTAGCTCAGGTGTCACACTGTCTTAGACTGGCTCAGTAAAGTTCATTTGAGCATGATTCAGCTTTACATTAGGAACTTAGATGTTTGTATTGTTCTCTTGTGGCCACAACTAAATTCCCCAAGGCTTAATGACTTTGCCTTGTGAACAGGTAAAGTTGTTCAGTGATATCTTATTCTCACATTGAGGTTCTTGAAGAGTAGCTCTGTTGAACCCATGACTAGTTGAATCCATCTTCACTGTTCAGATATTATGGAAGAGTAAAAATGAGTTAAGACTGAGCTATGATTTTATTGGCATCACAGAGTGGGATAGCTTGTACAAGTGGAGGACTGCAATAGATATGTACGGGTCCTTTAGGAAGGGCAGGCTGGGATGATGATAAAGGGAAGTTGCCATTTTCTGTGAGAGCAGCAGAGCTGCATGCAGCTTTGCCTAGAGATGGCTAATGATCCAGTTGAGAGCTTATGGGTTAGGATTAGAGGGCAGACCATCATGGGTGATGGTGTGGGTATCTGCTTCAGACCACCTGATGAGGAAGAAGTAGTAATGAGGCCTTTCTCAGGCAACTCAAGCCTAACATTCACAGACCATGGTGCTCGTGAGGGACTTGAAGCAGCATGATATTTGCTGGAGGGACAGCACAGCAGGGAACAAGCAATCTAGGAGGCTTCTAGTGTGCATTGATGACCACTTATCAACACAAGTGATTGAGGACAAAGGGCGATGCTCAGATGGACCTGTTACTTACAAACAAGGAAGGACAGAGTGAGCATGTTTAGGAGTAGTCTTGGCTGTAGTGACTGAGATGGAAGAGTTCGGGATCTGAAGAGGAGGGAACAAAGTGGAGTAGAATCACAACCATAATCTTCTGGAGAGAAGACTTTGGTCTGTTCAAGGATCTGCTTGGGAGAATCATTTGGGAGATGGCTCTAGAGAACAGAGAGGTCCAGGAGAGCTGGTTGATTATTTTTTTCCCTGAGGGTCACTCCTTTAAGCTCTAGTGTGACACTTCCTGATGAGCAGGAAATGGCACAAAGGCAGCCGGGGGCCTGCTTAAATGAACAAGGAGCTCCTGACAAAAGTCAGACATAAAAAGGAAGCATATAAGAGGTGGAAGCAGAAACAGGTGACCTGTGGGGAACATGGAGACACTGTCCAAGCATGCAAGGATGCATTTAGGTAGAAAAGACCACGTCCATGTGGAGCTGAATCTGACAAGGGATATGTGAATGACAACAAGAACGGCTTTTACAGGTAATCGGCAGCAAAAAGAAGACTGGAAAAAATGTGGACCTGCTGCTAAATGGAGCAGGGGACCTGGTGATAAGGGATGTGGAAAAGGCTGAGGAGTTCCATGCCTTCTTCACCTTGGTCTTTGCTAGTAAGACTTGCCTTCAGGAAGTCCAGGTCCCTGAGACCAGTGGGACAGTCTGGAGCAAGGAGGACTTACTCTCAGTAGTAGAGGAGGATCAGGTTTGGGAGTACTTACAGAAACTGGATGTACACAAGTCTGTGGGCTCTGATGGGATGCACCCATGAGTGCGGATGGAGCTGGCCAATGTCGTTCTGAGGCCACTCACAATAACTGTAAGGTCATGGTGACTAGGGGAGGGTCTTGAGGACTGGAAGAAAGCAAATGTCATTCCCATCTCTGAAAAGGGCAAGAAGGAACATTTAGGGAACCACAGGCCAGTCGGCTTTCCTCAGTCCCTGGGAAGGAGACAGAGCAAATAATCCTGAAAACATAGGAAGGAGAAGATGACTGGGAATAGTTAGTGTGGATTTATGAAGGGAGTATCATGCTTGACCAATCTGATAGCCTTCTACAATGACCAGGTGACTGGCTTGGTGGATAAGAACAATGGATATTTTTTTACCTTGACTCTAGTCAGGCTTTTGAAACTCTGTCATGTAACATGCACTTCATCAAGTTATCAGTGAGCAGTCTGGATAAACAGACAGTGAAGTGGATTGAAAATGGCTGAAATGCCAGGCTCAGAGTTGTGATCAGCAGTTTAAAGTTGAGCTGGAGGCCAGTCACTAGTGGCGTACCTCAGGGGTTGATACTGAGGCCAGCACTGTTGAACATCTTCATTAATGACCTGTGTGATAGGACAGACTGTGCTCTCAGCAAGCTTGAGGTAATACAAAACTCAGAGGAGTGGTTGATACACCAGATGGATGTTCTGCTACTCAGAGCAGAAGAATTGATCAGTTGGAGAAATGGGCCAACAGAAACTGCATGAAGTTCAACAGAGGGAAATGCAAAGCCCTACCTGTGGGAGGGGGGTGCTGGGGGTGCAGAAGAGATGCTGGGGGTCTTGTGGATCACAAATTGGTCATGAGCCAGTAATGCACCCTTGCCACAAAGAAGGCCAGCAACATCTTGGACTGAATTTCAGGAAGAGCATCGTCAGTGGCTGGAGGGAGGTGATCCTTCTCCTCTCCTCAGCACTGGTGAGACTGCGTCTGTAGTACTGTGTCCAGTTCTGGGCTCCACAGTACAAGAGAAACATGGACAGACTGGAGCAAGTCCAGCAAAGGGGCACTAAAATGAAGAGGTTGGTGTGTCTGACATACAAGGAGAGGGTGAGAGAGCTGGGATTGTTTAGCCTGGAGGAGAGAAGGCTATTGGCGAGATCTTATCATGTGTATAAATACCTGGTGACAGGGAGCAAAAATGACTGAGGCAGACTTGTCTGTAGTATCCAATGATGGGACTAAGAGGCAATGAACACAAATTGAAACACAGGAGATTCCACTGAAACATAAGAATAAACTTTTTACTCTAGGAGAGGTTGAATATTGGAGCAGGTTACCTAGAGAGACTGTGGTGTCTCCATCCCTGGGGATACTCAAAACCTGACTGGGAACAGCCCTAAGCAACCTGCTGTAGTTTGCTCTGAGCAGGGGGTTTTGACTAGATGATCTCCAGGGATCCCTTCTAATCTCAGCTACTTCAGATCCAATTCAGCTGTTGTATCACTTATGAGCTGGTATGGAGTCCCACTGCAGATACCATGCAAGTTTTTATTTTTCCAATGCAAGCATCTGCCTATGTAGATAAAAAGTAATTCTTTGTTTAAAGCTGAGGTCCTTATGAGAAAGGAAAGTGATTAAACAGCAGTAAATACAGACTGTAGTAGAGTCTTGACTTTTCTTGAAAGAGCTGATACAGAAGTCTTGCTGTGGTTTGTGCATCCATAGGTAAAAAGAACCAAATCTGGCCACTTGAAGCAAGTGGGAATTGAGGGGCTACATAGAAAGGTTACTGATGTCTTTTGACTGAAATGCTGTTTAAATCTAGCTGGGAGAATACCTTTACAATTTAAACTGCCTCCTAGAGCTGGTAGAAAGTTGCTTAGAACTGGAGTCTCTTGTGTCAGAAATCTCTCTATCTTAAAACTGCTGGTTGGAGTTCTGTATTATGACTACAAATGATGTCCCCTGGAAGACTGGGGCAAAACAAACTACTACAAATTCCTGTTCTCCTCCCATTGTGGCCTCTCATCTGATTAATGAGTGCTGAGAGCTTGAGCAATATTACTCCTTACATTTTTCTCTTGAATTGCTTCACAAAAAAACATTCACACAAAACTTTAATTTTCTTTGTGGAAACTTGGCAAACTTAGATTTGAATGGATACCTATTTCATGTTCATCTTTGTTTACAATAGACTGATTACATGGTATAATGCTAACCCTTATTTGTCCTCCACTCTCTTGTCTTGATCGCTTGTTGCTTTCCAGTAGGTGATAAATGTATATGTCTGAGTATATACTGTCATGGAGTTCTGCTTGGCGTTATGATACTTGACCCAGTCTGGAGAACCTGATTTCCTGCTTTGTTTCCAGCTTATCCAAAGTACTTATGAGTAGATCTGTGTTCCTCTGGTCAGAGGAGCTAGATGCTTTTGTGTTCTGGGGTCACAGTCCGAAGAGGAGGAAGAACTTGGAGGTTCAGAGAACATCCTAGTGCTGAAAGTCTGTGGTAGATGTGGATATAGAGAGCACTAATTCTGTAGCTTATGGAGATGGTAACAAGTTTTATGAGGGAAGTGAAAACTGCACAGGTCAATGTACTGCCTATCTCAGTAAACCTAAACTGTCAGTTGTCCCCTCTCTCTCTTGAGGAAAGGTATTTACTTCCGGTAGACCATGGAGGAAAAAGAGGTAGAGAATGTAGCTCAGTCCCTGTCAGAGTGGAGCTGTGGACAGTGATGTGTGATACTTAGAGGCAATGTTGCCAAGCAACTAACTTTGCAGCTGTGATTTGGTAAAAGAGCAGTTCTGTTTCTCAAAGCTATGCCTGGCTCTGGTTTTGTGTAAGAAAATGATATATTGACGAGGAGGAGGGAGCTGTCCCTCTTGCATGGATGAGAAAAGGAATGTGATATTCCATGTTTGGCTATTGATTGCCATACTCTTCTTGGATACTATCTCCTTTTTAAGGAGGAGGGAACAAGAATCTGTAATGCAATTTTACTGAAGTGCTTGAGTGAAAATAGATAAAGCTTCACAGTACAGGACTTCATTAGTAGGATTAAAGGCAGTAGTAGTCCCATAAGAATTTCTGCAAAAGAAGATGGAAGTGATTCATTGTGTGTAACCTATTATGCTTGAATGCAGCTGAACTTGCAAGTGGATTCAAAACGTGGCAGTGAGTGGCAACTGGGACTGAGTGATTATTTTAAATAAGCTCCTTGTAATGTGTGCTCAAGTCATTTGGGTTTAGATTTGTCATTCACAACAACTTCTAGAAACAACCAGTGTATCAATAAGTAATGATGCTTTTAAGTATAGGGACTGATTTTTTTTTTTTTTTCCCTTGAGGGTATGTACCTATAGGATATTTGTTTAGTTGCCTGTTATCTGTAGATGACGGCAAAAACATCCCTTTCTTCAAACATGGCAAATACCATACTTAATGTTCACCCTTTACATCTTCAACAGAAGTGTGCTTGTGCATTTGAGCTCCCCTCCTAAGCAGTGGTTAAACTGAAGAGACACACCAATAACGCATTGAGTGTAGGCTTTTTGGTCTTTGTTCTCATTGCCAAGTGATACCTAGGTGAGTTATTCTCAACTTTAAATGTACTGAACTGCTGTATTGGGTCTGGCTGGGACGGAGTTAACTTTCCCCATAGCACCCCTCATAGTGTTGTGCTTTGTATTGGTAGCTAGAAAGGTGTTGATAACATGCTGGTGTTTTGGCTGTTGCTGAGCAGTGCTCGCACAGCATGGAGGCTGTCTCTCCAATCTCCCCTGCAAAGGCCGCTAGGCTGGGGGTGGGAAAGAAGTTGGGAGGGGACAGAGCCAGGACAGCAGACCCAAACTGACCGAAGGAATATTCCGTACTGTATGATGTTGTGCTCAGCAATAAAAGCTGAGAGAGAGGGGGGTGGGGAGGGCATTGATTGTTAAGGTGTTTGTCTTCCAGAGCAACTGCTATGTCTACTAAGGCCCTACTGCCCAGGAAGTAGACATTGCCTGCTTATATGAAGTAGAGAATAAATCTTTGTTTCCTTTTGCTTCTGTGCATGGCCTTTGCTTTTCTTTATTAAACTGCCTTAATCTTGACCCACAAGTTTTTTCATCTTATTTTCTCCCCCTTGGTGGGCATGTGGCGGCCAGCCAAGGTTAGCCCACCACAACTGCTGAGGGTTTCTTGTTGGTTCTAAGTAAAAAGTAACTATCACTCACCTTAATAAAGATTATGAAGCCTTGGTTCACTTTTCCTGGGTGTTCTGCAGCCCATAGCAAGCAGCCTCTGAAAGAAGTGATGCTAAATGCCCTTTCACACTTGTTTTGTTCACTGCAATTTCCATGGAGTTAGGAGTTCATGGAGTTCCTGTTTAAAAAGGTTACTCCAAAAATATGTTTATACAGCAAAAAGATTCTATCAAGTGTTTGGTCTTAAATGAGACTTTAAAAAATACAACAGATTCAAGATCACATGCTAGAGGATCCTGCAAAGTTTTGGGAGGACATTTTGAGAATTGGTACTTCTCAAGCAACCTTAATTCCAGTCTGAACACTTACGCACAATTCTGTATTCCAGACTAAATGTAGCTGAGTACTTTGGTATTGTATTCAATGTCTCTTCTGGCTTCTGAAGAAAACTGTATTTTGAGGAAAAATATTTTACAGCCACAACTTCTTATGAATACAGAAGGTAGCAATCACTTTGGAAAAATAACTTTCAGAAAAATGGAGAGCAAGTTTTTTTTGTGTAACACAAATCTAGTTAAAACAGCTGTGAAGAACACTACTTAAAAGCAAATTTGTCTCTCCCTTTCCCAGTCACATGTAGCCGATATAATGATGTATGATGTCTGAGTGATGATTGTCATGCTGGAATGCTTAACTGTGTTAATTTGAATTATATTTAATTTAGTATCATCTCAGAGGAGACCACCATAGTTCTAGGAAGCAAGGAGATGCCTTTAGAAAAATGCAAAGCACATTTCAGTGTTATGTGGCATGATGCTTTCTGATTGGATATAAAGAAGTTATTTCCTTTTTTAAACCGTAAAGTGGTCAAATACTGGACCAAGTTTTCATTAGAGGTGGTAGAACATACCTTAGAGGTGTTCCAGACAACTGAACAAAGCCCTGAGCAGCCTGGTCTAATTAGATCTGATTGGAGCATCAAGTTAGCCTAAATGACCTCAGGAAGTCTATTCACACCTAAATTATTTTATAGTTTTTATTCACTGACTGAGGACATACAGTAGCTATATCTTTTAAAGAGCAGGTGTTACACATCTCACAGAGCACATGTACCTTGTATTTTGTGGATTGGCCCAACCCAGCTACAAGGATGGGTATTGAAGCACTCTAAGGTCTGAGCCATTTGCTGAGACTTTGGGAGAGTACGGTATTGGGATGTAGCTAGCCTGGCAATCAAGTCCTGGGGATTTGTGGAAAGGATTTGTGTCCATGCCACTGGAGTTTAAAGTGGGGGAAAGGCTTGATTCTGTCTGTCCTTTTTAGCCTGTTCTTTCCTGTGATCTTTTGTTAAGTTAATACCCTGAGGTCCACAAAGTGCTGCTCTGAAGATTAATAATATTGTTACAGTAAAAGTTGGGGATCATCCAAGAATGGAGTTGTATTTGCATGCTAGGCTGTTCCTGTGCCTGAAAACTGCAATATATTAGTGTTTGGGGGTGAACAGACAGGCTGTCTGTAGGTAACAGTATGTAGGGGAGGAAAGTAGGTGAATAAGTGTCTGCAGTGAATGTGGATGTTGTGGGTTAATCCCAGTAAGCAGCTAAGCACCACACAGCCACTAGCTTTGTCCCCCCTGCCAGTGGGATGGGGGAGAGAATCAGAAAGGTAAGAGTGAGAAAACTCGTGGGTCAAGATAAAGATAGTTTAATAGGTAAAGCCAAAGCTGCACGCACAAGCAAAGCAAGGAATTAATTCACTGCTTCCCATCAGCAGGCAGGTGTTCAGCCATCTCCAGGAAAGCAGCGCTTCATCACACATAGCGGTTACTTGGGAAGACATCACTCCGAGAGTCCCCCCCTTCCTTCTTCTTCCCCAGCTTTATATGCTGAGCACAACATTGTATGGTATGTGATGTCCCTTTGGTCAGTTGGGGTCAGCTGTCCTAGCTGTGTCCTCTCCTAGCCTCTTACCCACCCCCAGCCTACTTGCTGATGGGGCAGTCAGAAGCAGAAAAGGCCTTGATGCTGTGCAAGCACTGCTCAGCAATAGCTAAAACATTGGTGTGCTATCAACACTGTTTTGGTCACAGATCCAAAACACAGCACCATATGGGCTGCTAGGAAGAAAATAAACTGTATTCCAGCACAAACCAGTATAGCAGAGAAGATTGGTACAAGAAACTAACTGGCCAGTCTTTACAGATGGTTTCAGTGTATTTCTACAGTCCAGAGCCTGAAATTTGGCACTCTGCTTCTTGTCTACGGACTTGGATCTCTGGTTTCTCTCTCCATCTTTTTCAAACATAGGTTCATGTGGGAGAGGTCATGGAAGTGCATTTACCTGCCTTGTAATACAGAATGTACGAGGGAGAGCATCTCCAGAGTCACTGAGGGCTGCACAGAGGTTGTATAGTTTGGGGAGTGTTTACTTAAGAGTCTCTTGAGTTGTATTTGAGTAAAAATGGTAAAGGGAAGCTGATTAATGCAATTACTAGGTAATTTCTCTCTGGTAGAGAAAGGTAACCTTTCATTCCTGTTTATGGCAAACAGGCTACATTATAAACCCATCTTGCAAACAAATCTTATTTCTGATGTTTTTGTCATCATTAAAGGAAGAACTTCAATTGCTGGCTGAAGATTTTTTTGCAGCAGATGTTTATATAAGCTTTATCCTGTGCCTGGCTGTGCAGGGGGGCTCTTGCTACATCCCAACAGAATAGCGGAGATGTACACGTTTTTTCTTATCAGTGATGCTTTTACTTGATGCTTAGCTATCAACTTAAGAAAATGTTTTGTAAGAGCTCACTGTTCCCCCATTTTCTTTTTATTTTTGCATATAAAAGGAATATAAATTGTACACTTAAAACAGTAAGCATTTTAGCAGTTCCTTGCTGACAAGGGAAAAATTGCAGTCAAGAGCAGCTCCAGAAGCTTCCTACTAATACTGTAACATGCTACGTAACCTTGTCTTTTTTAGAAAGTACCAAATGCTGCTAACAGGCAATGATGCTATTGAAGCAAATGGATCAGTGAGCTGAAGGAATAATTGGAACTGGTTGATACGTATTTTTCTCTCTCTTCTAGAGGTGGGACAGGTTGTGCAGGGGCAGAGTTTCATTCAGAATACGTCTACACAGCCTCTTTGGAGTTATGAATAGGACTGGGCTTAATGGATTTGTTGATGACTTTCATGAAAAACACTTATCCAGATAGAGAAGACAAACTTGGAGGAATTCTGACCCTGAAACTCTATACCACTTAGCATACGTGGCATAGAGCACATACCACTGGCTAAAAATAGCCAAGTGATGCTTCTAAGGCTTGTCTTCCCGCTGTTCTTGCAGTACACCTTGAACCACACACATCTCAGCTGTTATCAAGCTGGGCTCTGGAACAGTGTGTTTAGTTGCTTGAATTGTCTGCCTTTGGTGTAACTTTATGCTGTTGGGTTTGATTTTATTTAAAACTACTAAAACGGCCCCTCTTGTGTGAACTGCCTTCTCATTTTTTTCTTTTAATGTGGCAAATTGTTAAGTTCTCAAATTCTGGCCTTGACTATAAAAACACAGACTTACTAAGCCCACTATAAGAGACTTCTAAAGACTGGAGATACGTTTAAGCTACGGCCTTTTGTTGCCTTTGTTTGTATGAAACAGTATGTTGCTGCATACTTAGACTTTTACATCTGAAAAGCACGTAAAGACTGCACTTGCATGGTTTTCCTAGTCTTTGGGTATGGAGGTAAAGCAAGGAAACCTCTTGTACTGTAGAGGAAAAGAAATCAAGCTTAATGTGGGTGAGTAGATGTGACACAAGAATGTGCTTCAGGCTGTTTGTTCTGCTTAATCAGAAACTAATTCAGTGGATCAAGTGATGGGTAGATAGTCCCCTATCGGTAGTCTCAAAAGACTAAAGGTTCAACGACCTTGAAGAACATTTTATTTGAGAGTAAAGATTCTTGTACTGTGGTTCTTGCACAGTTTCCTTTGCTTCAAGACCTTTATGCAAGATCTGCAAGATCTTTTATTCTTTCTAAGGTTTGTTCTTTAATTCACAAAGTCTGATTCAGTGGACATGATTAACATTGCAATGAAAACTTTTGTGTTGCAGGGGGGCGTCTGTGTGTTTTCTTGTTGGATTCCCCCCCCCCCCCCCCCCCCCCCCCCCCCCCGAGAGTCTGTGAATCAAAAATGGTTGGAGATGGTGGATATGATTCTACCTTTTTGGGGGAGAACTAAGCAGCCTCCAATGAAGTTAGGAAGAGATGGTCTTTGAAGCGGCAAGATTAGACTGAAAATGGATGATAGTAATCATACTGCTTTTGAGCTTTTTAGTATCACCTTGACTTAATCCCTGTCTCTAGTGTATTATGTTTCAAGGAGAGGAACTCAGAAGAGTCACTATAGTTCTGCCTTGTTCTTTTGTTCTTCCCTGGGTAGCCACTGGAGGAGGGACTGTTCTGTGTTACTTAGCTCTTCTTGTGTTGAATTACACAAAATACAACTGCTGCTTACTTGTTTTCCTTCTTTTCTCTGTATCTGATATATGAGAGTGCTTGTCTTCTGTTCATGATCTTTATCTGTATCTCAGCTTGGAGAAATTACAGATGTTTCTGGAAAATATTCATTGATAACCTGGTTGAAATCTTGAGTAGCAGAACACTTGTGCAGTATGAATTGCATGGGGGAGCACTGCATGGGCATGCTTGTACTGATGCAACTGTACTAAGGCTTTTTGGTAAGTCTTTGGCCGAAAAGTGATAGTTTTTAGGAACTGGCTAGCAACCATTCAGGATGAGTCAGAAGAGATGTGTAGATTTTCTTGCAGTTAATTCTCTATTCCACAAGATGGAGCCAGTTATTTGACAAATAAATTCTGTCACCCAGCAGCAGAATTTGGAGAAACAGAAGAGAATTAAAATAACTTCACTATGCTTTATGGCCAGAGGACAGGCAGGGTGCAGCTGAGTGAAAGGAAGAACTGTAGTCTGTCAGAAGTCTTTGAAGATGTTGGCCCAAGATAAGTTTGCTACAGACTATATTGAGATGCAAAGCAGGCAGTGCTGGTATATGTAACACTTGGCTTCCTTCCTTGTAGAATTGCTAATTGGTAACTGCAAGAATGTAGAGTGAAAACTAACTTTGTGCCTCTGCAATACAAATCTTATTTAAACTTAGTCTTGACAAGCTTTCTTCATCTAAAACTTTATCTCAAACTTATTGGTCTCTTGGCTAACTAGTTTTATGCACATAGTGTAAAGGGTTCAGAGTAGTTTGCTGAGATGTAAAACAGTCACCCTTTCCTTTGACAGCAAGTATAAAATTTAAAGGCTGTGTGCTTGCTGCTTTTACCATAATTCTGACCTCTGCTTGCTCTCTGTAAGTTGAGATGTTTAGTAAGAGTGGGCAGCACCTGTGTTGCAGCAAAAGAAGTGTTTCAGTATTAACCTGCAGTTACAGTAAGCTGAACAGATAGTGGACTGATGGAGGGAAGGAAACTGAAATATTGTGGTAAGGGAGGCAACCATTATCAGTCTCCTACTTTGTAGTCATATCTGCAATAATCTTACACTTACTCCTTTGTGGATATCTCCCAATTCTGTCATATCCCAGTACTTTGTTTCCTTTTGCCTCTTTTTAGTTTGTTCTGGTCTCCACTGCTTTTTTTTTTTTTTTAAGAAAAACTTGTTTGTGTGTGTCCTGGTTTCAGCTAGGATAGAGTTAATTTTCTTCCCAGTAGCTGGTATAGTGCAGTGTTTTGGATTTAGTAGGAAAATAATGTTGATAACACACTGATGTTTTCAGTTGTTGCTAAGTAGTGTTTATACTAAGTCAAGGATTTTTCAGCTTCTCATGCCCAGCCAGCAAGAAGGCTGGAGGGGCACAAGAAGTTGGGAGGGGACACAGCCAGGACAGCTGACCCAAACTGGCCAAAGAACTATTCCATGCCAAATGCGGCGGGTTGACCCTGGCTAGATGCCAGGTGCCCACCAAAGCTGCTCTATCACCCCCCCTCGTCAACTGGGCTGGGGGAGAGAAAATAAAACGAAAGGCTCCTGGGTCGAGATAAGGACAGGGAGATCACTCACCAGTTACCGTCACGGGCAAAACAGACTCGACTTGGGGAGAAATTAGTTTAATTTATTACTAGTCAAAAATGGAGCAGGATAATGAGAAATAAAACCAAATCTTAAAACACCTTCCCCCCACCCCTCCCTTCTTCCCAGGCTTAACTTTACTCCTTATTTTCTCTACCTCCTCCCCTCCGAGCGGCGCAAGGGGATGGGGAATGGGGGTTTGGGTCAGTTCATCACACGTTGTTTCTGCCGCTCCTTCCTCCTCAGGGGGAGGACTCCTCACACTCTTCCCCTGCTCCAGCATGGGGTCCCTCCCATGGGAGACAGTCCTTCACGAACTCCTCCAATGTGAGTCCTTCCCATGGGCTACAGTTCTTCACAAACTGCTCCAGCATGGGTCCCATCCATGGGGTGCAGTCCTTCAGGAACAGACTGCTCCAGCGTGGGTCCCCCGTGGGGTCACAAGTCCTGCCAGCAAACCTGCTCCAGTGTGGGCTCCTCTCTCCACGGGGCCACGGGTCTGCAGGTCCTGCCAGGAGCCTGCTCCAGCATGGGCTTCCCACGGGGTCACAGCGTCCTTCGGGCATCCACCTGCTCTGGATGTGGGGTCCTCCATGGGCTGCAGGTGGATATCTGCTCCACCGTGGACCTCCATGGGCTGCAGGGGGACAGCCTGCCTCACCATGGTCTTCACCACGGGCTGCAGGGGAATCTCTGCTCCGGCGCCTGGAGCACCTCCTCCCCCTCCTTCTTCACTGACCTTGGTGTCTGCGGAGTTGTTCCTCTCACATCTTCTCACTCCGCTCTCTCTCTGGCTGCAACTGCAACTCCCCTGTAACTTCTTTTGCCTTTCTTAAATATGTTATCCCAGAGGTGCTACCACTGTTGCTGATGGGCTCGGCCTTGGGCAGCGGCGGGTCCGCCTTGGAACCCACTGGCATTAACTTTATCGGACATAGGGGAAGCTTCTAGCAGCTTCTCACAGAAGCCACCCCTGTAGCGCCGCCCCCCCCGCCCTGCTACCAAAACCTTGCCACACAAACCCAATACACCATATGACATCATGCCCAGTATATAAACTGGGGGAGTTGGCTGGGAGGGGCGGATTGCTGCTCAGGAACTAACTGGGCATCGGTCGGCGAGTGGTGAGCAATTGCATTGTGCATCACTTGTTTTGTATAGTCTAATTCTTTTAGTATTATTATTGTCATATTATTATAATTATTTTTCATTCCTTTCTGTCCTATTAAACTGTCTTTATCTCAACCCACAAGCTTTTTTTTTTCTAATTCTCTCCCCCATCCCACTGGGTGGGGGAGAGTGAGCGAGCGGCTGTGTGGTGCTTAGTTGCCAGCTGGGGTTAAACCACAACAGTGTGACAGGTACTCCTACTCCTGCCTAGTCTTGTCTGGTAGTGTATAACCTTTCTCACCAATTTCTTACTGCAGATAGAAGCTGAGTAGAGGATGGAGTGTTGACTGAGATGTTTAAAGCAGTTAAAGTATTTTTATACAAACGAATCAAACAGAGAGCTAAAGCAATGTTTCACACTGTATTGACTGCTTGGATTCATATACAGTTAGTATATGAAGCTTCCATGTTTTTTGTAATGCAGATAAAAGTACTTTTTCCTCAGCATTTTAAATGAGCAGTATCATGTAAGCCTCGTTTTGTATGAGATACACTAGTATGCATCCGCTGATGCAAAATAAAACTTGAGCAGTTCAGAATAAAACTTAAACTTTGGACTTCTAAAAACTGACATGCTTTGTCTTGTGTTTCCTTTGGAAATGCACTATACTAGCTTCAGCATTACCATTCCTTTCATTATTCTTGCCCAAAGATCTATATCAGCTGTACCCACAAAAAGTTGGTTTTATCAGCTGTAATTACATTAGCAGGGTGTGTCAGCAATGCTGTGAATGTATTGCAGCTTCTTCAATCAGCTTTCTAATATAATGGAGTAGAACATATGGCCCAAAATGAATGAGTTCTGGGGATGGGGAAGAAAGGGATATAAAGGAGTATATGCACACACATTAAGCATATGCAAGGTACTAGTCCAGTTTAAATAATATGGAGGAGAAATATCTCATCAAAAATTATATCCTGAAGAGGGGAAAGTGTTGGGGAAAAAGTGGGAAAATTTTTGAAATATGTTGGGACAAAAGCTTTCGCCTCACCGGAGAATATGTAAAAATGATGCCTTTTTCACAAAATTCATACTTTGAAGTGCATTTTAGAATAAAAGAATGTCATGTGAAGATGGATAACTTTTTCAGCAATTTAAAAATCGGCTGGAAATCTACTTATGTGAAGACTTGTGTCTAAAATTATGTACATTACTTTCAAGCTTTTTATTGCTTCAGTTTTAAACAGCTGAGGTCAGTTTTTGAAATGTTCTCAGTTTTTTATATTTCTGCAAGTAGGGAGAATGTTTATTCTGTACAATAACTGTGCTGGCATGAAAGTCTACTGTAACTGGAAAAAACTCTCTTCAGGTTGTTTCTTAAATTCACAAGTTATCTAGCAATTCTAAAAACTTAGACATACCAGGAAATGTTGTGTCTTGTGGCTGCATATTTCTTTCATTCTTAGAGTCTGGATGGTCTTTAATAAAGGACTCCTTAAAGGTCTTTAATAAATGAGTCCTTAAATACTCTAAATACGTCACAATTAGTGCTGTTTCTGCTCATCTAATTGAATTCTAATTTCCACTCAAAACTTGGTATACAATTCCTGAACGCAAACTAATGTAGTAGTGAGTGTGGTGGTTTGACCCTGGCGAGCAGCCGAACACCCACCCTACCTCTCGTATGCTCTCCTCTTCTGTGGAATGGGGAGAAAATAGAAGGAAGGTGGAAAGACTTGTGGCTCAACATCATAACAGTTTAATAAGGAAAGCAAAAGCTGCGCACGCGAGTGAAGCGAAAAGAGAAAGTCATTCACTGCTTCCCATCAGCAGGCAGATGTCCAGCTGCGTCCTGGAAAGCAGGGTCTCAGCATGTGTAATGGTTGTCTGGGAAGGCAGAAGCCATAACCACAAATGTCCCCCCTTCCTCCTCCTTCTCGCTGCCAGCTTTTGTTGCTGAGCTCGATGTCATAAGGTTTGGGATGTCCCTTTGGTCAGTTAGAGTCTGCTGTCCCTGACTGTGTCCCCTCCCAGCCTCTTGCCCACCCCCTACCTAGTGGGTGGGGGTGGGAAAGAAAGCCTTGGCTCTGTGCAAGTGCTGTCCAGCTGTAGCCAAAGCATTAGTGTTATCAGCACTGTTTTAATCATAAATCGAAAGCACAGCTCCATACGGGCTGATATGAAGAAAGTTAGCTCCATCCCAGCCAGGCCCAGTACAGCAGGAAATGTCATTTGGTATTCTCCATTTAACATGTAATAGCCAAGACTCCAAAATAATTTGTGTGAAGCCATATGACAGCTCAAATCCATCTTTCTGTTTAGCTCTTACAAGAAGTTTGCACTTGTACTGTGTTTAAATTTCAAATCAAAACTTAATCACTGCTTTTTATGAAGGTAACTGAATTACAGTTGCCAGTAAGACTAAATATGCACAATAAACCTTGTGGGTTTTTATTCCGGATTAGTTATTTTAAGGGTTACTCCAATTGTTAATGTCAGATCATCCTAAGGAAGGTTATCAGGTGTTCACAAGAGTGACCTAACGCATTCAAAATCTTGTCTTGATAATTTCTCTGGAAAATAGCACACACCTTCACAGCTGACCTTACCTAACTACTTATTAAGAACAGAAAAGGAAATTTAAGTCTAATCAGTAGACAAATATAGAAAAAAAAGAATAGATTGAAGGAAAAAAAAAATTAGATTCTCATCTTGGAAGCAGCAATCTGTCTTTGGGTTGCTGAAGTTTTTTCCTTGGTTCATCCAGGCGGTGTTTCAGGAACTTCATGGTATCCTGGTATATAGTCTAGTATAAACATTGGTCATTTTCAGGACAGCACAAGTCCTATGGCTTTTTTCCTTAAATTAACTTTAGCAAAGGATGAAAGAGGCTGAAAATATTTTTAAGCAGTTATTTGTATCTTAAATGACTGCAGAAATTACTTGAAGTGTATTTTTATGTCAGAGTGGTGCAGCAAGCTGCTGAAGTGCAGCTCGGCTCTTCTAGTAAAAAGCTTGTATTCAAATGGCTTTCAAAAGAATAAAATTACGATTGTATTGAAACTTATGTCAAACAGTATTTCGTGTTAATATTGGCTGATTGGAGTTGTACTGTATAATGCAGTTCTTGATAGGTAAGATAGCATTACTGCTGACATATAAAGGTGTTTTAAATAGCATAAAATAGCAGTCATCAAGATTCTTAACGTCCAGTCTTCATTTCTGAAGCCAAATGTCTGTCGTCTTAATTGGCTAGCAAAATACATACGGCAGATAAACTAGGTTACTTTCGTAAATTTTGCTGAAGAAAAACAAATGTATTTTTAAGGACCCAACGAGAAGAAATCTGTGAATATTTCTATTAAGTGCAAAATATTTCCTGTGTAAACAAATAAGGATCCTGACTTCATACAGGATTGAGATAACTGTAAATTGTTTATTGAATCAGTCCAAATTACTGTTGAACATTTCTCCCACAGGAGGGTTTACAGACTAAGCTTTAAACAGTCACCTAACAGTTGACTGTTTGGTGAAGTCAAGCACAGCTGATTTGATGCCCACACAGAAAACATTATTTTGTAACTTCTTTTGCCTACTGCTTAACTGTGGCTGTAATTGATTTGTATTAATTAAAACTTTTTTCATTTGAAGTGTTTAATATTGCATATTGTCATTAGTCTGAAATAAATTCAGAGATTACACGTGAACATTTTTGTCTGGCCTCAGGTTTGTCTGTTATTCCACTGCTTAATTTGTTACTTTATTGCTTAAATATATTTGATTTCCCTAAGTTATTTCAGAAATAAGTACAGAATAATGAAATCTGAGCTTCTGGGAAAATACAGAACTGTTCTTTTCCGGGAGAAAACCAGCGAATTCACAAGTTGTGTTATGATCTTTCTTTTTGTTAACAAAATTTTAAGTTAAAATATTAAACTACAAAGCTAATGATCTCCCTCTCCATTTATTAAGATACACTTCAGTCATGTCAAGCCCTCATTCTGGTCTTGTCTCATTAATGTAGAACTTGCCTATCTGGGATATCATAGCTGAGGAAGAACCTGAAGAATAGGAAACTCGTGATGTGTAGCTGTACAAACTCTGGTGTAGTAAGAAGTTTATAGTGGCTGTGTAAACACCCTATAGGATAAAAATACGGACAGCATATAGATACTACAGGTAAACATCTCCTGTCTCTTTAGTAACCTGATCAAAACTGGCTTCCCTCTTTAGAAGGCACATCCCTGGGTTATAGCTTGGGGGAAAACTGGAGAAGCTGTTGGGCACACAGGACCTTGCTTTACCTTTTTGTTTCTAAACCATCATGGCTACATTAAGCAATTGCATAAGCTGAGGTACTTTATCTACAGTGAGTGGCTAAGGAGGTTTTTTGATTAAGTTTCTTCTGGTGTACTACTTTAGCTGAAACTTGATTAATATGTTGAGGCAAATGGCCTGCAAAACTCTATCCTGGAGCACTAAAACTTGAAGTAGTATAAACTGTTAAGTGGGATTTTCTATAGATCTACACAGACTGTAAGGACAGGGTGAGTATTTTGTGTCTGTAGTGTTTTATAGGGGAAAATAAAAAGGCAGGTCAACAGGTTGCTCGTTGTTGAACTATTTAAGACACACATTGCAAACAGCTTGACTGTTCATTCTTACCTGACAAGTAGTAGTTTTAACGTAGAAGTGCCATGTGGGAAATGAAGTGTTGGTTTCAATGAGTAACTGTTGACCCCTGAAATCTAATTTTATGATGGTAGCACTTCGAAAACTGCCAGTCATCGTAATCATTTTGGTCTTAAAGGTCAAGCAATGGATATCAGGTGGTCTGACTTTTTGAGATCCTGTTCAAGACAAATTAAAAGCAATGTGGCTACCCAAAATATAGCCATAGTATTTCCACTAGTAAGAGGAAGGCTTCTTGCAACAAATCCAGGGAGCTGTGAA